>NC_134573.1:34147614-34842614 GCF_050947875.1 Dermacentor variabilis
GAACTACAGCAACATGCCGAAATTATTTCCGTTTTGAAACACAGCTTAAAAGCCACCCATTGGCTCTAGACATAATGAAACGAGATTGCTCATATTAAAATTCGAGAAAATCTCCACACATTGCCAAGAAATGAATTTTGGAACTCGGATGTCGAATATCCTCCATGGTTGCTTACACTTCCAAAAATCGAATTGCCAGTAGACGGCATATTCAGAAACAGAGACATGTTCATTCAAGCTGCTCAACAACTAGCACTTTACCAGATACATATGCGGTATTCAGGATACACACACGTCTATACAGATGGCTCCAGTACAGCAACCTCTTCGATTTCAACATTCATTATACCGCACCTCAACAAACAAGAATCATTTAGGTTATCTCGTGCGACTTCGTCCACAACAGCTGAACTGTTCGAAATCCTATGTGTGATAAAATTTATGTTGTCAGTAAGAGATGCGCAGAAATGGGTAACTTTCAGCGATTTACAGGCGGCTGTAACATCACTCTGCAGCACAAGAGGGAAAACTTTCGGTGAGAGTATAATATACGAAACAATTAAACACTTCACAAAGGCAAGCGAAGCAAAACATGCAATAGCATTGCAGTCGATACCAGGGCGCTGCAAGATTCCTGGCAACACAGCAGCCGATGAAGCAGCACGACAAGGACACCTTAAAGGTTATGTGGTTCTGCTCCCAATATCAAAGATTAATTACGCTGCATTATAAGGTCAACATCTTTCAAAATGTGTAAAAACACTTGGTTTGAGCAGAATTCTAAGAGCTCGGACTTATACCATATTGATTCGTTTATTGAATTCAAATTTTCATTGTCATTAGACAGAACTCTGGAAACCCTTCATCGATTAAGGCTAGGCGCTGCATATACAAAGCATTTCTTACACAAAATTGGCCGTGCGGAAACCCCCGAATGTGATTGTGGATTTGTAGACGAAGATATATATCACCTCCTTCTAGATTGCCCACATCACGACACACCAAGATGCCGACCTAAATCAACCTTAATTAAATTAGACCGCAGACCTTTCAGATTAAGGAAGCTTTTGGGTCCTTGGCCAAGAACGTTCTTGTAGAAGAGCGCATTAAAAGCACTTAAAAACTTTGCTTCAAGACAGCGGCATTGTTGGACGTTATTAACGCTTTTATTGTTCCTTTCATTTCAGTGTCGCTGTATATATGCATGTGTTTGTGAATTATGTTCACTGTTCTGTTGTGACTATATGTGATAATGCATTTACACCATTTATGTACCACCCGTTCACTAGAGACTGTGTTATTAGGCGACAGTATCGTTCGTATTTTTGAGACTTTTATCTACATAACTGTGGAGACATTTTCCTTGTATATTGTATGCACCATGCATTTCGCACGTAATAGTCCTCCTGTGAAAACGTTGCGTGATAAGTCCTGGCGCTTGTGTGAAAACATTATTTGGTACGTAATCTTGAACCCTGTATGTTATATGATGGAACCATTCAAGAGATAAGGAGTAGCCGGCGCCTTAAATTGTGCGTCAACATCTCCTTCTATCATATAAATAAAAAAATAGCGGAGAATGTTGAAAAATTCAAGCAAAAGAATGCCTGGGATAATTATCTCTGCTGGAAATCGACATATATGGAATAATCTGAAAAGGGGAAATGAAAGCGGGCGAAAAGATGACGTGCTGCCGACGGGGACTGAACCCACTACATTCGCATCACGTGTGCAATGTGCTCCCAAATGTGCTACGGCGATGCCCTTCAATCCAGGCATTAATATGAGCATTCATGTGCACTAGATTTAGCACTGGGAGTGTTGACCAGCGACATCCAGAGCCACGGTGGGTGTACGTGGAATATCCTTTTCTTCCGTGAACACGTGAACATAGCAGAGCAGGCACGTGGCTAGTATTCCCTCGCATGCAACGAATGGCATCAAGGATTGCAGATTCGAGACCCTGGCTATGAATCAATTAGAAGCAGAGAAATAGAGGCGCTCCATTTTGTTTTATCACGTCATATAAAGCCAGTGAATGTGAAGCCAATAAAGATACAGGGGTAATCAGCTGTGGCTGAAATTGAAATGTAGGAAACAATCAAAGGACATATACTTATATATTAGGGTTTCGTTGCTAAAATGCAGCTAATCAACTTGTCAAGCGAATCTTTAAGAACCTGTATGCAGAACAATTGCAACACCAACTGTTGGGCAGGCAAATACCATGCTCTCTTGACTTAAGGTAAAACACGCTTTATATCAGAAGTGTAACAACCAGTTGGAAAGGTAAGGAAGTTTTTGGCCTGTTTATATAAAGTATGGTAAATGGTAGAAATTACTTTCAGAACAAATGGGAATTTGTATGTAGGTAATAATAAAAAAAATAACCTTTCTAACTTATTCCGCCTACTAGAATTGAGAACTGTTGAAAACAGAGATGCTTAGCAGCAATACTGAGACGCACTGTTTTCGAAATGTCGTGAAGCGTGACAACGGGAGCGACGCTATAATTGACTTGCGAAGTTTGTTCCCGAACAGTTTAGCGCATGGTAAAACGTGATTGAAACTTCTTGCATCATCCAGGGGTTCGAACCTGGATCCACGGCAACACTTGGTCTCCAGGCGAGGAAAGAAACGACGCGGTGCGATGCATGGTAGCAAATTTTGAGCAGCCTTGGCGAAGTGGCATCACTGTTCAGGCAAGGACGGTGCGCGACGCTCAGCGAGGAGCAAAACAAGCTGCTCACACATTGACACCGACGAAGGCACTGATACACCAGAGAAAGAGACATCGAGGACAGTGGTTGGCTGGTATACACGCTAAAAAATGGTGAGTGCCCCGTAGTACGTTGTACGGCTGTGTTGCACGTGAAAGTCACAAATGGAAGAATTAAATCCCAATTGGTGTAGTAATGGTCGGTGTGCATTCATCATCATGTGGGACAGCATGCGACTGGGGCCGTTGGGACCATTGGGGCCGTAGCAGGAAGCCATCTTAGGGATGTTGGTGGACGCACTGATAACATCGCCGATAAGTTTCGACAGAAATGACTTGCCACGGCAACTCAAAAAGATACGTGTGACACCGTGGCGTAAAAAGATGGCTTCCAAGAACAAAAGCTACAACCTCCACGGCGGATCCCGAAGCGAGTGCGGCTGTTTCAGCGTACGGCTTCAAGACTCCTGCGGCTGTCGAGGTGCACCGGTTACCGCCACCTAACATAAATATTACAGGATTTTGCGGCAGAACTCATTTATCAAGCGGCACTTGTCGTGTCTATTGCTGTTCTATTCGCCATGCATTAGCGTGAGTTTGGCTTGGAAAAGGAAGCATTAGTGCATGTGACCTGAAGTCAGATTCGAAGCGACGAGGAATGGCAAATGAAGTTGAAAACAGTAAGTGTTCTGCTCCGCGAAGAACTGGTGTGGGAGTGCAGTAACATTGAAGCAGCTCTTTGTGACACGGTCAACGGCCCCACATGATACCTCGCAGGAGCGCTGCCGGTCAGCAGACCGTGCTGGTGTTTGTTCTTATTGTGACCGCTCATTCACTACATCAATAGCTTTCGCTTTTGCACGTACTTTATTATGATTCGATTCTTTCTATCAATTTCTTTCGGTCTCCTGTATTCACTTTGTTACGTTGAGTTGAGTTGAGTGGTTGTAGGCTACTGGTAGGATTAGCCTTGCAGTTGCTGCCGGCAATTTCTCCACCGTAGCGACACCTAAAATAAATAAATCACATAAACAGACACAGACCTCACAATTGAAAATAGACACTTCTAAGGTCACCATGTGGAGGCCAAATTCGTGTCCTTTAAGTAATTTAAAAGAAGGCGAGAAACCTCCTTCCTACACAACTGGTTCCCGGGCGGGAAAACAATGTCCTGAAGAGAACTGTGAGATACTCCTGTCTTCTTGAGGGACCCGAATAACACACTCCTTTCCGCGTTATACATAGTACAGCACATAAGGTAATGTTCTATGTCACCGCACACACCACACAATCAACATAATAGAAACAACGCCAGGCCAGTCTTATACATCCACGCCGGGGTACGAGGAGAGCCCGTGCGAATGCGGAGCAGTAAAGTGACTTGGTTTCTTTTGAGACCCTTGGTCACACATGGCTTGTGAGGTGAGCTCCACAAGGAACTGAAGTGGCGCAAGGCCGCTTCTCTGAAGAGTCTGGAGAAGCCTTCAGTATGGAGATTGTGCATCGACGGTAGAGAGCTAAGACATAAGCCATCAGTAGGGAACCCCTGATCTAACCTTTGAAGGGTAGATTTTGAATCTGTAAAAATGTTAACAGGTTGAGGTGTACAAAACCGTAGCTTCTTTAGAGCTGCCTAAATGGCCACACTTTCGGCCATTGTGGACGCCACGACTGCAGTGAAGAACAGACCAATCATACTTCAAGGAGGCAATGTGAAAAGCAGCTCGACTAGATCCTCTGACCTTGTCCACAGAGCCATCAGTAAAAATATGAACACGTGCATATTCAGTCTCAAGATGTTCCAGTACGAGCGAACGCGTTGCCGCCAAAGGAGAACTCCGCTTAGCGCGAAGGTAAGGAATTGTCAACGAACAATCGAGGCTCGCAATGACAAAAGTGGTTTCAACCTCTTACTTAGAACCCTAGCGTCAAGACCAAGTTAGCCAAGAGTATTAAGGGCCAAGTACGCTCGGGACTCAGATCTCTTTCGAAGGCGCTGAAGAAGGACTCGCCCGGCTACCGCCTATTTCAGGCAGCCAATTTGCATCAATAACCTTTGTGAAGCGACTAGGCTAAGAGGTCTCGATAGAGATTCATAAAGTACTTCCTTGTTAGGAGCAGTCTGCGGAAGGCCAAGTGCCCTACTTAGGCCCTTTCTGAGCAAAATATCAAGTCGTTCCAGCTGTGATAGCTAGGGGTAAATTAAAGGGAACTGGTACATTATTCAACTCGTCACCAGTGCATCGTGCAGCCTGATCATTGAAGAAGAGTGATTTCCTCATTGCTCACTTGCAACTCTACGGATCACATTGAGACGCGAAAATAGTGATGTCACAATCGAGTCAACAGCTCGTCGCCACTGTAGACGGTAGTCAATAATGCGCCAAAAAGCGCTTGTGGTTCAATTGACGAAGGCAAGATTGATCAAGGTCTATCTTCAGCCGCGCATACCGTCTTCCTCTAGCTGGAAACATGAAGCCAGATTTTTCCACCGAGAGTCAACCCAACACCTTGAAGGTAATTTTGAACTGAAAGTAATGCCTGTCGAGCTATCAGAGCTAAACGCTTGTGTGGATATCCGGTTAACCAAAGGCAAATGTCGTCCGCATATATCGACATATGGACATGCCTGCAATGTTTTTACACTTCAGCGGGAAGACCAGCCATTACAACATTAAAGAGGGCTGGGCAAAGAACACATCCATGAGTTACACCTCGCGATACCGCCCTTTCGGTGCTTATGGTACTTCCTAACCGCACTTGAATTTTACGATCACTGATAAATGAGTGAATGAATTGCAGAAGATAGCCCTGTACGCCAATGGCCTGCAAACTATTTAGTATTGAGCTCTGGAGGACGCTATCATAAGCTTTTTATACGTCTAGGAAAATAGCTAGTGTTGAAAGGCCGAAAGCTCTATGATGTTCAATGTGAATTATCAAGTCCAAGAAGCTATCTTGCGCGCTTAAACCTGTGCGGAATCCAGTCATGCACGTTGGCAGAGCCCTTCTATCTTCGAGCCACTAAGATAAACGCTTACTTGCCAGCTTCTCCATGAGCTTAGCCACACACGACGCCCGTGATACAGGACGATACGAGGCCAAGTCTGTCATTTCTTTGCGGGCCTTCAGCACTGGGACAACGCAGGCCACCTTCCATGAAGGAGGAACGTCGCCAGTCTCCCACACTCGATTGAGATAGCTTAGGAGCATCTTCCGGTGTTCCAGAGGTAGGTTCTGCACCATCTGGTTGGTAGGGCCCTCAGGACCTGGAGCACATCGACGCCGCAGGCTGCTGAGTGCTGTCTGTAGCTCTCGAAGTGAAGGTCCATAACAGACGTAGATGTTGCAGGCATAGCGTAGGGACCAATTCCTGAACTTGCACGTAGAAATCTATCTGCAAATTCCTCTGAAAAGCACGCGAGAGGTTTCTGCTTACGCAGTGCAAGTGCTTTGAAAGGCTTACTAGGACGAGAATCACCAGCAAGACTGTCAATGACTCACCAAATTCTCGTCATCGGTGAGAAAACAGTCAAGCTTGCGCAGAAGGATTCCCACTGCGGCCTGCAGAGCTTGTTTGAATGGCGTCGAATGGCAGAGTTAAGCCTATTGAAGGTTGTCTTCAAGGCTCTGTCGTCCTTCTTCCGCATCAGTTGTCATTCCGCCCTTCTGCGCGCTGCGCAAAGGTTCCTGAGTTTTAAATCCGAAGTCAGAAAATGATTAGGCAATTTAACCGCCGTGGTAGCAGCCATCTTACCAGAAATCATTTTGTCTATCATATCACGAGAAACACATGCAAGTTGCTCCCTGTATATGTCCCAATTAACAACATGACTAATTTTAGAGCCGCGCATATGGAAGTCGGCAGTAAACACTAAAATTGGATAGTGATCACTTCCCATGCGGTCAGGCGCAGTTGACCACTTGACACGGACGTCAGGTGAATGCAAGTTTAGGTCTATAGATGTGGTTGAGGCTGGAGGCCGGAAGAAAATGGGACTTCCGTCATTGGCCACGCAAAGGTCCAAACTGTCACAAACTGTCGATAACAAGTTTGCGTCTGCGGGTGTCTGTGTTCCTGTCGCCCCAGACAGAGCGATGGGCTTTGAAGTGACCGCAGATAATTCGGGGCGCTTGGCAATGGTCACAAAGCTGCTGGACAAATAAATCCATTGTTACCTTCTTCAGCGGCGACACGTATACGGATGCAACTAAAAGAGTTCGGAAGCCGAGCCGTATCCTCACAGCCACTACCTCAATACTACCCTCAATACTATTCAAAGATCAATTACGTGCAAAGCCACATGAGAAATCTTTCTTCGTATGTAAAGGGCGGCACTTCCTGCGGGAAATGACTTTATGCTGCAATTCTTGTGGGCGACATATCCAGTCAGAGATCTCCCGCTTGGTAAGCCAGCTTCCGAGAAGGCCAATACTGGAACACAAGTTTCTTTCCAAAATAATTTCAGTTCTGTTGTTCGACTTATAATCCCAGCGCAGTTCCATTGCATAATAAACGGCACTTTTCGTTGATTTTCAGTTGCACGAGGCTGAAGAAAACTAGCCACATCGTAAGGTAAAGTTCGCTGCAAAGGCGGCAGTCATGGACTCAAAGGAAAGAACGAGCTGTAGAAAGCTCTTCATGGTGCCAGTCTCGATCGCTTGAACATATGAACGCAGGACTTCAAACAAGACTCGCAGGTCGGATAGATCCCGATTTCTGATCTACTTATTTTGCTGTGCGCACTGCCTCACAACTTTAACAAAAGATGCGGACTGGGGCCCACTCTGGGCCACTGCAGCTGGTTTCTTCATTTCTTTTGAATCAAGGGAATATCCTCCATGTCGTCGAGTTTGGCTGTGATCTGGTCGCTGAGCAAGTTGGACACTTTTTGCTGAAGCACATCGAACAAGCGACTCACCCTCAGAGGACTTTGCCATCTTGCTAGGGTCAGGTCGCTCACTGACGTTGCTTGTTACCACGCCACGAACTTCCGACTCTAACACAGGAAACACGTCATTTCCAGGTATCGGCTTCTCAGTAGGTTGTGGTTTGGGACCACTAATGAAGGACACTCGACTGTGTAAGGCGCTTACACGGAAGGGGCAGCCACCGAAACTCGTTGGATGGTCACCCCCGCAATTAAAGCAAGCAAAATCTGCCTTGCAGGCTTTGTAATCGTGGGCGCCACCGCATAGTTTGCAACCTTGATCTTTGATGCAAACATTGGCTACATGCCTAAAGCATTGGAACCTAAAGCATCGGGGAGGAGTTTCAACGAATTCTTTGTCTGCATGCTTCGTACAACCAAGGTCAATTTTTTCGGGGCGCTCGGTGTTGGGAGCAAACGTTAGCACAACAGAGTTAGTAGATTTGACTGCCCAATATTTTTCTTGAGCCTCCACCCGGCCCATCAGACGTCTCACGTGTAGAACACCTTGCGGTTCCATGTAGTATTAGTAAAGAAGATCGCTTTCCGAATACCACACTGTTACTTCCCTAATAACACATGTGTTAATCATGCAGGAGTGGGGCAACAGGTCTTTAACTCTTATGTCACCAATAGGAGAGCACTGGAGAAGAATGTCAACTTGCTCTTCCGTTGCGATATCTAGATGAAGAGCACCTTGCGTTGTGAAGCGACTGCGAATTGGAGCAGATCCCAGCAGTACTTTAATGGCTTCGAAGAGCCTGATAGGATTCCGCTCTCTCAAATAACACCTTTCTCTGTTGGCAAAACTACCACTGGGATTCCGACCGTTCTTGGCTTCCGACGACTCACCACCTTGAAGCCGTCGCTGTCCACTTCCGCCATATCAGCCCCCAGTTCTCAGTCCCCAGTCATCGATGATGACGAACTGGACTGCTGATCGTCCCTGATGTCTGGCAGCTCCATGCCTTGCGAGGCCATGGCTGCCTCCGCCACACTGGCTTCCTTCGGATGGCGCTGTCCCTTTAAAGATGCCGACGCTGGAGCAGCCGTACCCTTCCCATAAGGACAGTACCGCCTTAAAGATGCAGCCGTCTTCCACGGATATAAGTAACTTACTTAATAGCTAAACCTATGAAAAAATTAGAGCTGAGGTGACAACCGATCAAACAGCGTCGTTTTCCTCTGCTTCCCGCACTTTGTTACGATCACCAGTGGAAAGTGGTATGAATTAACTTGTATAACGATGAGAGGGAAATAATGGGCGCTTAACTTTTCACTTTGTTACGATCACCAGTGGAAAGTTAAGCATCCATTATGTCACTCTAATCGTTATGCAAGTTCATTCATACCACCCACTATCGCCGCAAGGAAGCACTTGCCATCACCCTAATCTACTAGTTGGGCGGATGACAATTTTTCCCTTTCGTTGTTTGATTACGTGATCAGTGGTGCATCCACTGGCAAAATAGTGTCGGTGAAAATTTCGCACACTAAGGGTACCGAGTATTATTACCGCAATTGTGCTTCGAATACAAAAAAAACGTTCAAGAAATCTTACATGAGGCAAAATACGATCCGCCCATCGACAGCAGCACATGCACTTTGATGAACCTATGCGATGGCCACGGTCCAGTGATAGAACTTCCAAAGAACATTTAACAGACATATCCAAACTATAGCCGTTAAGGCAGAAGCAACCGTTCGTCACTGCGTTGTCCTCGCTTCGCGGAAACCCAGTCTACGTCGCCTTGCCTCGACGTAAGGGCCATTGCCACAGCCAGTAAGTACTTCACCTTGCCTCGCCGTGGGGCTTATTGCCCACTGCTCTTTCTTGGAATCGAGGTGGCTAAACGACTGGGGCGGCACCACAGCCACTCGAAAAAACCTGATTTTACCTTTGAATAAAGCCAGTCGATTATTCGTTCTCTACCTGACAAAATGTGTATTTCTGGCCACTGCTAAATCCAGCTCCAACAAATAGTGACCAAGGATATTACGTTTTCGAGCACTAGCCATAGACGTACACTTTCTTCCAGAGACGACGCCACGCTTACGCCTTCTGTCATTGCCGCAGAGCTTCAGCTTCCCAGCTTCTTGCCCAAGAATTCCAGTGTTTGGTTAACGCAAGTAGAGCCCGTTTTCAACTCCGACGCATCACTACACAGACAGCAAAGTACGTGAACGTCGGCGCTGCGTTCCCTTCCGACATCATCGATGCCATATACGACTTGCTAGCAGGTACGCCTACCGCCACCGCATACGACGACCTGAAACGCACGGTCCTGCAGCGGCTCGAGCCATTGCAACAGAGTAGGCTCTAACAGCTCCTCTCCGAGGAACTCGGCGACCAAAGACCGACACAATTACTGTGCCGGTTGCGTCAATTACCGGGTGAGCACTTCGCAATTGCGAGCCAGCTGTTCTTGCAACGCCTCCCACAGTCCGAACACCTGATCATGGCGGGTTCCGATGAGATGAGTCTCGACCGCCTGGCTGCACTCTCTGACCGGATATGCGACTGTTCCTCTTCGGCACAGCTACCTATCGCCGCTGCGAGAGTCTCAGAGATATGATACCGACTCTCCTACTTGGAGTAAACAGTCGATTGCCTTACCAGTGCGCTGGAGAAGATCACGACTGGTGGCAACATTAGGGACCAGCTTCGGCGCAACAATTCGCCTTCAAAGTCTCGCAGCGCACCTAGAGGCTCGCCGCGGCTGTTGTGCTGGTACCACCGTCACTTTCGCGAACAAGCAAGTGGCTGAACTCAGCCCTGTTCGTGCACGGTAAACGCACCGGCCAGTCGCTAACGGCGGCATGCGACATCGGCTTTCGACCTGGACGCCTATTCTTCGCTGTAGACCACATCGCCGGCACCCGCCTCCTCGTCGACACCGGACGACCTGTCTATCGTTGCCGCCACCGCCGCAGATCACCAACGCGGCAAGTCCAGATCCACATTCTACGCACTGAACAACACTGTTACTGCGTCGCATGGGCTCCGGTGAATAACGCTTGCATCGGACTCGAGTGCTTGAACACATGGGTGTTTGTGATCGCCGACGTCAGGTTCGCCATACTGGGAGCGGACTTCCTCAGACATTTCAACCTAGATGTGAGTGTTCGCTATCGGCGCCTAAAAGATAACGTCACATCCCTTGATGTGATTGGCCTGCAATGCAACCTCACCTCATCTGGCATCCGTATGTTTCAGCAGGTGTCAATGTACAAGATACTTTCTGAGCACCCGCAAGCTGAGGGGTACCGACGAGGGGGTGCTGAGCACCGCCTCGTCTCTATATTTGTCATGTTGTACTTCTTTTTTTTTGTAACCAATAAATCTGAATCTGAATCTGAACTGACGAAGCCCCGAAACGATGCGCTGTGCGTGAAACACAAACTGGCGCTTCGTATCATTACCACTGGCCCCCATTCTCAAATACGAATAAAAAGGAGCTGCATACAGAAGCAAATATTTTCGAATGTGAGCTAGTTCTATGAACTGATAGGAAGCTCAGTGGTACGAGGCCCGAACTTTGTCACAATTGAGATTCTCTCTCAACAGCTCGTAAGTCAACCCCAACTGTCCTGACATGCTCTCAGCCCGCGCACGACGCCTCAGTGTTGCGTTTCACTGCTTTAAAGAGTTTATTTTGGTTTGGATGAGATACACCTGCATCTCGGAATCAGCCAACACTTAGTTTTTTGAGCTCAAGATCCTTCAAAATGGCAGCAGCACGCTTCCTTCCCCGTTCATTCCTAAGCGCGTTGGTCATTTCTGTTCTTGTCCTCCTTCCGCCTCTCGTTCGCCCCACGGACCATTTGACCCATCACCTTGGTCAGTTGGACAGTCCACGTCCGATTTTTCGAATTCCATAGGGGCCGCGAAAACGTCCGAAAAATCGGCCAGTTGAAAAAAAAATGCATGTCATTTACTGCCCTTAAGGGCTCAAACCGCCAGAGGCACATTCAAAAACGCCCTGTAGGCCTGTCGGTACATGTATTAGGTATATCGGTGCTCGTACTGTGACAGGAAATACCGGGCGCACGCGTGTATAATTAAGGAATAGATACTGTGTCCCGTGGTGTAGCCCCTTCCCACGCTTGTTATGCTCCACTGCAATACTTTTGCACATGCTTCACCAAGTAACATTTCCGTACAGAGCCAAAGCTGACTTTCGGGAACCGGCATTATATGCAACGGTACGTGCTTTCCAAGCTTCTAAGCTAATCGCGAGCACGACAAAGGCGCAGTCCGTTCCATTGCTGACAGCGGCGAATTCTTTCCATAAAAAACACGGCACCCAAGGCAAGAAGCTTCATAGTGAACGCGTCGAAGCAGCTAGGCCTATCGTTGCCGAAGTTTTGGCTACGGCTGCTAGTGGATCTGCGTACGAGAGCGCCGGTTCGAGGCGGCGGGGTGATAAAAATGGCAGCGGTGGTGGCTTTGAGTAATGCCGTTTCGGACCTGCTGTCAAGGCAAAACGTCCGGAAAATAGGACGGCGAAGAGTCCTTGCGTCCGAAATTTCAGGCGTTCTGATACATTGATTCTATGGGGTACGTGGTGGTGCTGCGAAGGCGTTCAAATTATCGGGAGTCCAGAAAGTCGCTCGTTGACTGTACACTGGCAACTCCTCCAGCCGACGACAGGGCGTCAAAGACGATTCATTACGATTCCTGTCGGTTACTCGAGCCAGCATTACCGCGACTTTCCACCCTTTCAATAAAATTACAGCTGATTTTCCCTGATAGAGGCACAAATTCCCCGATTTTTTCCTGAGTTTTTCCAGACTACTCAAAATCCCTGAGAATTCCTTGTTTTCTCGGCTTTCCCGGTTTGTAGACACCCTGGTTTGTCGCCAGAGAGCATACTTGAATTTGACTTTCCCATCAGAGACATTACATAAATATACCATGTTAAGGTGACTGCCTAGAGCACGTGGGAATTTTCATCTTGGTGTGACAGCTGTATTTTGATTTTGTTGATATTTAGTCGAACGGTGCACCCAATACACCCACATTCCAGTTTTCTCGTCCAAATTGCATGGCAATGTATTTTGATTCTTTGGCGTGCGCTCCTCTGCACTACGTGGAGTCGCGCTGGGCTGCTTCTTTGACATCCTTGTGTCCTTGCAGCTGCCTTCTTGCTTTATATAATGCGGGTGACTGAAAAATATCGTGTGCAAAAGCCAACACGAAGACACGGTGTAAAACAACATCCAGACAGCGAAGGTCCTAGCACTAAAAGAGTCTTAGATCTTAGCCTTCCTACTGAAATGCATGCGAAACGTCTAAATGACTGCAACAGTAAACTGCTGAACTAACATCAATTTTTATATATAAACAAAAAAGAAATAACCGGAAGTTCATCCTGGTTCATCAACAATGTCCCCCAAAATACTCCTGCTAATAAATATAATATTGCTCACTGTCAAGTGTCATAAGTCTTTCATTAGTCTAGTGTGTCGCAAACAGCACTTGTGAAACATCCTAAGCACGTGCCCAGTGTGCCCCCCGCACCATCTGTGGTTGTTTCACTGCTCAAGCCATAATCATATCTGCAAACATAATGCTCAGTAGGAATGAATGAAAGTATTGTCCTCCAGTTCAATGGGTTTGACTGGATGTGCCTATAAGAAAGGGCAAGAAGGCTTGTTATGCAAGCTTACCCACATTTCAATAATAACAAGAAAGTTCACTGCGGCCTGCATCTAAGCTTACTAAAAGGCATGAACTTATTTTAATTTATGAGGCGAATAGCGTGTCTTGCGTCAAGTGATAGACGTGGCCTACAAGTTACAACCTCTCGATAACTCCACCTCGCGATCCTCCTTCGATATCGTTCATGACGTTCGACTGAAGCGATATCACTAAACCAAGCACCGATACGGCAAGGCGCCGGGACAGCGCATTCGCAGCCGGGGTCAAGCTACGAGGCACTGCAGGAGCGAACAATGATGAGAGGACCGACGAAGACGACGATCGCCGATAGTTGTGCGCACGGGCTCCATCTTGTATGCCTGTCTTCTGCCCGTTCTATTTATCTTGTATTTTTTCAAGCGTCTTTTCTCCCCGTAACAATACCAAGATTTTAATGTCAATCACCGGTTATGTGAACCTCTGTATAAAGCACTTTCTACTAATTTTACCTACGTAATTCCGGACTTAACACCAAATAGTTTCAAAATTTTAGAATTATTGTTATGGAGTGCGTTGTGAACAGAATATCAGTTAAAGTGTTTGCAATGTGAGAGAGGCGAGTTTGATTCTTAAAGTGGACTATGCGCAACAGGTTGAAGATGGACGAGGCCCAAGTCCCCATATTTAGAAGGAAGCCAGACGTATAGATTGCGGAAACATGGAGGCAAGTGAAGAGTATTCTTGATCCAAATGCATACCAGCCGAAGTAGTCGGCATGAGTCAAACGCAACTTCAAGCGAGTTAGAAGTTCCGTAGATAGAGGCTGCAAGTGCAAGCTGCCTGACACAGTTAAACTTCTGAACAGGTTTTCATGATATCTTGTCAATCAGACGACGAAGACTCAGCGCCTCTTCTGAGTCGACAGTACCGTCTTGTTGAGAAGTCCAAGCCATGGTACCTCATGGGTCCGTCTCTGCCTTTGGGGTTGAGAGGAAGACCAGAATTTGTTGATGAAGGGATATCTTAGGTAAAGTCCTAATGTCATGGTTACGGCGCCAACCGAAATAGTGTTACTATATAGCGTTGATTTAAGTCAAGACTACTAAAGAAGGAAACTGTTTCCTCAACCAGAAGCTTTAGACGTTCGTATGTATCGGACATAAGCGGAAGGTCGTCTGCGAAAGCCATGGCGGCCATAGAAACCTAACCAATCGGAATACCGACACCCACATCCTTTATAAGGTACAACATAAGATAAATTATGCTGTTAAAAAGGGAGATAGAGAGTCGCCCTTTTTAAAAGCCCTCATTAGAATAACTCGGGCATTATCGGGAATGCCACAAGTGTATGTGGTGGTACAGTTGTCATAGAGATCTTGAATTAAATTTGGCATACGGGAAGGAACATTACGAGCTTCATCAGCAACATAACTGGCAGGAATGTTGGACAATGACCAACGAAATATAACAGGTCCGATAGGAACCACATACGAAACAAAAAAGTTCAATTTGGCATAATTATGCAGTCGTATTTCAAGACATTGAGAAGCATTGCACAAGATTAAAGTGGCAACAAAGGAAGTTCACAACACAAGCGTGAGTTCCCCTTTCTCGGTGAGCCAAGGGCGTTGCTTGCACGTGACAAAAAATTCACTCACGATTACGATACTCCTTGATGACAAGCTTAAGCACAACTTTATATGTATTTTCATTTCGTTATGTATTGTCTGACGTGGACAATCTCTCTCGTGCCACGTTGCAAATGAGCCCAGTGTGGCGGAACTGCCTCGCACAATCTATTGATCGCGAGAGCCAACGTGTGTGTGACGCGTCAGTGCGATTCGCAGCAGCTGCCGCAGACAGACCTCCCGGACGACGCTTGCAGTGGCGCCCTCTCGTGAGGGACATCACGGCGAGGACGTCGCTCACTCCGGCTTGCTCGGCTGCCGTGCGCGCTCGTTCCCTTCGTGTACGCTCAAGGCATTGGTGGCTCGAGCAGTACTTATTGAAGGATATGTTGGCGTCTTTGTGCTCTCATTCTTGAACCCCAATTTGCTAAAAACCACGTGAGTCGATAAAAGTTGCGGCATTGATATCGCAAGCTATGTAGCGTCTAAGGGGCATATTGGTTTCGCAACGGATATGTGCGCGGTGCCTGTCTGTACGTTTTGCGTAAAAGGAATCTTTCATACACATATATATATATATATATATATATATATATATATATATATATATATATATATATATATATATATATATATATATTTGAAATAAAAAGGCCGGAAGACATATCTCCAATTTGCTACCCTGCACTGTGGAAGGCCTAAGGGCAGACAGGAAAATAAAGAGAATGCATATGCACAGAAAGAGAGGGAAATTACACAAAAAAAGGGGAAATAAAACATAAACACACAAACGAAGGAACTCGGGAATCACACAGTCGTTAAAGCACGTCGCATGGTCGGAGGAACTTGAGTAGTGCCTTCATCTCCTTCTGATGCGAAGATTGCATCCGCCGGCACTCTGTGGTCATATGCTTAAAAGGGGGCCGGTCATCGAGGCGTGCCGACTCCGTCACGAGCTCTTGGAGCTGTAGCGGGGACAATGACAGAGGATATGTTCAATTGTTTCGACGCTGTAGCAACTATCAGGCAGCGCTGTCAGCCATTCCTTTGCGGCAAGCAAGTATATTCGTAAAAGACACGCGAGCCACAGTCGGCAGAGAACAGTTGTCTCAATTCGGAAACGTTCAGATGGAATGCGTTGTCGGAAGGATGGGTGCGGGCGGTGCAGCAGACTATTACGGAAAGCTGGCGTGTTCAACATAGATCGTGTGGCATCTCGAGCGAGCACGCGAAGCTTTGTTGCTGCACCGGTTCTTGATAGCGGGATGGGTTACTTTTGAGCAATTTCTTGAGCCCTGCTAGCAGCTTCATCGGCATGCTCGTTACCCATGTTGCCTCAGAGGCCTCGGAGGCGCTCAAAAGTAATGTCATGTCCTTTTTCTGTTAGTTGGTGACATAGCTGCCTTATTTCCAGCACAAGTTGGTCTTGCGGTCCACAACGTAGAGCGGATAGCAGACAATGCAAGGCTCCCTTTTAATTGGTAAATATGCTTCATGTTCGTGATATATATTCATGAATCAATTGAGTTGCGCTGCGAAGTGCAGCATTCGGTTTGAGACTGAATGACCACGGCCTTTTTCGGCGAAGATCACAGCTCCTGTAGATCCGTCAATAGTTGTTAAACCATGGGTTTAAATATGACGACGGTCCTTGTGTGTCACGCGCCGCCTGAGTAGAGATAGCTGCTTGAAAGCTGGCGACGAGAGTCCTGCTTTCATTCGAATCCCTGGTACAAAGACTCGAACTTGTGGGCGAGCCAAACATCAAGGAGGTGATGACATCTGCCTCTTCTGCAGTTCAGCAACGCACTGCGCCAACTGCGAACGAGACCGCCCTGCCTACCCTGCCCCTCGTGGATAAAAGAAAAACAGATAGAACAGAAGGTCAAACTAAATCAATCTTTTCCAGTTGCACGTAAGCATTTTCATTCAAACAATCGGTCCAGTCCATCCTACACTGATGTGCCGCGCCGGGGGGCAGCACCACATCATTTGGCGTCCACCGAAGTCACACGGAGCGTGACGACAGTCACGCCATCAGCCTTCCCCCTGGAAGAGCCAGCGCTGTTCCGCCCCCCGATAAGGAGGGCCAGCACTGCTGCTATGTGTACCAGTGCAAACATTAAGCAAAATACTGTACATATAAATGCTAAAACTAAAGACAATTTTTCTGAAGTTTTAAAGTTACATGAGGTCTTTATGAAGTACAGGCAACTGGTCGGATAAATTCGGGGCCTTTAAGAAAGGAGGACCTGGCCACATTTGCGCCACGCTTTAAAGGGGTGGAGACACCAAAATTTTCGTTCATGCGTTTGTTGATTCAAACGTTGTGTCATGCTTCAAGGAGCACGATACACATAGCGGGATTAATATATATCCGATAAATAATTTAATAATAGCATTATTATACCGAGCGATTTCGGTTTCGGTTTCTGGGCTCCGGGGGATGCTATGACGTCACAGAGGAGGAAACGAAACATGGCGTGGTCACGTGGGCCACAAAAATAGTGACGTAAAACGATGCTGCGTCGTCTGCTCGCGCGTACGCTTGCTCTCCCAGCAGAGGTCAGCAACTGGCGATTCGAAGTGTATGTCGTGATTATTATAATTATTGCGAAGAGCGACAAGGGTAAAAAAATATTGCGGCTTGTGAAAGTCGGTGATTCATTCCGAAGCGCCGTAAGCTTTAGCTTTGAAGTGAACCGGAAAAGAAAGACCTAGCGACGATATCGGCGGCGCCGAACGTTCAGAGGCGGTGAGGCTGCCGTCAGTGCCAGAGTGACCATTCCTCGGTCGCTGTATGGCCGCTTCGCCATACGGCTGCCGCACAAACGGGTCCCGGGCCCGTCCTCTCTTCGGCAAGGAAATCTCGCCGTTCGCGAGCAAAACCGCCGTCGCACGGGGGTCCGCGAACGGCAAACGGCCTGCGGCGAGTCTCCGTGCCGATAACGTGGACGGGCCCTCACATTGAGAAAGGCCAAGTGAACGAGAGACCGCTGCGAGCGGCCGAACTATGCGACCATGAGAGGAGAGAAGCGGACAGCACGAACGCCGCATATCCTGCTGGTCCCTTTCGGAGTCGGCCGGCTAATGTACAGTTTGCCGTTCGCGGGCCGCCGTGCGGCGTTCGTGTTGTCCACTTCTCTCCTCTTGTGTCCGTGTCTGCACGCCTTACCCCTTCTTTGCATTAAGAAAGGATTTCTATATGCCTGTAGCTCGGTCATAGTGGAGGCTATGCTCAGTCGCTCGGCTCAATCGGCATTTCATCGCTACTCATCATACGTCACGTTTTTGTGCTAGAGTGCTATGACGTCAATATTTTCGTTCCTCCTCTGTGACGTCATAACTGCAACGCTAGCGATGGGTCTCGACCACGAGAAGGAGTTTTTAATGACTTTTTGGAGCTACATCAAAATTATTTTGAAATGTTTGCAGCGTTCAATACCTCGTTCTGGGTGTCCTTGCATACGGAAGCAGCCTACAACATGATTGTTATAGCCTCAAAATTTGGTGTCCCAACCCCTTTAAGTACGTCGAAGCCGAGCGTATCTCGTGGTTGAGAGCCGTCAATGAACCTCGTTGAGCGCTTGCGCCGCGTGCCGTAGGCCGGCGCCGAAAATCCTTTCAAGATCGGTTTCTTGTGGCAGGTCCTTTAGGCCTGGTTTAAGGCCTGCTTGCAGACACATGTGCTTGAAGTACTGTGAGGTAGGCGCTGCGACTAGACTGAGTCAAACACTGAAATCGGAAGAAATAATATGCCTTTTTCACGGCACTCCGGGCCATGTGCCCTGCCCTAGCGGATTAGTCGCGGAAGGTACACCGGAAAAAACACGCACGGACGCGCCCTGCAGCGAACACTTGTAGCACGTATCGCATTGGAACTCCACTGGTCTATAGCGCAACGCCAGTGCTGCTGCGAGAACTTGCGTAGCGTAACACTGCAGCTCCACTTTAAAACAGAAAGTTGCCAGGGCTTCGTCCGGACTGCACCGTGAACCACGTAGTTCAGGACATTATTTTGGGCTAGATGGTGCATACTTGAATTAGAAAGGAACAGCGCCAACTAAGACGATCACGAGAGGGAGAACGACACAGGACAAACGCCGACTTCATCTATCTTTATTCACCGAAAAATCAGCAAATATAGGGAACATCACAGACATGTTCACAATGACCATAATGCGTCATCTGCCAAACCATTCTAGATAGGACATTTCGCTTTTGGAGAGGGTCACGGAAGTATCACTAACACAGTTTTTTTCCTCTCTTCTTTATATGGAATGCTTCCAAAACCACACGTGCCTTTGTTTCCCTGCTTCTACCAAGAATCTTTATCTCTCGGAACTGTGGTTCACACTTCTTGCAATACAGGCATCGTTTCTGTGGCGAATGTTCTGCCGCTCGGTCACACGCGGTGCAAGTTGCACAATGTTGCGAAGGATGCGCACCTCCTTCCTTCAGCGACCAGTACTTTACAAACTGCTTTCCATGTTTTTTGGTGCAGCTGCTACTCGTACCCTCGCTCGCGACGCGTGAGCAGAGCTGTGCTTGTTTTCGAGGGGCCGAGCACACGACTGGGACGCCGTGTCTGTTTGCCACCTTTCTCATATTGTGGGCTACCCTATGTATATACGGAACCACTTCCGGCTTCGCAGATTGTTTTTCTTGTGCGCACGGTTTCTTGACCATGGCACCTTTGATTTTTTGCAAGATCGCTTCAGCCACTGCTGTGATAACCGTGCTTGGGAACCCCGCCGAAACCAACCTATCAACTTGCTTGTCAAAGCTCACACGCATTGCATAGTGACACGATTTCACGAGAGCAGACTCAAGACAAAGTTTACTAATGGGGCGTTTTACAATTTTTCAATGCGCCGACGCATAAGGAAGAAGCTCCTTTTGTGCTCGAGGTGCGTACGGCCAACATACATGATCTTCACTCAAGGTAATGTTAATGTCTACAAACTGTAATTGTCCCTGCAAGGGTAGTTCATGGGTGAATACCAAACCCCGTTCCTCCTCTTTAAAACTGTCTAGGACAGTGCTTACACTATCTGTGTAAGTCAAAACGTTCAGTTTCTTAAAAACTATTAAAAATCGTCAACATACCTGAACACTTTTAGTACACCCTTTCCTGCTAAAATTGGCTCCAAGGCGCTGTCAATACAGGTTAAAAAATGTTAGTAAGCACCGGGGCTACGCAGGATCCAATACGAATCCCTTGTCTTTGTCGATAAAACTTGATCTCAAAAGAGAGAAACGTCACACCAAGGTAAAATTCTAGCATTTTCATAAAATTGTCTATTGACACGCCAGAGGAGTTTTGGAACTCTACTGCACCGTTACATTCTATAGCATCTCTGACAGAACTAAATAGGGCATCGTGGGGCACACAGAAAAACAAGTCTTCATCTACTGAAAACACATAACCAATCGAAGTACTTTCCTTAAGAAACCGAACTTCTTTTGATCTCATTGTGGCGTACGGATCTTGAACTTTAAGGGATGTAACTTGCTTTTGAAGAAACTTGCTTAACACAATCTGCCAAGTTCCATTTTCGTTCACTGCTGTTCTGAATGGCACGGACCGTTTGTGCGTTTTGGCCGTAAAGAACACGGAAAGGGCATTGTTTTTGCTGTTACCAATGTCATTTGCGAGCCTGTTCAGATGTAATTCTTTGCACATCGCAACCACCTTTCCTTCCACTCGCGTCGCACTAGCTTTCAGAGGCATCAAGTTCTTCGCAATTGCTTCGCCGGCTCTATTTTGAAACACTTCCATGCGTGTGAGCTTTGACAAGCAAGTTGATAGGTTGGTTTCGGCGGGGTTCCCAAGCACGGTTATCACAGCAGTGGCTGAAGCGATCTTGCAAAAAATCAAAGGTGCCATGGTCAAGAAACCATGCGCACAAGAAAAACAAGTGGCGAAGCCGGAAGTGGTTCCGTATGTACATAACAATAATAATATTTGGGGTTTTACGTGCCAAAACCACTTTCTGATTATGAGGCACGCCGTAGTGGAGGACTCCGGAAATTTTGACCACCTGGGGTTCTTTAACGTACACCTAAATCTAAGCACACGGGTGTTTTCGCATTTCGCCCCCATCGAAATGCGGCCGCCGTGGCCGGGATTCGATCCCGCGACCTCGTGCTCAGCAGCCCAACACCATAGCCACTGAGCAACCACGGCGGGTCCGTATGTACATAGGATAGCCCACAATATGAAAAAAGTGGCAAACAAACACGGCGTCCCAGTCGTGTGTTCGGCCCCTCGAAAACAAGCACAGCTCTGCTCACGGGTCGCGAGCGAGGGTACGAGGAGCAGCTGCACCAAAAAACATGGAAAGCAGTTTGTAAAGTGCTGCACCGGTGTGGTATATGAAATACCTTTGACCTGCGGGAAAACCTATGTGGGCCAAACGGGTAGATGCGTGAATAACCGTGCAGCTGAACATGTGCGGTCGCTGAAGGAAGGAGGTGCGCACCTTTCGCAACATTGTGCAACTTGCACTGAGTGTGACCGAGCGGCAGAACATTCGCCACGAAAACAATGCCAGTACTGCAAGACGTGTGAACCACGGTTCCGAGAGATAAAGATTCTTGGTAGAAGCAGGGAAACAAAGGCACGTGAAGTTTTGGAAGCATTCCATATAAAGAAGAGAGCAAAACTGTGTTAGTGATACTTTTGTGACCCTCTTCAAAAGCGAAATGTCCTATCTAGAAAAGTTTGGCAGATGATGCATTATGGTCATTGTGAGCATGTCTGTGATTTTCCCTATATTTGCTGATTTTTCGGTGAATAAAGATAGATGGAGTCGGCGTTTGTCCTGTGTCGTTCTCCCTCTCGTGATCGCCTTAGTTGGCGCTGTTCCTTCCAAATTCAAACCACGTAGTTGCCGCCTTGCATTGCCGGCTGCGACATTTATCGATAAACCGCTGCCTTATACTTGGGCGACACTTCAAAAACATGACGTTGCTGACGCAGACTCCTCGAAGCGTCGGCCCTCTATTGCTGGTGGGGGCAGCGCGTGCCTGACTTTACGTACTCGTTTAAGGCGCGGTAACACTGGGTGGATACGAGACGGACCTGACGCTGGCGTCAACAAGTGACCGATTAATTAGCACTGTGTCGCTGAGACAATTCGATTACAATAGGCCAACAACGACGCAACCGACGGGCGCGAGCTGCCTGATAATGCTGTGGGCTTTCTTCTCTGCCGCAGCGAGAAAAGCAGTCCACCGACCGTGATCGCTCCACTGAACTCCACGCGATCGGCCATCGAACCGATAACGCGGTAGCCGCAGCGCATTCGCTCGTATATGTAATTATATGCTCCGGCTTGAAGCGCGGCGACCGTGAGGAAAAGGCAGAACGGTGTTCCGTTTGAAATTCACACCTTTCTACGGCACGTAGCGATGTAATGCATTGCAGACACGAACGCTATCGCGCATTGTCTGCTCTGCGCTTGTCAGCTTAAAATGGCCAGACCTGGTGAGGGGCCCTTTAAGAGAGGCAAATGTCACTTTTCGGAATTCAGAGTTTATCACACATCATCATCATCATTTATTTATTATCCCTTAAGGGCCCTGGATTGGGCATTACATAAGGGGGGGAGGGGGTTAACAAGAGAAGTATTCAGATGGTCATATAATTATAAAGCGAAATAAAAAGGCAGACAGGCAAAGTAACATTATACATTGTTATGGAACCGTGGTTGAAGGCAAAGACGGAAAAAAAAAGACGCAAATAACACCCATGCAGTTGATCTCCGCATATGTTTGCAATTGAATAAGAAGGCTACAATACAATTCAATATAAAGTTCAATTCAATACAACATTCAATTCATACAAAAATAGAATTCAATATACACATATATACACACAAGTCAAAGCAGAAAATGTGACATATATGTTATGTCCCCTCTTAGGGAAGAGCCACAAAGTGAAATACGCGTTGGATATATGAGAAAAGCAGGAAATGTTTACCGATTACGAGGTTATTCGGCAAAGTGAGCCGATATTAGCTGCCTGAATTTTGAGTTGTCACGTTCATTGACTAATGGTTCTGGAATCGAGTTCCATTCTTCAATCGCCAATGGTAAGAAAGATTTATTAAATGTGTTTGTCGCACCAGTTATGCGTTGTACACCCATAGAATTGAAAAGACGACCTGATGTCCGTACAGGTGGCACTAAACGGGAGGTTCTCAGGTCAGGGCGATTATAGTATAGATTTTGAAACAGGCATAGCCGTGAAATCTTCCTTCGTTGAGCTAACGATTCAAGATTAATGGATGATTTAATGACACTAATTCTAACCCGTCTATTATATTCGGAAACGATGAAGCGAGCCGCCCACTTACACATGCTGTGTAAGTGGGTTCGCGTGGGTGTGTGTAGTTGCGTCTGTGTAGAAGGTGTTCTGGAGCTTTTCGTAGTGTTGTTGGAGCGCCCTGAGACGTGACCACCGCCAAGCCGCTCCGGCTGCATCATGCCAGTAGTGTAGCCACGAATATATTTTGGAGGGGGGGGAGGCTTTCTCTGCCGAACTACCACTCCTTCCTCCCTCTCTCTATATACTAAATGTGTGTGTGTGTGTGTGTGTGTGTGTGTGTGTGTGCGTGTGCGTGTGCGTGTGTGTGCGTGCGTGCGTGCGTGCGTGCGTGTGTGCGTGTGTGCGTGTGTATATATACATACTATATATATATACTATATCTTTGCGTGGTGTGTGTGTGTGTGTGTGTGTGTGTGTGTGTGTGTGTGTGTGTGTGTGTGTGTGTGTGTGTGTGTGTGTGTGTGTGTACACACACACACACACATACTATACTATATATATATACTATATCTTTGCGTGGTGTGTGTGTGTGTGTGTGTGTGTGTGTGTGTGTGTGTGTGTGTGTGTGTGTGTGTGTGTGTGTGTGTGTGTGTGTGTGTGTGTGTGTGTGTGTGTGTACACACACACACACACACACCACGCAAAGATATAGTAGCCCTCCCCAGACAAGAATGCTGTGCGAACGAGGATGCATGTTTTTGCGTTGCCGAAACAACACTTTGGTTAACTTCTGGCACATCTCTTTTTCATTGCTAAGGCGTGCAGACACTTCGTGTCGAATAAAAAAAAGGAATTCGTTGATGAATTCATGCACTTATATAATTTATATCGATGCCCAAGCTTCTAAATGACTTGGAAAAACGAACAAAGCTAAGAACGCGGCAAACAAAAACAAGTTAGCGCGATATCGTGTGTCTTTATGTATGCAAGCTGCACTTGTTTGTCAGTCACCTATCACTCGATCGCGCTTACGGCGTTGCGGGCACGCTACATTATTCCAGATTTCAATATACAGGAATGAAGCTTTGCGCTAGAAATTCCTTAGTATCATATGTTGCAAGTTCCACTTACTTTTAGTGACCTGCTGTACGACTCGTTTTAAGAGATGGTTGGAAGTAAGTTGCCATAATGGTATTGTAGTCATCACGCGACGCATAGTGTTAAAGTCTGTCTGAAAACTACGTCATCCGTAGTTCGCAGTAAAATAAGGGCCACCTGGTAGCTGGAGATTTGAAGGCGTCGTTTCTCTTGACACCGGTCCATTCTCAAAATTGTCGATACGTTTAGTTAGCATGAGCTCTTCACAAACAGCACTTGTAACGACTGAGTAGGTGAGCGCTACACGATTGGCCACGGCAGTCTGGTGTTTAGTGATCCGACAGTGACGAGACACTCTCTCTGTGTCCATAATGATCGACCAACTTCGTCCTTGACACCTTTTATGCACGTCCCCCCCTCCTTGTATCTATCACTCCTCTCCTTCTTAATATTCTTTTGCATTGGTCACTCTCACACTCTTCAATATTCACAGGATTGTTAACGGCCCGGCGGCCTCACATTCCTATATTTCTGTTTCTGCGTGGACTTCGAAGACATTTACCAAACATGCCCCCCCCCTCCAAATGTTTGTGGTGGCGGTTTCTTAGCTTCCCTGGCACAGCACCCCCCTCCTTGATGTATTTGCCGTGTGTGTTCAACGTTCTGTGAGATCAGCGTTCTGTAGGTCCTTCTTGTCATGTTTCTTGCACTGTTTTAAAGTGAAGGTTTCTTGGACTCTTCATTCGACTTTCCCACTGCTGCTGCGGCTGTTTCGCACACCGCATCGGGTGGTTGTCAGAGCGTGTAGGCATGTCAGGAGTGCGGCTCAGACTAAAGGCGACGTGAGAAACTCGTTTGGACCTCTGCGCTGCATCAAATGGGCACAATGCCCTTTGCAGCTGCCTGGGCGTCGCCAAATAAGCATCTTCACAGCTGTAATTATCCGTGAACCCTCGCAAAGGCGCTCAATTTTCTAATAACCAGCAAGTCCCGAGGGAAGCTAGGATAATGGAAAAGAGTAGGGGGGGGGGGGGGAAGGAGGCACAAAATAGGTAGAACCTGCGCCTTGCTCCAATATGGGCTGTAGACTTAAGCGTACTTTCCCTCTCCCAATCACAAGAAGACGCTCTGTCAAAACGAGTGATTAACAACCTTGTCACTCTTCGCTCACAGTTCACGTAAAGGGGGGAGGGGGAGGGCGACCAACAGCGATTGCGAGAAAACGGGATAAATTTACCTTCAATGTATGCTAGGATACGTTTGTACTATTTCTGAAAAATAAACAGCGTGCAAATTTGTCAAGCGGACAACTTGCGCAGGGCGTGCAGAAGCAGAACCTAGTACAGCAGTACAGCGTTCCACACGGTCTAGTCGACACTAAAGTACCGCTCACACGTCAAATCAATACTTCGGTGCCCACCGGGTAGCATTGCGTCTACGGCATTCCTCAAAGTCGCGGGTGTGATACCTACCGCGCCGGCCGCAATTGGACGAACGAGAAGTAAAATCGTGCACTTGTAATTAAGAGCACCTTAAAGAGCACCACAGTTTCAATATTAATCCGGAGGTCTCATTGCACCGTGCCTCATATACCGACTGTAGTTTTGGCACATGCAAACCTATAATTCAATTAAAGTTCAATACTTCTGCTACGATGCGATGCGCCGTGTGAGACAAAGAATATGCTCAACCCTCTCAGATGCTATGAAGTATGACGCACAACAACGCCTCAAGCAGACACCTATCCCTGTGTGTTCTGTGTACTACGCAAACAGCAGTGGTGCACGCAAGGTGACGTTTAACATCAACTCACCACTCCCTTATTGGATTAAACGCAGGCGAAATTAAATAATTCCCAAAAGTAGAAAATGAGCGAATTCGTATGGAAGCATGGCTAAATTCAGAGCGCGTACTACTGGGCAGAAGACACAAGAAAAGACAGCACACGGCTGTACTTGCAAATGAAAGTTTATTCGGAAGGTTCGAGAATTAATAAACCCGGCATATCCTATGTCATCAAACGGCATAAAAGTAAATATAAACAAATAAAAGACTGCTATTCCGTGTTGGTACGCAAAAAAAAACATCCCACGTCACTGTACACATCACCGCTAATTATCGTCACAGCAAACAGCGAGGAAGTTTTCTGCTACAGCGCCGGGACAGCGCGATATTCGGTGAGTAGCAGAAAACGCGCACTGAGACGCTCGCCCGCGCCCGCTGCCCGGCTAATGTCAGGACGGTTGGGTCTATGAACTTGTTGATGCTAGATACCGGCAAGTTCACTGGAACGGAAAGGGAGCGGTAAGACGCACATTAAAGAAAGGCATGGCATATGGTCATGTTTGTGTTATAAATTAACGCACTGGATTACGAAAAAGAAGCAGAGGTAAATCACACGCTCAGAAGACCGATAAACATACAGTGCGACGCAACTTGAGAAATAATATTCAAATGTCCAAGAATTTAGAAGACAAAAAAAAAAGATTGAATCGTCACGACGGCGCATCAGTTTCCGTAGGCGCCGAATTTTCTATAACGAAATTATTTTTGAACAGTTCTAATAGCGTCCACACAACAATGGTTGCTAGTGTTCTGTCAAATGCTCATATTTTTCGGCCTAAAGCTCAAGGCACAATGCGAAAACGCTCTCACAGCGAAAGCAAAACATTGTGCGCGGGCATGCATGCAGACGCGCAGTCGGTCGCTGCGAACCCATGCGATCGCTGCATAGAGGCTTCATTCTGTTATGCCCCATTTGGTTATACAGACAGCCCACTAAAAGAACATATTTCATATAGTTTACTTGCAGCGCTTGCCTACCTTTCACGCAAGAAGCCGGTTCGGGAGACTCCACCGCGGCGACCGGGCGTATAGTGGCGTTTGCTGTACGTATTCGTCAAAGAGATAGCGTCTGTAAACGATTCTGTGCTTTAAGTTTGCCCAGGATTATTATATTGAAAGTCAAAGACTTTCCTCGTTTTGAGAGTACCTACATAAATGTCCAGGAGGGCTACCGCGTAGTGTTTTTACTGAGCGCCATAAGAAAAACCTACGAGGAGCGCGCCGCGTAATACCTCATACTACACAAGGGAGGCGCTTCCGACAGATGGCGATTCCGTAACTCCTAGCCCCAATTATGCTTATACTTGACAACCAAGTTGCGTTATTTTCGGAATGCTTTCCTTCCGCGCAGCGTGGTCGACGATTCAGTCAAATGACACAAATGACAAGCTCTTCAACGACACGAAGGCCTTGTGGGGAGCAACAATGCGCCCAATTTTTTGCACGCGTTCGTCCCGTCTTTATCTGTGTGAATTGTTTAGCGCTGATGCCCCCTCAGCAGTTAAGGCCCAACCACTGGCACGCGTCGGCAGGCTTCGGCATGCGCGAATGCGTCAACAGCATCGGTTCAGAAGAAGGAGTAGCGTAACGACGAGCAGAGATTTTGTCGACTGCAGATGCTAGAAGTTCGCCAACGCCTGGCGACGCTTCACCGGCATGCACCAATCAGAGGCTGCGATGCGTCGCCAGCGTCAACCAATCGGAGGCTGCGAGGCCGAGGGCTCCTATGCCTACAATGGCCGTCGACGCGAAGACACCGACATCAACGACCGTCCGAGTTCTTTGGACGTACGACGCACGCGACAGTGTTCCTGAAAGACAGTGTTGCGATAGTAGGCCCAAGGTAGATGTACTGGTAGCGAAGGCTCCATAGACGCCCATTGGTCCAAAAAATGGCGGCTCGTGGGCACTCCAGCGCCCCCTGGATTTTGGGGGGCAAACTACGCAAACGTGACGTAGAATGACGTCACGCATACGTATGCTTTTGGCGCGAATTATAAAGCGGTCTTTCTGTAGAATCCGCGTTTTCGAGCCCGTACCTCTCGAAGGTTGCTGCCTTTGAGCGCGCCCCAACCTTTGCCAGTCAAATGTGCTCGAGTTCCTGCTAGTTATGGCCTTGTTAATGTGCAATTGGGAACGCAATGAAAGTGACTGGTAAAGGAGGGGCAGCATAGAAAGGCAGCAACACTTCCAGACACTGGCGAAGCATGCATGATTCGTAGTGCAAATACTGGTGCTAGTACTTTTGAGAGCTTTTGAGTACAGCAAGGTATGATGCACAAAGCACTGGCTCAAGTGCACAGTTCGCAATAGAGTGTACGGCAAGTATGGTTTTCATAGTTTCATATTCATTGTTTATTGCAGCAACCAAACAAATACAGTCACAAAGCACACCCTTGGCACACAAACAAAAAATACATGTCACAGGCAGCACAAGCAGTATTGTTTAAGTTGGCTAATCATCTCAATAGTCACAGTGCAGATCGGAAAAAGCCATGAAGTGCCACGAACGTTGTCAGTTAGGAAATTGAAAAGTATAGAAAACAATGCTACGACAGCTTCAATTGAAGCAAACATAACATGACATAAGTAGGCGCATCAACACAGACCATAGAGCACACTGGGATTATTCTTCACATTTAATTTCTTCAGCTGAAAGAATATAGCAGGTGCGTTTACATCTGCAAGGCAATGTTAAAGCCAGCTTTAGCACCCTCAAACGTGCTCAACGTAGGAGCAAATACCATACATTGAGCCGGCGTACCATCTCCAGAGTACTTCTAGTCGTTAGCCGGATCAATTTGAAGTAATTTTACGTCAACAAAAGTACACATGAAGTACAGCGTACAGTGAAGTGCAAGGACATTCGCGGGGAAGTAAAGCATGTAATCAGTGTACTGTACGCTACAATATAGCCAGATAAAAGTCCAGCGGGAATCGGTGTAGCGTGACACCAATGGTGCTATCCACGCTGTCGCAGTGTACCACGGAGCATCGTTTCTTCACATGCCGCAAGCTCATCTTGAAATGAAGCGCTAAGCGCTTCAAAAGAAGAGCGCGAAGCGTGCAAAGACGGAAAAAGACTTCGCACTGGCCGCACGCCGAAGGAAACGACAAAACCGAGAAAACTGCCGCAGCGGTGCAGCGGGCTGCAAATCTTACCGAACGGTGACAAAGAAGCGACGTGCAAGGACGACGAAAACTTCGCAAAAGGAGCATTTTGAGACCGGCGAGCTAAATTTATACGCTTTACCAGGCGCGCCATTGCAGACAGCTGGCGATAAGAAATCGCTTCGTAAGCTCCCGCCACTGTGGCCGGGTTAGCCGGGTATCGAAACAAGGCCTGCAAAGACGCGCTGTAATGCACCGCACACTCATGAATAGGGGGCAGGTCAAAAGTGTTGCAAAAATACAAAATTTGCCAGGTTTTAATAAAATGACTTACCTCTTTCATAAAACAAGGTGCTAATATATTTTTTCTTTTCTATTGGCAGATTACATTCCAATTTTGTAGCTTTATCATTTCTTTATATGAGTGTTTTGCCCCCCATCCTCTGGTTGTGCTGCAGTCGCGCTAAACCACTTTTCGGCCCAGCCTTCGCCACCACTTTAAATCCGCCTTGGTAGGCCGACAACGACACGACAGACGAGCGCTGTTTTGGCAGTGTGACGTGGATCCGAGCCGACTTCGAACGATGCCGACAAATCCAACATACCCACTGGGTTCCGCCGGTCTCAGTGCGATCGCCCGCTAAAAAATCCAACCGAATTACGATTGCCGCAACGTCCGTGCTGTGTGTATGCGTATTTTGTTGCGATCGGAACGAATGGATACATGCTTCCGAACTCCGAAGTCTCGATAATCAGCACTCGCCTGCCGCCGATGTTTACGTTACGCGTAGGCCTAGCGCGTCCATCAAGTTTGTAACTGGCGAGTGAACGAGCCCAGCTGAGAAACTATGAGGAAGGAAATGAATTTTCAGTTTCATTTGGCGCTGGAGCTCTTTAAAATATGACATTCCTGACTTCGTGTGGTGTGTGACGTAGCGAATGAACCGTGTGGAACTTCGGGTGGTGAATCGCGGCGTACTTCGTGTGGTCTCAGATGACTCAAGTTTGACGGCCGAGCTCTACGCTATTTGACGTGTGAAAGGTAACTTTCGAAAGCAAAATACATTAGTAGCCGAACAATGGGAAGTACGTAGATTATCAGCCATGGCGTCTATTTCAGCTGGCAGTGCGCTATTCTATTCCGCATGTGAACCTAGTGCAGCACAAGTTCACAGTGCTCCTTCACTCACTTTGTTTAAGTCCATGCGTCTTATGGGCTGGTTGGGGATAAATCGCTCGTGCAGCACTCAAGAATGCTGATGCACTGAAGGAAACGTGACACAGCGTAGTCATGGTTGAGTCAGTGTGTGCTTACGCTTGAGCGCTGCAAAAAGAAATGATCTTTTGGCAATACGTGCGCCACGTGCAATGCATAGGAGGACCTGCATCATGCAAGAGCAATGCTTGCAGCCGCATATACCAGGATTGCTTTGATGCCTGCTTCAGAAGCGGCACGTACTGAGTCAATGAAATTGCAATTGGCTTTTGATTTCTTCTAAAGAAAAGCTTTCTTTGCCTCTTCCTTCGACATTCCCACTGCTGCTGCGGGCTGCTGCTGTCGCTCACAGCAGGTCAGGGGGTGGTTCAAAGCGTGTATATAGACGATTTTTATCATGGGCGCCACCATGGATGGATGGATGGATGGATGGAGCGAAGGTAGGAGAGTACCTTTGAAACGGGGTGATGGCAGTTGCCACCATGCTCAGCTTTTTATTTTTGGTTAACTGTGTTGTAAGTTATTAAAATTCGCCATTTTCTTTGAATACGTCTTCCTACACTTTTAACCTTATGTCACATCTCTGCTTTTGAGCCACCAATTCTCCAATCACTTTTTGCTAATTTCCCCCGCATATTTATTTACATGACTATTGTTATCTCTGAACCCGGGGCCTCAGGAAGCGTGACTGTGCCCGCATCACATTTCAGTACCACATCATCACATTTTAGTAGGAGGTGTTCTATCGTTTCTAAAGAATTACCCCACACAGTATATGTGTCTTCTTCTTCGTTAAATTTCTTTTTATAGCTCCGCGTTCTAAGACATCCTGGCCTAGCTTCAGAGAGCAGGGCACTGCCTCTCCAGGTATGATAGAACGCTTCCTTCCTAATCTGCTGTTTCCAGTGTCGATATATTCCCACACTATGCTTCCTTGCCATTGAACTTATCCAATTTTTACTTTCCGCGTTTTTAACCTGTCGTTTAATGCTCTGTCTTTCTCCATCCTCGTGTCTGGCATACTTACTTGTTAGCTTCCTAGTGCTTTTCCACCATTGTGAGTCAACGCTCTTTCTGTATAGGTATTTAAATACCTTAGCTGCCCACCTGTTATCGTCCGATTTCCTCAGGCGTTCTTCTTATTGGATTTTACTCTGAGCTTCCCGTGCTTCGACGATGCCCAGCCCATATCCCCCTGTACTGCTTCGTTTGTGGTTTTCGCGTGGGCACCTGGTGCTAATCTTCCAACAGCCCTCTGATTTACTTCTAGTCTGGACTGCACTTCTGCCCTTAAGCACAGGACCGCATTCTCGAAAGTAAGCCCTGGCACCATTAGTCCTTTCCAAATACCTCTCAGTACATCATACCTGTTGTACCCCTACAATGCCCTATGTTTCATTTTCCCGGCATCTCTTCGCCCTTTTGCTATGAGAGACTGTTCGTGCTTTTCCGTGTACATCTGCCCTTTGTTTATCCCTACGCCGAGATATTTTTATTCGGCCACTCGGGGTATTGCATGGCCTTGTATTGTAAGTTCCTGATCAGTTGTATCGTTGAAAAACACCCCACCGGACTTAGTTGCACTAAAACTGAAACCTTAACTGTCTCCTTCGTCTCCACAGTAATTAACCAGAGTTGCAAATCTTCATTGCTATCTGCTAACAGTACAATATCGACCGCATACCATAAACCCGGTAGTCGTTGCTCAACAACATTTCCGCCTAATCTGTGCGACAGATTATACCCTAGATTGCTTCCTTGTAGCCTTCTTTCCATACTTATCATATAAAGCATGAACAGCAACGGTGATAGAGGACAACCTTGCCTTAATCATTTGTGTATCTCGACAGTTGTCGTACTCTTAATTCCTTCCCATGCTATTCCAACATTATTTTCTCGATATATTTCCTGTAGAAAATCAATTACCTCATGACCGATACCTTTATCCTTTAATATGTACCACAGGAGTTCCCTGTTCATGTTGTCGCAGGCACGTACCCAGGGGGGGGGGGGGGGAAGGGGGGTGGCCTACCCCCATATTAAGCGGCATATCCCCCCTCTTCCCGCCCACGCCACCACTCCTCACACACATTCCTAAAGCGCCGCCAAATCAATGTTGAGACTTCACAGCTATTTGGCGGTCAACGTTTTCCTGTCTTTTTCCCTCCTCTTGCATGGCGGTAGTTATCGGCATCTCCTGAAGCGTGCAGGCTAGTTTTCTCACAGATTTGGTGTCCATGCGATTAACTCGAGATGCGTTCAGTTGTCACCACCTATTCAACGGTCACATGCATTGCTGTTGCTTCGTTAGTTCAACCGTCTTTATTTAGACTGATCGAGGGACCAGGAAAGGGATTCGGTTCGTAGCCAGCTGGTGTGCATGCACGAGAAACGAGTTGCGGCCGGACAAAACGCCAGGTGAGTTTAACTTGTCCTTTCGCTTCATTATTTCCTCGATTGAGGGCTCGCCGCGACGGTGGCAGAGCTTCGGAACCATAAATACCCGCGATATGGGTTACATAAGGGGGAAAATAAAATAATGCGAAACAGCGTCCATGATCAAACCTTGCAATACCCTTAAGAGGAAGTTTAGCTCGGGCCCAGCTCCGACGCGGCCTATTCAAATGCATGTGAACCGCAAAAACGCTTTTTTGAGATAACCCCCGGACAAGTTTAATGAGTTATTTTTTTTTTGCATTTGAGAAGAAAAAGTTAAATTCTAGTGACTGTTGGAAGCGGAATTTCGATTTATGGCCTCAATTCTGTGAAAAAGATTTTCAAAAATTCCGTAGTTCGAAAAAAAATACACACGAAGTTTATAAATTAATAGCTCTGCATGAAAAACAGATACCGCAGTTCCTTAAATGGCAACCGTTAGATCATTCAAAGAGGACAAATTTGATACGTCAATTTGTATCTCACGTGAATTTCTTGCGTTGTGTACAAGGGTTCAGCAAAAGCTGTATTTCCATATTACTGAATTTTTTTTAGATTCATTTGTAACATATAAATGCGGTCCCCTTTAGTTGTAACATCAGATGCAATTCACAGAATTGTGATATTATTTTTCCTTGCTGAGTTAGAGAGTTGTAAACTTCATAGTTTCGTGTTTTGAAAATATGATTTTGTGCCAATTTTTTCATAAAACATATATTTAATGTTCGTCTTTTAAACGCAACAAACCTTGTCAAATTTGGTGCCGTGGTTGCCGAGAAAAGGAGATTCTCCTTTTCCATGTGTTTAGATAGGAGCACGAGAGCTAAAGCTCCCTCTTAAACCCATGAACAATATGACTGTCTCCCGTTACCTCGTCTGGGTTTTCCCGAACTGTACCGCACTTTTCTTGCAAAATTGGCAATTGGAAACAAGAGTCGCGAGGGCTCGAGAAATTAAGTGACCTACTAACAGAGACAGCCAAGGCAACAGCCCAACAGGACGAAAAAGCGAATATTAACAATTTTAACAGTTGTTTATGAAAATCTATGGATCAACATCTCTTTATTTAAAAAGGAAGTAGAGAAAACGCCACCGGAAGTGGAGAACAATTCTGTGTGTTTTGAATGACGCTTCTACAGTTATCAGTCGAGGTGCCTGACGTAGCCACTTCTCTGCTGTGCTTATGTATAGCTGTTTTTCTAACATTCCGCGGCGGGTACAGTACATCTATAACCGCAGCGTCCTGCGCTCTACCCGGTTATACGGGACTGGCGTCCACGCTTCGTTACGCAACTTCCCAAATAACAGTACGAGTCGGTTGTGGCACTTAACTTGGTAGAGCAGTAAACGAGGGATTCAATAGAACTGTGATTGTTTCGCAAATGCATATTCCTCTATAATTCTTCCAGAGCTATTTCAGAAAATGCTGCTATAGTCGGATACACCTCAAGTCTACAGTGAAGCCCCGCACACGCCCTCACAACCGCCAGCCACTTTCCTCCGCGAGGTTGCAAATAATTCGTACTTCAAACTTTTTATGTTACCCAAATGAGGTGGTAACCACAGAAATAAAATTATTAGCGCGTAAATTTATGCGTTCTCCTTCGCCTATAATAGTGGAATGGCGAATACCTAATTCTTTATTGAACTGAAATAATATGCTTGCTTCGCTGCAACTATGCAGTATATTGTCAAGTTGAACTTCAGTTGGCTGTCAAGTTTCATGAGTAAAATGGGATCATCAGTGAAATTAGCTGTACCGCAGAATTTTGAAGATTTAATTAAAATATTGTGGAGTTATACACGCAGAAACCAGGAGGCATGCCGTATAGTGGGGACTCTGGATCACCTGGGGTTCTTTAGCGCATACCTAAATCTAAGTACATGGGTGTTTTCGCATTTCGCTCCAATTGAAAATTCGGCCGCCATGGCCGGGATCGGCATTCGATCTCGCGACCTTGTGCTTCGCAGCCCGACATCATAGCCACTAAGCAACCATGGCAGGCAGACTTTTGAAGAGTGAAATGCTCAGATTCCATGCACTTTGTCCATGTCTGTTGCACACCTCGTTGCTTCCGTCGATAAAAAGACTCTTCAAGAACAACAGACGCTTCGGGGGTATCAAGTACGACGCAATTTTGAAAAGGCCGCATGACGACGATTTTGTTTGCTTCTGTGATTGACTGGCGGAGTACCCCGCGTGGGCCGTGTGCCTTGGTTGTCAAATGCTGTTTTATTTTTCCAAGTTCTATGCTACCATGGAAATCTTTATTTTACACTTTCGCTTTTTTAATTGTTCTTGGCAGTGTTCGTCCTGCGCTTCTTTCCTGCGCGAGTCCATTTGATGTGGTTCCTCGTTTGCCTAGTAAAGGAGAGGTGTATCTCACAGGCGTGCCTGTGCTATACACCTTACTTCATTTCTCCTTTGTTAGTTAATTCGGGTTTAATGGCTCAAAAGCGACTAAGGCCATGCTGCGCCAGTCACAGGACAGTATAAGATCGAATGTTACTGCAGCATTAGCTGTGTTACCTTAAAGTCGATGTATATAACCGGTATCATCTAAAAACTCGAAGTTAGTGAATGGCACTAGTGGATCTTCGCCCAATATTAAGGCAAGGTGCAAAGGTATATGTCAGTGATACAAATTTTCGAAATGTTTCCACCTCTGTGTTTCAGTGTGTGGACATGATATAATCATGTGGGTTATTGTAAGCGTTTCATGACATTTCTCGCATGTTGGTGGGTTTTCGTTTCGAAGTAAAAAATTGTGTGTTAGATGCGTGTGTCCAATTCGAAATCGACATAACATGACCTCATAGAACCGTTCTTGGTGAATGCCTGATTTCCACTCGCGAAGCAGGGGTTTAGTCATATGTAACTTTTTATTTACGCACGAGTTCCATTCTTGTTGCCATTTCGATGCTAGGGCCTTACGAACCGCTCGGACACTGTCTTTGTATGGAAGTGTTATGTGTGTTATGGGGGGGGGGGTGCTTTTGTGCGCTGCCATGGATGCGCTTCTATCTGCAGCTTCATTGCCTGCTATCCCAACGTGGCTTGGAACCCAGCAGAATCGTATAGTTCCTTCGTATTTCTTGTTAAATACTGTGTTTAAGATATCGCCAAGCAGGGGTTCAGACGCGGAGTTTAGGTTTAGGGCTCTTTGGGCGCTTAACGAGTCGGTGTAAATAGTAGCAGTCTTCTGCTTGTCACAAGTAATTTTCTGAACTGCCATCCATATCGCATAAACTTCAGCGGTAAACACTGAATAAAAATTATTTATCCGAATGCTATTTTCCCAATTTTTCTTTACGATCCCAACACCTACGTGTTCTTGTGTTTTAGAGCCGTCATAAAATTCAGTGTAATTTTTATATTTTTCTTGAATAGCTCGGAAATCTTGTATTATGTGTTCTTGCTGAACGTCTTTTTTCTTTACATGTGTTAACGTCCAGTCACATAGTTGTGTAAAATTGCACCACTGGGGCAATCTTGGTGGCCTTTCGGCAACCTGCATGGCTTCAGGAGGAACATCGTAAGTGTTACAGTATTGTTCGTGTCGTAAGATGAGTGGCCGAATCATGTGGGTTTACGCGTCTTTATGGCGAATGGCGGGCGTTATTAACATTTGTACTAGTAAAGGTACTCCCCCCCCCATTTGCATAGAAAATTTACCTCGGGTTGGGCCCTACCCGAAAAGAAATTCTGGGTACGTGCCTGCGTTGTCGTATGCACCGCTTATGTCCAGGAAGGCTAAATACAGAGGTCAATTTTCCGCCTTAGCTATTTCTATGCACCGGGTAAGCACGAACAGGCTGTCATCTAAGCGCCTACCACTTCTGAACTCGTTCCGAAGTTCTCCGAGTATTATATTACTTTCTACCCATGACTACATGTTTAATTTCACCGCCTGCATCGCCAGCCTATATATAACTGATGTTATCGTAATTGGTTGGAAAGATTTTATGTTTTTCTTATCGCCTTTCTTTATAAATCAAATTCATTTTACTCTCTTTCCAGCTGTGCGGAATTTGCTTATATGTTATGACTGCCTCCAATGCTTTTATCAGCGTTTCCTTGCTTCTTGGGCCAAATTCATTAATTAACTTGATTAGAATTTTGTCCATTCCTGCGGACACACATTTTGGAACATTTTCTTCCGCCTTTTTACAGTTAAGATTGGTCAGTTTTAAACTGTTTTCTATTGTGCTATCCTGTGTTGCTCCCTCATGTGGGGCGATTACCCTATCATCTTTCCTAAATTACTCGGCTATAACTGAACCAATGTAGTTCCCAGCGTCATCTCCTTCTAAACAGTTTCCCTCGGCATCGTGAATCTGTTCCCGCTTTCTGTGATTCGCTTTAACCAGCCAGCTTATATGGTTCCAGAATTTTCTTGACCCCCTTTAGTTGCATCGCGAACTTCAGCCAGCCAGCGATCAGAGGACTGTTTTATTGTAGCCTGGACGAGGACCTGCACTTGTTGTTTCTTTTGTCGATAAGACTCCAATTTTTGGCCCATTTCCTCTTCAGATAACTTCGCCCTCTTTGCTTCTCTGTGTTCCCAGGATGCCAACCGTTGTTGTTCGATGGCCTCCCTAATTTCCTTATTCCACCAACTTGGTGGCTTCCTCTTTCCTCTCCGGCGGTTTACTCCTTTTACTTCTTTTATTTTTGTACTAATGAGTAGTTCTAACTGATTATATTTCCACTTTTCCATGGGATGTTTCTATATTGCTTCCTCTATGCCAGCCGCTATTTGCGCTATTTGTTCGTCATTTAATTTTGCGTACTCTTTTTGACTTCCCTGCATTTCTCTCTGGAGCAGGGCTGACAACTGCAGACTAATACGCTTATGATCACTTCCGAGGCTGTACTTCCCCTCTTCGTCTATTTCCATTATTGCGAGCTTGCTATACAACCCCTGCGACATTAAGCAGTAGTCAATGATCGTTTGTCTGTTACGGGACTCCCACGTGATTTGTCCCTCACACTTAGTTTCTCTATTTACTATAACTAGGTTGTGTCGTTCACAGAAGTCTAGCATCAACTTCCCGTTACAATCTGTGTATCCATCCAGATCCTCGATGTGGCCATTCATGTCACCCAGCAGACAAATATCGGCACCTTCTCCAAACTGCTTTATATCGCCATCGAGACACTTCACTATTTCCTTGTTCTCTTGCCTGTATTTGTCCCCTGTCCCTAAATAAACTACTTCTAGCCATGTCTATTTACCGGCAATTGTACCGATACCCAGACATGTTCTTTGCAAGTTGACTTTATTCTTTGCCAACTTGTTCCTTGAAGTATCAGCATACCTACTCCTCCTCCCTTCCTCTCCGTGGTTGTTCTGTTGCTCCCTTCCCAGACGTAGTCAATAAACGGTGGATCTTCTAGATCCCTGAGATATGTTTCGCATAGCGCGTATACACCTACTTCTTCGTTCTTTAACTGCTGTTCTATTTCTGACCACATCGCTCTCTTTCTTCCGCCTTGCATGTTTATGTACCAGATCCTGGTGTGAAATTTCTTTTTTGTAGTTTTCTTCCTGGACCTCCTAGTGGCCATTTTATTGACGTCAGCCCCTATTGTTGCACTTTCTACATTGTTTCTGCCTATCCCTGCGCGCTGAGGCGCAATGGACCCCCTAAAGAAGCTACGGCCCGACCTGCCAGGCGCCAGCCGATCTCGGCTCCTAGCCTTCCATTGGATGCCATTTCGTGTAAAGACACCGCCAAAGCCTGCTCTATGCACTTCTCTGTTTATGTCTGCCACTTCAAGGCTTTTCTCCTGGCTTAGCTTTCTTATCTCTCGATTAACAGTCACAACGTGCTTAGTAATTTCTCCGTTCCGTCTTTGCACTTCCGGCACTGTGCATACCACCATGGATGGATGGATGCATGGATGTTATGTGCGTCCCTTTTGCAAAGGGGTGGTGGGTTGCGCCACCAAGCTCTTGCTATTATACTGCCTATTGTACTACAACAATAACAATAATTGTTAAATACGATAAATACAACAATTGTTAAACAATAAAGAAGAGAAAAAAAAACATATTGCTACGCAGTGGCACCATCTATGGGCAGTCGGCATGGTGGAGAAATCCGAGGTGACTGGAGCGTAGAATACGATGAACCGGACCAGCCAGACGGACTCGCAGACTGTGACTGTGACAAAACTGTGCTTTGTGTTTTTTCTTTCCTTACTTTCTACGCCTTACTTCCTTTCCTTTTCGTACTTTCAACATCTCCTATGGTGTTGACAAACACCTGCCCTGAGTCAAAAGGGACAGGACCACTTTTACTTACTTACTTGCTTGCTTGCTTGCTTGCTTGCTTGCTTGCTTGCTTACCTTTACTTTACTTACTTACTTTCTCTACTTTATTTTACTTACTTACTTTGCTTACTTACTTTACTTACTTTACTAACTTACTTTACTTACCTACTTACTTTACCTACTTACTTTACTTACCTACTTTACTTACTCACTTTACTTACTTACTTTACTCACTTACTTACTTTACCTACTTACTTTACTCACTTACTTACTTCACTTACTTACTTACTTTACCTACTTACTTACATTACTTAGTTACTTACTTTACTTACCTACTTACTTTAGTTACTTACTTTACTTACTTACTTTACTCACTTACTTACTTTACTTATTTACTTACTTTACTTACTTACTTTACTCACTTACTTTGCTTATTTACTTACTTACTTTACTTACTTGCTTACTTACTTTACTTACTTACTTTACTTACTTACTTTACTGACTTACTTTACTTTCTTACATTACTTTACTTACTTTACTTACTTACTTTACTTACTTATTTTACTTACTTACTTACCTTACTTTACTCACTTACTTTACTTACCTACTTACTTAGTTTACTTACTTACTTTACTTACTTACTTTACTTACTTACTTACTTTACTTACTTACTTTACTTAGTTACCTTACTTACTTACTTTACTTACTTTACTTACTTACCTACTTTACTTACTTACTTACTTTACTTACTTACTTTACTTACTTACTTACTTACTTACTTACTTACTTACTTACTTACTTACTTACTTACTTACTTACTTACTTACTTTACTATACCTACTTACTTGGGCGAGCGCTCCATTTTGCATGGCAGGTATACGCTTCGCTTTAGTTTCTGACGTTTGTTTTTCGAGCTCGTGCGGTCTAGTTAGTATGACGAGGCGTCTTCTACGTGGAGAACTGTTCTGTGAGACGTACTGAAGTGTTTTAAGTTGGTATGGCCCGACTTTCTGCTGGCGTTGAGGTGGACGGAGCACGCAGCGCGATGTGTGCGCGCGGGTTTTAACATACGATCAGCCTCGGAGATCAATTGTGTATTTCTGAAAGTTCTATTCACTAATGTTACCTAATCGCAATATTATCCTCGAGTTCAAAGCTGCGGTTTAGGAACAATGAAGCATACGCGACAGTCGTAACAGCCTAGGTACCGTTCTGCTGCGATAGGAGCTGTGCTGTTATAGTTTGACAAGCGTTCAAACTGTTAGCTGCAGATTACATTGCGTGACTACTTGGATTGGTGGATGAGGTTTCCACCCATGAGTCAAATAGTTTTTGTTAGTAACAACAGCATACCTTACAGTGTGAACTATACCTGTCCCGCAAAGCGACCGTTTACAAACTGCACGAGCACCCTAAGCAGTGGTAGGTGCTGGATTACAGATAGCTTTGTTCTATATAGCGCATGGTCTAAGCAGGCGGATCAACGTTTATAGATCTATAAACGTTGTGCGGCGTGACTATGCGAGGTCGTACTGCGGCGTTAGCCCGTTTTCTCTTTATTTTTCGAGAAAGAGGATGATAACCGAATTATTTTTTTCGGTTGTGTTCATTCCGTTCTCTACGATGCACTCACACGTATAGGGAAATTTTCTCCTCAAAAATAGCCATCGCCTTCATTTTATACGATTCAACTAGGATATTAGGCAATGCCGAAGCACTTGGCTTATAAACGTATCATGCTGGTTCGCCAACCGCAGTGATCCCTGTGTTCAGCAGCGCCATCGGACTCATGCAGGAGGCTAGCGCAAAAATAGAGTGATTTCAGCCCTACAAGACTTGAAATGCGTGAGAACGATGCCGGTGTATCACAAATATTTGTTAGCGGCTGCCGCTTAGACGTTTCCAGGTTGCCTTAAGTTGACCGTGCACGAGCATGCGCTCTTATGTTTTAGTCCCTACGCCAAGCGGTCAGATAGTGAGTTGATTTACAATTTATAATACAGAGACAAATGCTTTCTTCGTTTAATTAAAACCTCTAAACGCAAAATAGTCCACAACACATACACAAACCGCGGATTACATTCCGCGTCGCATGTTTGCGCCCCCAAGAGATATTTCCACGTCCTGTAGTTATAACGACGCCCCGAAAGGCTTCCCTTATGATCTTATATGAACGGACATTGCATAAATTTTACAAAGTACGATCCAAAACATCTCGAAATTGTTCCGCAGCACGCGACAGCAGTACTTTCAAACAGCGCCGCGCCGAATCGTACAAACCAGAGAGGAGGAAAGGCTCGCCGCGCACCCTTTCCTCCTCACCCGGTGAAACGGTCTATAGATGACGCGCGAGTAAGAGTGGAGAGGCGACGGGAGAAACTCGTTTTCACCCCACCGCGTCGAATGTGCACTATGCCCTCTGAAGCTCCCTGGCCGTCGCCACATTAGCCGCTTGACAGCTGTAATTATCCGGGACTCCCCTCACAAGCATTGCAGATACTGCAGCACTTCTTTTTCTACTAACGTGCGAGGCCAGAGGGCACGCAGGTAGAACTGTAGAGAGGAGAGGAAGGAGCGGGAGGAGAAGAGGTAGTTCCCATATAAGAGAAGGGGGAGGTGGTGTGAGAAGACAAGGAAACCCCACTACTATACGACGGCGGTTGTGGGGAAAAAGGATAAGCATAAGTTCAAGGTACGGTACAGTACGTTGCTGCTATTTCTGAAAAACAAACGCCATGCAAATATGTCCAGTGGACAAATCACGCAAGGCGTGCAGAAGCAGGGCCGCGTTAATAAAGCGCACCGCAGGGTCCAGGAGAAACCAGGGACGCGGTCGACCGTCAAATCAACACTTCTGTGCCCGCAGCGTTAGCTTTGCGGCTATGGCAATGCTAGAGGTCGTGGATTTAATCCCAATCGCGGCAGCCGCATTTCGACGGGGGCGAAATAGAAAACGCACATGCACTTAGATTTTGGGAGATGGTAAAGAACATCACAGTCTCAAAATTAATCCGGAGTCCGCCACTACGGCTTGCGTCATAATGCTATTGTGGTTTTTGCACGTACAGCCCCATAATACAGTTCAAGTTTAATACTGCTGCCACAATGCGATGTGCCATGTGAGGCTATGACAACGCTCAAACCTCTCAGAGGTTATAAAATATGGCGCACAACAACGCCTCAAGCAAACACCTGTCTCTGTGTGTTCTGTGTACTCCGCAGACAAAGAGCAGTGGTGTCCGCAGGTGACGTTTAACATCAGCTCACCACTCTCGTGTTAGACTAAGCGTTGAAGAAATTAAGCTTTAGTTGTCAACATCACCGCTAATTATCGTCAATCAAAGCATACAGCACGGGAAGCTTCGCTTGCATCGATTCCCACAGTACGTGGGATCTGCATAACTTTTTTTTGTTTGTAGAAAGAGCAGATGGTGCGATTGGATTGCGGAGAAGGTAAAAAGGTGTCATCAGTATCTTGTGTAGTCGGTATGCTTAAGCTACCCAAATCTCTTCAGCTTCCACTAACATATTTCTCGCTGCGCTACTATAAACTGTATTCAGGAAAAAAGATCAACTGAAATCCAAGTTGCTAATGCATTTTTGCAGAATGTCTTTGATTAACAAGTTAATGCTTCAACTACAACATTAGGCCGATGTGCAGCATATGCGCTTGAAATAAATACATTCCGTAAAAGTGACCGACTGGGCCTACAATAACAAACTTTGTAGTAGCACTGCAAAAAGTGTTGCCATGCGTATCAGCCACAACAAAAGTGCTGCGTGTCCAACCTGCTTCCTCGGAGGCACCCCTCTGAAGACTGTTCGGGCCCTTCCCATTCCGGGTGTAACATTCAGCCCTTCTATCGACTTTTCCACATATGTCACCAGCACTGTATTTAAGGATCGTTGAATTCTTGGGTTTGTGTCCTGTGTCTCCCTTCCCTGTAGACATGAGTTTTTCCGAGCACTACACTTCTATCGTTCTGTCATGACTAGAGTACTGCTCGTCAGTGTAGTCCCCGTACCAAACTCGCGACACTTACAAACTTAAGCTTGTTCAGCGCCGGACAACACGCACCCTCTACTCACGCCTTTTCGATTGCCACAAGCTCATTCATGCCAGCCTACGAGGATTGCCTCAAACCCCTAAAGTGGCACACCCTGCAACACCAGCGCAACATTGCACTAGTGTGTCTATTCTGCCGGGTGCTTGACGGCTCTCTGGTCAGCCCTCTTTTTCAGTTCGTCTCAACAAGTGGTCAGCACAACCAGAGCCCCATCACGTATGTAAGGCCCGACACAACTCCATGCTTACATCTGGCATGCAGAATCTTCTCTCCACCGCCCTGGATGTTCACTCTCCTTCCTTGCGCACAGACGGAATTGACACGACTGTGTCACCAGCACATTTCCTAATAAACTGCAAATAGCCTAAGTAACGGCTGTGTATAAGAAAGGAGACCGCAATGATTTAGGCAATTATAGACTAGTATCTATACTCCCAATCTTCTCAAAAGCTTTTGAGAAAGTTCTATATACTAGGTTGTCGAATTTTATAAGTAAGCATGATCTTCTGTCACCGAATCTATTTGGGGTTTGTAAAAATAAATCTGCCGAATTAGCGCTACTCGAACAAAACATACTAACACAGTTTGAAAAGAAATCATTCGTTATTCGTGTCTTCGTGGACTTCTCGAAGGTATTTGACTTAGTGAACCACACTATACTAACTTAGAGTGTTATGGTTTTCGGGGACAGGCTCAAACGCTTCTTGAATCATATTTATCCCATAGAAAACAGGCTGTCTGCATAGACAATATGAAATCTGAACTAAAATCTATTAGTTCTGGCGTCCCACAGGGCAGTATATTGGGACCGTAACTATTTAATATGTACCTTAATGATATCTCCAGCATTAACTCCACTGCTAAATTTGTTATCTACGCTAACGACACTAGCATCTTTCTTCCTGAAAATGATTTAGATCTTCTTGTTCGAGAACGCAATGACACTATGAACGAATTACAAAAATGGTGTGAATCCAAGTGCATGCGTATAAATGAAAAGAAGACACAAGCTGTCATATTCCGCCCTAAAGATAAGCCAGTTCCCTCGCCCCTCGAGATTAAGCTGAATTCACCACGTATAGATGTGGTTGAGCAATTTAAATGTCTCGGAGTAGTTTTCTTCTCCTGTACGTCTTGGGAAAATAACGTGGACCATATCACAACAAAACTGGCTCAAATAACTGGGATCGTAGGCCGGCTCAGATACGTTCTTCCAAGGCCATTAAAATTACTCCTCTACAATTCACTTTTTTACTCCTATTTAAACGATTGCCGTTTAGTATGGGGCACAGCCACAATTAGCTGTCTTCAGCGCATCTACAGTTTGCAGAAGAAGTTCCTTCGTCATGTTCACAATGACCCCTGGGGCTCACCGAGCGCGGATCTCTTTCCGCAAAGTAGTGTGCTGAAGATCCACAACTTCTACAAATACCGCTTAAGTGTTCGGTTTAAACTGGAAACACGGAGAAACTTAAACCACATACCTTACCTTGCTGATTTACGTACCCGAGAAGCGACCTACAAGACAAGAGATACGGAGAATTGGGTAGTGCCAACCCCTCGAATAAATTCCGGTAGAGAACGCCTACAATTCACTCTTCCTTCCCTCTTAAATTCTTTTTCATTTTTCATTTTTATTTATCCAAATTTCCTTTTACAGGGTGAATTTGCTGGTCAGTCTAAGCAAGCAGTGCTTGTAAAATGACCAGGCAGTTGGTGAAACAACATATTAAATTCATATTACCACAATTAATACATTCTCTGGCATATATACACTGAACACCGTCCAATGCAGTAAACAAAAAAATAACAAGCATTTCGAGTTCCTGTTCTTTTTTTTGCATTACACAATGTTGTCAAGAAAAACATCAAAGTCAAAACAAAGTCAAAACATCAAAGCGATACATAAATACACCAGTCACTTACAGGACTACAACTTAATTCTTCAAACTGATGAATTCAAAATGATACACAGGTATCGAAGCAAGAACATAAACAAAAGTTGAAAACAAATCCGGTAAACAATTCTGTATGAGTCAACTGGCTTTACCTACTAAATGTTTATTGAGCTTGCACACCATTTTCTGATCGCTTTATTCATTTTTCGTTTCGTGTTTATTATACATAATTCATCACTCAATTGATTAAATACTGAAGGGACATAGTAGTTCCGGGTTCTTTTTCCATAGTGAGTGTAGACACGTGGTTCCACGTACCTCTCAGTTTGTCGCAATGTCACGTTCTTTTTTACGGCAACCCTGAAGTCTTTGCTGAAGTAGTGATTCTCCAAAACTACATAATTAAATAGTTCTGTCACTGGTAGTATACCCAGGGCTTGGTATTTTTCCTTTGTACCTGCGCTATCTAACGCTGTACCGTAGGTTATGCTCTTGACTATTTTACGGATTACGCGATTAATTTCTTGTTTTTTTGTTTTCAGAGCAAGTGCCGTATAATGTAATGCCATACATAAGTAGAGACTCAGCTAGCGCCTTAAATACAGTAAGCTTTACTTTAAATGGAGCTCTGCCTCGAAGGTGATACATCATGGCAGCAATTGATCTTAGCTTTTTACATATGTGTTCAACGTGACTATTCCAATTAAGACATTGATCGAAATGCACACCTAAATACTTTACAGTTGATTCGAGTGGCAAAGGTAGGCAACGGCATGAATTACAGTCTGATGAATGCAAAAAAATCCTCCTATTAATTGTGATAGCTTTGCTGGGGATTCTTAAAACAAATTAGCTTTCTTCTTCCTTTATTTATGTAAATATAATTTTCCTGAAACCAATCACATAATTTAACAATATCACTCTGTAGTTGTTGGAACCCTGTATCAATGTTGGCAACATATATAGTAATCGCAGTGTCGTCCGCATACTGGAACATTTTAGAATGTAATGGTAGAAGGCTGAGGTCTGTAACATAAATGTTAAAAAGCAGGGGTCCTAACGTACTACCCTGAGGTACTCCATAGTTTAGTGAGTCCAAACTGCTATATGTTTCTCCTAACCTAACACACTGAAATCTGTCAGCAAAATAACTTGAAAAAAACTTAATGAAGTGTCTCCGAAAACCCAGATATTGCAACTTTTTTATCATAATGTTATGGTCTATGGTATCAAAAGTTTTTGTTAGATCTAACATTAAAGCCAGGACCACTCGGTTATTTTCTATCGAACTGTTGATGTAATCGGATAGCTCATCTAGCAAGGAAGTTGTATTTTTATTCTGTGTGAAGCCAAATTGCGCATCATTGTTCAGTGAAAATCGGTCACAGAACGACAGCAGCACGGATGCTACATGCTTTTCCATTATGTGGGCAAGCGCTGAAAGGATAGAAATCGGTCTGTAATTTCCGCAGTCATTCTTTTTTCCGTTTTTGTATATTGGCCTAGCAACATAGATTTTCATTCCTTTCGGTATATCTCCAGTTTGAAATATTCCGTTTAGTATTTTTAATAATACGTCTTTTAGTTCCTTAAAATTACTACGGAGGTCTCGATTACGAATCTTATCAAAACCCGGTGGCTTCCATTCCTTCAAACCCTTGATGATATTCCATAATTCGACTTCGGATATTTCTGGCAGAAAAGCTGTGTATGCGCATGTGCGTTTAGGTTTGTATTCGGTGTGCCCATCGCGACTTGTTGCTCTCAGTTTTTCCGCCGCATGCAAGAACGTGTCATTGAACTTATCGCACATTACTTTCGTGTCTACTACCCGCCGTGGTTGCTCAGTGGCTATGGTGTTGGGCTGCTGAGCACGAGGTCGCGGGATCGAATCCCGGCCACGGCGGCCGCATTTCGATGGGGGCGAAATGCGAAAACACCCGTGTGCTTAGATTTAGGTGCACGTTAAAGAACCCCAGGTGGTCAAAATTTCCGGAGTCCTCCACTACGGCGTGCCTCATAATCAGAAAGTGGTTTTGGCACGTAAAACCCCAAATATTATTATTATTATTTTCGTGTCTACTGTGGGGAAGTTCTTTTTTATAACTTCTTCAACGCATGCGTGTTTCGATCGGCCCATCAGGTCGTTTACCAATGTCCACGTTTTCTTTACATCGTTTTTATTTAACGAGAATTCTCGTGACAGGTATCTTCGTTTCGCAAGTCGCAATTTCGCTGTCACCAGATTTCTTAGTGAACAGTATTCTGCTCTTTTCGTAACATCGTGCGGTTCTTTCTTGCTTTTCTGCCCTGCTTTGTCCTTAAGGTAGCACAATTCTATGATATCTGGCGTGACCCATTTACTGTCAGGCTTTCTCTTCTTCACCTTTACTATTTTAGTGAAACCTTCGTAAATCCTATTGAATGTTTCAATAAGACTGCTGTACATGGTTAAGTGATCAAGCGGTGAGAGTGCACTCCAGTTTGTATTTTTAATTTTTGTGTCAACTTGTGCATTATCGATAATAGTTCTTGTAACCAAAGCCTTTCCTTTCGTTATTGGTTGTTCAGACATAATTGCTAACATTACTAAATAATGGTCAGCCAGTTCGTCCTTAACGACTCCGGATGTATACCGCTGGTTGGTTAATCGAAGGATGATGTGGTCAATGCACGATTTGGAAATTTTTGAGCCCAAGTATTCCTCTCTTGTGTAGTCATTTATTGTGTTGTATAACCCATGTTCAGCTAGCAAATAAGGTAATGAGTTGCAGTTCTTTGAGACTCTTGGAAGATATCTATATTTATGTCGCCTACTAAAATCAGGTGTTTCTCGTTCATATACTTATTTAGTAAAAGCTGCAGTTCCTCGATATATTTGTGTGTATTCAAGTTTGGCGGCCGATAGATAATACACAGAGTGTACGTAGTGTCCACTTTACTAATCGACAAGTTGAGCAGCTCGGCATTATCAAATTTTACCTCAATACTGTATGACAACCAGCTATCTTTCACAAACACCAAAACACCTCCACCTTTCCTGTTTTCCCGACATACGGCATATTGCGAGTAGCCTCTGAGGCAATACAAACTTAACCTTTCCGCTGTAATGTTGATTTCAGACAGCGCAATGACATCCCCATCAGGCATTGTTTGCAAATACGCACACAAGTGATCCCAATTTTTCTGCAGGCTACGAATGTTGACGTGTAATAATTTTAGCTCTTCATGCAGTGTTTCTTCCCTTAATGTTTCGAGGATATGCTTATCCCATTCGCTGAAGGATTCAAATGACCCCATTAGTTTATTTTTGCAAGATCAGCCACGCTATTGACACTAATTACATTAGAACCTTCTTCCTTCCTGACCAATACCTTGCCGTTCTTTGTCCAGACAAATTTGTACCCTTTCTCTTTCGCCAGCTGTCGAGTCTGCCAAAATAAGTGTCCTTGGATTTTGGTCAGATTATCATTCAGGAATATTTTCTCAGCCCTGAGAGTGTTCTTTTTGGATATCCAGAGATCTTTGGTTGCTTGGTCGGTGAATCTGACAATAATTGGAGTGATTTTGCCTTGACGCGGTTTCAACCTGTGCGCTGCTTCCAAGGAATGCCGTTCTGGCGCCGGAATGTCAAGCTTATTGCTAAGGTTCACCAAGACCTGGAATAGGTCTTCCTTTGGTGATTCGGGAATGCCATGAATCTCAATATTTTTCCGGCGCGAGTACAGCTCTGCAATTTCAATGCTATCTCTTATGCGAGAAACTTCAGCATCCTTTTCAGTCAGGCGTTTCTCAAGTTCCTCGGTTTTTGGCTTTAGTTTACAGATCTCAGTTTCCTGGGAGCCGATTTTGGCAAGAAGTTCATCATACTTTTTTGACAGCAGTTCCATGAAGCTCTCTATTGATTTCGTCGTTACGTTTCGCTTGTCGACTTTCTGATCAACACTATCTAACTTGCACAAAACTTTGGCTAATTTCTGATCCAAGCTTTCAACTTTTTGAGCCGCAGCACTTGGCTGCTGAGGCTCCTTGCCGCTTTCGGGGTTTTGGTCGCTTGCATTGCTGCTGTCTGAATCCGAAGATTCAGTTTCCTCATCTGCGCATGACTGACATTTCCAGATGTCAATGTCACCTTGTTTCGTACCTTTAAATCTTTTTTTCTGAATGCCTGAGCACTTGTCCAGATGGTAACAATGTTTACAGCGAAAACATAACAAAAACTGCTCTTTGCCAAGCTTCTTCTGGCATGCAAAACACTCTCGTTCCGCCATAACTTCTTCAAAAGGGATAGAACACCACAATACTAAATTATTTCAACACGGCAGTCAGTCCAGTGGAGCATGAAGTTCAGGCAAGTTTGTCTCACTGAGGCACAATTTTCTTACCTATAACAAAGAAAACACGGTCAGAGCTCGGTCGCTGCTCTACCGGAGTGCGGGGCGTTCTTCTTCTGAGCGTCCATTTATAGCCCGTGGAACCCGTGGTTTGTGACGTCAGCGCCGCCCCCTTTCGCGGCGTTATCGTCCCGTTGTCATCCGCGCTTGCTTATGTACATAATAATTTTGATCTTTTCAGTGCGTCAAACAGTGCTTTGCGTACTATGTATGTTACCATGTAGGCTCTGTTTTTCTTTGTGGTGAATATTGTCCAAATATTGTATAATTTTGTTACGTTTTCTTTTGCATTTGTTCATTATGTATAAGTGTTATTAGACTGCAATTACCTTTGTTTTAAAAGCCTTGCTGTGAAGCCACTGCCAAGCGACAGGGGGCTGCGGCTTTGTCAAGCTGTTTCTGACAGCTTTTTCTACGCCTCCGCTGTCTGTATTTGTACAAGGCAGAAATAAAGAATTTGAATTGAATTTGTGTGTTGTGCACCCGTCGACTGTGTGTGTGTGCCGTGCTCTGTGATTGAGCAAGTGTGTGTGTTTGTGAGTGTGTGTAGGCACGTGGACGAGGGGGGGGGGGTCTTCTGCACTCGGAAAATTCCTGTTCTAAATGGCTAGCTATCAGAAGCTCTAGCGTGCAGGCATCAGCCTTTCTATTAGTCTTGCGAGCTGTCTAGAGCGCCATGTTACCGCTAAGATTATTATTATTATTAATATTATTATTAATATTCAAAGTGCCTGTCTCGCCCCCCTGCTCGTCACAGTAGTCGCTCTGGACTGCTCTCTGCGAGGCGACAAGCGGGCAGCTACGACGGCGGTTGCTGCGGGACGTGGACGACGTCCTCCCCTTGTCGACCAGTAAGCACGCGCACCGCTTTTTTTTTCTCCGCAAGACTACTGCAGCACTCAGCTACCCCGGGCAACGCTAGTGCGCGTGCGTCTCCACTTGCTGCGGGCTGCCGCTCAACGTAAAAGTTCCTGCCTCGCCCCCCTGCTCGTCTTAGTAGTCGCTCTGGACTGCTCTCTGCGAGGCGACACAAGCTGCCAGTTTCCAGTGACGGTTACGGCGCGCCCATAACGATTTCTGCGCTTCGCCTGGTGAGCGATACTACCTGTGTGGGTTTCGACAAGAATTCCTTCAATGAGCAGTTTTCCCCTTCTAACGCCTGTATTGTAGATAAGATATTAGCATATGTTTATATTATCTAACTAGTTTGCTAGTACAATGGGAAAAGATGACAGCTGTATTTCCTGTCATAAGGCTCTGCCTACTGATAGAAAAATAATGACATGTGCTCAATGCAAATATTCGTACCATCTTGGACAGCCATGTTCTGGAATAGCAGCTAACACTATCACTACAATTGGGAATGCTAAGAGAGGTGCGTGGGTCTGTAAAACGTGCAGAAGTAACAAGAAACTAAACAGCGGCACAGAGACTGAAATTGAGGAAAGCAGTGGTTCTGAGTCTTCACTGTTGGATGAGCTAAGGGAAATCAGAAAAAGTTTGCAATCGTTGCCGATTCTCCATAAGAAGGTTGATTCTCTCCTATTGCTGCAGGAAGACTTCACGGCTCTTTCGAAATCAGTTAAGGAACTAGAAGGATCGGTGTCGTTTTTGTCAGAGAAGTATGATTCTGTTTTTAAACAACAGGTCATTCAGGAACGTCAAACGTCTGATTGCGCTAAACTGGAAGCTCTGAAAATAACGGTGTTAACTCAGGCAGCAGTAATACAAAAGCTAGAAGAAAACCAAAATGAAAGTGAGCAGTACAGCAGACTAAAGAATCTTGAGATTCACGGTTTGCCAGTGAAAAGTAATGAAAGCCTAACACAAACAATCACACAAATGGCAGCAAATCTGTACCTCTCGGGGTTTTCGTCTGACGATATTGCAGCCGTACACCGCTTAAAAGTCAAAATCAGTGGTACACCTGCAGTCTTGGTGCGCTTTAAATCTGTAATTTGGAAGGAAAAATGGCTTGAAGCGCGGGGGGAACTGAAGAAACTACGTGAAAGTGCATCATTTCCAAAGAGCTACTTCAATGATAACTTGACCAAAGTTAACCGTGATCTCTTCTGGAAAGTGAGAACGAAGGCAAAGGAGGAGGGTTATCGGTTTTCTTCGACGAAAGGAGGCAAGATCTTCGTGAAAAAGAAACAGCGTTTCTTGTTCGAATTGGTAAACAAGCAGACCTGGAAAACATTGCTTAGCCAACATGCCTTTTTTATTCAGTAAACTACTGGACTTCAGTTCATTTAAACAAGAATTTCCGTGCAGTTCTGATGAAGATTTTACCATTGTGAGCGTTAATAGTCGAAGTCTGTGTAAATACTGGGACTAAATTAAATTAGTGGCTGAATCGGCAGTTAACTTTGTAGACGTATTTGTGATTACAGAAATCAATGTTTCCCAGGCTTGCCTTGATACGTTTACCTTGCAGGACTTTTCCGCACATTTTGTCACACGAAGCGGGCGTCGTGGCGGAGGCATTGCTCTCTATATAAACGACAACTGTGAAGTTTCTTCTGTTGATGCTTCTTTTGTACATGCCGAATCTATGATGGTCAAAGTTTGTAAGAGGTCATTTTCTGTCCATATCTTATCGATTTATCGACCACCCTCATGCAGCCTTTCACGGTTTCTTGTTGAGCTTGAAAAAGCTCTGCGGCAGTGGAGCTCAGCGGACCAATTTTGCTTCATCGAAGACTTGAGTAGCAATGTTTTATGCCCTGAAAAAGTGACTGTTTGTGATTACTTACCTACCTTGTCCGCTTATTGTCTGGAATGTACGATTGCAGCTCCTACTAGAGCGGGATTAGTTAATAATAGCCTAGTGCAATCTTGTTTAGATCACATAGCAGTCAGAGCTTCCACCTGTTCATTTAGGTCGTGTACTATTCTACAACGGATGGCGGACCATTATTTTGTAGCATGCCGTCTTGTTTTACCAAACGCGTCTGGAACGTCATCGGTGGAAACAGGATCTGGACAGCGTAAATGCCTTGTCCCTACTGTTAACCAATCCAAGCTAGATAACCTTATCGTTTCGTTTGACTGGGCATCCTTAACCAAAGAAAATTCTTCGGGCAAAGTATATGAAAGGTTCTGTATGCAAATGAAACATTTTGAATTGCGTTGCACACGCCTGATAGCTAAGCCGATAAGAAAGAGTCACTGCTGGATGAACACGGAAATTCTTGCTTCCATTTCGTATCGAGACAACTTGTGGAAACGCTGCAAAAGAAATCCCAGAAACCAAAGACTGCGATTAGAATACAAGTCGGCAAGAAATAGAGTTGTTGCTCTTCTGCGTGCCGCCAAACGCCGTTACTTCTTTTATAAATTCCAACAATCTTCAAATAATGTAAGCAAAACTTGGTCTTTGGTAAATCATCTCAGAGGAGTGAGTTCCAATAACCGGTCTATTTTCGGTGCTTTTCAACAACCTCCCACAGAAGTGGCTGATGCTTTCAACAGGCACTTTGTTAAAGCGTCCCAAAGGGCCGTCTCTCCACATACAAGCACTCCGCCGTTAGGGCATTCCGTATCTACATCGGCTTTTCTTCCGAGAATTTTGAAGGGTGATCTGGAAGAAATTATTTTCAGTTCCCGTCCTAACAAGCCCACTGGATATGATGGAATTTCTTTACACACAATCAAAAGGAATTTCAATGTGCTGTCAGATATTATCCTGCATATACTGAATGGTTTTTTGGAAGGTGACGAAATTCCAGAATGCTTAAAAACTGCAGTTGTACCACGACACAAGTCAGGGAAGAAAGATAGTATTGAAAACTATCGGCCAATGTCAATATTACCGATCATTGCTCAGGTCTTGGAAAAAATTTCTTTTCCACACTATGTCTTCTTTTCTTAACAAATTTTCTATCCTTACCAATCGACAGTTTGGCCACTCGACAGTTTGGGCGTGGTACTGTGGAACTGCTTGAGAAATTTTCAGATGAACTGTTCTCGGCATTCAATCAGAATCGTTTCACATGTGCGCTATTTTTAGATGTAGCGAAAGCGTTTGACACCCTGAATCATCAAATCTTGTTAAGTAAACTGCATTTTTGGGGATTTCGGGGGCCTTCTTACAAAGTTCTCGAAAATTACTTGAGCAACAGATTTCAGGTGGTCTCTACCGATGATAAGGGCGTATTTTGTTCTAAGCTGTCGGTAAAAGCTGGAGTTCCTCAGGGGCACATTTTGTCACCATTGTTGTTTAATATCTTCGTTAACGACTTCCCTTTGGCAATTTCGAAATGTTCAGTATTCCAATATGCTGACGACACTATTATTAGCGAAACACCTTTCTTATAAAACGTCCACTGAAACATGGCAAAATAATGTTTACAAGGCAATGCTTTGGTTCTCTAATAATGGAATTGTTGTCAATGCCCAAAAAACAAAACTTGTTTGTTTTCGCTCCCCACTTAAGACTACTGTTATTAACATGCCTCTCTACTTGCATGAGTCAGACTGTGTTCATTGTAAATGTGCGCCTATTCCATACGTGGATTGTGTGAAATATCTCGGAATCTGTTTCGATAGTAATTTATCTTGGCAACATCACTTATCACTTATTTGTTCTAAACTGAGGTCAATAGCGTGGCTGTTGTTTAATATCAAAAGAATTGCACCAGTGTCTGTAAAAAAAGATTATAGCACATGCACTAGGTTACAGTGTTTTGAGGTACGGCATTACAGTCTTTGGCTTTTGTTCTGATCGTTGGAGATGCAGGGTAGACCGGATTATAAAAAACATTCTTAACAATGTTGCATACAATTCCCCAATAGTAACATCTGCAAATATCTTCCGTGAACTTGGTCTACCGAACTTCCATTCATTACTTATAGAAACAGTTGTCGTTAAACATTTCTGGTATTCCGCTTTCAAACAAAAAGGTGCCGCCCGCCACAAGGGGGCTTAGAAAACATGTCCGTTATGTAGTTCCGCGTTCAGCCACAAGGTATGGCGCAGCCAGACGCTGTGCTTATGTGCCTGACATACTTAACAAATTGCCAGAAGAAACTTTTAACGCGACATCAAAAAGCACGCTCAAACGCTTCTTAAAGCAGCTACAGTAAGATTAACCTCTTGTACATTTTTTTTTTTGCATCGCAATGTTTACCTCTTCAACTTTTGTTATATGTAGATAACCAAATGTTATCTTGTTCTTTTCAATTTTTGCCATTCGTTTTATTATTTTCTTTCTTTTCTTCATGTCTCATCAATTTATGTATATATTTTTGCCTTGTCTATCATATTCATTGGCACGGTCCTACAAGCCAACGAAGGCTTAGACCGGCCTGTTTGTGTTCTTTTTGTATATTGTGTGGCAGTAAACATTATTATTATTATTATTATTATTATTATTATTATTATTATTATTATTATTATTATTATTATTATTATTATTAGAATCATTACATTGAATGTGTTGAAGCCAGCACGACACGTAATTCAATATATTTCTGGAGCTTCGTGCGCTTTCACTCTACTAAAGAGAGCGTCAAAGATGTATGTCTTCTTGATGAAAATGGCGATGCTGTCTCAAACACTGCTGGGAATCTTGCAAAACATTTCTGTTCTGTATATAGTGCAAACGATACTTCAAGTAACCTTCCGTCTCACTCTGGCGCGGTGTGTACGCTATAAGTCAATAAAGAACTTGTTTTCAAGTGCATTAGGGGCCTCAAACCTTCCTTTTCTTGTGGTGCCACATTTTCAGATGCTGTTTACACAATTGTGCAAGCAGGATAGTGCATCAACAACAACAGCGCTTGATGGCATTTAAAATGTATTGCATATATCTTGAAACACTTATTGCAAATGTGCTGCAATTTTGAATAACGTGCAGAATGATTTAGCAAAATGAGTGGGAGTGTTGATACTTGGGCCTTTTTACTCGGTGTCAGTATGTTTTTGACAACGTCATGCACCAGGCTAAACCTTCAAATGGCTGGATAAGTGCTTTTCAAGCGTTTGCAAACAAGAAACAGTTTATGGTTCCATATTTGATGTTCCTTTACTGAGTTATTGCATGGAGTCCACATATTGTAAGCTTGACAAAACTCAATCAACAGTTCACAGTTCTTAATCTTTTCTGCAGGTGTACACTTTCTATGATTCTTAACATGCAAGAAATGTGGTGAAAGCAAGTTTTCAATCAACGGGATAAAGTGGTGTCTGAAAAAGTTCGAATGTATGGAAGCATACTTGTTCCCTGTTCTCACAAGCATCTTCAATGAAGCGACGCATTTAAGGCTCATCCACGGGCACGCGTCGGCAAGCTTGCGCATGCGCCCACAAGCAAACGCGTCGCTTCGCGTCGGTTGGAGGAAAAGGGCGCGCAACCATTGGACATAAGCTCTGACGCGTGCCGACGCTCGCTCCTCAGCTGCGGCGCATTGTTGCTGGACTATTCTGTCTTCAAGTAGTAAAGGCAAGGAGCAGAAGACCGGGACTTAGGGAGAAGAACACAAACGACAGGACCGGCGCCACTCACAACTAACCACAGTCACAACCACAGTCAGGGTCTCAGGTTTACCAAGGAAGTTCCGAGCTGCGGTCAACTCCAGTTCTTGGATATCAGGCTAGTGTTTCCAAAGGAAGGCATTTGTTGGATGTACAATCCGCGTTCTTTGAAAGGCCCCCTACCGTTTGAAAGCGCCCATTCCAAGATTGTAAAGCGTGCAATTGCTACAAATTCTCTGCAAACGGCTTTAACTAAGTCTTGTATCCATTTGGTGTCAAGTAGCTTTAGCGCTCAAGTGCAACGTCTACAACAAGCAGGCTTCCCGCCATGTCTCATTTCAGCTGTCTGCGAAACGATGCTTCAAAAACTAAAGCACCCGCCTCGTATCAGGGAGCCAGTTTCACGCAGTTCTGTTGCGGTAATTCCGTACCTTCATAAGGTATCGCACAACATTAAGAAAGTGGCAAGTAGGCATAACGTTCAGGTTGTTTTCTCGGCGCCTTGCAAGTTGTCTAAGCTTTGTGCCATGAACGGAGAGAAACGCCCGGCTTGTTCAATCCAGCATCAGAAGAAGTTCACTGAATGCAGGACACGTGTAGTCTACCAAATCCCCCTAAGCTGTGGTCGCAGCTATATTGGACAAACAGGTCGATGTTTCAATGAGCGTGCAATGGAACATTGTCGTAATCTGCGCAACAAGGAAGGGAGTTTCCTTGCAGAGCATTGCAGAGACTGCTCTAATTGCCGCCCTCAGTTTGACAAAACTAAATTCTTGAAGCATGGAAAAGACAGGTTTGAGCGGGAAATTGTGGAAGCCTTTTTCATCAAAAAAGAAGGAAACGCATGCGTCAGCAGGCCATCCATTATGCTTAGTGACAAGGAGACGACTTTTTTAGGTTTCATTTAGGCCTCTTGTTAGAGTAACTTCATTTGGTTTTACCGTCTGTCTTTCTTTTATTTTACTAGTTTTTATTTTGTTGACGATTTTCTAGTGGCCCTTAAGCTTTTGTTGCCTTTTTTTTGACGCAGACGCTGTTCTTAGACCTTTATCGTTCATCACTTCTGTCCATTTCATTGTTTGTCACGTGGTTCTTTTTTCGTGCGGTCACATGTTTTATCAATTTTTAGGTGAGTGACTATTAGAGATTTTAGTTTTGACGCAGACACTGTACTTAGACGCATTTTTCTTGTTATTTCCGTGTTATTCGTTGGTCATTATTCCCATAGTCGTGCGGGTTTTATCACTGACTGGGCCTTAGGCATTTGAAGTGTGTTATGTTGTCAATAGATTGGTTGGTAGTGAAGTGTAGACGGTACTTTTTATGTCTGGTTTTTTGTCCCCGTTGGCTTGGAAAAAGACTATACTAGATCAATTGCCTCCTGTGCTGATCCACGTGTGGTTCTTGTTTGCTCATTCGATAGCTGTGCCAGATAACATTCCTGAATGGTCGATAGATTGCTGGTTTTTACTTCCGAAGTTTTGTGCGTGACTTGGCGTGAATGACCTACATAAGGCAGACTTGTTGCGAAAATAAACTTAGTTGTGGGTGGCGCCGGTCCTGTCGTTTGTGTTCTTCTCCCTAAGTCCTGGTCTTCTGCACCTTGCCTTTACTACTTCAAGCATGAACCAACTAGCCCAAGCAAGAGTTTTACTAGAGCATATTCTGTCTTCAACCGTCCAAGTCCGACCTAAAACAGCCTGCTTTACCCTAAGCTTGAAACAATAAGTTAGTAATCTTTATGCTGTTTTAAATATGAAAAACACGTTTCAGTAATGAATGTACGCCAGCCGCAACACTTTATTTTTACATTTGAAGTACCAATGGTGCACAATATGTCGACATCAGCGCTCGCGCTCGCGCGTCGTCTGTCTAAAAGACGGCTTTGCAAACACCTCCACGACCATGCCATATCGTATCAAAAGTTGTTGTACAATTTCATTTTTAGGTAGCTCATGGCGCTGCAAACTATGTAAGAATTACGCGTGCAAAGCATCACTGAAAAATCTGTGTTATAAATATTTTCACGTACTAGTGACAGTGAAACATGATGCAGATACAAGACTTTGAGTCACAAATTTAACACTTTTTTGGCCGAACTTTATCCCAGCAAAAGCAACACTCAATCTCAACGATAGCGGCGAAAAATATCGGGAATCGTCGAAAATTTCATTTGTTTGCCAAGCGCGTCGGCTATCGTATATATCAGTCGTCGAAAGTTCCAGCGTATTCGCTGCTGCCCGCGAGCCTTCCAGAAACTACTACACAATTCGTGTCGCGTATGCAATCAGATTATATAAGGTCCGTCGACAACAGACAAGGGATATAACCATCGATAACATTCGCGAAACTTGCGATACGTGCAGGCGCGTCCTGCATGAAGTGATAACGTTTAACATTTGTTAGCCGGTGAAATACAGTCACCAGATACAGATAAAACAGTATCCGTGTCAATATAATTATTGTATATAATCATTATAATCATTTATAATCATTCCTTTACTTAATATAATTGTGCTTGTTGGTGTATGAAAGGAACGTGAAAAAGTGAGTCCTGAGAAAATGAGCGAATAGAATTCAAATACCTGTAGCATTACAGAAAAACATATAGAATAGCCAAAATTGACGTAATTCGTAGCTTGTCAACTCTCGATTCTGTCAAATCTTGCAAATGGAACAACTCATTTATTATTCTAGGTTGTTTTGAAGCATGAACAGCGCATTGGGAGGCCTTCACATTGAGTGTATTGCTCGAAAAAATTTCACTGCGTAAAGGTCATGTTCTATTGTAACTGCTTTGAACATGTCAATTCTGTCTTGACATTAATGAAAAAACATGCCGTCAGATAATAAAAGCTTGAGAATCCGAGGGCTTTAATAGGTGTCTTTTGCTGCCCTTTGGCAAGTCATACTATAGAAGCACTTATTCTTCCATGTATGGGGACACCTCATTTGCATAATATAAGAAACATATATATAAACAGGTTACTTGCACAATTTGTATATTTCAAGTCACTACTAAAAAATGCCCCTTTATTGTTTTCATCCTACTATGATGTTTTGACTGAGAAAGTCATTCGATTTGTCCTGTGAAGCACGCAATAATTGCGGTGGGATATTATTCTATTGCAAAACACTGGATACAGTAGCCAAGAATTATTAAAACTCAGAAGAAATTAATATCAAAATGCATATGATCAGGCACATAGCATTTTATTGCACTTCCTTCATTATAGCCTTCTTTTAATTGCACAAAAGCTACTGCACTGAAATCATACAATAGTATATACTTAAAAAGCACGATTTTATACTGCAATAATAATAAATAAATAAATCAAATGTTTATTATAGTGCCGAGGAAATGCTAAAGAGCCTTCGTACCGGTGCACTTAAAAAGCAATATGTGAGACAAAATATATCGAAAACATGAATGTGGTAGACAAAACAAAGCGAGACAGAGAAACAAATACGGAAAAGGAAAACGAGGAAGGGTAAAATGGAGTTAATCATACAAAAAGAAAACGAGGAAGGGTAAAAGGGGGTTAATCATAGATGATTATCCACCGACAAGCAAAACAGAGGAAATTAACTCTGAAGTATGTCAATACAAGCACAATTCTGATTAGATGTTTTTGGAGACGAGTCATATATAGCACAGTCTTTAATGCACCAAGGTCAGACAAAGAATGCGGAATGCTGCGTGGGATACTGTTGTGGCACGAACAATGAGGTATGCTCAAGAAGCTTTGGGAAATGTGCAATACCATGGACCACCTTATACAGGAACAAGCACTCTGATTAATCAGGTTTTGAGTGTAGAGGTGCAAGTTGAAGCATACTTGAGAAGGCTGGACTATGGTTGCCAGAATGTCAAAAGCGGTGCTGCAACATAGATACCAATTTATCCTATGCGCATTCAATGATGGCGGAATTAGATTTGCATGTTACACCCCCCTCCGCAAAGGCATACTCTAGTCGTGGAAGGCACACAGTAGGATACAATTTCAGAAACAAAACACGTGAGTGGAAATCATGCAATATACTACACACAATTCCCAGAGCGTGCAGAACACGTTGTGTGATTATCTCTGTGAAGAGAAGTTTAGCATTTTGTCGAAGTACACACCAAGATCTTTCGTTTCATCGACCCTGGGCAGTGGAGCATCCCTAAAGGTGTATGAAAATTGCCCGTGGTGTGTTTTTCGCATACAACTTAAATGAATGTGTGTTTTTATTGGAGAAAGGGCCAGATATAGCCCAAGAGCGCCACGCAATCCTTGGTTGATTTCGAGGTTGAGTGATGGATTCTATGAAGTTTATTTAACTTGGCTATAAAGGGCTCAAAAATAGTCACTCTAAAGTGCGTAAAATGTACGTGTAATAAGATTATGGCGATAACACATGACGTGTACAAAGAGCATTAAGGTGCATTGCAAATTATGATACGATATAAAATATGTAAGATGCTGAAGTTCACTAGAGCACCACTGCCTCGTTCGAGCCCTTAAGACACAAGGGCCTGGAGACATGTGCTATACAAATCAGCTATCACAGCGGCATCTTCTGGAAAGAGGAAGCGCTGCGAATTTAATGGGCTGATAACATGTAGGACATTATCATTTAAATAATTGAGGACTACTTTGGTGTTAAAAAACGGTTCTTTACCAAGAAACATAGCTGGGTGAAGAGGGACGCAATAATAATATGCAAGAGGAAAACGCTTCTTTCGCTCAGATTCGGCTTTCGGACACTCCAAGAGGACGTGGAGGAAGGTCAGCCTCTCATCACATCGACCACAGTTTGGAGGTTCATTTCCACTAAGCAGAAAATTGTGGGTACCAATGGTGTGCTCTATTCTGAGACGACAGAATAGGACATCTGTTCGCCGTCATTTTGTTGGGGAGGACCAAAACCTTAACTGTAGCTTTATAACGTGCACTTTATTCGTTTCTGCGTTCCCCATGCGTTGCCAGTGTTCTCGCAGTTTCTTTCGTAAGGAAGGCTTCATTTCTGTGACAGGGACCGCAGCCATAAGAATAATGTTTAGTGATTTGAGTGATGTGATCAGCTAGTACATTACCCTCGATGCCTCTATGGCCAGGTACTTAGCATATTACTACATGTTTATGTGATAGATAAACATTGCATAAGAGAGAGTAGAGTTCATTGAAGACAGGATTCGTATGCTTTTGTAACGAAATGAGCGCTTTTACAAGACTTTACGAGTCTGTGAATGTGATTGTTCTGTCAAGTTTCAGTTTCATTATATGTTTTACTGTAGACAGTAATGCATAGGCTTCTGCAATGAAGATGCTTGTTAGCGGGTAGAATACGTCACATTTAGAAAAAGAGGACCAACAGCAGCATAAGATACACCAGCATGTGATTTTGACGCGTCTGTGCAGAATTTGGAGCAGGAGTACTTCGATTGAAGTTCACAGCGATTTCGAGGACAGGTGCGTGCTTTGTGGCCTCTACAAAGGATACATCACAGTGTGTCACCTGCCGCTCCCAGGACGGTAATAGCTTAGTTGGAGGCATTAGGCGATGTTCGACAACTTGGACATCCATTTCTTCGCTGAGTTCTCTTGCACGCAGTGACAAAGGAAGTCTCATAGAGGGTCTATTACGAAAAAGTGTTTCACACGTCAAGTCGTTAACGGTTGTGAAACACGGATGTTCATTATTAGAGCGCACTTTGAGAAAGTAGGTGAAGCTGATGTACGTTCTCTGAAAATGGAGTTACAACTCATCTGACTCTACATATAGACTTTCGACAGAGCTTGTTCTAAATGCGCTAGTGGCCAGGCGTATACCCAGATGATGAACGGGGTCTAACATCTTTACCGCGCTCGGTGCGGCAGAGTTATATACCATGGCACCATAATCTAATCGTGATCGAACTAGGCTCCTGTAAATATTCAGTAAACACTTCCTGCCACTACCCCATGTTGTGTGAAATAGGATATTAAGTGAATTCATTGTTTTTAGTCATTTTGCTTTAAGACATTTTATGTGTGAAATAAAAGCAAGCCTGGAGTCAAGTATAGCACCTAGGAATTTGTGCTCTTTGTTGAAAGGAATTTGTTGTCCGCCCAGTTCTACACAAGGACCAGGTACCAGGCCTCTCTTTCTTGTAAAGAGAATACAAGAGCTTTTTGGGGGGTTGATTTTAAATCCATTTTGGTCTGCCCACTTAGACACCTTGTTTAAGCCCTGCTGTACCTGTCTCTCACACACTGTAAGGTTGCACGATTTGAAACCTATTTGTATATCGTCTACATAGACGCAAGAAAAGATGTACGGTGGTAGTGAAGCACGAAGTGTGTTCATCTTAAAGATAAAGAGTGTGCAACTGAGTACGCGTCCCTAGGGTACACCAGTTTCTTGAATAAAAGGTCGCGATAATACGTTGCCCTTTCTCACGCGGAAGATACGATTCGACAAATAGCTTTCAATTATTTTCACCATATTTCCACAGATGCCTATTCCCGACAAGTCTCGCAAGATACCGTAGCACCATGTTGTGTCATACGCTTTCTCCACATCGAGGAATATCGATAGGAAAAACTGTTTGTGTACAAATGCATCGCGAATATATCCTTCAATGCGCGCAAGATGATAGGTTGTCGACCGCCCTTCTCTGAAGCCACACTGATAGGGATCGAGCTTATTGTTGAGTTTATGGAAATGCATGAGTCTGCGATGAATAATTTTTTCGAAAAGCTTGCACAGACAATTTGTAAGGGCTATCGGGCGATAACTTGCCGCCAAGGAAGGGTATTTTCCCTGCTTCAGAACAGGAACCACAATCGCTGCTTTCCATGTGGATGGGAGGTATCCCACAGCCCAAACAGTGTTGAAAAGTGCGAGTAGCGTAACTTGTGTGTCAGTTTGTAAGTTTCTGATCATGTCATACATGACTCTGTCAGGTCCCGATGCAGAGTTTTTGCATGTGTTGAAGGCAGCTCTCAGCAGGGCAATATTGAAAGGCCGGTTAGATGGTGCATTCTGTTTGCATTTACGTATGATTGACTTACATTCTTCTATTTCTTTATGTTCAAGGGAGGATCGGGAAAAGGGGATTGAGCTCGGCACACGCTGAAAGTACTCCCCTAGGGTGTCTGCCTCCTTTTCTAAGGTATTCACTTGATTGTTCACCAAAGGCAACGGATTTATTTGCTACCCTTTTAGCATCCTTACGTCATTCCAAACTTTCGCCTCCTGCGTGTAAGAACGTATACCTGAAAGGAACCTCGACCAGCTTTCTCTCTTCGCCTGACGTCGCATCCGCCTTTCCCGCTATTTTATGTGTTTAAATTTAATTAGATTTTCTGCATTTGGCGATCTACGCAATATTCCCCGTGCCTTATTCTGCCTGTTTCGAGCATCTATAGTTTTGATTCCACCAGGGAACGCGTCTTTTCAGTGAACCACTATTTGTTTGCGGATAAACTTTTCTGCAGCATCAATAATAAAAGCGGTAAAATATGTGACCAGCTTCATCTATACTAAACTTTTTTATAAAATCGGGTGGTAAATGAGTTGATTCTGTGGCGACGAGCGACCACGTAGACTGGTCATGTCTCGGGCTCTCGCAGGAGAGGAAGAACCGACACTCGATCTCTTGGCGTAGCATTCTTTTAATTAATCTCGGAGGACGCTAGGGGGCGCGATGTAGAGAAGTCGCCTTCACACGGAGCTCCGACGTAAATGTCCATATCTTGGGAAGTTTAAGCCCTAAAGTGAACATTCAAGAACGAGAAGAACCGCGAACACCAGGCGATCACGGAACTACCGCCGTCACCACGGTAGGAGCACTTCTCTACTCTCTGCAAGAGTTTGAATTTTCGAGGCGGCGACGCCGCCAGCTAAGCCTAACGCCTAGGGAACGCAACGGCGCAGCAACTCGCATAGCTGCTGCGCCGGCCCAAGCACGATGCAACCACGGGCAGCGGCTGCAGCGTCGGCGGAGACGCCGGCAGAAGAGAAAAACGCTGAGGGAACGCAACGGCATAGCAGCTCGCACAGCTGCTGCTCCGGCCCAAGCATGACGCAGCCACGGGTAGCGGTTGCAGCGTCGGCGGGGACGCCGGCAGAAGAGCGAAGAAACGGAGTCGCAACAGCTGCGGAAACTGCCGGAAGGGGCATCCAGCCAACGTCCTCGGATGGAAATCATGCAGAAAGAAGACCTCTCCACGCAGCTGAGGAGGAAGGAGAAAAAATGGACGTCGGCGCTTTCGCCGATAAAGAAGAAACCCAAGAGGGATGGTGCCGCTCTATAGGTGGCAGATACGTCCCGGAGGAGAAGGTGGAAGAAGTATTAGCAAGAAGAAGGGAACGAAAACCCCTAAACCTGAAGAAAAACAAGGCTATGGCAGAGAGGACGGTAGGCAAGCTTCAAGTTCGCCTGCCATCGGGCACAGAGAAGATTGTCCTACGACCAGCAGGAGGAATCGACAGCCTAAAGAAGAAGCTGGGGGTTCTCGCCGGAAACGCCATCCTGGAGGCGGCCGGGCTACTCCCCATGGCAGAAGAGGACATTGTCTTCAACAAGAACAACCAAACAATCTTAATATCAACCCCGAACAAGGAAAGGGCAGAGGCTTTCGCCAAAATCAAGAACATCCGAGCCGGAAAAGAAGATATCGAAATGACTGCCCATCCGGCGATGCCCGAGGGGGGCAAAGGCGTCATCTACGGAATTAACCTAGAGCTGACGGAAGAACAAATACACAGGGCGTTGGACAACCCACGGAACCCAACGTATACGGCAGTAAGAAGACTAGGAAGAACATCCGAGTCGGTCATCATTAACTTCAAAGATCTGGAAGTACCGAGGGCCGTAAAATTTTTCAGTCAATGGATTCCATGTCACCTATATAAGAAAAAGTACGACGTGTGCTACGCATGCGGCAAGATTGGACATAGGCAAGACGTCTGTCCAGATCCAACAACCACCCGCTGCAGAGCCTGCGGGCTAAGAAATCAGCCGGAGGATCACGCCTGCGAGCCGAAGTGCCTCCTCTGCGGGAAGAAGCATCAGTTAGGGGATCCGACATGCAGGGAACTCTACAGGAAGCCCCACTGGGTTAAACAACGCGACGCGGCCCGGGCCGAGGCCAAGGCCGAACAAGAAAAGGGAGGAGCGACCACGGGCAGAAGCAGGCCGACAACGAGGGTCACGCTACCGCCTGCGGCGGAAAAGCAACGATCCGAGTCCAGGGACAGAAGTGCATCCAGACCACCACCCAGGGACGACCAGACCCACTGGCCAGGCCTCCAGAAACCAGGGGACAAGAGGACCCACTCTGGTATGCCTGTCAGCTTCGCAAGCGTAGTCTCCCAAGGTAGGACACCAGAATTAGAGGCACAGGCCAATTTATTTAAGAAAGAAATAGGAAAGAGAGATGAGGAAAATCGCCAATTATGAGAAATAATCAAAACCCTAACCGAAACAGTAAACCAACTCAAAGAGCAAGTTGGGCAGCTAACGAACCCAACAGTGCGAGCTACGCAAGCGGCGCCAACAAGGCCGCTTACCCCAGTCCAGAGAGTAGCCGTCCCCGAGACGCAGGACGAGGGTAGCATGGTGGTAGATACGGTAGGCACCGCAAAAAGGAAGGCAGAGGGGCACGAGACGCCTCCATCCGAGAGAAGAAAAAAGATGAACAGAAATATTAACGAAGATGAACTAGAGGCGCGCCTCAAGGAACACGAGGAAAGCATGCTAACCAAATTAAGCGTTATCATAGATAAGAAAATACAGGCTATATCAAATCATATGAACGCACTTCTGACCGTGCTAGGAGGCGAAGAGCGAGCTCATCCTGATCCCGAGCCTCCCTCGAGCCCGGAAGCCCCGTTCTCTTCCTCATCATGGCCAGGACAGGAACTATAATTTGGCAGTGGAACTGCAGGGGTTTCAAAAGGAAAAAGGCGTTGCTGCAACAGCACATTCTAAATCAAGGAGAGCCTCCGCTTGCCGTGGCGTTACAAGAAACAGGCAAACCTCCAGTCAAAATTTCAGGGTACCGCACATTCGACAACCGAAGAGGGGAAAGATCTAGAGTAGCCACCCTAGTTAAGAATAACATAGCGGTAATTGAACACGATGCGAGTACGGACGAAGTGGAGGCCGTGCTCGTAGAAATCCTTACCGGCAAAAAGAATAGGGGAAGCATATTTGTCCTGAACGCATACAGCCCCCCTCGTCACAACAAGGCACAGTTCGAGGCCACATTTAAGAAAGCGCTGAGGGCAGCAAAATCGTGCCCCTACTCGTATTAGGGGACTTTAATGCAAAGCATCACGAATGGGGCTACACCAAAATCGACAGGAAAGGTAGAATGCTGTGGGAAGCAATTCAGAACACAGGACTCTCGCTACTAACGGACCCGAACGAGCCTACCAGAACGGGTAACAGCATCTGCTGTGACACAACACCAGACCTAACACTAGGCCACAGGACGGGCAAAACATCTTGGAAGAACACGGGCAAAAACCTCGGCAGCGATCACTTTATAATCGAAATACAGATTGATAGGAAACTAGGGGTTCCCGTACATAAGCCAAAGCAGGCCACCGCAACTGACTGGGATAAATTCAGGGCTATCAGATCAACAGCAGACTTAGGCGTTATCGGAGACATAACAGAGTGGACCTCAACCGTCGTCTCACACGTAAAACAGGCCACCGAAACGGTAGAAGGAGATGAGCTCCCATTCAGATTAGACAACAAGCTTAGAAATATGTGGAATCGAAAAACAACCCTCGAGAATAAGCTAAAGCGCCAGAAATGGAACCGGAACCTAAGGAAGAAAATAGCCGAGCACAATAAAGAAATAGAGAGCTACGCCTTCAAAGTAGAAGAGAAAAGGTGGGATCAAAAATGCGACGAGCTAGAGAAGAATATGAGCCGTCCCAACACTTGGCAGATGCTGCGCCACCTCATAGACCCCACCAACACCAAAACCCACGCCAACATAGAACAAATCAAGGCGAGATACAAATTTGACGGAACTGCAGAAGAGCTCATCGACCGACTTAAAGAAATTTATATAGGCCCCGCATGCCCGGCAGCGGATAAAGAATATCGGGGATCGGAGAATTCGCTATTGGACGAACCGATTCTAGTTGCAGAGGTCAGAGCCGCGCTCTTTGATTTAAAAAGGAACACAGCCCCTGGCCCAGACAAGATCACCTACGGTATGCTAAGGAACTTAGACGACGACTCTATAGTTCACCTGACAGCTTATCTGAACAAAGTGTGGGAATCAGGGGAAGTCCCTAAAGACTGGAAACACGCCAACATCATTTTAATCCACAAGAAGGGCAAAATTCCGGGTATTGAAAATCTCAGGCCAATTTCACTGACCTCGTGTCTAGGCAAATTAATGGAGAAGGTAATTCAGACGCGACTAACTCGATTCGCGGAAGAAAGCAGCATCTGGCCTCACGATATGGTAGGTTTCAGACCGCACCTTAGCGCTCAAGATACCATGCTAAGGCTCCAACACGATATTATAGACAAACGAAAGACCAAAGATACGAGAGCAATATTGGGCATAGACTTAACCAAAGCGTTTGATAATGTCAGCCACTCGGCCATCCTCGACAGCCTGTCAGATCTTAACGTAGGGAAGAGGACCTTCGCCTACGTAAAATCTTTTCTCAAGGACAGAACAGCGACCCTGCACATGCAGAGCCTCAGCTCAGAAGAGATCAAATTAGGAAACAGGGGCACCCCCCAAGGAGCCATCCTATCCCCCTTCCTATTTAATTTAGTAATGAAAGACCTCCCGAGCAAGTTAGGAAGGATCGAAGGACTAAAGACGAGCGTCTACGCAGACGACGTCAACGTTTGGCTCAATGAGGGCAGCGATGCGTCTATCGAAGAAAGGCTCCAGCGGGCAGCCGACATCATAGACTTACATGCCAAAAGTAAAGGGCTGAGCTGCTCCCCGACGAAGTCGGAACTACTAATCATCAGGCCCAGGACGAGGACAAACAACGTATCTCCTCCCAAAATCTCGATAGACTTAGACGGGAAAGAAATTCCACAAGTAGACGAGATCCGAATTCTGGGCATGCTCATAAGCAAAACAGGAAACAATCACACGACTATAGCTAAGCTAGACACGCACGCGAACCAAGTGGTAAGAATCATTAGAAGAATCTCGGCCAGAGGCAGAGGGCTAAAGGAGAAGAACAAGTTAAGGCTAGTCCAGGCCTTCATCTTCAGTCGGATCTGTTACTCAACCCCATTCCTTAACATCAAAAAAGTAGAAAGAAACAAGTTAGACGTCATAATAAGGAAATGCACAAAACGGGCACTGGGACTACCAATCTCGACCTCAACTGAAGCACTAGAGGGAATGGGAGTGCATAACACATGGCAGGAGTTAGCGGAAGCGACGAGAACGGCACAACTCGAACGCCTGAGTCTAACCGAGACAGGACAGCAGATTCTAAACTGGGTAGGGCTACAAGCAAACAGAGGAACGAAATACCAGACGTTCCACATTGAGTCGAAAATTAGGAAAGCCCTCACGGTCGCACCGATACCTAAGAACATGCACCCACAACACGATCAGGAAAGACGCCAGCACAGAGCCAAACACTTGGCAACAAAGCTAAGCAGAATGCCACCCGAGACGGTTGCCTACACAGACGCCGCCCTTGGCGGAGATGGAAGCTCCGTCTCAGTGGTAGTCGACGGGTCCGGCGCAGAACAGGGTGCGATATATACGAGCGGAGTAGACGCCACGGCAGCGGAGGAAGCAGCCATCGCCCTAGCGTGCGTTAGTACGGACGCGAGGGTGATCGTTAGCGACAGCAAATCGGCAGTAAGGAATTTCTGCAAAGGCAAAATATCAGACTACGCGTACAGCATAATATCGAAAGGTAACATAGACAGAGGGATCACCATAACCTGGGCCCCCGCTCACTCCAACATACCAGGAAACGAAGCCGCCAACGCCCTCGCCCGAGCGCTCATTATCCGGGGGGGACGGCAGCCTCAACCTAACTTTAAGGTCGAGACGCTCGCGACCTACCACGAGGTCACAGAGCACTACAGATTAGGACGTCGGAAATATCCACTCCCGGATAGGTCCCTCACGTCCGCAGAGGCAGTCACCTGGCGCCGCCTGCAAGCCAAAAACCACATGTCTCCCAGATGGAGATATCTCACGCAAACGGGAAACCCGGAGGACCAATTCTGCAGATTCTGTGATAATATAGGAACCCTAAGACATATCCTATGGGAGTGCAGCTACTCCCCAGGATATAATTTATTCAAGGACGAAGAAGCATGGGAGACCGCGCTTCATAGCGAAGACCCGGCGGTTCAGGCCAACATTGTCCGTCTGGCAGCCGAAGCGGCAAACCGCTTCGTCTACTAACACCTGCCCCTTAGGGTGACATCGGGCTCCCTGGACGCCTACGAGCGGTACCGGAGCTCCGGTGTCACCCATTCCGGACAATAAAAGTTTTCTCACTCACTCACTCACTAATTAATCTCCTTCGGAACGCTAGCCCGTGCCGGAGCGTGCCAGCCGCTCGTGCCTCGTGTAGACGCGAACGTTTACGTCATCTCTCGTGCGACGCCGATGCTGCTGCCGCTACAGAGGGCTCCCCCCCTAGAGAGGAGGAAAGTTCGACGAACGATGGAAAGTCCACGTGACGCGGCGTGTCTTGGCGTTGGTCTTGGGTGTCACGTGCACTGGCGGCGGCGAAGGATGCAGCAGGGTCGCGTCGCATACTGGTGGAGCTGATGGCGTGGGTGCTTCTATGTAGGCGGGTTTGAGACGTTCCAGGGCAATTGTGTCTGATCGGCCGTTGACATTCACAACAAACGTCGTCGGACGACGCTCTAGAACAGAATATGGCCCGGAGTAGTGTGGTTTCAAGGGCTTCCGTACGGCACAGTTACGCACGAAAACGTGGGTAGCAGAGGTGAGTGCGGGAGAAACGTACGGGGACCTTGCTTCTTGTGAACGTGTAGGCACGGGGCGTATCTGGCTGAAGAAGGCTTGCAGTTCGGCAACGTATTCGGCAGGTGATGGCATAGGCGTTTTGGGGGTGGTGACAAAAATCGCACGGAAGGCGTAGGTGAGTGCCGTAAACTAGCTCAGCACAGGAGCAACCTAGGTCGCTCTTGAGTGCGGCTCTGATGCCAAATAAGACGAGGGGCAAATGTTGGACCCACTTCGGCGATTCATGTGCCATAAGGGAGGCCTTTAGATGCCGGTGAAAACTAGTCCGTTGGACTGCGGGTGGTAAGCAGTTGTGCGAAAACGTGTCGTTCCGAGTAGCTTGAGTAGCTCGTTGAAGAGTGCTGAGTCAAACTGTCGACCGCGATCCCTGATTATTGTGCATGGGCAGCCGAACCTTGCGATCCACGTAGACACGAAAGCTGCTGCAACAGTGGACGCTGAGATGTCAGATATAGGTGTAGCTTCTGGCCACCGTGTATAACGGTCGATGCATGTCAGTATGCAGCAGTAACCTTTCGAAGGTGGGAGAGGGCTGACGAGGTCCAGGTGTACGGTGTCAAAACGAGCATCCGGTGGAAGAAAAGGCTTGGCAGGCGGAATGGGGTGACACTGTTGGTCTCCTCGATTTGGCTGCACTTCCTGCACTAGTTAAGGGGGTGCAGCACTCAAGCACTCGATTTGCCAGTGCAGCTAGCGCCACCTGCACTTCGGCACTCGATTTGACGTCGTGCTGCACGAGTTCATGTACACTTTGGCACTAGACTCTCCGCAAGTTCTTTTCTCGTGCACGTAGTGCAAGGCTCTTGGTAGCAGACGACACATGCGGTTCCGTGGCCATGCGGGTGTTGGTAGACGGCATCGACGGCGCCTGTTATTGGTAACGCAGCACGGACGCCAGTTTTCTTCAGGATGTCTACGCAGCATCTTGTTAAGGGCACTTTCCGGGTTCAGCTGCTGCTAAGTGCACTGAAGGCCGGGATTTTCCCACAGGTCACAGTCGTTTGTATTAATTTTCCCGAGCTTAGCGCTACCTCGACATTAAGTTTACGCGAAACCCCATCGGTCCGCGATTTGAAACGTTGTGCCATATATGATTCAGAAAGGTGTGGAAACTGCGCTTGGTCATTCTTTCTGAATAATTTTGCCGAAGTGAACTAATTTCCGGGTACTAATACATAAATTTTTCCCAGAGGACAAAAAAGGCCATTGCGCACACGTTTACGCTTGCGGCACACACCAACAAAAGAAAAGCCACAGCCGCCCAGTCGCAGCAGACGAAGGCCTGAACGTTCCTGCACTTTCATCCTCGATTTGACCGCTGCACCGAAAGCGCTAGTGTGGCGCTACACTCGCACTTCAAGAACTGGCGCTACACTGGCACGACACTTTTCTGAACTAGTGCAAAAAGTGCAGCCAAATCAAGGAGACCTTATATCTTCGAATGTTGACACGGCAAACAGCAGCGAGCCCAATCGCGAACTTGCGCGTTTAGCCGAGGCCAAACGAAACGACTGGAAAGAAGCTTCTGTGTCGCGCGTATGCCAGGGTGCGACAGGTTATGCACGGTTTCGAATAGACGTCTTCGGAGGGATGCCGGAATGTATGGTCTAGGTTGGTGGGTAGAAGTGTCGCAGACGACGGACGTACCATCTAGGGTCACAACGACGTCTTCCAATTTCAGGGACGTTGACGAATTCCGGAGTGTACGAAGTTCAGTGTCGTCACGCTGTTCACTGGCGAGCAAGTCGGCCTCGATGATGAAAGGTTCCGATGTCAACGTGGAAACAACATTGACACGACTCAGAACGTCGGCTGGAACGTTGTCGGTGCTCTTGACGTGGCGGAACGTTGTTGTAAACTCGGAGATGTAGGAAAGGTGTCGAATCTCGCGGGGTGAGTAACAGGACGCCGAACGATTCGTTGCGTGCACAAGGGGCTTTTGGTCAGTCAAGACAGTGAATGCACGGCCTTCTAGGAAATGGCGAAAATGCTTGATAGCCATGTAAACAGCGAGTAATTCACGGCCGAACACGCTATAGCGGGACTGCGCAGGCTTCAGTTTCTTGGAGAAAAAAACGAGTGGATGCCATGCATTGTCGATGAATTGCTACAGAACGGCACCAACGGCGGTGTTTGAAGCATCGGTCATGATGGCAGTGGGTGCGTGTGGCTTTGGGTGTCTAAGCAGCGTGGCGTTGGCAAGGGCAGACTTGACTCTTGTGAAAGCGTCGGTGGCCTCTTAAGTCCACTGAAGCACTTGTTTGCGTTTGTTTACAAGGAGAGCGTCTAGCGGAGCCATAAGTCGTGCGCACTCTGGAATGAATCGGCGGTAGAAATTGACGAATCCGAGAAATTGGCGAAGCTTGGTGAGTGTGGTCGGTCGGGGAAGGTTTTCGATGACGCGAATCTTGGACGGCAGAGGTCGAATGCCGTTAGCGTCCACGATATGACCGAGGAACTCGAGTTCGGTTTGACCGAATTCACTCTTGGCGGCGTTGATGACAATTCCTTTACTGGCAAGGCGTGAAAACAACAACCGCAAGTGGTGAAGATGTTCTTCTGCCGAAGAGCTTGCGACGAGAAGGCCGTCAATGTATGCAAAAACGAAAGGCAAACCTCGGGTGACGGAATCGATGAAACGCTGAAAGCCCGCGTTCCGTAAACCGAAAGGCATGCGGAGAAATTCGAAAAGACCGAAGGGTGTGGTGATGGCAGTCTTGGGAGTGTCTTCTTCAGCGACCGGCAGTTGATGATAGGCGCGAACGAGATCGATCTTAGAAAAGATCGTCGCACCGTGCAACGTTACCGTGAAGTCCTGAATGTTCGGTAGAGGGTAGCGGTCTGGAACTGTGACGTTGTTTAGTGCCCGGTAATCACCGCATGGGCGCCAGTCTCCCGTCTTCTTAGGCACCATGTGAAGTGGTGATGCCCAGTTACTGGAGGAAGGGCGGATGATGCCAAGTTGCAGCATGTGTTCGAACTCCGTGCGAGTGAGTGAGTGAGTGAGTGAGTGAATAAACTTTTATTCGGTCCAGCAAAGCGCGATAAAACGCGCACCCGGCTAATCCCACGACGCGACAGACAGATATAGTCTGCCGGCCCGATCGCGGGCGCGCTGGACGGCCAGGATTTGATCCTCAAAGACAGGACTTCGCAGGAGCGCGTCCCACTCTTCCTTGGTGAACTTCGGGCCCAGCGACCCGCACTCCCAGAGCATATGAGGCAACGTAGCTACCTCACCACAGGCCACGCAAGAACAATTTGGATAAATCTCTGGATATATGCTATTAAGGGACGCCGGATTTGGGTACGAGTTCGTTTGCAGAAGTCTTAGTGTGACCGCCTGCGGCCTGCTTAGCTTGGAGTGAGGCGGGGGGGAAAACCCTTCTCTCTAAGTGATGTTAAGTTTCTCCGGGAACAATCGCCGTGGTCGGAAATAGGCCGGTGGGCCGGAGGTGACGATGTGATGGCACACGTCATGTTGCACCGGTTGCGTCCAGTCCGGCAGGCGCGTCAAAGTGGGAAACTCGCGTAGGAGCGCGGCGAAAGGTTCGTCCAACATGGCAGAAAAAATTGGAGGACGCTTAAGCTTCGCCTTCAAGAGTGGAACGTGACAGCGTTCCCGTCGACCCGCCAAGGGAATGGGCTACGGCGCAGCAATCACTTACGAGGCGCCCCGCATCGGACGCGGTGAGCGTCGAGCAACGCAGCGTTCGGCGCGGCAACGAAACGTGCGCCTGAGCAAGCGGAATGAACCAAAGAACTCGGTGTCCCGGAGGGGGAAACGATGCACGCCAGGCAAACGTCGTGATCGGCACGGGCAGAGAGATAGACAGATAGTGATCTAAAGAAAGGAAGGACGCTTGATTCTGCAACCCGCGAGGGAGCAAGGCGAAACGTCGTCAGGGGAGAGGGAGTCAGGGCGGCGACGCGCCTCGCAGCGGTCCCCGCACAACCCCAATGCTAGAGTGCCTCGATGCCAGCGCCGCCGTTCAGGGTGGAGACAACCTCAACGGCGCCGCCATATTGAAGCGCACAGGATCGGCTGCGCTAGCGTTCGTAACGGCGCCGTTCATGCTCTCGGCGCGCTTCGAGTGCTTTGATTTGAACAATATTTTTATAAATATTGCACTGCGCATCTTTTTACTCATAATAGCCATTTTGACATCCGAGGGTCGAAGACGTAATTGTACGAATTAATTTTAGGGCCACGAGTGGTCGAGGTTGAACAATTAGTGTGCCGTCAGTTGGCTATCATTTTAAACAGGCTATCATTTTAAATATCCGTTGCCCAGCAGGTGCTACCGCTCCGTGCGAGTGGAAGAAATTGTTTTTTTTTCTACGTGGTTTTGGTTGTTCAATTCCTGCGCTTTGATAACATCCGCGCGTCATCAGCCGCTCGCGCGCGGCGGTTGGTTTCGCTTCTGTCGCGCGAGCTGTTTCCGTTTGTTTCGCTCGCAAAGACAACCTGTCTGCTTTTTAATCTTTCAGAGTGTAACTGCGACTTCCTCGCCTGTTTATTTCCCACAGGGGTGCAATTACATCTGTTTACAGGCTGACGCTGGTACATATAAACGATGCCGCGTAAAGCAACGTTGCCACTGCGCCTGCGTTTTCTTTCACGAGGCCCACGAAAACTGATTGCACCTCCCTGGCGGTAGGATAAACCACTGCTGCAAGTTTTCCACTCGTTTCATTTTTCTGACAGGCGCACAACCACCGAGCGTTCTTGCGTGCGCTCATATGCAGACTTCGCTCTGGACATGCACACCGGTTGTTCTGCTACGATTCCTCCGTTTGTGAAGCGCATTTCTGCATATATTTTTCATTGCATTTATTTTATTCATGCCCATCTGTACTCATTTATAAACCATGCTTGTACACCTACACAAAAAGGGGAATTTGAGGTCATTAAATAACTGCAGCAATTCTTTTCTAACAGTTTTAAATCCGAAATAAAAGTACAGACTTTGAAAATTTATGCTTTGTGAAAGAGACTCGACCAGAAAAGGTTTAGTAAAAAGCTGCAGTTTTGACGATGCCTGTGCATGCAATTCCTATTTTGCCTGCGAAATTGGGTGGTGATGGGCTAGGCTGCTGAAAATAACTGCTCCCTAAAGGTTGAGCTTCATTAGTGCTGCAGAAAAATACGTAACCTAGCTTGTCAACCTCACCCCTTACAGGCAGCAAAGGCAACAGAACAAAAAAACAGTGCAAATTATTTATTTAATGTCAAGTGCAGTCGACCATGAAAAAACGCAAACTACAATACAAGTAAGCAAGACAGAGGGACAGATAAGTGGGGCATGTACAATGGGGTTTAACCTCAAAAAGAAAACATAAAAGCAAAGCATGAAAAAAGATGTAAATCTCCAAATAAGCGAGCAAGACACAGGGGCAAAAAGTTGCTACGTGCACTGTGGTGTTACCTTTGCAACAAACATGAAAACAAAGCATGAAGAAAGATGCAAACTACAAAATAAGCCAGCAAGTCAGTGGTAAAAAAGCAGCTATTTACAGAGTGGTGTAAGATTTAAAGCAAGGTACTCTACGGCAAGTTCACGCCAGCCACAGTCTTGTTGCCATAACCGTCGTCTGAATCATCAGGCTCGTTCAGCCAGCGGAGGTAGATACGCAGTCGCACGACAACAAAACGGCACATCAGTTTTCTCATAACGCTTGGGTGGTCAGCGCATTCACTAGGTGGCGGAGAAACTGATCGCTCAAAAAGGCTCGTCAATGTATTTATTGGGTGATTCAAATGACAAATATCATTTTCCTGTGAACATTTCTTAAAGACACATTCACAGGAAGAAACAAAGCGCAGTACCGTATGACTTACACTAAATTTCTGGAACCTTGATCGTACTCCTTGAGCTGCACAAGAGCATGCTCATCGGAAGCCTCATCAGCAATCAGGGTCTCAGTACAGGTGGAGCATGGTTTGTTAGTAGATATAAAAGACTTCACCAAATACCCTGCCAAGTGAGCAATGATGTCATTTTCTACAAGAGACAATGGCTCGCCCTCTGTGCATTCATCATCGTACGAGGGTTCTTGAAATTCTTTCTGCACTTCTTGAATCTCTGCAGAGAAGAAATCCACTAACTAGTTGCTGTCGTCAGCTTCATAACCAGAGTTCTTAGGTACCTTGAGGAATTGGCTAACTGACACAATTCTGAGCGCATTTTTGACATCATATGCACTGGGCATGAGAGAAATCATCCGGATGACCGAAAACAAGTTCTCCAGGCAATCTTGGGCCAATCGTCCTGTCAAGGAGAATGCGTAGCCACATTTCTTTAGCGGAAATTCATGCAGTTGAACCACTGCAGCAGTGGACGTTAGCACCCCTGCCTGGCATGGCTTCCAGACCTTTTCGATGCCAATGCCTAAGCTCTCAATGACTTCAGCGAGTTTCAGCGTTGCAATAGCCTCTTCATAATTGCTTTCATTTGATAAGCTCAGAGCAACAACAGGGTGCCGTGCAGTCATGATTGTGTACCACTTGAAAATTACTTCACAAAACCAGGCTGTTGTTTCAGTCTCGGGCGGCAGCTTCATGCGCTCTACAAAGTACCTTATAGCTGCAGGTGCTTCCCGGAATAAATGAACAGCTACCCCTACCTCCATCTTTGTGAAGTGGCCGTTGGAAATGTGCACGGTACTCAGGTTAGGTGTCACCTTCAGTTGTTCTGAGTCCATTTTTAGGACTGCTTCTATGTACTCAATCGACACATCATTGCTGCGTAAATTGTACTTTGCCACTATTTCTTCACCAAGTTTCATGGGATCTTTACGCACGAGGTGCCCTCTAATATTTTTTAGTACATGTGAAGGATCCGGCACAAAAAACAATGACATAGAATTGTCACATGGGTGGGGAACAGTGCATCTAGTGACAGAGTAGCGGGAGCTTGAGAGGTTTAAGCTCCGCCACATCGCACGGTTGGAGCTCCCCATGTCGCATGTCACGCACAGCATACGCAAAGAAATGTCTGCACAAAGGTTGATTAAATGGAAGACAAAGTCTCTCAGCTTCTCTCCATTGACAAAAGCACCTGTGTAGTGATAAGCAATCACCTGCTTCCAGCGGGTGTTTAGGCCCCTAACCATAAAGACGAGTACATGGTTTGCTGCTCGGTCGGTTTCAGGGAGCGTCACCTTGCCAAGGAAGCCGTCACCACTGCGGTCTAGCTCTACACCCTTGCGAATCTCCATTTCATCGAGAAATATGACGCAGTCTTTTTCAATGTTTGACACTGCGGCCACTTTCACTATCATCATCTTTACTGTATCAATCGAAACGCCGGGCTTAAATGACAGGTGCTGCAGTTGTCTGCAAAGTGTTCTTCGTGAGGGAAGAGGATTGCCCTGTTCTAAAAGTAAGTCGTAGCCTGCAGAGCCACAAGCCAATTTGAGTTGCAGCGCTTTCTTTATGGTTTCTGCACTCCATGCACTAGCTTTCCGGCTCTTTCTCTTCAAGGCAGCCTTCTGGTCCTCGTTCAAGAAATCCAGATTTTTGGTCAGCGCTGAGAGATCTTTTTCTAACCGCTTTGTTTTCCTGGCAGCAGTCTTCAACTTCTTTTTTGATGTCGACAAGTTTTCATGCAAATCAGTGTTTTTCTTTTTCGCATCTTGCAGAGCCTTTCGTAGCTCACATACAGAGAGCGAGGAAATATATTCATTGCTCTCATGCTCGACTGCATTTTCTTCGAAAGAAGAGGTACTATCTCGAATCAGTTCAGCGGAGTCTTCTTGGTCAGCGTCTGTAGCAACTGTTGAGGAGGAGTTGATGCCTTCCTCGTCAGCAGGTCCACATTCGGCAGTCCGTCTCATAGGGAGTTTCCTTCGCTTAGGTTGAGCTGAATTAATAATAACAATAAAAAAGACATGTCTCAATGCTTATTGAAATAACTGCAAATCGCGGAAATAATACGCTCCACTACAATTATTACTCACGTCTAAAGTCGAACAGCGTGGGCAGAGCTGTAGACTTTTAACAGGCGGCGTCCATCATGTCGATTTCTTTCAAACTGGTCCTCTTCAAAGTGGAGCTAAAAATAAATAAAACACAAAATGTGATTATTCACGTTTGTTTGGACTGATACAAAAATACTTGTAAAAAATAACCAGTTATTTAAGGTGCTTAACAGAAAATGTCCATAAAAAATGTTGCTGTATTACCGAACCTCGCACGTTTCCAAACAACGCGCAGGCTACGACGGACGCCGAACCAGAAAGCTCAGGAAAAATTTGACCCGTAATGTGCGTTAGCAGCACGTTTGCATGAGTACAGCCTGCTAGGTATTTAGCTCCGTCAGAGAATAGTAACCATGATCGGGAATGAACATGCAGCGATAAGGTCTGCTTAAGAACAGCGTAGTGCAAATATGCTCGCGATCATAACATCGGCTACGTCGCTTTCGAATAGCACCGATGCAATTATATACCAATAAAAAAATCGTCTATGCACTTTGACATGAGAGCCGCAATTATCTACTGAGATCTAAAAAAAACCGCAGGGCTTCGAGTGGCACCAGTACAACAGCCGCACTCTCCGGATGAAGCAGTGTGTGCCTTCAGTAGCAAATAACGAGCACTTAACTTTTGGTTCGTCTATTTTCGCTCAACGTAAAAGTAACTCTGCTGTCTAAACAACAGCGACGCGAACTTTGCAAAAGAGACGCCAGTGCTTCCTGTGAAAATACAAGACAGGTGTGCGACGTTACAATTTTTTGCTAGCGTTAAATATTCCGCGAATGAAAATCACCCTCGTCCGACTCTATATTCAGGGCACTACCCGCGCAGAAAAGCTAAGTTCAAAACGAAAAACACGCTCGCGCTCGTACGTATGCGCGTACCTATACGCTGCCTATGCTGCAGTGGCGTACACGAGTTTGCTTTAATTGCAAAATACGGATCGATAAGACTTAACTGTTTTGCAACTCACCTCTCAGATATATGAGCTGTCAGTTGCGTTCCACCGATCCCGCTTTACTTGAGCTTCCCATTTCTTTCTTCGCTCCGAGTCCCGGGGGAAGCGAAAACAACGCAGGCCTTTACGTGTTGACCCGGAGCACATTGGCACACAACAGCCCGTCATGATGGCTCAGTGGACTTGCCAGTCAGTCAGTCGAACACTGTCAAACAAGTTGAACAACCAGCGAGTGCCTCGAAAAACGCAAGCTCAGCTGTTAGCACCGATCAACTGCGACCACTCTGACCGCCCGCCGTGATTCAAGATGGCGTCGCAGCGAGAAAGAGGCGGCGTGGGGGTGGTCAAAGGATGGCACCACCCTGAACGGCGGCGCTGGCATCGAAGCACGGTAGCGCTGGCATCGAGGCACCCTACCCCAATGTAGTTACTGCATATGCTACCGTAGGTAGCAGAGTTGCGCGTAGGTCCGCCATCTTGCCTGAGAAGCAACCAAGTCTATGCGACGAAGCCGCACTTCCTTTTTGCAGGCGGCATGCCTAGCGTATCGTCGATCGACCGTGGGCGCTTTTGCATCGCTTGTGCACCGCTTTTCCGCCTAATCGAAAACAAAGCGCATCGAAACAGCTGACTTGATTAGATTGTGAAGAAAAAGGCGCTGCCCTTTTTTAGCGCGCGGCGTAAGATGCAGCGCGTATATTAGTTTTTTTTTTTTTTTGGAGTTGCATTCACCTGTGCACTTTCTCCGCCCTAATAACGTATGGGCACTCGCGTATCTAGAATAGATTGTGTATTCTATATACGCCGATCAGATGCAGCATTCGTGAACCGCGACGGTAACGATTAGATCACACCGAATAAACTTAGGGAATATGTTGATGTTATTTTATAGATTCCGGAAATCCTACAAAATTGTCGTGCGAAAAAGCTACTTCACAAGGTAGTATAGGGTTCGAAATAACATAGCGTATTAAAAACTGGACAAACTTTAGTAATTGAGGTAAACAATCAGATACTTTAATAACTTTCCTTCGCTTGAATACTGCTTGGCACTCAGGTTTTGTTTCAACAGAGATAAATACGCTATTAAGAGCAGTGCAGTGCTCTTTTAGCATGTAAACAGTAACAAAAAGCACCGAGCCGCAACTACCTCTTTTTTTTGGCAATAATATGACAATGCGAATTTCAGAGAAAAAAAAACAACACTAGTAAATGCGCGTGCAAATATTTTGATATAGTGAGCTTTATCAAGTGGTGCTCTTTTACAAAGGGAACTGTACTAAATATAATGAGGCTTATACTTGCTTATGTGTCATAGCTCTCAACATGTAGCCAGTCTAAAATATTACTGGTGAATCAATGACCAACCATTGCTATTTCGACTCTGGTACCCCATTAGATCTTGTGTAGGAACATATCCATCTACCAGCAAGCAATGGATATCAGCTACACCTGCAAGTGTGATTTCATTATGTGCCTTTTCACTGCAGGGATTCCAAAAGTAGCCTTCTGTGGGAGTGTAGCGAAAGTTTTTCTCACAGGATTGACATAGCTACATTATAGGGAATAATTCAAAACACAGTTAGGCTCTTACCGTATGTTAAATGACGACATTCATTCCTCTTGCATCCTGGTTCACATAAGCTGTAGTAGATTAAATATCTTTACTTAGTAGTAACCTCTTTCATATTCAGAAACAACCCAAACATTGCATAATCATGAAAATGTGAGCTGGCTTTTTTACGACACTTCTGTGAAAGCAGTGTGGTGCATCACATGAAGAAAACTGGTAATTCCAGCTAAATCTTCTGTATAACTCTACGTGCTTCCATTATTTTAAAGAAATCCAGACTTGCAGTAGCTTTTAATATTCCAGCTGTGAATTTTTTTTAGCACAGCCCAAAAAGCACGTAGCTGTTAGTCAAGCAATTTCATCTCATACACACTTGACGCAATAGGCAGTTGGCTGAAAATTTGTTTGTTCAGGTGTCTTTACCTGAACACCCTTCACTAGTTTTACAAAGGAAGAAAAACAATTACTGCAGTAAGGTGTCACGAGGCAGGCCGACGAAACAAACGTGAGATGCGCTGCGCACGTTGCGTTGTTGCTACGGAGCTAGCACGCACGTGGGCAGCGAACGCCAAGATCGGCCGGATTGGATTTGAATTTAACTGGCGATAACTTGTGTCAATCCAGTTCGCTGCAGCGGCGGCGTCGGGAAATACAAAAATTGGCCCGAACATCTGCTTCTCCGCAATGCATGGTTGCTTGGCTACCACGTCATGACGTTCTACCAATAGAGGCGCTAGCGGCGTCATAAAACAGACGCGCAACTCTGCTACCTGCGGTAGCACATACAGTAACTCCAGCATTGGGTAGAGTTACAGTAACTCTACCCAATGCACGCGTGGCGCGCCACCTGTCGGGGCAGCGCCGTACATTGAGAGGAGGGGGTCTTCTGTGTTTGCCGCAAGATGGCTCTGTGTGTGCAGAAAGCGCAGAAGAAATGTAGCGGAAACGCACTTCGCTACTCGTGTAACTGCGACTTCTGTAAGTTACATGTTCATAATTACCGATATACACCGCAGTATAACTTTCTACGGCTCGTTTCTAAGGCAACACCGCATTCACTAGAGGCGCTTTTGTACCGCTTTGAAGCATCGAATTCGTGGCTGAGTGACTTCCTCTTCAGCCACCGAGGTGAGCGGACGCAGAATGTCGGGCTCTTCACGAGCGGCTTCAGCGACCCTTTTGGGCCGCGGTATCAGGTCAACTGAAAAACCAGGTCAGGACTACCAAATGATTTTGCCAACGCTGCCAACAGGCGCATCCGTTCTTCATACGGTTTTTTTACATAGTGACGTTAAGGCGAGACCTTACAGAGTGGAACATTTTCGAGACGCTCTTACACGGCTGTCTCTCATGCCGGAAGTGGTTGCACTGGGTGCATATCAAATGAACCATCTGTAGGCGGTGACTTTCAAGGACAAAGAAGGAAAAAAGAGGATTATCGCTGCAGACGCGTTTGATGTCAAAGACCACCGCTGTGTGGTCGTCGACCCGTGTGACAGAGGCGTCCGTATCAAGCTCTACTGGCTCCTTCACGGTGTACCTGACGACGACGTTCGCACTGCCTTGTCGCCTTTTGGAAAGGTGACTGAGATCACCAGGGACAGGTGGCGGGTACAAGGATGCGTTGACAAAGGGTCAACCACCCGTACTGTCACTATCAAGCTGAAGGTAGGCGTCACTGCTGAAGACTTGCCCCACCAGCTGCGAGTGGCGGAAGATGTTGCGCTCGTGCACGTCCCTGGCAGAGCTCCCCTCTGCCTCCGATGCCGCGGCATCGGGCACATCCGACGCGAGTGCCGTGTGCCACGCTGTGGGCTTTGTCGTCGTTTTGGCCACGACGAGACCCAGTGCGTCCGAACCTATGCCACAGTGACAGGCCCGGCATTGAAGGAAGATGTCACAGATCACTTGATGGACGTGGTCGACACAGTGGAAGCCGCAGGCGAAGGGAAAGAGACGTTAAATTCACCGCGATAGAAAGAGCATGCGTAGTCTGTCACAAAGAAAAAGAGCGTGAGAAGTAATTAGGGCAAATTCACACCGGCGACTTGAGGAGGTCGCGCGACCATTTGCGACTCGCGACCAAAAAGCGAGCGAAGGCGACTGATGTTCACACCGGCAAGCCCGGCTGAGCGCGACCCGCAAGTCGCAATCCCGGAGATTATCGTTCTCAGCGAGAACTCTCGGAATCTACGCAGTTCGCGCGCGCTCCTCAGTTCGCGCGCTCGTCGCTCGTCTGCTGCCATCAGTCATGGATTTTGACACGAGCGAAGAGGAAGACGTCGTTAGTGTGCTGATGTGCTCAGCCATGATGTCAGCCCTGGCAGCGCGGAAGCCTCCGAAAAAAAAGCGACGCTGGTGGGTGCGCCCGTGCCTCCGTTCCCGAGATGTGGCCGGTCACGCAAGCCGCCTCCTGCCCGAACTCCGCGCGCATGACGAGGAGTATTATCGAGAGTAAGTTGTAAAGTTCGCGGTGTCTGGGAATCGGGGCATAACTTGCGTGCTTTCTTTTGCTGCTGTTTAGCTTCCTTCGAATGCCGCCCAGCACATTCGACGCGTTGCTGGAATTGCTGCGCCCCAGCATCGCGAATGAAAACACCAACTACAGGCCTGCAGTCTCGGCTCATGATCGCCTAGCCATGACCGTCAGGTAAAATGCATGTCATCTCAAGAATAGTATAAATCACGTGTGCGTATGCTTCGCATGTAAAGAAGCCACAACACGAGCAATGAACATTTATGTGAGGTCAAAGCAAGTCCGACGCTTTTTTTATATACACGAACCGATTTAAGTACACTTTATACGTCGGATTTCTTTTTTCATTTGGCTGGGGGAGATAATTATGGCACTCAAGGTTGTTGCTTGCATGACGGAGCATGCATTGATTTCACGAGAAATAGCAATGTTCTGTATTGGCGATTGATGAGGTACATAATAACCTCTGAATAGCCCCTTGCACAGCTGGATTTGGGCAGTAATGTGCTATTATTTTTAAGAAACATTACTTTGCACCACTTTGAATATATGTCTCAACAAATAGTGCTAAAAAATACATTCGCAGTACAGTTTTTCCAAGTTCCCAAAGCTTTCATAGAATTAGGGCGGAAGAAAAGGTGACTACATTCCTATGTCTTAATAAAAAAGTACATTTCATTGGCTTGACAGGTTCTTGGCTACAGGAGAAACACAGCGGGACATGTCATACAACTTCCTGGTGGCCAGGTCGACTATATGCGGCATTGTGTCATCGGTGTCCGAGGCTCTGTGAATTGTGTTGAAGCCACTCTATCTTCAGCATCCGCAAGGCGCTGATGAATGGCTCAAGGTACGCGATACTTACTTCACTAGGTGTTTCGTAAGAATGATTTGTAACGTATTGCTTGTTTGTACTACTTGTTTGGCATATTTAATAAAAGAAACCACATCAAACATTATTTGCTTGATATGAAATGGCCGTGGAATGGCTCTTATGCTGCAGGTATCCGCAGAGTTTGAGGAGCGGTGGAACATGCTACACTGCGTCGGGGCCATTGACGGGAAACACGTGATCGTCGAGTGCCCCGCGAATTCTGCAACCCTTGACCACAACTACAAGGGTTCTTTCAGCAAATCGCTCCTTGCTGTCTGCGATGCACAATACAGGTGAGGCTGGGTCCTTGCATCCCAACATTTACTCAACGTTAGTGGTAGTGGCATTTCAAGATGGTAAACATCCAGCTCCTTAACCTTTTGAGGGTCGAATTATTTTGAAAAAAACTTTCCCAGGTGGTCAAATTACTTTATTGCGGATCTTGAATGTACAAAATGTATAAAGTCGGGAATAAATAGTAAAAAATAATTAGGAACAGTATTTGTGTGTCGGCATCACTCAGAACTGCCAAATGTTCAATAGTATTTCCGAGCGTGGTACTCCTTGAAACACGGGTCTACGCACAGCGGCTTATCGCAGTCTGCACGCCTAAAATGCGTGTCTGTTCTCTTGAAGCGAGGAGTTGTGTTGGCGCACACGACATCTCTGCGTGCGGCTGCCTTGGGCAGACGTCTGAAGGCTGTTTCACATGCTGCGACTGCAACGACGAAAATCGGTGCTGTCGCACGCGTCGCAATGCGATTTTTAGAGGGCTCATTTCACATGATTGCGATTTCAACAATGCGACTGGTGCGACGCCCAGGATTGCTTACAGCTAGGTTTCGTGGCACACGCTGCATAATTACTTTATTGTAGTGAATAAAACGTTTACACTATAATATTATTGACTTATCTGGATTAGAAGCAAATAATATGTACGTTTACTAATTTAAAACCGTTAGTTAAGATTTGTCTTGGGGTGTACTACGGCGGTTTCTGTAGTTCAGTGCGACATCGCGCACGTAAACAGCTGTTCGCAGGTGGTTCAGCGATTCTTTACTCTATGGTTCAGCGCTGTGTGTTGTCTTATCTACCTTCTATGACCGTTTCGTTTTGCCTGCGCTACAACAATCTACAAGATGGCCTATCGACAAGTTCATATAGCTGCCCTCACCGTATATGCAGTATTCGGAATTCGGCTGCACGAAGTTGTTGTGTCAGCCCAACAAGACCTCGCGCTACCCGTGCTCGGCGTCAGCTTCTGGAGAAATGATGCGTGTACATTGCCCGTCATTGCGCATATGTGGTGCATGCTCCTAGCCATATTCTTACGCCAAACGCATCAAGAAGCACCAACCCGAACGCCCGCGTGTGCCCCTGAACGAAGCCTCAAACGATCTGTGTGATTACGACGTGGAATGAAAATTGTGTTGTGAAATTCAACCTTAGCGCTAGCCTGGTTCGTCCATCGTCGTGCTTGCGCTGCGAATATATATATGGGAGCCCTCTATAAATACTTCTAAAGGCGCAAAAGGCGACGAATCAAATGTTTCGAGCAGTTACCGTCACTTTTGTAGAAACCTGTACGTTGTAACATAGCATTCTAACAGACACACTTCTCGTCCACTTTGTTGTCCCGTGTCTCGCGCTGGTAGTATACTCGGAACTTCTAACAAGAAGACCATATCAATACGCGCTATCCATAATGCAGGATCGTGGGCCCACGGCAGGCGCACTTGCCGTAGAATTTTTCAGCTTTCTGCTCAGCCTCGCACCCCTCTCACGGTTAGCCTGTTCTGTGGAAATAAATATTATTATCAATGTTATTAGATATTATAGTTTCTTCACTGTAATTTATAGCAATCTTCCAGATTTCTTAAGCTAGTCATGCATTTAACCTGTATTAGATCAACATTGTTACGACATGCTTATGGGAGTCATTTCAAACTAGATTGCTCAGCCAGAGAAAGTACAAATGCAAGCCTCAATGTTTATTCCAATTTGGTATTCCTAAACAGATTATATTGGCAGAATTTTGTGTCTGCTTGCATTTCCTGCAATTCGATGTTCAGAGCTGGAAAAACTGATTCCTTTTCTTGCTGTCGAAAGGCTGCTTGAATGTCGATAGCAAGCTATAATTATTCATTTCGAAAGTGTTAAGCAATGACTATATGTCTAAGCTTATCAATGAGTTTTTGTTCCACGAACACAATCAAGTTTTCTCTCTCCGTCTCATTGACAGCCATGGAATGAAACCGTTCACTTTCATAAGTATCAGGATGCAAACATTCTGGAGTTTGTCCTGAGCATTTGTCTGCATCCTATAGTGTGCATGTTTGTATCAAGTTATGGTGTTACAATCTATAGTAATTAACTATAGTGCAACAGAAATACGATGGACAGGAACGAAGTGAACACACAGAGCGCTTCGTTCTTGTCTGTTGTCAATCTGTTGCACTTTAGTTAATACTGATTACACACAAACTCATCTAGTTTTCAGTTATTATGTCGGGCTTATAAGCCCGCTTGTGTCCTGGAATATCTGCACGGCTATGTATCCTGTAATTTAATTTCTGGCCATGTGCTTGGAAGTCGCGTGTCAATCTCCTGATTTTCCTGACAATCTTGTGCGATGTGCAGGCCCAAATAGTTTCTAGTGAATCCATGCAGGGTGTTGTGCAGGGTGTAATCTGCACTACAAGTGCTGCTTTGATTGCTTTCAGTTCAGCTTTTCTAGGTGTAGGATGACCTGGAATGGTACTCACTTATATAGGATTTAGCTTTATGTAGTGTCATACTACTGTTACACCGCTATTGCCATGCCATATGTGCCTTATGTTTGCTTGCATCTTCATGATTAGCAACCTCCTCTGTGTGTTTGGCAGTTGCATATAGTCTCCTGGCCTAATTGTTTGCCCCCATATTCCACGGTATGGGCCTGTTGTGTTTCAAGTTCAGGTACTCCCGAGGTTGTGTTTCTGAAGGGAGGGTTAGTCGTTTTTGCATCTCATATGCTAGCTGGCATGGTATCTTGGGACGAGGTTCTGAGCTCTTGAGACAAAGAATTTGTGCTGCAGGCTGCAACTCTACTGTCTAGGTGCTTGTTCGTTAGCTCTTTCTCATAGAGGTCTTCAAGCATGGTAAAGTTGGAAAGACCTGTTATTACTACCCGATGCCTGTATTCGACGAGCTGTCTTTTTTGTGTGCTGCTGGTAATTCATACCGTACCATACCTTGGACACAAGCACAGCATCTGCGATTTTCTATAGTATCCACTTGTCCACCCCCATTATTTCGAGATTATTCTTTTCACCAGGTGTGGAAGTTGCATCCAGGTATTGCATAATTGTTTCACCCACGTGCTGGCTCTGCCGTCATGGGCTTACACTAGCTGAGGATTTGTGGATGTTGACTTGTGAGCATACTTGTCCAGCTATGTGGATCACAATGTGCAATCTGGGGTAGTTCTTGATTCTAGTCTTTCTTTTTTTTTCCGACGTTGATATGAGCTGACTTATCAGAAAGCGAGAGGCCAGACTGGCCAAGAAAGTCTGCAGTGTTGTCGAGGGCTTGTTGCATCATTCTTGATTTCTGCATGAGATAGCTTTCCCATAGACTTTACAGTCTATGGGAAAGCACCATATCTCCATACACCATAGGCTGTAGTGTTTCTTGTAGTATGCCCGTGTTGTTGGTGTGTGTGGGCCAGATGTACCTCCAACTCTCACCTGGAATTTTCTGCCTTTCAGAAAGTTACTGTTTAAGTGCTCTACCAGAAATGTTTTTGCTCATCGTTCCTCTTATTAGAGCAGCATGAGGTACTGCTGTTAAAAGCCTCTTCACTCTCTTCATTCTTTCATAAGCGGTATTACACAATGTCCTGCAATAAAGTTTCTGCTGCTTATGGCCCACTCATATCTGCCAGAAGGGACAACTCTTGAAAAAGGTTTTCTTTGTGCTATGTGTGCGACGTATATGTAGTATGAGCATTCACGCCTTGACATTATACATCTGTAGAACCAGCTTCCTGACAGAGTACTTGCTATACCTGATCATGCTTATTTGTGCAGTGCTGTTGAACAATACATATTGATGCAATGAATATTTACACACTCGAATTATCACAAAACATGGTTGTTTTACAATTCTGCCCTTTGCTTTCTATTGGTGTTAGATTTTGCATAAGCATGCCCCCCTATGCAACAGTATATTGAAGTGTAAGGGTTCAATAAAAGGTGATGAAATAAATCTAAGTGCAAGAGCTTTTTTTTTTCACCTATGACTCCCATTGAAATGCGACTTCCATGGCTGGCAAAACAACCCCTCGCCTTGTGTTCGCAGCAGAATGCTATAGCCACAGTGGCAGGTGAACAAATTGAAGAACAATATTGCCGTCTATAATTTTTTTTCTTGCCTGTATGTAAGTAAAGTTTGGAATAAGTTTGTCATTGCAAAAAAGCCCAGTTTGTGTTATTTTATTGAATAAACCACATATTGTGTATAGTTGACATGCAGAAATTTGTTCTAAAATCCTCGGGTGATATATGTTCTTGCAAGTAGCATGTTATTTCATTACTTATAAAGATAGTAATCGCAGCGGATATCGTTATATGGTTTTACACACTAATATATGTGATCACAAGCTTATTAGAAACTTACTAGAAACATGTAAGGCATGAATGTTTCTGCACACTTGATCAGCCGCGAACGTGCAAGAACTGCTTGTACTGGCTGACTTCACTGCACAGTTTTGATTTACTTTTCTTCAGCGTGTCGTTTTATACTGTTTTATCCCCACAAGAACAGGCCATTTGCCTGCTTTTCGCATTGTTGCACGAGTTCTACATAATTTAATTGTGCAGGAGGGTACGTTGTCACTGTGCCATTATGGCAAGCAATTTACTTAATCTACTAGCTGTACAGTTAAGTACCTTGCAGAGCAAGTGTTCATACAGATGCAGTAAGGATACAAAGTCCGCAACATAGTCAATGTTTATTGGTTTCTGTGCAAGAAAAAAAAATATCCAGAGAGGAGGTGCAACTTAACGTGCATGTAATGTTTTATTCAAGCCACGGATTTAATGCTATCGTAGCAAATTCATTACGATAGCCTACACTTTCGCTCTGTCAAATTTAATAAGAGGCAACATAAGCTTTCAACATGCATCGGGAAATTCATGCTTGAAAACCGACAAGAAAATGCAACTGAACGGTACCGCGTTCAGCGCAACGTTGAAACTTCGGGTACTTTGCTGTCTTGTCATTTGCCCTTGCCAAGTTTGAAGTAATTCAAGCTGCTTTGTAAGCGCGATTTCTGCATGCTACTCAGCAAAAGAAAATTGTGACGACCTCGTCGTCTGCTGGGGATCGAACACCTCCTAGCACTGACAACTCGCAAAGGCGTTCGAAGCAAACGTGAAAATGCACTTCATTTGCTGTGTAGCGTGTCAACAAACGCATAGAAATCGGAGAATGCAATCTGCGGTACAAGTTTTTCATTCTCCCTTCGCGTACGTACCGAATTCGACGATCCACGTCTCCGCGCATTGCACTTGTCGTGCGAGACGCCATTTCCCAAAACAAACCGGCGAAATAGCTCCGTTGACAGCTCTCCGCGCAATTTCGACGGAAAATCGCAGCGATCGGTGCGACGGTGCGACTGTGCGACCAACCGGTTGGTCGCAGCCGAAAATCGGGGGGTCGGCACTGCGACTGCGATTTTCATCGCAAACGACGGAAATCGGACTTGCGGTGCGACGAAAATCGCATCATGTGAAACAGGCTTGAGGCACCCTCTCGCGTAAGCGCGTTGCAGCAGAGAGCGAGGATACCTCGTGAGTGGTGATAAACAAGCTAAGAGCAGCGACAATCAAGATAGAAATAAACTTCCGCCGCCTCTGCGAGAGCGTGCCGACAAAGAGAAAAACCACGTTTAGCGCGCCTCTGTTGCGATCACGCGGCGGAACCGAAACCGCGTTGCCGCAAAGAGCGAGAACACCTCGGGAACGGCGCTGATAAACAAGCTAAAAGCAGCGACAATCAAGATAGAAATCAACTTCCACCGCCCTGCAAGAGAGTGCCGACCACGGAGGTGCCGACAAAGAAAAAAAAAAACGTTTCGCGCGCCTCCGTTGCGATCACGCGGCGAAACCGAAACTGCCAAAGGGGCGTTGCCGCAGTCTGAGCGACGCGCTGAAGCTAGCAATCAGTTTTGTTTACCTCCCCAAAAGGTAGCACCAATTTCAAACGCATCTTGTAAGTGCTAAGAAGTGGCAGCACCTCCCGGTGAGCACGCATGGTCATTATGGCGCGAAATTTCAAACGGAGGGTCGGAACCGTACCCGTACGGCTAAGACCTTGCGGGACAGAAAACCGCCGCCGCACATGCGGCGAAAACCTTCAAAGGGAAATTGTAATGACAGGTTTGTATGCTTGTGAAGTATCACGCAGCAGTAAAAAAATATCCATCATAGATGGTGAAATAAATAAATAAATACATAAATGAATAAATATACAGAAATGCATGTGCATGAGCACACACTGAATTGCACATTTTAAGTGGCTATGTGATGCACTTCAGACAGAGTGTTTATCACAATTACCTCTGCATGTCACTTTCTATTTCATACTTATCACATGTAACAGTTTTTTGCGATCGCGCTGTTTCTGTGCAGGTTCCTGTACGTGGAAATTGGCCACAGCGGCAGCGAGAGTGACGGCTGCATTTTTTCGAGGTCCACCCTGCAGAAAGAGATTGCCGGAGGGACACTAGGGCTGCCACCGCCAAGACATGTTGGGAGTGAGGGGCTTCTCCCTTACTTCCTTGTTGGCGATGAGGCCTTCCCGCTCAAGGAGTACATGATGCGGCCATACCCAAGACGGAGTAGGTGCACAGCATATTACTGAATATATGTTTGTCTGTTATGCTATTAGCTGTTTGACAAAGAAACTTATTTGTGTGATAGGCTATGGAGATGAAACTAAATTGTGCGAAAAAGCTGGGAAATCCACCACACTTACATTCCCTAATTTCAGATCTTCTTCGAAGGGAAAAAAACAAAGCCACATTATGAGAGGTTACATATGTTATTTTTGGTGTTACTAGTGCTCATTTTTACACTAACGGTTTCCAAAAAGAGAGAGAAGCGCATTAATGGCAGGCCTAGCATCGCAAAAGAGAGACGCTGTGCTGTGCAATGCACTCTGAATATTCTGTGTTACATGTCGTTTTTGCCATAAGGTATGCCATACTGCACTGCAGCAGTTTTACTGTGTTATAGTGATGAATTTTTATTAAAACACTAATTGTGCATTTTTCCTCACTTCATTGATAAATGCTTTTTTTTTTTGTAGCACTGCATGAAGACTCATGCGAGATGCACAAGCAGCGAGTGTTCAACTACCGCTTGAGCAGGGCCCGGCGAGTCATTGAAAACGCCTTTGGGATCCTGGCACAACGGTGGAGGATTCTGCGGCGACCGTTTAAAGCGAAGACTGACAACATAATTAGATTTGTGGGAGCCTGCATAGTGCTGCACAATTTTTTGTTGAAGGAGTCGGCAGCCTCTTCTGCTGCATACTGCCCGCCAGGTTCTGCCGACAGCGAGGACTGGGAAGAGCGACTTTCTCCTGGCAGCTGGAGGGAGTAGGAATCAGCCGGTGGTATCCTCCTGCCATCACAGTCTACTGGGTGTCACGCTGCTCGGTACGATGGTTATTTGTATTTCAAAATATGTTTGCTGTTAGAAATTTTGAAAGGTAGGCAAATTAAACCTGGCATATTATGTTTATAGGTATGCAAAAGAAGTTCGGGACAAGCTGGCACACCACTTCGTCACAGCCGGCCAAGTTCCCTGGCAAGATAATGTGGTCTCCAGTACTTGAACTGCACAAGGTGCGTTGTCAAATAAGTTTATTCATAACAAACACTCGAACTTTACATAGGAATTCCTTGTGCAAGAAATATCACAAATGCACAGGGAAACAAGCAACGGGAGTGTCATACGAAGTTAATCCTTGAAATTAAAATATCACATGTCTTACCTAAACACATAAAAGTATTGCATTTTCGTCTATGTTTGACAAAGGCACACGTGCAGAAATATCACAATGACACCTCGAATACAAGGCAATAATTGGTACAAAAAAAGTCGCAACAGTTGCAGTAGCAGCTTAAAATATTCCTTAATATTTCAGGCTGCAGGGTGATAATATAACTGAAAACCTCACCACAGATCACTAAAAAAGGTTACTGTAAGGCACTGTTTCAAAAAAGAAAGTTTTCACAATACTGTAAAGAAAAGTATGAGGAACATACAAAAAAATAACCTAAAAATATGCTGATGATGATTATGACTAGAATGTGTAACAGCACCCAAGGTAAATGTTCCTTTCAATTGCTGGTGTTCCTATTTTCCACTTCTGCCTGATATATCATTGACTCCATTAGGTGCATCAGGTCTTGCGCTACATGAATTGGTAGTGCCCGCAGGCGCGCATCAGTTCTCAGTGCAAAATAAGCAATGTCATCCCTTTTGTTTGTGGTTTTATGCTCCTTTAGTTGCGCTAGATGTTCCATACAGGCTTGCGCAACAGCCTCATGGCTTGCACTCTGACCTGCATGGCTGTAGAGGAAGTATGTCATCTTGGATGCACCAGTACTCATGCTCCAGGCACATGCTATTTCTTGCACTTGTTGGCATGCGCAGCTTTGCTGCCTAAAATGGTAACTAAAATTTTTGTAGATTTATGTTCGGTAATCATCATGTCTCTCACCTCGAACCTTCAGTTTCTTTGCGATTCTTTGATGTCCTCGGGCTGCAGGCAGTAAAGCGTAGTGTGTTAGGTTGTAAAAAAAAATGCATTCTTGCAACCACTTCGAAGGGTTTCTTATTCGTAGAAAATTGAAAACATTGCTCCCATACCGTTTTGCTGGTGGCGCCTCTACTGTTTCCACAGGTGTTTGTTCTGTGGCATCTCTGCAAAATCAACCACTATTACAGCACAGCAGGCAGTGAAGCATAGCGTGTTATGTTGTACAAGAAGAATGATGTCATGCAAGAATTATTAAGCGTTGCTGATTGTTGGAACTTTATGATCTTTGCTCACATTAGCACTGATGGTATCTGCGCTGGCTCCTCTCCTATGTCTTCGCTGTAATCTCTGCAAAAGAAACCACTATTACAGCACAGCTGATTCAACATCATTGCGTCATTAAGCACAACCTCTGAAAAACCTGGTGCCTTTCTCAGTACTTCTGCGAATTCAGACAGCTAACATGGAAATTACATTTCAGGCAGTAATCCACACAACACGATTGTGTTAACAGTATGTTAAATTTAAAGTTTTCTTTACGCAGAACTGCAGGTCTCCGTGTCTGCTTCCATGGCGACTGAGGAAACCCCTGGTTGGCTGCCATCTGTTACTTCTGCTCGGCTGCAATGACAGTGGAAAAGCAGCCTTTTACATATGACCTTGCTACATGTGGTCAGCTGCCTGCCAGTCATTCACGCCTACTCACCTCACATTATGCACATGCTGTAGTATAATAAGCGATGTGTATTTCTGTTCACCTCTTAAGAAAACAACATTGTCAATGTTTTCTGCTGTACTTCTCTTTCAGTTGCTCTAAATGGTGTTCTATTTTTACTACTTTTTGACTTGTACTTGGTTATTATTCCTTGTCATTTTTACTTTTGTTTCGTTTCTCAGTCTTCATATTTTTATTTATATCCCCTTTTTCGCTCAACTTTATATTCCTTTTATGTATTTGCCTTGTGCTGCGTCTATTGCACCGTTGCTCTGATTTATTATTTCTGTACTGTATTTATATTGATATGTCCCTCTCGCCCATGCTCTTCAGAGCCTGTGAGGTATCGTAAAGAAAAAAAATAGTATGAGATGTACCAGCATACAAGCTATGTTTTAATATGTTGTGAATTAGCTCTTTTTGCCCTGATAAGTACAATTTTGTAAAGTTGTGAAGGTTCCACTTACGGTTAGCTTTACGTTACGGTCACCCATTTCAGGGCAGAAACTACATAGTTTACGCCTATCTTAAATGTAGGCTGCAATTTACACGCTACCTTGATCGAGTGTCCTCCATGCTGCACAGTACCCTGAAAGAAGTTCACCGTCGCAAACCTGATTTTTGTGGCATGATCCAGCTTATTAAATTTATAGGTCTTGCACATCTTAATGCCATGACATGCAGTTGTTCAAGGGCCGCCGTATTTTTTGGACAATAAAAAGTTTCTTTATGCAAGGTTTCGTCCGAGCGCGTTGCGCAATGACGAGGCTTATATAGCATAAAACCATGCACGATAACGAAACCAGTATAGGTGGGTTTTTATCGTGAGCACTCTACGACGCAGCAGTAGTGCCAGGGAAGTCAACACCTTGTAAAAGTTATTGAGACATCAACGACGGTGACTCAGCAATGCTGCCAGCTGAAGTAGCTCCGACTAGTATAGCTGTGACAGAGAAAGATGCCTTCGATGGCATCTTTCTCCAATAGCGTTCTCCAAGAAGTCCAATAAGCATTCGTTTTGCACACTCTGAGGAGTGTTGGCTGAACTTTGCTGCTAGAATTAGCAGCTCCTAAAATTTTTTTACAGAAATTCCGTGAACTTAAGCTAAGCATTTTGAGATTAGCATACAAGCACGCATACTTAATCATGTTCCATCATGCCAACTAAATTACAGTACAGTCTCATTCCAGTGTGACTTGTAGATTAATTTTTCCTTTGAAAATTGCTAAGAGTTGAACTTCCGACTATACAGAGGTGCAACCTATAGTAATGAGTATATGGAAATAATGCTTTGTTTGCGATAACTAAGTTAATTTGAGGCTACAGAAATTTTTTTATTGTCCATTGCTTACCAGTGCAAACACCATTTGAATGTATGCTGAGGAGACATGCATGCTGAGCATGCATGTCTCCTGTGAAACTTTCCTTTGCCTGTGCGTTTGCAGGCGTGAAATAAACTGTTTCATTGCGACAACAAAATAAACTTACACCACAGGTTCTGATTCCACCTCGGTTAATTCCAGCATGGCCTCGAAGTTGGGCCATTTGATGGTGGGGACATCAACCACTCCTGCACCACTACGCTGCTTGTCGCGCACCTCTTGCTGCTTCCTCTTGAAAATGTCTTTTAAGTTTTTAAATTTTTTCTCTGCAAAGGTTCCTGCAAAATAAATAAGCAATTATACGTTGACAGCAACACAGTGGTGGTGGTGGTGGTGGTGGTAACAACTTTATTTCGTCAACAGAAACGATCTGGTCAACTTTAGTGGGCTTCCAGGGTGTGTGAGGTGGCCGTCCGATCAGGTCCTCTAGTGCCACCTGTTATGGTCGTGAGGCCCTGTCTGTCGGCGACTTCCAAAGCCCAGCTGACGGCCAGCAGTTGAACCGCTGGGTCCGAGCTGGACACCGCATCCTCCCACTCTTGCTCTTTAGAGACATGCCATTCTCTTTTCGGTTTTAGATTGTCGCAATCGAATAAAATGTGTTTTAAATCTGCCGTTGTGACCCCGCAGAGCTTACAATCGGGGGTGTAGACTCCTGGGTAGGCCTTGGAGTATATATAGGGGTTGGGGAAGGTGTTAGTTTGTAGCTTCCGCCAGGCCACTTGTTGATGTTTATTAAGGCTTTTGTCCGGCGGCGGGAGCGTCCTTCTGTTGTTTCTCTAATATAATGTGATCTCGTGGTAGGTGGTCAAGGTCTCTCTGGCCGACCTCAGAACCGGCTCGCCCACTGCCCGGTTGACGAAACCTCGGGCTAAGTTGTGGGCCGCCTCGTTCCCAGGATGCGACGCATGGGCCGGAGCCGGAACCCATATGATTCTAATGGGTCTGGCGTTGAAATTTTGCGGTTTTAGGATTTGTTTGGCGGGTTTGTGGACCCTCCCTTTTGCAAAGTTTCGAACGGCTGTCTTCGAGTCGCTAAAAATCGTGTTGGCTTTAGTGCTTATAATGGCTAGAGCGATGGCCGCTTCCTCCGCCTCGTGTGCCTTTTTGCTCCGCACAGAGGCGGCTGAGATTGGTTTTAGGTCCATGCCCACGACGCCTATCGAAAAGGCATCGTGATCACAGAGCTCTGCAACGTCCGCACAGACTGCCTCCTTATGGTTTGAATATTGCCTGTGGAGGGCTTTGGCTCTCGCCTTCCTCCTTTCTTCGTGGTGTTCGGGATGCATGTTTTTCGGGATTGGATCTATTCTCAGACACTTGTGTATGTCTCTAGGCATTTGCACGGCATCCGTCCCTATGCATTCTTGCCTGATATCCAAGGTCCTTAGAATGTGTCTTCCCGTGGGTGTTTTTGTTAGCCTGTCGTACTGTGCGATTCTGTGCGCCTCGACTAGCTCGGGAAGCGTGTTGTGTATGCCTAACATTAGCAGCCTTTCTGTTGATGTATACTTAGGGAGATGAAGGGCTGCCTTGTACGATTGTCTTATGAGGCATTCAACATTGTTCTTTTCCGCTGCCTGAAGTTTGAGATAGGGGAGAGAATATACTATACGGGTGAGCACGAAAGCCTGCAATAGCCTCCTCAAATCTGTTTCTTTCATTCCCTGGTGTTTGTTAGCTATTCGTCTTATGAGCCTGTTGGTTTGTCCAACGCATGCGACTAGTTTGTTTAGTGGAGTTGTGTTTTTCCCGTTGCTTTGAATGTGCATTCCCAGGATTCTCAAGGTTTGTACTTCTGAAACTTTTGTACCATCAACCCTAACATCCAATTGTGCCGGGGGATCGTTTTTCTCAGGTCTGTGTCTGATAACTAGGAGTTCGGATTTTTGTGGCGAGCACGTTAGCCCGACTCTCTTGACGCATCCGGTCACTATATTCGCTCCCGTCTGTAGCGTGCTCTCAGTATCACCTTCGCTTCCCCTGACTGTCCAGAGGGTGATGTCGTCTGCGTAGAGTGCCGACGATAAGTTTGGTATGGCGGCAAGAAGCTTGGCCATGGGTATCAGGGTTATGTTGAACAGAAAGGGTGACAGCACTGACCCCTGCGGTGTGCCTTTGCTTCCTAATTGTAGTGTATCCGACTTGATGCCTCCGAATGTTATTTGAGCCGTTCTGTCGGTTAGAAAAGCCTTGATGTATGAGTATATTCTCTCCCCCACGTTTAAGTCGGAGAGGGCATTCATAATGGCATTGTGGGTGACATTATCGAAGGCTTTGGTGAGGTCCAGTGCCATTATTGCTTTAGTGTTGGTGTTATTTGGTGTGTTTATTACCTCTTCCGAGAGCCTGAGCATTATATCTTGCGTAGACAGGTTGGGCCGGAAGCCTATCATCGTGTGCGGAAAGAGATTTTGCTTGTCCATGTGGACTTGTAATCTAGATAGCGCCACGTGCTCCAATAGCTTCCCTAAGCATGATGTTAGGGATATGGGTCTGAGGTTGCTTAGTTCAAGTTTCTTGCCTGGCTTGGTTATGAGAGTTACCTTGGCGTGTTTCCACGTCTCTGGCAGCCACCCATACTTCCAGCCCTTGTTAAAGTACTCTGTGATCCCTTGAATAGAGTCCTCGTCTAGATTTCTTAGTATTTTGTTCGTCACCCCATCCTCTCCTGGAGCGGAGGAAGTTCTAAGTTTCTGCATGGCCGCCTTTACCTCTGCTACCGTTATGTTTTCGTCAAGTTCAGGGTTGGGGTTGCCGCTGTAGTTGGGAAGCGTCAGGTTTTGCGTTGTGCATAGGTATCGGTTTTGTAGTTCCGTTATCATTTCTTCGTCATTAAGTGGCCTGCATGAATTATGCGTGCTACATCCTTCCGGTGAGCGGCTCTGCTGTTTTCTGGGTCTAAAAGATGTCTCAGAAGATGCCATGTGTCTTTGAGCCCCAATTTTCCGCTCATTTGATCACATGTTTGTCCCCATTGTTGTTTAACTAAGTTTTGAGAATGACTTTAGATTTCTCTTTCTAGTTTGGCTATTCTAATTCTAAGTTTTCTGTTGTGTTTTTGTTTCATCCATCTTTTTTGTAAGCTATTATGTGCCTGCCACATGTGTAATAATCTGCTATTAGCGGCTTTGTTTTCGGCTGCTATCTCTATCGTCTTGGTGGTGTGCTCTGCGTCTTTCAATAGTTTGTGAATCCATTCATTTAGGTTTTCAATCTTCTTGCCATCTGCGTTACCCTGTCTCCTTTCTCTGAATTTATCCCAGTCTACCACTCGTGTCACCCTTCTTCTTTCCTTCTTGAGCGTACTGCTGGGTATAGTGGTCTCTATAATGTAATGGTCGCTCCCTCGGTTTTCCTTCGTGTTGTGCCATTGTGCGTCTACTATGTTTTTGCATAGGGTCAGGTCAGGGCATGTGTTAGCTTGCACACTGTTCCCTATCCTAGTTGGCACCAGCGGATCTGTCAGGAGCGTGTATCCTTCGTCCTGAACATGTTGCCAGAGGCTAGTACCCTTCTTTAAATTTGTTCTGTAACCCCATGCCATGTGTTGTGCGTTCATATCTCCGACTACTATTAGGGGATTCGTTTTACTGATTTTCATGGCTTCGTTCATGGCTTTTATTATGGGGGAGGATTCCGCCTTGGGGCTGCTATATATGTTTAGAATGAAGAGCGGGGCCTCGCTTCTTTTTAGGGGTATGACCTCTACCAGGAGGCAGTCTGCACCGTTCGATTGAATTTCGTGCTCTATTGCAGTTAGATTTCTATGGACCAAGAAGGCCGTGAGTGGTTTTTCTTCCTTGCCGTTTTCATGTTTTATAATCCCGAACCTTTACTTTTTTATTGGTTTCCTGTAGGGCTATGACATCGGGAATTTTTTTCTTTTTCAACGTTTTCAATGTGGAGCTCTAGGTTCTCCGGCTTTCCGCGGAAGCTCCCACAGTTCCATTGCCACATTATTATCTCCGTCTGGCCCTTCCCCATGACTGGTTTTAGGGAGGGAGATGGATTGCGCTGTGGTGGAGGCCATGGGTCCTGGGGCCGGAAAGAGTTTGCCCACCACCTTAACCAGTTGATTGTCATGTTTCTGTACTAGCTCGTTTGCAGCCTTTGCTGCGTTTGTAAGGACTCTTACTTGTTCTGCTAAGGTTTTATATTGTTCCCTGGTCTCGTTTCTGATAGTTGTGAAGCGTGCTTCTATGTTTGCTTCAATATTGTTTTGCCTTTCCTCAATTTTATTTAATCTCGTTGCCACTGTTCTTAATAGGCTCATTACTTCCTCGTGATTCCGTTTCTCGTGATTTTCTGAGTCTTCCATCAACCTCTTTTTTGCCGGTAGCCCTCTTGCAGGTGAGGGTGCCCTAGAAGATGCGTTCGACGGGGGGAGGGATGCCCTCCGCGGTTCCTGTGTTAAGATCGCGGGTTGTTGAGCAATATGTGTTTTACTTTCTTGCTGCTGTTGCGTTATTGCCTTCATTAGTTCCTGAATTATTCTTTCCTGTTTTTGTATGATTGCTTTAAGTTCCTTAATTTCATTACTCTCGTGGGAGGATTGCGGTGTCCCGCTCACCTGATGTGGTGCTCCTTCCCGCCATGCGTTCGGTAGCGCCGGGTAAGACTCTGAGCGGTCTCGTTTTCCTCGGTCGTTACCCTGGGCTCGGTTTCTCGATCTGCTTCTGCCTCGCTGTTGCTGCTGCTGTTTCTGGTGCGCAGGTTGCGCTCCCTGTCCCTCCGGTCGCTGAAATTCCACTTGAGCCTTGCCACTTCGTCTCTTGTTTCCCTTGGCGGGCGGTCTCTCATATACGATCTTGCATTGGTTGGATCCCGTGAAGTGTTCTCCCTTGCACAGGATGCACCTCGGCGTGCACGTGGGCTCGTCTTGGGCCGGATGCTCATCGCCGCACCTGTAGCAGAGAGTTCTTCGTTCTTCCGGACACACGTCCGAGCGATGTCCCGGTCTTCTACAGTTGTAGCATGCTTCCACTTTGTGTCTGAAAAGGTAGCAGTTGTGGATTCCTCCACCGAATCGAATGGAGCCCGGGACTCTCTTGGTGCTTGCGAAAGTAATGAGCAGGGCTTTTGATGATTTTCCCATCCTTCTTGCGTCTACAATCTCTAGCTGTGGGTTGACTTTAACGATGTCGTCCATGATCTCGGCGTGGCTTTGGTCTTCTAGAACGTGATACGCAATCCCCTTGATGCTGTTGTCCGGTGCCGCTACGTAGGCACACGTCGAATAGACTTGGTCTAGGATTTTGATATGCTGTACTTCCGCGTATTTCCCTGCGCGTTCCATAGAAGGGGTGCTCACGGTAAAGGAGTTGTTAAAAGGATTGATCCTTACTTGGTCGTGTTGCTTGATTTCCCCAAAGTTCACTCCGATGTCCAGGCACAGGGCGTACAGTAGTGTAGTGGCCGTGTGGTCACGGAGCCGAAGTCCGCCTCTCGGCCGGTGTACGATCTTGTAGTCGCTCTCTGGCAGACGCGGGAGCGGCTTCTTTTTATATGGGCGGCGTCTTATCGATGCGTTCACCCCACTGGTCTGGGCGGCCTTGGCCGTGGCGTCCATCGGTGTCATAGCTGCATCCTCTTGGGCATTGGCGTCCCCATGCTTGGGGCGAGCTCGATCATGGGCTTTGATGGCAGCCTGTATCCATAGGCTTCGGTCTTCATATTCCTCCGGGGAGATTTCTTCTCCGTCTACGGCGTACTCCATCGCGACAGCGTCGGTGACGGCTCGAGGGGCCGGCGGCGACGCCGATAGCGCCCCTAATCGCGCTAGGCCTGAAGTAGGCCCAGCTCGACTAGTTGCGGCCGGTGAACGAAAGTGCCCCTAAAGGGGTAAAAAGGGGGTCCTGCGCCTCGAAAAACAGCGGCAGGGTTCCAGGCACTCTTTGTGACCTTGTGGGAGCAGGTCCGAGTCTGCTGGTACAGAAAGTCGCTCGGAAAAGACCAAGAACTCGGGAGCCCATACGGAGCACATCCGCACGACTCAACGCGCCAAGCGTCTCCTCACAGCAACACGAGACCACACGAAATAAAGTATGCTATAAAGAAGCCTCTTTTCTCCTTTTCTTCCTAGTGTGTTAGCCGCAATATTTATCTTTTTCGCAACGCTTACGTAAATCGCAAAAAACGTTCAAATATGTCTAGCCGTGCAGACTCGCAAATTTTTTTATAACGGCGTACGAAAGGCCAGTGCTAACCACACGTTGCCACCACACTGTCCTTCACTCGTGAACACACCCGCGAGGCTCCATCATTCAAGCTAAGTTCCTTAAAGACGTGCAAGTAACAGAGGATATAAGCATAAAGCTGGCAGGAAGTGCGTGCGTACCCAAAATAAACAGGAAGCGATCATACAGTCAAGCATTGGGCCGCGATTTTGTAGCGTTGCTTTTCCAGATTAGTAAGGCTCTGCGCCCGGGGAACAACGTCGATCTGACCACACACGGACGCTTCATAAGCCGAAATACATTAGCATTGAAAAATGCCCCGCAACGCGCCTCTTCCATATTTCACATGATGCACACCCGAAACCAAATTGCACTTTCGCTCGAAGTACTTACGGGAAATGTCGAACATGTTTCCGATCTCGGTCCATGTGGCGTCCTTCTTGTTGCGGTCTTTGAATGATGGGTGCAGCTTGTTGTACAGGTACGGGTACTGCTTAACGGCCTCTATCAGCAACTCCGGCGAATACGCAGCAGCTTCCATGGTGGCGTGGACTTTTTATTTGCAGCGACTCGAGAGGAAGCCGGATGTAGACACATGAAAGATCACTTCCGGTGCGCCGCTGATTGGTTTATCAGTTTTGCGACCACGGTCGCGCGACTGAAAAATCGCGCAGAGAGGGACTGGCCCAAAATGGTCGCTTTTCAAGAAAGGCGACCGTTTGCGACCATTTGCGACTGGTCGCTTTGCGACCAACTTGGTCGCGCGACCACTGTCAGTCGCCGGTGTGAATGTGCCCATACACCTTAGGCTAAAATATATGCTCAGCGCAGAAAGCTCTTCGCCTGGCTTATTTTCGAAAGAAATTAAAGAAGTCTGAACTTGAAGTCATCGATGAAGAAAACTACAGGGGTGCGGTATTAAGGGCAAGGGCGGAGAGATTATGGATGGGGGAGACGCCTACCGAGCGAGCAATAAGTGACGAGAAGAAACACGCGGTTTCCAAAGAAATAACAGAAATAAGCTATCAAGGGGAAGTCACTAGTGATGTTGGAATGATTGAGCACGCATTTGAGTCTTATTATGAAAGTTTGATGGGGAAAAAGACATGCGATATCGAAAGGTTTAGAACAGACTTCTTGTCATTAATGCCAACATTATCAGACGAGGTCTGTGAAACGCTCGACAGACCAATAAGCCTTTCAGAAGTTGAGGATGCGATTGACGAACTTACTCCCGGCAAGTCGCCGGGGCCTGATGGTCTGGGAGGGGCTTTCTATAAAAGCTTTAAAAGTGGAATAGCTGTAGCACTACGTCGCGTGATAAGGGAGATGTACGAGAATAAGGAAGCACCTCCTTCTTTTCGGACATCGCACGTTATTTTAATTCCTAAAGTAAAAGATCGTGCGCGACTTTTGGCGGTTGAAGCCTACAGACCAATAAGCTTGACAAATACGGACTATAAAGTTTACACTAAAGTACTGGTGCGACGATTGCAGACCGTTATAAAAGAACTTGTGGGCCCCCATCAGACATGCGGTATCAAAGGCAGATCGATCTTTTCGAATATACATACTGCAACAGACAGAGTCGCTATGATACAAATTGACCTTGAAAATGCTTTTGACAGAGTCGTCCATGATGTCATATTTTTGATCTTAGAACATGTTAAAGCCGGTGCAGTGATAACAGATGGAGTAAGACTGGTATACAAAGAGTGCACTGCGCAGTTAGTAATTAATAGAAAATTAGGCGCCAGTATAAAAGTGGAATCATGAGTAAAACAAGGATGCTGTTTGTCGCCTCTTTTATTTGCTTTGTATTTAGAGCCTTTCTGTTTGAAAATAATTAAGAGCCAATCTATTCGTGGGTTTATCTACGCAGGAATTGAGACTAGAGTTCTGGCTTATGCAGATGACGTGGCAATTTTTTGCCGTGATACAGAAAGCGTGAATAACACTATGAAAGAGGTTGTTTCCTTTTGCGCCGCAGTTGGAAGTGTTGTCAGCTGGACTAAGTGCCCAGGTTTATGGCACGGCAGCTGGCCACAGGTACCCGAGTTTTTTTTGCAATATGAACTGGAGCGTTACCCCTGGAAAATATCTTGGGGTGCCATTACAACATTATCGTGACAGTGCCGCGCATTGGATCGAAGAAGTAAAAAGAGTTAAAGATCAGACAGAAAAGTGGGGCGGGCATAATTTTTCGATGTTTTCAAGAGCTAGTGTTTGCAATTTGTTTTTAGTTACAAAGGTGTATTATGTACTACAAGTGTTATGCATGGCAAGGATTTCGGTGCAGAAACTTCACAGAGTGTTTGCGGTATATATATGGGGATCCACTTGGGAGAGAACTAGCCGGTGTAACTTGTTTCATTCGGTGAAGAATGGAGGACTAGGATTAACACATTTGTTTTTGAAACAGATTGTTAGTAGGTTGTTTTTCTTAAGGGACCAAAGTGATATATTTCTGCGTACTGTTATTCAGGTGGGATTGAGTTCTTCCTTGCCTGAGTGGGTTGTCTCATCAGCAAATGAACGTACTCGAACACCAATTGGCTTTCTGAGGGAAGTTGTTATGTCCTTTTCTTTACTGAAAGCGCATTTTTCGAATGAATTTTTGAGTTCAGTGACGCGTAAGAAACTTTATAGTGATCTGGTTGATGTTTTCTTGCCGCATCCTGTTTACCGCATGATGTATAACTTAGGACCTGAACGCAATGTGCTGAAGCGCGTTAGAAAAATGCCGGTTAGGTCTTCAGCGAAAACCTTCTTTGTTCAATTGCATTCGGGCACTCTCCTTGTGAAGCCATGGCTGCAAAGCAAGGGCTTCTTTGTTCCATGGTCTGTTAACTGCATCATATGTAAGAAACCTGAAACTATTGAGCACATCTTTTTGGATTGTCATGACTCAGTTTTCTTGTGGGATGTTCTAAAACGAACTCTGAAGAAAGAACTGCCGTTAAGTCCTTTCGGTATTCGGTTCTTACCGTGTGCAGACACAGGGGGAGTGCCGGCTGACTTGGTAATGCTTTTGTGTATGAGCAGCGTGTGGAAAACGCGCGTGGATATCAGGAATGCCCGCGTAGACGAAAGGTCTGCGAGGGAACACCTAAGTGAAAGTCTTAGGTACACACGTGATGCCCTCAAGCACATGATTGAACCTCCAGAGTGGTTTGAGGAGCTTGACACTTTGGCGTCTGTGATATCCTCTTTGAGTGCCTTTTAAATATGTACAGTCTCTCGAAGTGATGTAATATTATTTTTCTGCACCAAATGACCTACTTTGTACGCGTTTGAGTGGTGTTGAAATCAAGGTAATAAAGAAAAAAATTCGTGGCTGAGTGGTAGCGTCTCCGTCTCACACTCCGGAGACCCTGGTTCGATTCCCACCCAGCCCATCTTGCAAGTTGTTTTTTATTCATGATGTGCCTGCCGGGATTTATCGCTCACGGCCAACGCCGCAGACACCGACGCCGACGACACCGGTTTTCCTGCGACACGAGCTCCTTAACGCTGTCGCGTTAATAGGCGCTATGGGCCATGTGCCTGATGATGGGACGCCAGGAACGGATAGCTGGGTCACGGAGTCGATGAGACGGCGTCGTTGGATGTCCACAAGGAGTCCGTAGTTATGCAAGAATTCTGCTCCAATGACTGCATGATGGACGTCTGCAACGAGGAAAATCCAGTGGAACGCTCGCCGAAGACCAAGGTTTAGCATGACGGAGCGTGACGAGAAAACTGGAATCCTGGTGCCGTTGACGGCTTGCAAAAACGACACAAGTGTCGCTTTTCGGTTGGAGTGCTGGGCGGGTAGAATGCTGACGTCAGCACCTGTGTCGACTAAGAATCGTTGTCCCGTAACTCTGTCCGTCACGTAGAAAAGGCGACTTGTGTGCTGAGCCGGACCACTCGTCGCCGTTAGAGGTCGGCCGGCCTGTTTCCCTGCCAAGCGCAGGGACGCCGACAGTGACGAGCGTCGTTTCCAAAACGGCGGTGGTAGTAGCAAACGCCAGGCGTTGTAGTTGAGGTTTCATTTTGGGTGCCCGTGCGTCTTGATCTGCTGCAACTACAGCTGCGTGGGCGTCGAGACGTGCGGCGATGTTCCGCTCCACAGATGATGCGTTCCAGGCGCTCACACAAGGAGTCGAGCGGAGATTGCACTGCGGAAGAGCAGGGAAGAGTGTGCAGAGCGGTTCTATTGTTACCCGGAGATGGTGACGTGGCTGCGATGGTTGGGGTGGCTACTTCCATGACCTTGTCGGCCAAAGCGGCAAGTCCGGTAAGGTCCATGGTAGAGGCTGTCGCCAGGACCATCTGCACGTTAGCCGGGAGTCGTTGCAAAAACAGTTCGCGCAACAGCGTGTCCTCGATGGATCTCGCGTTGTTTCCGAGCAGCTGGCTCATTCGGCGAAGAAGTTGACTAGGGCGTCGATCGCCGATTTCTTCAGCGGACAGAAGCTCCTGGATGCGAGAACGTTGTGAAGCTGCTGTGCGCTGTAGCAGTGCTGCCTTGAGATCGTCATAGGCGGCGGCAGACAATGGGGAGTTCAACAAATCTGCTACCTCGTCAATGGCGGCGGGCGAGAGCGCTGCGACGGCGTAATGGAACTTCGAACTTCGAGGCCCAATTTCATTAACATCTATTCCATGCAAGCTGCTGGAGCACATTTTATATTCGCAGATCGCATCACACCTCGACAATAACTCTTTCTTCTATGAAAAACAGCACGGTTTTAGATCAGGCCATTCATGCGAGTCCCAGCTTTTCGAATTCACCACAGACCTTCACTTAAACTTAGATTCTTCTTTTCAAACTGACGTCATTTACCTAGACTTCTCCAAAGCCTTCGATCGCGTTCCACATCGGCGTTTAATGGCAAAACTGTCCTGCCTCCACGTTGACCCTTTAATCTTGTCATGGATTGACTGCTTTCTCCGCGAACGCTCACAATATACAGTAATAGGGAACCACAAATCGCAAAATACTACAGTCATCTCTGGTGTCCCCCAGGGATCAGTGCTGGGACCACTCCTTTTTCTGATATTTATAAATGATCTTCCTAATGCCATATCATCTTGTATCCGCCTCTTCGCAGACGATTGTGTCCTTTACCGCCGCATATCTACTCCCGATGATCAGGCTCTGCTTCAACGCGACTTAAATCTCATAGAAACCTGGTGTGCGACATGGCTTATGCAACTGAACATTTCCAAATGTAAGTTCATGCATGTATCAAGAAAGCGAAATAACCTCAGCTATCCGTATTCATTAAATTCTACACCACTCTCTGAAACAGAATCATACAGGTATCTTGGAATCATCGTGAACAACAAACTAACATGGTCTGAGCACATTGCAAAACTTTGTACAGATGCTTCTAAGTTGCTTGGGTTTATCAGACGATCCCTCGCTTTTTCACCCCGTTCTGTCCGTCAACTCGCCTACGTAACATTCATCCGTTCGAAACTCGAATATGCCTCGGCGATCTGGAATCCCCATCAGAACTATCTAATCGATCAGCTTGAAGCCATCCAAAATCGCGCGGCCCGTTTTATCACATCGCAGTATGACAGACGACACAGTATAACTCTTATCAAGGCATCCCTTTATCTTCAACCCCTGGCACTTCGGCGTAAAATTTCACAGCTTTGCCTATTTCACAAATTATACTATACCTTCCCGCAGCTAAGAAATTCTGTATTACACCCGCCGCTTCGCACCTCACGCCGTCTTTTCAACTCCTTAAGTTTGCAGCGCATACATGGCTCCACAAACTCATTTAATAAATCTTTTTTACCTAGCTCCATTACATTGTGGAATGACTTACCCGATTCCATAGTTACTGAAATAGAACCTAATAAATTCAGGCACTTATTAACAGCACATTTCAAGAGCTGAGCTATTTTGCCGTGTTTTTGAATGCGTATGCGTGTTTTGTGTGGTTTCCAAGTTGTTCTTGAGCCGCTGTGTCTATCTTAGTGTTGATGCTTCTAATGATGTTAATGTTGAACATGAATCCTGAACTTTGTGTTGCTTTTTGTTGTTACCGACCATTGTATATGTAACGACTGCTCCCCCCCCTTATGTAATGCCCTAAGCCAAGGGCCTTTAAGGGTAAATAAATGATGATGATGAGAGCGGATACCAGCGACTTGAAATTGCGCTTCGGCCTGAAGAAACCACGCCGAAGGATGCTGGTCCCAGTACTGTGGGAGGCGGACAGCGATGGCGGAACAGGAGGGCTCACCGCGTTCCTCGGAAGGGTTCTGGCCTTGAGCTCTCGTAGCGTCGGTCTGGTCTTTGGTCGTCTCTACCACAGGAGCGTATGGCAGTATCACGTTCGGGTCACCAAACTGTGGCGACGAGCGACCACGTAGACTGGTCATGTCTCGGGCTCTCGCAGGAGAGGAAGAACCGACACTCGATCTCTTGGCGTAGCATTCTTTTAATTAATCTCCTTCGGAACGCTAGCCCGTGCCGGAGCGTGCCAGCCGCTCGTGCCTCGTGTAGACGCGAACGTTTACGTCATCTCTCGTGCGACGCCGATGCTGCTGCCGCTACAATTCTTTAAAATGCTCCCAGTCCTCCGATGCTAATTTCCAAATGGGAACACGGGGAGGGTTGTCATGCTGCATTATTGACTTTAAAGTTATAGGGAAGTAGTCACTTCCAAAATGATTATTCATCACATTCCATTCCAGATGAGGCAGAAGGGAAGCAGAGCCTATTCCTAGATCTATCGATGAATATGAGTAGTTGTATTGGATACTATAATAGGCTGGCTCCATCTTACTAAACACGCAGGCACCAGATGTAAGGACGAAACTTTCAATAAGTCGGCCTCTTGCGCCGCAACGCGCGTCTCCCCACAACGTGTTGTGGGGTTAAAATCGCCCACAAGTATGTAAGGTTTCGGGCGCTGATTTATGAGGTTATAGAAATCGGCTTTTTGGAGGTGATAGCTTGGAATATATATACGGTACAGACAGTTACCAACTTATTGAAAAGAACCCCTCTAATTGACACTACCTCGAGGGGTGTCTGTAAGGCCACATGGCGACAAGCTAGAGACTTGTCTGCAAGGATTGCTACGCCGCCACCCGAGGTGTTAGCCTCATCACGGTCCTTGCGGAAAATAGTGTACTGGCGAAGAAAGTTTGTTTGTGTACGTCTTAAATACGTCTCCTGAACACACAGCAACTTTGGATTATGTTTGTGTAGGAGTTCTCTAATATCGTCAAGGTTATGCAGAAGTCCTCTAACATTCAATTGTAGTGTTTGTGTATCCATTATGCAACTTGTATTTAGTGTTGTGTGTTTAAAAGATGAGGATTAGCTCACGGGCCCTTTGCAGGCGCCGTGACGGGAGTTTTGTCTTTTTTGGAGCGGTCGAGATGCTCGCCGCTCCTTAGGCGCTGGTGGCGCCGTCTGGCTGGTCGTTGTGGCCATCGCCTCGTGCTAGGCGCTGGACACGCGCTCTTCCGAGCGCTTTGTTTGACATGAATGCCTCGGCCCGTTAGACGAGACCTTAAAGGCCACCTGCCCGGAGGTGGATGGCCCCTTCTGCTGGGGTGGCGGAGCAGCGCAAGCTGCAACCGCCGGGGGGGGAGGGGGGGGGAGGCTGCGTGACGTCACCACCGGCTCCCTATGGATGGGCCGGACAGCCGCCGGTTGCCGTTGTGGCGCTGCCCCCTGACGCGCCACATCAGCAAGGCTGCCCTTAGGCAGGTATGACACCCGCCTGCGTGCCTCCTTGAAAGATATGTTTTCTTTGACTTTGATTGTGACCATTTCTTTTTCTTTTTTCCAGGATGGGCGCTACCGTGAATACGGCGCGTGCTCCTCATCACAGTTCACGCAGTGGAGAATGTTCTCGCAAGATTTAGAGGTATGTTCATGGGCACTGCATTTCGCACAGGTGTGGCGGTCACGGCAGCTCTGTGAACTGTGGCCGAAACGTTGGCATTTGAAACATCTGAGGGGATTTGGCACATATGGCCTAACACGAAGCTTGATTTGTTGTGTACTGTAGGTTTAATGGCGCATAAGCAACTCAGGCTATCATGCGCCAAAGACAAGGTGAAAATTCTTTTAAAAAGTTGGGTCACCTCAGTGACGATCCTTGTCTAGGCAAGGACTCCGATGATACCAACAAACTCAAGGTCTCAGTCTTCTCAAATATGAGGAGGCGGGTGGGGTGTATCCCAATATGAAGTTGTGGGTAGGCTCATTTGTAGTTTTTCAAAGATACCTCCTTTTCTTAAAAAGCTAATAATGTGTGTGCTATCGACAAGTGCATCTTCGCCTAAAATCAATGCTGGGTGAAAGGGAATATGCTGATTATAAAACGAAGTAAAGTATTTTTTCCTCGGTGTTTCTAGTTGCACGCATGATAATAAGATGTGGTTTGCAGTAAGTTCATTTCCGCATTTTTCACAGCCAGGCTTGCCTTGTTTTGTCAGAAGGAAGTTGTGTGCAAGGTGCGTGTGTCCAATGCGAAGGCGACATAAAATTACTTCGATGAAGCGTTCTCGGTGTGAGCATGACTTCCATTCTTTTGTGACAGCTTTTACTAGGTGTAGTTTTTTTAGTTTATTTGTTTCTTCATTATTGCATATAGTGTGCCATTTATTTCTCAGCTTATGGTGCACCAGTTTCATACAGTCTTTGTAAGGAATTCTTGCTTTGACCATGTTTTTATGCCGAGCTTTCGCTGCCCATTCATCTGCTATTTCGTTCCCACCGATTCCCACGTGACTAGGCATCCAGCAAAATTTTATGCAATGTCCTTGCCTTGTGGTTCTTCTTATGTTATGTAGGATGTCGCCGATTAATTGTGTAATTGAATTTCTAGGCTGAAGTGCTGTTAGTACGCTTAGTGAATCAGTGTAAATTATGATGTTTTCAATGTTCTCATTCATTATTTTTTTCTACAGCTAGAGAGACCACGTAACACTCTGCAGTAAAAATGGATGCACACTGAGGTAGGCGTACTGTTTTTTCCCAAATGTTTTGTATCGCGGCCCTGCCAACGTATCCTGCCGATTCGGAGCCATCAGTATAAAAAGCTCTGTATTCCGCTTATTTTTCGTTTAGTGCTAAAAATTCCTGTAGTATGTGTTCATGTGGTGTTTTTTAAAGGTGTGTTAATCTGAAGTCACACACTGGAGGCTGACAATACCAAGGTGCGGAGTGGATCGGGTTTTCGGGCCATCTGAGGTTATATGTCCCTGATGTCTAATTCTTGGCATCTATCCTCGAAGCGGAGGAGAAGTGGTCTTATTGCTTGGGGTTTGTTGGTAAATAGTCTTCGTGATGGGCACCTTGTAACTATTGGGTAGCAGATGTGTTTCGGCAATGAACGAATTTTTAGGATGTATGAGCATGTAAACATGGTTTTCTATCTGAAAGGGGTGGTTCATTGGTTTCCACATAGAGACTGTGTATAGGAGACGTCTTGTATGCACCAGTTGAAAGACGTAAACCTAAATTATGTACTGGGTCAAGGCGGTTCAAATATTACTTCCTTGCTGAGCCATACACTATGGACCGATAGCCTGAGCAGGAGCCTATAACAGAACGGTAAATGTGTAGGAGGCATACCCTATCAGAACCCCAGTGTTTGCGTGAAAGGACTTTAAGTATGTTCAGAGATCGAGATGCTTCCTTTTTCAGCGCGTTGATGTGCGGAAGGAAGGTGAGTTTCTTGTCAAAAATTATGCCTAGAAATTTGTACTCGTTTTGGACAGGTAATTCGGCTTCGTTCAGGTGTAGGGTGGGGTCGATCTGTACACCTCGTTTGAGTGAAAAGAGAATGGTTACTGTTTTCTGTGGTGAAAATCGGAAACCATTTCTATCTTCCCATGTTGCTAGTTTATTTATTGTTAGCTGTACCTGTCTTTCGCATGTTGATATGTTTGATTACGTGCAGGCTATCTGAAGAACGTCGACGTATACTGATTACATAATGGATTTTTGGGGATTATTTTGCTAATAGAATTCATTTTTATAATAAAAAGTGTTGTGCTTAAAATACACCCCTGAGGTATTCTATTTTCATGAACGAAATTTTTCGACAGAGTTGAGCCTAGGCGCACATGGAACGAACGGTTAGACAAAAAGTATTTTATGCAGTCCAACATCTTGCCGTGGATGCCAAGATCGGCCGGGTCTTTAGGAATCCCTAGCATCCAGGTTGTGTCATATGCCTTCTCTACATCAAAAAAGACAGCAAGGCAGTGTTGTTTGTGTATAGATACTTCTTGTACTGCGTTTTCAAGACGAACTCGATGGTCATTAGTGGAGGATGCTTTTTTAAAACCACATTGATGGATATCGAGAAGCTCACGGGTTTCTAGTATGAAGGCTAATCTAATATTCAGGACATCTTCAAAGGACTTCGCAAGGCAGCTGGTAAGGGCTATAGACCTATAGCTACTGGGGGAGGTTGGTGGTTTTCCGGGTTTTAAAAATGGAACAATAATAGCTTTCTTCCATGATTCGGGTCTCTTCCCCGATATCCAAATTTTGTTTTAAAATTTTAAGACGATTTTTACGGCATGTTCAGAGAGATGGCCTAGCATTTGGTAATGTATTCTATCGGGGCCAGATGCAGTTTGTTTACCAGCGGACAGTACTCAGTGGATTTCTTGAACTTCAATTAAAGTATTGTATGGTTCATTCCTGCTGTCATTTATCGGTAGTCTTTGTTTCTGAGCTGTGTTTTTTTATTTTAGAAATAATTCTCTATAATGTAGTGAACTAGAAGCTGCCGAGAAATATTCACCCAATATATCTGCCTGTTCTTCTATGCTTGTCTGTATACCGACCGGGGCTGTGAGAAACGGAACTGTGAATGGGGAATAGCTCTTATTTAGCTTTCGTACCTACTCCCACATTTGTTTTGGTGTGGTTGAGCTGTTTATAGAGGACACGTAGCTTTGCCATGAATACTTTTCAGCACTGCGGCGGATATATTGAGCTTTCGCTCTCTCTTTTTTAAAACTTACAAATTTTTCTGCCGTTGGGTATCTGCGAAATATTCCCCAAGCTTTGTTTTGTTCTTTTTTCGCTTCTCTACATTCTTGTTTATACCAAATTTTGTGATATTGTTTAACTACTCCAGAGGAGTGACGTATAGCTAGGTGGTGCAGCGTCAATAATATAGTTTGTGAAAGCTTCATTTAGTTCGTCTATGGTGAGATTATTTGAAAGTATTTTTTCCAGGCTGGCTTTCTCTTGAAACAGGGCCCTGTCGGCTAAATGGAGCTTCCACCGTCGGGATTTTGTTGGGATTACTTCCGGTAAAGATTTTAAGCTAATTAGTACAGGTAGATGATCGCTTCGATGAGGGTTGTCTAGTACGTCCCATTTCAATTCAATGAAAATAGAGGGTGAACTAAAGGACAGATCGATGCAGCTCATTTTTTTCTGAGCTAGGTGAACAATAGGTTGGTTTTCCAGTGTTTAATAAAGAGAGGTCATTACTCAGAATAAGATCCTCAATAATTTGGCCTCTTGTATCTGTTTTATCACTACCCCAAAAGCTGGAGTGCGCGTTAAAATATCCGACTATTAAATACGGCTCTGGTAGCTGTTCTATAAGATGTTGCAGTTCATGTATGATTACTCCAAGATGTGGCTCCAGGTATACACAGCATAATGTAATTGTTTTAAGGGGACAGGGTAGGTCCTATTCTTGCCATGCATTTTAGGCTGTGTTCGTGACCCTTTTTCTCGTGATCTGCTGGGGTTAGTACATTAATCTTGGTGGCATTGTAATCAACAATGTTAGGTAGTGTTACTGAACCAGGATTATTTCTTTTTAAAGATTAGATTTTTTGTTTTTATTTTTTTACTGGACCCACCAAATTTTAGAGCCAGAACCTGCAGTAAATAGCCTGTAAACAAAAATCCCCTACAAGAATATTTATAATCCTGGTTCAGTAGACTTTCTGTAATGTTTGCTCAATATCTGGAAAATGTTATCGCCCTAGCGCTTGTAGTTTCTGAACAAAAGGGTCATATGCAGCAAAATTTGGTGTTTTGAGATAATTGGCTTTGAAGTGAAAGAAAGAGCTTTATTGCAATATAGGACTATAGAAACAAATTCTGGCGCATTTTTTCAATAGCCACCAGCCTTGTTGTCCCCTCCATCGTCAACACTTCTTTTCTGTGCTAGCTGCCGTGTTTTCCGGGCCTCCTTAGTTACCAGTCGTGTAGCCCTCTCTGCAAAGTACAGTCACCGCCGGTCAACTTCGCGCAACCACTGGACTGTGAACCGTCCTGGAGAAACTCCGAATGACCTCAGAATGTGGGCTCGAGCAATGCTGCGGTCATTAAATGTTAGCACAGCATCCATGGTCGCTATTTTCAGCGTCTTGAGGCCAAGAAAGACATTCTTCGGAGCGCGCTCCCATACAACGTTGGTGAATGCCTCATTCGCGTTCTGAGTTTTTCCATGGAGACATTTCTGGAGAAGCTCAGGCTTTGAGAGCTGCTGAAACACCGGCGTTCTGCTTCGAGCGTTCCACCGAGCGCGAAAGCTTCGATGCAGACGCGCACGTGGTGGCCGCGGCGCCCGCTCCTGGATTGTGTTGCGGAGAATTGGCGTCATTGGAGGTCTACTTATGCCGGTTTCCGTGGAAGAGACGTTTTTCAAAGCACTTCTTTGGCTTCGTCATTGCATTACCGCTAAATAACCAGCACCAAAGTATAAATAAATTTGATTGCGCACGAAAACACGCCAAAGCACGAGCAAAACGCCGCGCGTTGCGAGTAATCCAGCTGCGTCTTAGGATTCGTTTGGCTAAGTGAAATATGCTAGCTAGGTTTTCACTGTTGCCAGATGAGGGACTGCCATTCCGCTAAACGTGACAAAAAATAGGCGGTGAAAAAAAAACTTTTTTCAGTTTAGGAGAGGCAAACATCCCGAGCATGTGTTAAAGGGGGCGTGGCTGGATGCTGCCTAGGTTTCGAAAAATGTTGATTTTGAGGTAAATATTTCGCGTGCGCGCAAATGAAACAATGGGCTATGTTAGGGAAAGAATAGATATTTTAAATTACACAAAAACAAAAAATTGATTTCTTTCGGAAAATTTGCCTACCCTGTTCCCTTAAATGTGTGCCGGATGACTGCCACAGCTTCTAATTTAGTATTAAGGCGACGTTCTTTAGCTGCGACCCCCTCTTTAACTATAATAGCAACGCCACCTGATAGCCTGCTTGCGTGCTTTCGGTCGCGGCGGAAGACTACTTTTTGAGCATATTTTCAGGTTTGGCGCCTAAGTTTGTTTCTTGGAGACACAGGGCCACAGGTGAGAATGTGGCCAGTATGTCTTTCATGTCATTTATATTATGTAAAAGTCATCTGCATTTCCAGTGTATGAAAGCCATTTTGCATTATATGTGTGGAGTGAAAGAGGATCTAGGATGTGTTTTCAGGCCCCTTGATTTGAAGCCTCTTTTTTGTGGCGATCCAAGGAGCCCCGCCGTTCGCCCCGCGTCGACGGTACAGGGCTGCCTTGACTTATCGCATCCTCAGATACGCTGGACGTCCGTGCTGGACGCACGGGTAGGTTCAAGTTGAGCCTCGCCATGTGGGGAGGGGCCCTGGGCCGCTATCTTGTGCACGTTCGAAAAGCCGACGTTCGATATCGCCTCACACGATTGGACTAGATTGGCCTAGGCCGCAATATCGGCGCAGCCTGGACAATCGCGCGAGGCGAAATCGAACGTCGGCTTTTCGAACGCGTACAAGATAGCGGCCCTGGCGCCTGCTGACCTGGGGGTTCGCACGGCTTGCTTTCGAGGCAGTGGCGCAACGCTAGCTGCGTTCACTGTGGACACTGGAGGCTCTGCCCGAGCCTCACTATGTGTGACCTGGGCAGGCTCTGAAGGCCGCTGTGTTGCCGCGCCCTGTTGCAGCACAATGGAATAGCTTTTATTTTGCACCAATGAACGTCGCTTCCGCGTTTCCCTGAAAGTGATATTGTTACGGGGATGTTGCGAGTATAAACTGAATATATTTACAGTATATACAAGCAAAGCCAATGTGGTCAGGATTGCTGACCAGCAACAACACGCAGCAGCCAGCGTCTCGCGATCTTCTTCTTCCTCTCTCTCGTCTGCCATCCTTCCGTAACAGGACCCCCGGGTGGTGAAGCGCCGTCTCGGAGCATGGTGGGTGAAGAACTGCGAGCGAAGTATGGCTTCAGTCGCGAAACGTGCACGACGTCAACAGGCGGCGGACTTGAAGATGGATGAAACTGTAACGGCATGATCTCGTAATTGACGTTGTTAACTTGACGTAGGACTTCATAAGGCCCTGTGTAGCGAGAGAGAAGCTTCTGGGAGAGGCCTACCAAACCACATGGTGACCAAAGTAGCACCCAAGCATCTGTGGCGAACTGAACATCACGATGGCACCGGTCGTAACGCTCATTTTTTCAGATGTTGCGAGGCTAATACGCGAGGTCGGACGACTTGACGCGTCATGTGAGCGCGATCGATGACTTGACGAACGTACTCAGCGGCAACGCGGGGCACGAAAGGCAGTATGGTGACCATACAAAACATAAAAGGGTGAATATGCTGCGGTGTCTCGTCGGGACGAGTTATACGCGAATTTCACGTAGGCTAGCGTGGCGTCCCAGTCGCGGTGATCGTTGGAAACGCACATCGACAGCATCTCTCTGAGCGTTTGGCTGAGACCTTCCGTAAGATCGTCCGTTTGTGGGTGGTAGGCTGTGGACAGCTTGTGCTCAGTGGCACAGGAGCGGAGGAGGTCGTCCACAACTCGAGACAAGAACCAGCGGCCGCGGTCTGTAAGTAACTGTCGAGGTACAGCGTGCTGGAGAATGACGTCGTGAAGGAGAAAATCGGCAACGTCAGTTGCGCAACTAGTCGGCAACGCCTTTGTTATCGCGTAGCGTGTCGAGTAATCAGTAGCGACGACGATCCACTTATTCCTTCAAGTCGTCGTCGCAAAAGGGCCAAGCAGGTCAAGGCCAACGTGCAAGAATGGTTCAGAGTAAACTTCAATTGGATGGAGTCGGCCGAAAAGTGGCAGGGGAGGTTTCTTCCGGCGCTGACACAATTCGCAAGTTGCGACATAAAGACGCACAGAGCGGTAGAGATCCGGCCAGAAAAACCGGCGTCGTACGCGGTCGTATGCACGCAAAACTCCAACGTGTCCCGCCGTCGGTGCATCGTTAAGTTGTTCGAGAACGAAGGATCGCAGATGACGAGGAAGGACAAGGAGCAACTCAGATCCGCCAGGGATGATATTGCGGCGGTAGAGGATGTCGTCATGCAGCACGACCACGCGGCATGTGCCGTCGGTGCTCCCAGATTGCACTCCGGCGATGATGGACTGTAAGGATGCGTCACGTTGTTGTTCAGCCCACATGTCGGTCATGTCAGTCAAAGCCATCACGCAGGTCACCGGATCATGCGCCACAGGATAGGGAGGATCCACGGGGTGACGCGAGAGGCAGTCAGCATCCTTGTGCAGGCGTGCAGACTTGTAGTTAACAACAAACGAAAATTCCTGGAGCCGCAAAGCCCAGCGACCAAGTTGTCCTGTGGGGTCCCGGAGGGAAGACAGCCAGCAAAGGGCGTGGTGGTCTGTAACGACCGAAAACGTGCGGTCGTACAAATATGGCCGGAACTTGGCGACAGCCCAAACTAAAGCCAAGCACTCTCGCTCGGTGATGAGTAATTTCTCTCGGCAGGCGACAGCAGGCGGCTGGCGTAAGCTATCGCGCATTCGTGCCATTCTGCTGTTGGGCGAGAACAGCGCCGATGGCGTGGCCGCTTGCGTCAGTGTGGTCTTGTTTGCTTGTTAATTTGGGTTTAATGGCGTTAAAGCGACTAAGGCCATGCTGCGCCAGCCACAAGATATTAAGAAATCAAATGGTAAAGCAGCGAAAGCTGCGTTAGTTTAGAATCTGTAAAAAACGGTTTCTTCTAAAAAGCTCAACAACTCAGTGAAGGGCACTAGCGGTTCATCTCCGAGTATTGAGGCGGGGTATAAAGGTATGTGTAAGTTATAGAGATTCTGTAAAAGCTTCCGTCCCTGTGTTTCAGTGTTTGGACATGTCATAATAACATGCATTACTGTGGGTGGCTCTAGGCACTTCTCGCAAGTTGGTGGGTTTTCGTTTTGAAGTAGAAAATTGTGTGTCAGGTGTGTATGCCCTATTCGAAGTCGACATAGGATCACCTCATAGAAGCGTTACTGGTGACTGCACGACTTCCACTCGCCAAGCAGGGGTTTTATTGTGTGTAACTTGTTATTTATGCAAGAGTCCCATTCTAGTTGCGACTTTGATGCCAGGGCATTAGGAATTGCTCGGATACTGTTTTGCATGGAAGTGTTGTTTGCGTTATGCCTTTGTGCGCTGCCATGAACGCGCATCTATCTGCTCCTGAATTCACTGGTATCCCAACATGGCTTGGGACCCAGCAGAATCGTATGATTCTTCCGTATCCATTATAGGCCGACATGTTTAGGATATCGACAAGCAGGGGTTCGGACGCGGAGTTAAGGTTTAGAGCTCTGATTGCGCTTAATGAATCGGTATATATGATAGCATTCATCTGCTTGTCGGTGGTAATTATTTACTGCCGTTCATATCGCAAAAACTTCGGCGGTAAAGACTGAAGAAAACTTATTTATTGGAATGATATTTTGCCAATATTTCCTTATTATTCTGACACCTACGTATTGTGTTTTGGAGCCGTCAGTGTAAAATTCCATGTAATTTTTATATTTTTCTTGAATAGCTCGGAAATCTTGTATTTTGTGTTCTTGTGGAATGTCTTTTTTCTTTAGATGTGTTAGCGTCCAGACACATAGCTGGGAAAAGTTGTACCATGGGGGCAATCTTAATGGCCTTTCAGCAACTTCCAGGACCTCATGAGGAACTTCATAAGTCTGACAGTATTCTTCGTGTCTTAAGTGGCCGAATCATGTTCGGTTTGTTTGTATAGTGATTTGTATAGTACCGGTGATTTGCACTGTGTTACGACGCTGTAGCATATATGTTGTGGTGATGACCGAATTTTCAGTATGTAGGAAAGTGTACGTAGTTCTCTTCGGTGCTATAAGGATGGCTCATTGCAGTCAACGTATAAACTTTGGACAGGTGATGTTCTGTAAGCACCGCTCGCCAGTCGTAGGCCGAGATTGTGAGCTGGATCAAGTCGCCTAATGTAGGACTGCCTACCTGCACCATAAACTACACTACCGTAGTCGAGGATGCTACGTACAAAAGGCCGGTATATAAATAATCGACATTTTCGGTCAGATCCCCAGTGCTGTTCGATAAAACCTTAATGATATTTAGTACTTTATTTGCTTTAATTTTAGTTGCGCTTATGTGTGCCAGGAAATTCAATTTTGTGTCAAAAGTTACGCCTAAAAATTTGTAGTCTTCTTTGACCGGCAGCGTTGTACCATACTATGTGAGAACTGGAGTGCATGTAACCCTCGCTTCTGGGAAAAGAGAACTGTGACAGTTTTGTGTGTTGAAAAACGCAAACCACTTTTGTCAGCCCCTTGTGTGAGATTATTTATTATACCCGCTGTGGTTGCCCAGTGGCTATGGTGTTGGGCTGCTGCGCACGATGTCGCGGGATCGAATCTCGGCCACGGCGGCCGCATTTCGATGGGGGCGAAATGCGAAAACAACCGTGTACTTAGATTTAGGTGCACGTCAAAGAACCCCAGGTGATCCAAATTTCCGGTGTCGTCCACTACGGCGTGTCTCATAATCAGAGAGTGGTTTTGGCACGTAAAACCCCTTAATTTCTTTTGCGATTATTTATCGTTATTTGTAGTCTTTCGCAAGTGCGTAGATTTTAAGCGCGGCAAGCCACTTGCGAATCGTTGACCTATATTGAGTGCATAACAGATGATGGGGGGATGATCGTATTTACAAAGTTCATTTTGACTATGAAAAGTGTCGTGCTCGGAATGAAACCTTGTGGAACGCCATTTTCTTGTGTAAATATGCGTGAAAGTATTGTGCCGAGATGTACTTGAAAGGTTCTATTTGACATGAAATCACTTAAGACAACTTAGCATTCTGCCGCGAATTCCCAGGTCAGCCAGGTCTCTCAAGATTCCATATCGCCACGTCGTATCATACGCCTTTCCTAAATCGAAGAAGACCGTGAGACAGCCTTGTTTGTGTAGAAACGCGCCACGTATTTCCTGTTCTAGTTGCACTAAATGGTCAGTGGTGGAGCAGCCCTTTTTGTATTCGCATTGGTGCGTGTCTATTAGGCGTCTTGTTTCAAGGATGAAAGTGAGTCTTATGTTTATGGTGCTCTCATAGGATTTAGCTAGGCAGCTTGTTAACCCTTTGAGACGCTGTCTACACAATTGTGCACAGCAGGAGAGTGCATCAATAGCAAAAGCACTGATGAAAGTAATGGTATTTAAAATGTGTTTCATACATCTTGAAACACTTATTATTGGAACTGTGCAGCAATTTTGAATAACGTGCAGAATGTTTTAACAAAATGAGTTAAAAGACTGAGGTAGACGGCTGGGTGTTTTTACTCTGTGTCAGTATGTTGTATGTAGCGGGTTCACTTCTTTTATTGTTTTTTGCAGTGTCGTGCACCAGGCATAATTTTCAAGTGGCTGGATAAGTGCTTTTCAAGCTTTTCAAAACACAAAATAGTACATGTTCTCATATTTTGTGTTCCTGTAGTGAGTTTTCGCATGGAGTCGAAATTTTGTAAACTTGACATAACTCGCTAAACAATTGAAAATCCTTAATATTTGCTGCAGCTGTACACTTTCTACGATTCTGAAGATGCAAGAGATGTGGTGAAAGCAACTTTTCAATCAACGGGATAAAGTGGTGTCTGAAAGGGTTAATGCAATGGGCCTATAGCTGCTAGGGGATGTTGCGGGTTCACAAGATTTTAGAAAAGGCACTACTACCGCATTTTTCCAATCTGTGGGCATTACCCCAGACTCCCATATCTTATTGAAAAAATTGGAGGACGCTTAAGATTCACCTTCAAGAGTGGAACGCGACAGCGTTTCCGTCGACCCGCCAAGGGGTGTAAGACAATGCGCTACGGTGCAGCGATGACTTACGAGGCGCCCCGCATCGGACTTTGCACCCACCAGTCACGCGGTGAGCGTCGAGCAACGCAGCGTTCGGCGCGGCAACGAAACGTGCGCCTGAGCAAGCGGAACGAACCAAAGAACTCGGTGTCTCGGAACGTCGTGATCGGCGCGGACAGCCGGGCGGCGACGCGCCTCGCACCAGTCCCCGCACAGCCCCAATGCGCGCGTGGCGCTACACCTGTCGCGGCAGCGCCGTACATTGCGAGGAGGGGGCCTTCTGTGTTTGCAGCAAGATGGCTCTGCGTGTGCGGAAAGCGCAGAAGAAATGTAGTGAAAACGTACTTCGCTACGCGTTTAACTGCGACTTCTGTAATCTGCATGCTTATCATTACCAATATACACAGCAGTATAACTTTCTACGGCACATTTGTAAGGCAACACCGCATTCACCAGAAGCGTTCGTGTCCCACTTTGAACGATCGAACTCATGGCTGAGTGGTAGCGTCTCCGTCTCACACTCCGGAGACCCTGGTTCGATTGCCACCCAGCCCATCTTGTAAGTTGTTTTAATCTATGAATTGCCTTCTGGGACTTTTCGCTCACGGTCAACGCCGCCGACACCGACAACACCAGCTTTTCTGCGACACGAGCTCCTTAACGCTGTCGCGTTAAAATTTCAGTGCCCTTAACGATGCTGAGATAGGTGTGCCAGCATTGTCAAGACCTGTTCCCGTTTTATTACCGGCAGAGAGAACTCTGTTCAATTCATCTATTGTGAGGGGGTTATTACACATTTCAGCTGAAGCCCCAGTGGTGGGCAATCTCTGTTTCTCCGCCGATTCTTTGTATTTTAAGAATGAATTTAAATAGTGTGCTAAGCCGGAGATGTTGTAAAAGCGTTCACCTAATGAGTTAGCTTGGTCCTGTAGGCCTGTACATGTAAGTAGTGGTATTCTGTAAGATGAGTACTCTCCTCTAAATTTCCTCACCTGGTCCCACATCCGTTTTGATGTGACCGTACTGTTAATTGAAGATATATATATATATATTTTTCATGATGATTTTTCAGCCTGTCTTCGAATGAATCGTGCTTTGGTTTTGGCTTGTTTCAAGTGTAGGAGGTTGCTATAGGTGGGGTACCTCCGTAGCATTCCCCAGGCCTTATTTCGTTTTGTTTCTTTAGCGTCAGTACACTCCTTCGTCCACCAGAAGTTTAGCTTTATGCGCACAATACCCGATGACTGGGGTATCGTCTTTTCTGCCGCTGAGATTATTACCTCAGTGAATATTTTGTTAAGTATATGAACGCTTAAGTCTCGCGAAAAGGCATCTTCCAGTTTCGAGTTCTCCGTAAAAACCTACCAGTTAGCGAGCTGTAATTTCCATTGGCGTGGCTTTGTGCTTAAGATTGGTGGTGATAAGAGTTTAATGACTGCGGGTAAGTGGTCACTACCATATGACGTGTCGAGAGCCTCCCATTTAAGATCATTAAAAAATGAGATGGTAAGCAAGAAGCTAAATCTAAACAACAAAAAGTGCGGGAAATTGGTGAGAACTAGGTCGGGGCACCTGAATTTAAAAGGCAGACATCATTGGAAAAAATAAAATCTTCAACCAGCTGTCCTCTTTGGTCAGTTATGACACTGTCCCAAAAAGTGCAATGAGCAATAAAATCCCCTACTAAAGAAAATGTTGATCACTTACATTCTCTGACTGTTTAGCAGTGAAATGGGTGTGGGATGGAACATACAGTGAGTAAATGATGATGGTTTTGTAAGATAGAATGGTCACAGCTACGGCTTCTAAAGATGTATTCAAATGGACATTTTAGGTAGAAGTGCCACCCTGCACGACTATAGCCACTCCACCTGACAAACGGCTGGAACATTCGCGGTCCCTTCGGACAACGGTCAAACCTTTGAGAAAATGACCATTTTTTGGACCGAGATTTGTTTCCTGGAGACACACTGCAACTGGCGAAAAGCTGTTGATGTCTTTGATGTCACCTAGATTGTGTATGAGACCTCTACAATTCCAATGGATAATGAAAGCCATTTTGAAATTGAAAGGTAAGAAATGGCACTAAAAAAAGAATAAGAGGTGAGATGTTAGGTGACATCGATTTAAAAAGGCTAATACAAAAGAGCGATAACCTTTAGGTTAACGCTTTCTTATTTAGAGTGGTTATTGGGACTTGGATGCCCGCACAGCAGCATGCACTGCCGATGGCGATGCATGGTACTGTGCGGGCTGATCTTCACACGTCGACGTTGCGGCAGTATTCGGAAGTCTGGTGAACGGGTGCAGGACGCGTCGGCTGTTGGCCTGCTCGAATTGTCGGCACTCTTTGATGATAGCATCAACTGTAGAGCAGCTTTGCACTTGAGCAAATTAAAGGTGTCGTCAGCAATTCCCTTGAGCACATTCCCTACTTTCTCAGCTTCTGCCATGTCGTGATCGGCTTTATGACAAAGCGCCAGCACGCCCTGGATATAGGAAACATAGGACTCTGTGGGGGATTGGGCACAAGAGGCCAGTTCCTGCTTTGCGGCAATTTTACGGCCGGCTGGTTTGCTAAACAACTCTGTTAACTTCTCTTTGCATTGGTCTCAGCTGGTCAGCTCCTCTTCATGGTTTTCGAACCACACCATTGCCGCGCCTCTTAGGTAGAACAACAGATTAGCTTGCACAAGCGTAGGGTCCCATTTGTTGATTCCACTCACCCGTCCGTACATACCCACCCACTCTTCAACGTCGGCGCCATCAGTCCTGCAGAAAGTTCTGGGGTCCTTGGGTTGCACAACCACAACCGAAGGGGACAGCGTCGTAGCGGGTGATGGTGACGTTGGAGGCGGCAACGACGTTGATCCCGAGTGCTCACCGTCATTCATGGTGAGGATGGTGATGCGACGTCCACTGCGGAGCTCCCTTTCCAGCCGTGATACCCCGCGCCTCCCACCAATATGTTACGGGGATGTTGTGAGTATAGACTGAATATATTTACAGTATATATACAAGCAAAGTCAATGTGGTCAAGATGGCTGACCAGCAACAACACGCAGCAGCCAGCGTCTCGCGATCTTCTTCTTCCTCTCTCTCGTCTGTCATCCTTCCGTAACATTTTATTTTACTTTGAGTGTGATAATCCCTCTTTCTTGTTTCCATGTTGGGCAAGCACGCGAGTAAGCAGGATGACTGCTCTCGCAGTTTATACGGTAGTGCAATTCAACTTTGCAGTTGTCTGAAGGGTGGTCATGGGAAGCACATTTAGCGAATGTGGTTTGGCCCCGGCAGCTCTGTGAGCCGTGGCCGCACCTTTGGCATTTGAAACCGTCGAGGGTTGGGTATATGCGGCCGAAGTTTCAGTGTGGTGTAGCCTACCTCCACAGAGTCATGCCGTACGCTCAATGCGAACGTTAGGACGAAGTGCTTTGTTTCGATTTCCTTGTTTTCCCGTCTGATCTTTATTCTGTGCACATCTGTCACATTTTGTTCTTTTAATCCGTTTAGGAGTTCTTCTTCGGTCACATACATTAGGTCATCGTCAGAAATGACGCCACGAACGGTATTCAGTGATCAGTGAGGGCTGATAGCAATGGGGATGTGACCAAAGGTTATTACTCCTGAAAGTTTCTCGTACTGATGTTGGTACAACAATTTCAAAAGAAGGCCCGCATTTGCTTGTTTCATTATTTGATATCCTTGTCGAATGGCGTCGGTTAGGGACCTTGTAACATTGAAAAGAGAGACATGTCGTGCAGTAATTTCTGAGTGCTCCCTATGTACCAAGTGGAATTTCGAAAAGTTGCTTTTGTTCTTCAAAAATAACTGGGCAGTGACATCGGTGCGCCCCCTCTTGTTAGGAAGGCGATCGCTTGAAGCAAAAGAAATAGCCATAAAAATTGTCTTTTTCGGTCGTGGTACCAGCCGCCCACCACGGGGCCCAACGATGGGAAGGGACAGGAGCTTGCAAGCAAGCCCTCTCCACGTCAGCTGTATACTGCGGCTATAACCCAATATGCCATAACTCAGGGTAGTTAGCCACACAGAGGTTATCCCTAGCCGCCAGAAAAGGAAGAAACAAGAAGTGAGTAGAAGACAGGAAAGATGAGAAAGTTAGAGAGAAAGAAAAAGATCGAAGAGGGGGACAGGAAAAGGCGACTGCCGATATCCTCCACGTGGGTCAGTCTGGAGGAGCCGTCTATGTGAAGCAGAGGCCAAACAGGTGTGTTGCCTCCACCTGGGGGCCTAAAAGGTCCGAACACCCGGCAGCGGCTCAACCCCCAGGATCCTCTTTTCCCCAGACACGGCTAAGCTGCGCACTGCTACACGCAGGAGAGGCGAACCATCGTGTGCTCGGGTACGCGGTGGCGCAACACACCAGACGCCCATGCGGGGAGGAACCTTGATGTACCCGGCCTCTACAGACTCGGGCAGAACACTTGAGCCGAATTTCAGTATCAGCTGCTTGGTTTTGATTTCTTTTCTGTCACGCCTCATCTTAATTATTTAGACATTTATAACATTCTGGTCACTGAAGCCCTCCAAGGGTTCAGCCTCAGTGTGCTCCAGCAAGTCACCGTCCGAGACAACACCCCGGGTTGTGTTCATCGTACGGTGCGAGGTGTTGTAATCGCACCGCTGGTACGAGTTGTTGGGAACTCGGCGCTGACGCCCGTTGTTGCACCTGGGTCGCAAGCCCCAAGGGTAGCGTTGGCCTAGCGGCCTGGGGTACAACTGGAAGCATCCGAAGGTCCCGGCAAAGCATGAGTCGACTGGTAACAACAAAACAACTTGTTTATTCTAACATCGCAAAGAGTTGGCGGTCAGGTTGACCGAAGTAGAGAGACGGGAGTGCACGTTACTCAACAGAAGAAATCGGAGCCCTCTTGGCGTCCGGGGGCAGCTGCTTTTATACTCTCGCAGTTGAGGGCAAGAAGGAACCCCTCTATAGGATAAGGTGGCGCAGCGACGTGTCGGCGCCACTCGGACCCCCCTTGCTTCACAGTTGTTGGGAGCTCCTCTCCCCGGCTGCCGCGCTTCGACAAGCGTGGGCACAATGGGAAGAGAAGGAGGAGCAGCCGTCGTGTCGGCGCCGCTCGGACCCCCTTGCTTCACAGTTGTTGGGAGCTCCTCTCCCCGGCTGCCGCGCTTCGACAAGCGTGGGCACCAATATGCACATACACTCACACACGCACATGAAGACACGTGGCATTGGAATATGCCTGGACGCGCTTGGCAGGGAGGCGTAGCGGCGGCGCCGAACGGGCCAAAATGTCTGCCGCTTTGAACGAAGCCCCGGCGTCCGTTGCATCCGCGCCGGCTAAACCGCGCGTCGTAGGCGAAACGTAACAGACCGCCCCGCCGGGGGAAAGAGATCCCGATGGTCAGGGGACTGCATCCGCTGTCCGGAGGGATGTCGCTCGATGATGCTCATAACCTAAGTCGGGCGTCCCTCGACGTTTCTTGAGCGCAGCGCACAGAGAAGGCCTCGTTCTCTCGTTCAGGTTCGCACGGGACACTGCAAAGTGACTTCGGGAGAGTTCACATTTTTGTTCTCATTCCCGGCAAGCGTTAGAACTACGCTGAAACTCAACCGCTCAGTCAGCAAGCACGGCACAACCCTCACTAAGCCCTGCCAGGCTCTTTCCCCTTCTATACCACTGCCTAGTTCCTTACAGTAGTCTAGCAGCACTTAGAACGCGTCCACAAATTGGAAAATTGCACTAGAAAGCATGTCATCACCTTGAAACACTAAACAAAAGCAATATGTTAAAAAATCCTGCCTCAGGAAGAAAAACATCAGTAACAAACAATTTAGAGGCTGATTCCTACGTTAGGGGCTTCGACTCAAGCCATCGGCGTTACCGTTGAGACTCCCCTTTTTGTAACGCACCTCAAAGGAATATTGTTGCAAAGCGAGGCTCCAGCGCAGGAGGCGGCCATTTTTGGGAGAGATGGTCTGCAGCCATTGGAGAGGGCAGTGATCCGTCTCAATGATAAACCTCGAGCCGGCTAGATAGCATGACAATTTCTGAACGGCCCACACGAGACACGCACACTCTTTCTCGGTGGCGCTATACGCCTGCTCACAACTGGTCAGCTTACGACTAGCATACAGGACGGGGTGTTCTACTTCTCCATTTTCCCGTTGGCACAGTACAACGCCCATGCCTCGCTCACTAGCATCGCACTGAACTACGAACCCTTTTGTGTAGTCTGGCGATCGTAGCACAGGCTGGCTTGTTAGGGCGCTCTTTAGGGCGCTAAAAGCTCTTTCCTTTGTCTCGTCCCATACGACTGTTTGGGGCTCTGTTTTTCTTAGAGCATCCGTCAGGGGAGCCGCGATATCAGAGTACCTGGGGATGTACCTCTGATAGTAGCCGGCTACACCTAAGAACGACCGAATATCGGTCTTCGTGCGCGGTTGCGGGAAGTCTCGCACAGCGGCCACCTTTATTTCAGAGGGGCGGCGACGACCCTGACCAATCACGTGACCGAGGTAGACAACCTCGGCCTGTGCTAACTGGCACTTAGGAGCCTTGACTGTCAAGCCCGCTTCGCGCAGGCGGGTTAGCACTGCCCGCAAGTGTGCCATATGCTCAGACCAGGATGCGGAGAATATCGCTACGTCGTCTAGATACGGTAAAGCGAATTCTTGCTGTCCCCGCAACACTTTATCCATGAGGCTTGAAAAACAGTATGGCGCGTTCTTCAAACCAAAACTCAACACTTTAGGACGGAATGTTCCCATTGGTGAAATGAACGCCGCATACCTACTAGCCTCTTCTGTAAGTGGAACCTGCCAATAACCCCTGACAAGATCTAGGGTGGAAATAAACTGAGCGCTACTAACTTTCTCAAGGCGCTCCTCGATGTTAAGGATCGGATAAATTTGATCCTTAGTGATGGAATTAAGCCTGCGGTAGTCGACGCAAGGACGAGGTTCCTTGCCCGGTACCTCAACTAAAATCAAAGGGGAGGTATAATCACTCTCACCTGCCTCAATAACACCGAGCTGTAGCATTTTCTTTACCTCAGCCTCCATAATATCGCTCTGGCGGGGTGGCACCCGATACGCCTTGGATCGTACTGGCTCTGGGGAGGTAAGTTCTATATCATGAGTAAGTACAGAAGTCCTACCAGGCCTCTCAGAGAACAGACCTTGAAACTCTTGTAAGAGCTGGTGTAGTTCGGTTTTCTGCTCAGGCGACAGCGATGCTCCACTGACTAAGTCACTAATGACCTGATCGGTGTCTTTCCTGTTCGTCACTGAGCTTAGTCCCGGAAGCTCGACCGGAAGCTCTTCAGGAACGTTTACCGTCATGCACACCACTGCTTCCCTTTCTCTATAAGGTTTGAGCAGATTACAGTGGTAAACTTGCTGTGCTTTCCGCTTTCCTGGCAGACTCACCACGTAGTTAACGTCCGACAGTTTCTGAACAATTCGTGCTGGGCCCTCCCACTGCACGTCTAGTTTGTTGTTTAGCGATGTGCGCAATATCATGACCTCATCGCCCACCTCAAAACGACGGGCCCTGGCGGTCCGATCATAATAAACCTTGGCCCTCTGCTGGGCCTTTGCCATTGCTTCACCTGACAACTCCTGTGCCCTTCTTAAGCGTTCGAGGAGCTTAAGCACGTACTCCACCACGACTGGGTCGTCGCCCCTGCCTTCCCATGATTCTCGAAGCATGCGAAGCGGAGATCGCAGCGAGCGACCGTACACCAGTTCAGCTGGCGAAAACCCCGTAGCCGCATGCGGAGCGGTCCGTAAAGCAAACATCACCCCAGGCAGACACAGCTCCCAGTCAGTTTGATGTTCAAAACACAAGGCTCTCAACACGCGCTTCATGACGGAGTGGAGCTTCTCAACGGAATTCGACTGTGGGTGGTACACTGAGCTGTGTAACAGCTTTACCCCACACCTTTCGAGAAAAGTTGTCGTCAAAGCGCTAGTAAACACTGTGCCCTGATCTGATTGGATTTCCGCAGGAAAACCAACTCGCGCAAATATGGACAGTAGTGCATTGACCATCTCAACTGAGCTGAGTTCTTTAACCGGCACTGCTTCAGGGAACTTTGTCGCTGGGCAGATCACAGTCAAAATGTGTCTGTACCCCGTGGCTGTTACCGGCAGAGGTCCCACTGTATCAATAACGAGCCGTCTAAAAGGCTCCGTAATGATAGGTACCAATTTCAACGGCGCCCTCGATTTGTCCCCTGGTTTGCCCACCCGCTGACAGGTGTCACATGTCCTCACGAAATGGTCTGCGTCCCGAAAACACCCTGGCCAATAGTACTCTTGCAAGAGACGGTCCTTAGTTTTCTTAACTCCTAGGTGTCCGGACCACGAACCCCCGTGCGACAAGCGCAACAGATCCTGACGATAGCATTGAGGAACGATCAGCTGATCGAACTCCACTCCCCTGCGGTCTAGATACTTCCGGTACAGGACCCCACCTCTTTCCACAAAGCGAGCATTTTTCTTGGCGATGCCTTCCTTGACAATGCAGCGTATGTTTTCTAGGCTGCCATCCTTCTTTTGCTCGGCTATCAAAGCCGACCGGCTGACTTTTAGCAACCTATTAAGTCCGTCTGACGTAGGCGCGATGAGCAAATCTGCAGATAGCTCTTCTAACTTTCCCGCATCGGGAATTTCCTCTCCAGTATCTGGTGCCTTTAACGTTACAGACTCAATTTTATTCAGTTCAGGCGTGCTCTGAATATCAGCTTGCTGCGCCTCTGACCCTTTTTCATTGTTTGACAACGTCGGTCCCGCAACTACCGCCTTTGCAGCGAGCTCCCGAACCTTCGATCTGGTTAATGCCTGAACGCTAGCCTCACCAAACAAAAGCCCCTTCTCGCGCAGGAGGTGATCGGACCTGTTTGAAAATAGGTACGGGTACTGGGGGGGCAGCATAGATGACACTGCGGCCTCCGTCTCAAGCGCTCCGAAAGGTCCTTCAATAAGCACTTTTGCTACCGGCAGACACACGCTATGAGCTTCCACGGCTTGCTTGATCCATGCGCACTCGCCCGTGAACATATGGGGTTCTACGTAAGAGGGGTGAACTACATCCATCGTAGCTGCGGAATCGCGAATTACTCGGCACTCTTTCCCGTTCACGAGGAGGTCTCGCATGTAAGGCTCGAGAAGCTTCATGTTCTCGTCAGTGCTGCATATTGACAAAAACACAACTTTTGGTTTTGTTTCCGGACACTGCGCCGAAAAGTGACCCGGCTTCTGGCACGTATAACACACGCGCGCTTGCCTCATCTCGAACCGCTTTCTGTCCGGACACTGCGCCGAAAAGTGACCCGGCTTCTGGCACGTGTAACACACGCGCGCTTGCCTCATCTCGAACCGCTTTCTGCGTTCGGCTTCGGCTGCCGCCGTCTCTTTACGTTTGGTCGGACTGCTTTCACTCGCATCCGCACTACGCGTGTCCCCCTTTAATCTCATGGGCGTGAACTTCGGCCTCTCAAACTTGGAGCCAAATTCACCCTTTTGACCGTCCTTAGCTCCGCGAGCCCGACGCGTCACAAACTCCTCGGCTAGCTCAGCGGCTTTAGCCACCGTACAAACGTCTGGCCTATCCAAGACCCAGTACCGCACGTTCTCAGGTAACCGACTATAAAACTGTTCTAGCCCAAAACACTGCAGAACTTTATCGTGGTCACCAAACGCTTTCTCTTCTTTGAGCCACTCCTGCATGTTTGACATAAGCCTGTACGCAAACTCTGTATATGGCTCACTTTTGCCTTTCTCATTTTCCCGAAACTTCCGACGGAACGCCTCCGCTGACAGCCTGTACTTTTTTAGCAGACTCGATTTCACTTTGTCGAAATCCTCTGCCTCCTCTCTATCCAAGCGAGCGACTACGTCTGCCGCCTCGCCGGGTAACAAAGTGAGCAAGCGCTGTGGCCACGTTTCCCGAGAGAACCCCTGCTTCTCGCACGTTCGCTCAAAGTTAACCAGGAACAAACCAATGTCCTCTCCAAGCTTAAACGGCCGCATCAGGTCAGTCATTTTGAGCAATACTCGTTCTCCTGCACCGTGTGCCTGACTTCCATTACGAGCGCGTTCCATCTCTATCTCGAGACGCTTCATTTCCAAAGCGTGTTGACGCTCTTCTTTTTCTTTCTCTTCTTTACGTTCACGCTCTTCTTTCTCTTTCTGTTCTTTAAGTTCGCGCTCCTGTTTCTCTTTTTGCTCTTTAAGTTCGCGCTCCTGTTTCTCTTTTTGCTCTTTAAGTTCGCGCTCCTGTCTTTTTGACCTCTCCTCAATAGTCTCAAGGCATTCCGACAGCTCGTCATCCTCAGCCTCTAACTCAAGAATAGCCTTTAGCAGTTCTGGTTTTCTGAGTTTGTCTGAGACATCCAAACCCAACTCTCTTGCAAGCTCCAGCAATTTCGGTTTGCGCAACGACTTCAAATCCATGGCTGCTCTGAATGCTGCTTTCTCTACTGCCTATTATTGTCTTGCCGCAAACTAACCCGGCAGCAACGACAACCACAATTACCAGCTCTGTTTCTGACACTAACAAAAGCCTGGCAAAGCTCAGAAGAAGAAAGTCCCGCACTCACCAAACCTCGCAGTCAAGAATTCAGCGCAGTCGTTCCGCTGCAGGCAACCAGTCATCACACAGGGCTCGTTGCACTGCTCCCGGATCGTCGATGAGCTGCTCAGCATACAGTCAACCGCATATCTTCGCTGCTGGCCTCCGTTGTCGCGATCTCACCGCTGGCAGACAGTTGTTGTAATCGCACCGCTGGTACGAGTTGTTGGGAACTCGGCGCTGACGCCCGTTGTTGCACCTGGGTCGCAAGCCCCAAGGGTAGCGTTGGCCTAGCGGCCTGGGGTACAACTGGAAGCATCCGAAGGTGCCGGCAAAGCATGAGTCGACTGGTAACAACAAAACAACTTGTTTATTCTAACATCGCAAAGAGTTGGCGGTCAGGTTGACCGAAGTAGAGAGACGGGAGTGCACGTTACTCAACAGAAGAAATCGGAGCCCTCTTGGCGTCCGGGGGCAGCTGCTTTTATACTCTCGCAGTTGAGGGCAAGAAGGAACCCCTCTATAGACGAGCACGTGACTGTGCCGCTCGGGCACAATGGGATAAGGTGGCGCAGCGACGTGTCGGCACCACTCGGACCACCCTTGCTTCACAGTTGTTGGGAGCTCCTCTCCCCGGCTGCCGCGCTTCGACAAGCGTGGGCACAATGGGAAGAGAAGGAGGAGCAGCTGTCGTGTCGGCGCCGCTCGGACCCCCTTGCTTCACAGTTGTTGGGAGCTCCTCTCCCCGGCTGCCGCGCTTCGACAAGCGTGGGCACAATGGGAAGAGAAGGAGGAGCAGCCGTCGTGTCGGCGCCGCTCGGACCCCCTTGCTTCACAGTTGTTGGGAGCTCCTCTCCCCGGCTGCCGCGCTTCGACAAGCGTGGGCACCAATATGCACATACACTCACACACGCACATGAAGACACGTGGCATTGGAACATGCCTGGACGCACTTGGCAGGGAGGCGTAGCGGCGGCGCCGAACGGGCCAAAATGTCTGCGCTTTGAACGAAGCCCCGGCGTCCGTTGCATCCGCGCCGGCTAGACCGCGCGTCGTAGGCGAAACGTAACAGAGGTTACAATTACTTGGGTTTCCCCCAATGACACTAGTTTTGGCAATTTCTCATGCTGCTTCTGATCGCGGAGCTCCAAATGGAGATCACCGTTGGCCATCCTCGACGCCTTATAACCTGGACCAAACACTTCAGTCAATGACTTGGAAACAAGGAAGGTTGAAATTGTTCGAACTGGTTTATCTGATTTTTCAGAATGGATGACATGCACACATGGGAAGTTGTGGACTTGGCGACCAAAAAACTGGGAAACTTCACCGTTGCGCCCTCTTTTCTGAGGGCAATCAGGGAGTGGTGGGAAGGAGTTATCTATAGAGGAATGTGTACTTTTCGGCGATAATGCCAGCCACCCACCGTGGAGCCCAACAAGGGGACGCTACAGGGACTGTAAGAACAGAGTTGTACGTCATCATTATAACCATATATGAAATAACGTATGTTGGCTATTCACACAAGGTTAACCCTTGCTGCCTGGAAATATTGGAAGTAAAGGGAAGCCAGGAGAAGACGGGAAAGGTGGAAAGTGAGAGAACGACGGAGGTTGGAGAGAAAGAGAGAGAGAGGAAAATGCAACTACCAATTTCCCCCGGGTGCGTCAGTCCGGGGGTGCCGTCTATGTGAAGCAGAGGCCAAAGAGGTGCGTTGCCTCCCCCGGGGGCCTAAAAGGTCCGAAAACCCGGCATCGGCTCAACCCCCAGGATCCGCCTTTCCCCAGACACGGCTACGCTGCGCACGGCTACACGCGGGAGGGGCCCACCCTCGTGTGCTCGGGCACGTGGTATCGCAATGCAACAAACGCCTGCTGACGAAGACGCCCATGCGGGGCGCATATAACTTAATGCCATAGTATTGGAAGCATTTAAGAGTACATTATTGTTTCTGCACCAGTTTGAGAGTGAAAAAGTGTGTTTTTGGAGGTTCCTGCAGTGATTAGCACTGTTGACAGTCAAACAGTTTTAAGTTGTGAGCAAAAAAGGCCATGCTGTTGTTAGCACTAACAGAAAGCAAGGAATCCAATACAGATTCAAATACTTTTGACGCACTGCAGAGGATAGATATAGGCAGGCAGTAGTAACTGCATGTTTAGCACCCGATTTCTGCATGGACAATGTCCATGCTACCTTCTGAGTGCTAGAAAGCGTACCAGACTTTAGGGCACTATTGAAGATGCTTGTGAGAACAGGGAACAACTATGCTTCCATACGCCTTGACCGTTTCAGACACCACTTTATCCCGTTGAGTGAAAACTTGCTTTCGCCACATCTGTTGCATCTTCAGAATCAGAGAAACCGTATGCCTGCAGAAAATATTAGGAATTTTCAATTGTTAAGTGAGTTTTGTCAAGTTTACAGAATTTCGACACCACGCAAGAACTCGCTACAAGAACATGAAATGCGAGAACATACGCTATTTCTTGTTTCGCGAAGCTCAGCATGCATCCAGTCACTTGAATATTATGCCTGGTGCATGCCATTGTGAAAACCAATGAAAGAAATGAACCGGCTACACAGAACATACTGACACAGAGTAAACGCAACCAACCATCTACCTTTTCACTCATTTTGCTAAAACATTCTGCACTTTATTCAGAATTGCAGCACAGTTCCAATAATTAGTGTTTCAAGATGTATGCAAGACTCTTTCAATATCATTACTTTCATCGGTGTTCTTGCTGTTGATGCATTGTAGCACAGTTCCAATAATTAGTGTTTCAAGATGTATGCAAGACTCTTCAAATATCATTACTTTCATCGGTGTTTTTGCTGTTGATGCGCTATTTTCCTGTACACAAATGTGTAGACAGCGTCTTAAAGGGTTAAACACTGCGCAAGGAGTGCCATCAGCAGCACAAGAAAGGGAAGGTTTGAGGAGCTTCATAATCTTCAAAACAAGGTCTTCATTGACTGATAGTGTATACACTGTGCTATACGCAGAAGGAACGTTACTTGAAGCATCTTTTACACCATATCCAGGACATAAATGTTCAGCAAAGCCATCAGCAGCGTTCGAGATAACATCACCATTTTCATCAAGACGGCATACATCATTAGCGCTTTCTTTAGAAGAGTGAGTGCATGAATCTCCAGAAATACTTTGAATTACGTGTCATGCTGGCTTCAACACATTCAATGTGGTCGCAGTAATGATTCTGATAATACCACTACAACTACTACTACTAATAATAATATTATTCTTAGTGGCAACATGTTACTCTAGACATCTCTGCAAGTCTGCAGAAAAGGCTGATGCCTGTACGCTAGAGCGCCTGAAACCCAGCCATATAGAGCGAGAAATTGCAGGGTGCAGACGACATCCCCCCTTCCTCCACGTGCACACACACGCACACACACGCGCACACACATACAATTTGCTCAATTACAGAGCACTACACACACACACACACACACACACACACACACACACACACAGTCGATGGGTGCACAATACGCAGGAGTGCCTCTTCAGGCCGGTCGCAAGGAAGGGGAGTCCGAATGGCCGCGGGCGGGTTGGAGAGAAGGCTCTGTGTGCCAGATATAAGCATGGAGTTGTGTCGGGCCTTACATATGTGGTGGAGCTCAGGCTGTGCTGACCGCTTGTTCAGGCGTGCTGAAGAAGAAAGATGAGTGCTGCCCAGAGAGTCGTCAAGCTGTAGAATGGACAGGCTATTGCAATTTTGAGCTGGTATTGCAGGGTGTGCCACTTGAGGGCTTTGAGGCACTCTTCGTAGCCTAGCATGAGCTTGCGACGACAGAAAAGATGGGAGTAGAGGGTGTGTGTTGCCCAGCGCTGAACAAAATCAAGTTTATCATCGACGTGACTTTGGTACAGGAACTATACTGACGGGTAGTACTCAAGCCGTGGTAGAATCATAGAAGACTACAGTGCTAAAAAAACTCAGGTCTACAGGGAAGCGAGACAGGTGACGACACAAACCCAAGAAAGTGACTATCCTTAGATACAGCACTGGTGACATACGCAGAAAAGTCGAGAGAAGGGCTGAATGTTACACCCAGAATGAGAAGGGCCAGAACAGTCTTAATAGGGCTGCCTCCTAGGACGTAGGTTCGGAACGCATCAGCTTTTTGTGGCTGAAACTCATGGCAGCAGTTCTTGCAGTGCTACTATAAAGTTCGTTATTGTAGGCCCCGTCTTTCACCTTTACAGAATGTATATATTTCAAACGCGTATGCTGTACACTGGCATAATGTTGCAGTGGAACTGTCAACTCGTTAATCAAACACATTCTGCAAAGATGCATTAGGAACTTGGGTTTGAGTGGTTCCTTTTCGTGACTACAGTTTATAGTATCGCAGCGAGAAACGTTTCAGTGGAACTGAAGAGATTTGGGCAGCTTAAGCATACCGACTGCACAAAGCACTGATGACACCTTTTCACCTTCCCCGCAATGCACTCGCACCATCTGCTCTCTCCATAAGCAAAAAAGAGATGAAAAGCCAATTACAGTTTCATTGACTCAGTATGTGCTGCTTCTCAAGCAGGCATCGAAACAATCCTAGTATACGTGGCTGCATGCATAAGTCTTGCATGATGCATTGCACACGGTGCACATATTGTAAACAGGTCACTTCTTTTTGCAGTTATCAAGCATAAGGACACACTGACTCAAACGTGACTGTGCTTTGTCATGTTTCCTTCAGTGCGTCTGCGTTATTGAGCGCTCCACGAGTGATTTATCCCCAACTAGCCCATGCACTTGAGAAAAGTGAGTGAAAAGACTATTGAACTTGTACTGACCTGGTGTGGCACCGGTGCCGAATTCCTTTTCTTACGCTACTAACTCCCCACTCCATGACACTCATCTTTTGGAACGTTGTTCACGACCTAAACGTTGCCACTATTGAGGAGTGAGAGTCCGCGTATGCGCTGTGAATACCTCTGGAGTCAACGAGCAATCTAGTTAGCCCCCTACCTTTTTCCACACTTTCTTCCTCTGTTGTTTTCTTGTTCCTTCTTTTTTTTCCTTTATGTACGAAAAGACTGCGTCGCGAGGATTCACTGTAGCCCGTGAGAAAGGTGGGTCCACCGACCGAAACTGTTCGGGAAGTTCTGCGTCTCATCCTTCGAAATACCGTTTGGCCCATTGACAAATCCAGTCTATCTTTATATATATATATATATATATTGTGAGACGAGATAAAGTCGGTCTGGTGTTGCGAAGGATGCCTTGTCCGTGTCCGCTTCGTGCATATGGGGATTTAGAAATATTCTGCACCCTGTAGGGAGTCGATGGCATCGTCGATTCTTCGCATCGGATATACGTCTTTGCGCGTGATCTTATTAAGGGCTCGATAATCGACGCAGAATCGTACAGAGCCGTCTTTCTTGAGGACTAAGACAACAGCAGAGGACCAAGAACTGGACGATGGCCGAATGATGTCTCGTTTGAGCATGTCATCAGCGTTATCCGCAATGATTTTCCGTTCTGCGGAAGACACGCGACACGGGTGGCGGCAAACAATCGAACTGCCTTCGGTTTCGATGCGATGCACTGCGACGGAAGTGCGACCCAGAAGCTTGGAGTGAACGTTAAATAATGCGCTGTTTTTGCAGGAGTGCCAAAAGGTCTTTCTGCGCAGCGGCGAGATCGGGATTTATCGCGGCCGTTAAAGCAGCGGCAGCAGTATGATAATCAGTTGTGGTAGACAAAGGTGGTGATTCGGTGTGAAGCGGTACCAGCGAAAGAGTTCGGTGTCAGTAAGGCAAGTCACAGTAGTGCCCTGGGAAAGCACAACTGGCGAAGAAGTAGGGTTACGAACAGCGACGAACGCTCTACCGTCTTGAAACCGCACCAGGCTAGGAGTAACGCTAAGACCATCCGATATGCAGTGACCGCTCGGCGCAAGGAACACATCACCATTATGAATAGTGTCGGAAGTCAGTGTGAGAATATGCTCATTGCCCGCGGGAATGAAACAGTCGGTAGACGTGATGAAACGTAGGCTATGAGCATCGACAGCGGATGAAAATTCAGGGTCCGTCATATGAATAGTTCGCTGACGACAAGAGATGAAAGCTGAGGCGGAGGACAAGAAGTCCCATCCCAAGATCATCGCGTAGGTAGACGAAGACAGAACGACGAACTGAATGTGGTGAAGGATGCGATCAATAAAAACACGCGCAGTGCAAACACCGGAGGGCTGAACAAGAACTACTTTAGCACAGTGAAGGGGAGGGCCATTATACGGTGTCTTCACTTTTCGCAATCGAGAACACAAGTGAGTACTAGTAACGGAAAGCGATGCACCTGTGTCAACCAAGGCTTCGATTCGGGCACCTTCAACACACACCAAAAGTACATTTGACGGGCGCTCCGGAGGAGTTTCACGTTGTCCGAAGGATGCAGCTTTCCCTCCTGAAGCTGCACCATTTATTTTTTTCGGGCAGTGATCGGAGGACGAAGTAGCCGGTCGAAGATGGGAAGAGGAGCGCCGCTTCGGTGATGGAGAGCGACGACGTGGGAAACGGAATGAACCGGCAGTGTTGAAGTTCTGTGGAGATGGGGAACGTCGTGGATAGTAATCGTAGTAAGAACACCGATGTTGTGGTAATAGGGCCAGAAAACTCATCCCTTTCAATCCCGTCATAGCCACGTCTTTCATCTTGCTGACGGCGTCGGCAAAACCTTGAAATGTGGCCACGGATACCGCAGTAGTAGCAAACCGGTCGAGGTGGGCTCCATGTGTTGTAAGATGAAACAGGCGGTGCTCTTGTAGTGATGGTATTTAGGGACACGTGCGGTGCATGTGCCTGTTGTGGTGGCTGCTGGGACGGTGGCATTATAGAGACAACCTGAGCGTATGTTGGTGTAGGGATAGGGTGCGGGATCGAGACTTGCGGGCAGGTCACGGCAGCTATCTCTTCCCTCACAATATGGCGTAGGCCGCCACCAGGAGGCTTCAGATGGACCTCAGGAGGGTTTGACGAAACTTGGGCGTGCAGTTGCTCACGGACGATGGAGCGAATCAAGGCACGTAGCTCGCTTTCGTTGGACGCCTTGAAATCAGATGTGTCAGGGTGTAGGCGGAGCATATGAAGCTCATCGAGACGCTGACACGTACTGATTATGTCCGCGACGGTAGTGGGATTCAGCGCTACAAGAGCATTGAATGCCACAGTCCCAATACCCTTGAACAAGTGGCGTACACGGTCACTCTTTGCCATCGAGGTGTTCACGCGGCGGCAGAGGGCGAGGACGTCTTCTATGCACGAAATGTACAAGTGCTGTGCTGCTGTGCTGCTCGCCCGAGTGCTGAACACGCTCAGCAAGCTTCTTGGCGATATCGGTGCGGACAGACGAGTTCGCGAAAATATAGCGTAGGTGGTGTTTCAAGGTGCTTCAGTTGAATAAATCGAACTCATGATTGTAAAACCATGTTTTCGCAACGCCGGTTAGGTAGAAGGCGACGTGAGCAAGTTTTTCTGATTCGTTCCAATGGTTAAAGTCACTCACGCGCTCATATAGCTCCAACCAGTCTTCAACGTTGTCACCTGGAAGCCCAGCAAACACCGGTGGGTCCTTATGAGGGGTGGTGACTGTCCAAGAAGGGGTTCCCGCGGGAGCAGGCAAGGTGGATGTCGTGGTATTGGTCTGCTCGTCTTGCGACATGATTGAGTGCAGTTGGTAGAGGCGGCGACCCGAGCGGAGCTCCAGGGATGTAGCTTAGGTGAATCTGGAAAGAGACCGGGAGCGAGAGGACGAAGGAACCGGACCACCACTCCACCACTTGTGAGACGAGGTTTAGGCATAGAGTTTCTCACTAGATTACCTAGACGGAAATCTGGCGCTGCTGCGCTGTGGTATGCATGGGAATGGCGGTATATTGTGACTTCGGATCGGCATCGTCCTCGGAGAGACAGGACACCTTGAAGATGCGCTTGGCAAGCACCGTTCCGTCTGTCACAATGATCCATTTTCTACTAAAACTGCGCGTCAAAAGCTGTTTTAGCTTTATTAATACGCAAAAACAGGTTTTGTTTAACTGTGAGAACTTGTTGTTGCGTGTACGATTATATGTTACGTAAAAAGTATCAGCGGGTTGCTAAAGTTGGAGGACAGACGACAAGGTTCGCGCTCGCTATGAAACAGTTTGTCGCCTGTTCTTGCTTTTCTTCGCTTGGTCATGCATTGTAGGTGAGTAAAGATGTAATATGCGTGAATGGAAACTTTTATGAAGATTTTACTTTGAGAACGCGTTATTTGTGTAGCCAAATCCACGTTTTAGACGAAGCCTCTTACAACACCAGCTAACACAAGCCTCGCAGACACATATACCGTCATTCCCATGACGGCACGGTGCCCCCTTAGGGAATTCACATAGGGTGGCGCCAGATTACCCTCTAAGTGTTATAGTGAGAAACTCTATGGGTTTAGGCAGCCAGCCTCATCTTTATTCTCTTGAGTGAGAGCCCCACCACCAGGCCCCAAAACGGTGGTGATGAGTACGTAAAGATGTAAAGGTGAGAATATGAAGCGTATGAATAACGCTCACACTATATATATATGTACACTGTCGCGAGAGGAAAAGGCAATGGGTCAGTTCCAATCTAATGGTCGTTTAGTGATCCTTTCTCCAGCACCTCCCACACACTTCGTCCTCGGCTTCCAGTGTTACTGGCGCATGGCATTACCCTTCCCTACAAGAAAAGCACACTTCGTCTCGGTGAGGGTATACGAAAGTCAAGCAAAAAACAAGTTGTGGACGGAGCAAATACCACCGGGTCAAAACAAAAGAAATGACAAAGACAACGGCCGTGAGAACAGTGACCGCACCACAATGTTTGTGAATGGGAGTCAGCGCGAGTGGTAGGGCTTCATCCTGGTGACATGAACAATGTCAGAGGAACGTAGTCCACGAGAGTGGTGCGATGTTTCAGCTCGGACAACTTCCAAGATGAAGCACTTAATTGGGCGATACAAAACTATGTAAGGTCCAAAGTAACGGCCCAATCATTTTTCTTAGCGGCCTCGTGGATGTATAGGGGCGCAAACCCATACGAGATCTCTCGAGTTGTATGCTACGTCTCGGTGGAGTATGTTGTATCGAAGAGCGTCTTGACTCTGTCTTGTCGACATAGCATTCGTTGCCGTTCAAGGTACCATGCTTCTTCGGCACGATGAACAAAAGCGTCTGTATCTATTGTCGTCGTATCGCATGAAGCTGGTAGGAGCATCACATCGAACATAATGGTGACGCCACGCCCGTACATCACACGAAAAGGAGGAAACCTGGTGGTTTCTTCAGGCGCAGTGTTATACGCAAATGACACATAAGGGAGCAGTTCGTCCCAACTTTTATCATCCCTGGCGACATACCTGGCAAGCACATCTGCAATCGTTTTGTTAAGACGCTGCGTTAACCCGTTTGTCTGCTGGCGATACGCAGTTGCCGTACGGTGCGTTCTTCCACTCCGCAGTAGAATACCTTGGACCAATACACAGACACGCACACACAGATGTGCGTTATCTTTCAAGCTCTCCTATTCATTTCTTCCACGTGAGCGGCTTCCCACGTACCTATCACTTTATTTTCACTCTGGCACCCGTAATGCGAACGCATTAAAAGCTGAAAGATGTAATCATTTGTGTTTTCCAAAGAAAAGCCTAGAAAAGTGCTGACAGGAGCGGTACATCACGTATGCCACTTGTTAAGACGCCTGCTGCGAATGATGGCATGCGATTACTGCCGGTTGTGTCTGCAATACTTGGTCAGAGGCCCGGCAACCAACCATACAGTTTGAGTAAACGAATAGAGGCCCCACTTGCGCAGTGTTTCACGTGGGTTTCTTGCCGCGGTAGCCCTTTGTTGCATTCTTTTCTGTATGCTTCTTTTTTGGCCATCATTTCCACGACCGGTATTGTCGCCTTTCAGGTTTCTGATCTTGGGTTGTTGTCGTTTTCATGTGTTGTTGGTTTCTTTTGTGTTGCTCACGTTTACGTGTTATTCATTTCATTTGTGTTGCTCACTTTCAGCTTTTTTTTAATTTCCACGTGTATGCGGCCGTTTTCCGAGAAGATTCTCCTATCTTACGTTTTTAATCTTCCGAGAAGATTCCGCCATCTTGAACTTTTTTGTTGGTCTTTACTTCCTCCTGGTTACGATTGGTTGTCGAGTTACAAGCGCCGTCTTCTATAAAAGTCATAGTGTTTCTCGATAAAGATTCAGTGAAGCACCACCCTGTGTTGCCTCCTTCCGTCCCGTGACTGTAGCGGTTTTATTCACGACGTAACAATGCCATTGGCAGGGTTCAAGATCACCGGAGTCTCAGAGAAAAGCGAAAGTAGGTCATGCATCACGCGGGCCCGCAGGAGTGCAAAGAGGGTGTCGTGGAAGAAACGCGCAGCATTGCGATGTTTCTTCGGAGCACCGTAAAACATGCCGCATTCTGCATTTCCACACGGCACCACTCCACTATTGGACTAGGGTAAGCTCTTTGACAGTCCGCGACGCATTTCAAGCAAATTTAGGCTTACAGCACAAAAGCGAGGCTAGTGACGCAGTTAGCGAAATACAGCTCGGCCGTTCTGGCGCAGTTGAGTTAATGACTCGTACTGGAAAATGTTTGCGACGCTTTCTGTGAGCCCCAACATTATTGTAACTTATTTCGGTAGTTCTTGGGCACGCTTGCCGCATCCGGCTACGTGACGCAGTTAGCGAAACGTAGCTCGACCGTGGTGACGGTTTCGCGTGTACTGAATTTTACTGGGAAAGTTCGTGACGCTTTGCCTGACCCCCAACATGATTGTATTTCGCTACTTTTTGGGATACTTCTGAGGGACGCACGCCACGCCTGGCGTTGTGCCGCAATTAGCGAAAAGCAGCTCGGCTGTGTGCCGCAGTTTAGCGTTTGCTGAATCTTACTAGGGCAAGTTCGTGACGCACTCCCTGACTCCCAAATTATTGTCACTAATTTCGTAACTTTCTGGGATACTTTTGAGGCATGTTCGCCGCCCCTGGGGTTGTGAAGCAGTTAGCAAAAAAGCAAGCCGGCTGTGGTGACAGTTTGCCGTGTACTGAATTTTAGTGGGACAAGTTTGTGACGCTTTTTATGGCCCTGCAACAACATATACCTCATTTCGGTACTCACGCTTGTCGAAAACGCGAGAAGAGATTTCCAAGCGTGATAACACGGAAGTTTGTATCTTGCGCTGGCAGAACACCTAAAAGATAACGCCGAGGAGCTCAAAAACGAAGAACTTGACAATTATGTCTTCTGAGTGACTGAAAACCGGCTTTGCACCCACGAATTTGTCTCGAATGCGAGTAGAAGGCACTCTGCGAGCCTGTAACATAGTCTGGCTGAGAGCCTATGCTGTGGCCACCTCTGTGTACTTGGCGTACCATCGTGTCGACTGAGGCCAAGTTGTTTTGGAAATGCCAGTTAAATTGCAGGAAATAATCCCCGGGAAGGGAGGGAAGCTTGAAAACCGGATGTTTTCTTCATATTTTATGTAATTGTTCGGTAGAAGTCTATTTGCAACGAAATTTATGTGAATGTGTATTTCTCTGTAATGCCGCTCATTCAGCATGTACGCACCTTTCGCCTCTACACGCAGTATTCCTGTAAGGTCTACATACGAAGATTATACATGCTTGTAATTTACTTTTTTTCCAGCTGATAGCATACGGCAACGACTGCTGCTTACCTGGTGCCACAGCTTTGGATGAATGCACAAAAAGCCCCGGAACCAGCATTTATATAGCGCAAAATAAACATTTCAGCATTTTAAAAGACGTCTTGCGTTTACTTTATGAAATCACTCGTGGCACAGATTCGGTGGAGGCTTGTAAAGATCGTCGGCAATCAGTTTTTCATTAATAAAACGCTTCCACGCCAAGGCCGCGCATGGTTCAGCAGTAGAAGCGAAAAAGAAATTATTACCGCGCCGATCAGCGGAGCCAGCGTGGCGTGTACCAGCTGGCGTTCAATACGCGCGCGCCCAACACCTAAACCGGATGGAGTTAATCCCATCCGCTTGGTGCGCTACACTCAATTCGGCCGCGGGGCTCTATGGCAGAGTCCGCTCTTGTTCAATTTCTCCCTGCCACAAAGACGGAGCAATACCCAAACAAGTTGAGTAGCATGGCTTCTACACATTCTGGTTCGCCTGCACTCGGTGCGATGAGCGCAAATATTTTTATCTTGGGGCTTTTCATCGCAACAAGAAGCATGCACTTGATGTAGAGACGATGGAGAGGTTGCTGCTTGATTCCTGCACCCCTCCAGCTAACTATGATTATGGAGCCACATTGAAAAAAAGCCTGAAGTTCTAACCTCACTAGGTAGATTGTTACCCCTGGCTTCTCTATTCAGAGAACCTTCAAGGGATGTTAGGCAAATAGCGCGTAGTCTTCACAGGCGAGTGTACAGGAAAAGGGTAGCACCAGCGCTTGGGCTGCTTTGTAACTGAGGCGTTTACCAGTTACAAGAAAGCCACGTCTTCAAGAGCCACGCATCCAGCAGTTACCAAGTCATGTCAACAACGCTATCTGAGAACTTTCCAGCAGTCCGGTCCGACACATAGCACGACATCTTAACAGAATTTGATCACAGCCTTCAAAAGCAGGCGGAAGAAAACCGCAAGAAACTGCTGCCAATAATAGAAACAATCATTTTCTGTGGCGGGCAATAAGTGCCGCGTCGTAGCACACACACACGACTCTGGTGCTATAAATATGTCTCAAGTGCTGCCATTGACAGACGACGAAAATTTCGGCGAACAATTTAAGATGATGGCCAAATGTGAAGATGCCACATTGAGAGCTCATACTGAAACATCTCCAGCGAATATCCTGTACATGAGGCCAAAAATTCAAGATGAGTTGATCACCCTCTGTGGTAAAATCGTAGAAAGATGGCTGACAACGTCAACTCAGGTTCATATTTTTCAGTTCTAGCTGACGAGGCCTCTGACATATCCCGCACTGCCTACATTTCCCTATGTGTCAAGTACGTCGAACACGAGGCTTTGTAGTTACCCGTACTTAAAGATTTTGTAGATTTCGTTCCCATATACGATCTCATTGGAAAAGCGTTCGCGAGCACAATATAGAACAGCCTATATAGGGGCTTTGGCCAGCTGCACCTACTTCGCGGGTAAGCACACGTCGGTGCGCCGTATATGAGCGGACACCTAAACGGCGTTCAACCATTCATTCGTCAAATCGTGCCCAAAGTGCTGTGCGTGCATTGTAGTGCCCACTCGTCAAACCTTGATCTGCTTCCCGCATTCGAACTCGCCAGCATTCAAAACTGTGTCCGCAACATGTGCGTTTGTGGGGGCTTCGCCACAGAGGGCGTACCAGCTGCAAGACAAACTTGAAAACTTGCACAAGAAAGAAAATTAGCTCTTTTGCTAGACAAGGTGGGTGGGGAGTCATTTCAACGTTTTCTTGAGCTGTACACACCCCTTGTCCAATTTTTCGAATGTTTGGAAGGAGGGCATGTCATCTGATACTTCATCAAAGGCTTCTCAACTGCTTAGCGCCGTAACGAAGCCAGAGTTTGTCGTTTCGCTTTAGATCTACAGTGACCTCTTCGCTTTACCACTTTTCTGCAAAAAGTTGACTGACGTGTCTGAAGCCTGCGATTACGTAAAGAATGTTATAGACGTTCTTTCCGGAAAAAGGGACGGGTGCCGAAACATAATTCAAGATTTTCCAGAAGTCGTCGTCTGCTGCAAATCACAAATGCTGAGATGGCCTTACCGCGCATCACCGGGAGGTAGACGCAAAGAAACAACGTATACCTTCTCTACTCCCGAAGAACACTACCGGAGGAATATGTATTTGCCTTTGCTGGAGTATATCGAAGATCAATTAAGAGACCGGTTCGATGCCCAACTGAAGGTTGTGGTGAGGCTTAACACGCTGCTGCCGAACTTGTGCGCATCGGCTAGCCTTTCTGCTATTGCTGACGCAGTGAAGTTTTATCTTGGAGACATTCCTTCGCCTGATGCCATCGAAGCAGAACTGACGCTGAGAATGAGCATATGCTGCCAAATCAAAGAAAAGGATCGCCCAGCTTGCACTTTGCAGGCCTTAGGGATGTGTAACCGCAATCTCTTTTACTAACATACACAACCTGCTTTCTATCCTGGCGACACTATCCGTGTCGACGTCGACCCCGGAACGGACTTTCTCGACACTGAGAAGGCTGAAGAGCTACCTCCGGACAAGACAAGTTCACCGGACTAGCACTGTTCAGCGTCCATCAATAAATTCAAGTGACCCCGGAACAGGTCATCAGAGGCTTTCGCAAGTTCATCAGGAGGAAGAACTTCCTAGTTTAAACTGCTGTCAATGTTTCAAGACTTCATTACAAGCTAGCCCCACCTAGCACAAGCTGCAACCCTTCTATGGTATCCGCGATTGCGAGGAAACTTCTCAGCAAGCTGAATGTGCGAACGGTAACAAAAAGACCTGAACATCGGGCTACTCGTTTGTATGATTTAAGCATTCATACCTTTCTTGTATCGCGGCTACATTGCGTTATGTCAGGAGCCGTCGGTAAACAAGGATAGGTACCTCCTCAAAAACAAACAGAACCTTGCGAAACACTTAACATCTGCACAAATAATGGATCTGCACGTCCAACAAAGTGCGAACAAAATGTAATTAGATATACCATCACCATTTGCGATGAGTGCATGCATTCATCTACACAAAAATTGCAACTAGCGTTCCGAACTGCAACGAAAAGCAAATTTCGCTGACTGCAAAAAGGTATTTTGTTCACAGCTTCCAGTATATACCGTAAAATGCTGAGCAAGGCACTGCCTTCAAGGAAATCAAATTTACCTGGAAAGTGCGTGTGTGAAGGGTGGGAGGGGGAGCGCTATCCCAGAATGGCACCAAAATTCAATATGACGACGACGAAATTTTCGGCAAGGAAAAAATGCAGTGCGCATGGATTTACAACTTTAACATGATCTTCATTAGGCCAAACATTTGTTAGTGCTGTTCATAACCCTTAAAACAAGTCGAGCTCGGCTGCATTACATGGCTACCGACAGCGAACTGCGGCTTGGCCATGTTAGCATCGTAGCTGGCGGCGCCGCAAGTATCAGCCTGTGTTCTTCGTGTGAAATTATTGCAAGGAGAGGGTAAAGCGCCAACAATGGTAGCAAAACATTGCTGCTTGGGAGCGTCGGCGGTTCGTTCAGAAGCACCAGCCCCGTTTGCTACAACAGATTCTTCAAGTGGAAGGGAGAACAGAAAGTGGCACTGACAAACGTCGGGCGAGCGCGGTGATTCGCGTGAGGCAGAGAGAGCCGCTCACAAGGGGAGGGAGGAGTCACTGCCCGCACTTCTTTCTGTGTGCAATGCGGATAACGGCCACATCCGGCCAAGATCGAAGCCGTCGATCACTCTTCCATGCCGCAACCAACTTCTGCGCACACTGCACATGCGTACTCCCCTCTCTCTCAGAATTCCTTAGAGCAGGAGATAACGCTGAGCAAAGAAGGAAAGGCAATCTCTCTCGCCTTACATCTTGCCGCCGCGCACGCAGTTCGTGTTGTTCCGAGGCTGTTTGTGCCTACCAACACCAGCATGCTGTAAGACACTAGCTCACACTCAAAGATAGAGACAGAGGGGAAAAAAAAGAGCGTTCGTTGGCCCGTTTATGGGGAACCAGCGCTGGATAGGCGGCGCGTCGAAAAGAGTGCGTTGCACGCCGCCCTGGCAACGAGACGCGGCATATTCCAGCCTCCCGACCAGACGAGACACACGTGCGTGGCCTTAATATAGTTCGTATGTTTCCGTTTTCGCGCCGCTTCAAGTGGACAGTTTTCGTAAAGAAGCTAGCGCCATCAAGTGAAGAAATGACGAAAGAAGCTTTTTAAGCTTTATATATTTTCGCAGTGTGTCGCGGCGAGCATGTGTGTTTCTTTACCGGTTGCGCCTAGCTGCCTCGCAAATCTATCAGCTGCGGCTCCGGTCGTGCTGCGCTATGGTTTCGGAAGTATTAGTTGGCCTGAAGACATTCCATATTTCTCTGGCTAGACATAAAAAATTCTAATGTTACTTCGCCACAGCAGTCAATGGAGAAGAAAGCTTTATCGCATCAGCTGACTCGCGCAAGCAAAGGTTTGAGTGCTCCGTTGCTGGATCCGTAACAACGCTGGCTACGTTTAGCATTAATTACATAAATTTAGCGGATGCATCTCAGCGCCGAGTCCTCATCCGCATGCGCATTTTTAAAAACACATAGGCAGCTTAGTCGCGCGTGCGCCGGCAGTACGCGCACACAACTCGTATTACAAGGCAGCTTCCCTCCCACATTATTCTTGGCAATGAACGGATAATATTTACCTTTCGTATCTTTCGCTTGGTGCGGTGGCTTCGGAAGGGGCATGGCTGTGGTATTACGAATGAAAAATGGTTGGTACATATGCCGGATGGCGCATGCTATTGCTCATTTTGTTTCCGACGAAATGCCGACTGCAGATTCTGCTGTTTCGTACTGTCTGCCACGGCCTACCGTCTTAACTATCGAATAAACCAAGCACACACGCTAAATTCGATTTAGAAACCAGCCCGACACCGCTTGACCGGGCGACAAGACGGGAACTTACTCCGCTCGCCTGACTGCTTGGATCCAACGCCGCGTCCGTTCTTGTTCTTAGGGTTTAGATGGAAAGACGCAGAAGTATACATCCTCCCTCATCCCGACGTAGTTGTGGCACTTGTATACGCAACAGTATCGTCGGCGTCCTTTTGTTTTCCTTCAAATTTCAGGGCACGTTACGCCACTACCAGTAGCAATTTTCGTCCGCGGGAGCGGCTGCATTGTGCACGTTCTGACCGCCAGGGCGGCGCTGCAGGCGTCGCGAAAACTCCAGCGCTGGTTCCCCATGGCATATGCAATCTTCGAGCTTCTCGTGTCTTCTGTGCTATTTTTATTATGCCAGAAAGCTGTGCCGCGCTCATGATGAAACATCATGTTAAAGCGGCTGCTAAGACGCGATAGAAAACAACAATAATTATGCTGATCGAAAGTGCATGTCGGAATCAATGTGAACAGCACCTTTAGTGAAGCGCTCAATTAAAGGCCTAAAATAAATGCGATGCGTACAATTGTGTGCACTTTCACTCTATGCAGCGCGCAGAGTATTGCAATGTTTATCCTCCGTAGAGGGCACCATATTATATTTATGCACAACACCGTTGGCAAGTTGGAATGCAAGCACCGTTGGAATACAAGCACCAAATCGGGCGGATGCAGAGTGTGAGGCTGCTGCGCAGTGATGTCACGAGGGCGAAGGCAATGTATCATGCTTGACGAGGGAAGAGTGCTGATTTGAAGTAGTAGCTTAGCGCAAATAAAACCACGGACACAAGGAAGACAGACAAGGACAAGCGCTAGGACAATATGGACGACCAACTAACCCAACCCAATATGGACGACCAACCAGCCCAACAGTCAACTCTTCTAGAGTGCTGATGACAGGCGAACGAACCGAGATACATGCCACACATCTAGCTAGATTAACTATTGTGTTCAATGAAATCCGAAAGAAAAACGAAACATCTGGATCCAGTTTGTCGCGGACCCTAAATTAAACCTTCAGCGCTAAGCAAACAGGATATAGGGAAAAGGAGAATTTGTGCACTGCTGGTTTTTGTGCGCCAGTTCATATCAAAACGAAGGATTGCCAGCGTGCCCAAATCGCACTATTATTGTAACGTAGGTTTCGTTCGTCCTTCTTACTACTTTTTGTTCGTTTTGCGCCGTTACCTTTAAAGGGACTCTAAAGAGGAGCATTTAGGTTGAAGGAATACTTGAAGACTTCTTTATTTGATTGCCATATACCCAGTAATCACGCTAGCCAGCCTCATTTACTCGAGGCAACAACAAAAAAATAATCTATTACCGTTTACTGCAACCAGTTCGAAGCACGTGACAAATGCAGTGCACTTTGAAACTGGTGAAAAAAAGAGTTCAGGAAACCTACACATGGTCCATCTAAAAAGGTCGCGAAGCTGGGAACGAAAGGCGTGCTAAAATCTATTGCCAGAGGTGTCAGTTAGTGGTGCACATAGAGTTACTATACTGACTCTAGAGGACAAGCTACCCATAAGGCACATGCATTGAAATCGGGAACCGCAAGAGCGCCGCCATGTTGCTACGCGCTGAGGCTGCCAGCTCCTGAGACACTTGCTAGACTTGGTGACAAGTAGTCAGTTTTAATCTGGCAACCGTGACAGCGTAGCAGCATGGCATCTCGCTTGTAGGGTGATGTGGTGTGCGTGCAGCTGTGTGTTTGGGCTTTACAAGTTGGTTCTTTATTCTATGTTGCGCGATGGTGTGGGTGTGGTCGATGTTGGCCCTGCAGGTGACAGCTAGGCAACCGAAGGGTGATCCTGTTCGGTATGCGGTTTTCACTGGGCTGGATTAAGAAAAATGGGGGCCCTGGGCTAATGCGCATGCAGCCCCCCTTTCCCTATACTGACCCCCTCCCCCCTGTCGCCTGCTACGCCACTGGAAATATGCCATGTTTCATTTTAATTCCACCAAATCAAAAAGAACTAAGTGCGATCAACGGGATTATTATTATTGTTATTATTATAAGGAAAACAACAAAACTTTCTTGAAACGCGTGCTCTTGTAAACACCAACACATATGTTCACTTTGTGATTAATCTGCATTCTGTTTTCAGCAAAAGCTAGGCTTTAAGGAAAAGTGCACTCAAGACGAACAAGAACGCAGAAAAGACAACGCAGCTCAGATGTCGATCCTTCTGAAGCTATAGGCTTTGTTTGCATCACTAAGTTTAATCCCGTGAGGAGACGCATGGTTGTATCCAAAACATTCTTTATTAAAATTCAAGCATCAGACTGCAGTAATCTTTATACACGTTACTTTATAAATATGTAGTAGATATATACAATAATTAAGGCAATACAAACACCATAAAAATGCACTAGAATACAGATGAAAATTAAAGACTGTAATTACAAAAGATTATTTGAAAATATTTTGCTTAAAGGTAAGACAAGCAAGGACGACACCAAATAAACGTGGCACTATCAAAAATACAAAAAAACAGTTTTTTACAAGCACGCTAAATATCACAAGAAGAACAAACAAGAGACGAACAACGAAGATTTGCATATCTTGAATTACACTGCTCAGGGTTTCATAGGCAACTTGGAGGCTGGGAGGCGACACAACGAACTTATTGGAACTATTCATGTATAGCGCAAACAGTCCTCTTTTAAAATGGCCTCTTTCGCGCCTTCGCTTTGGCGAAATCAGATATAGTCTGTTTGAAGGATAGATCGCGGAGGAGGTCACTTTCAATGGACATGATAGCAAGCGAGTTCACATTGTCGTCAAGGAGGCTCGAACAAAGGCGACTTTTATGAGCGACAACTTGGAAAACGATCGTTCGGTCTCACAGTTTGTCACGGGTATGCCTAAGTACATTCGCAAAGCAATAGAAAGGTTCAGAAACACAACAATAAGCTTTATTTCGTGCAGCAACTTCATTATTCCCAGGGGACTCGTGTCCTGGCACACAGAGTTGTGCAGAAAGTTCGCAAACTGAACAATTTCAGCTGTAAATGCTGGCTCCAAATCATTTTTGTTGGTTTTCACCAACTTCTCAGCCTGCTGTGCCAGAAAGGCCTCGCTCCCAACTTCTGTCAGAAATTTTAAGAATCAGAGTTTTCGCAGAGTTCAGTATAGGCAGCATTTCGCACTCGCAAAGCAGAGGCTAGACTGTCAAGTACAACATTGTAGGTCTATACGATAAACTTTTTTCTACCTTGTAGCGCAATATCGCTTTTTCCGTCCGGGTGCTTACTCAAAACGATGCGTTTGTCCTCATCCTGATAACATTAGCGTGCGTGCTCTCTCTTCGAAGGTATCAAAGAGAGGTCGCAAAGAATTAACGAAGCCTTCTAGAGAGCTCAGCAGGCCTACAGCAGTTGAAATATCTAGGCCTGGTTTCTGAAGTGCTACGCTCGCTTTGTCAAAGCGCTCCAAGATTTCACTCCGAAAAATCGCCGTGAATGCAGTCTCTAGTTTTGTCATTTTCTTGGAGAGAGAGTGCGCTTCGTTCCAAGTGTCACCATTTTCTTCCTCGTTCTTTGATATAGCTTCAAGGCAACACAAGACTGCATTGAAATTTTTCAGAATGGCCTTACACCATTCAGTGCGTCTTGACCACCTGGTCTCAGAGAGACCTTTCAAAACAAGCTGATGGCCAGTTCCGCCCATGCTGTCCAAACGATACCTCCATCGCTTAGGTGAGGCAGCAAAGAATAGATACGGTCTCTGAATCACAGTGAAAATTTTGACTGCCTCAAGGCAACTGTCAACGCTACGCGCGCCAACTAAGTTCAGTGTCAACGCAACACTACACGCTCGAGAATGACCAGCACACGGGACGTAGACTGCAAATTCGTTCAGGTGTTTAATTTCAGCTTGCAGTCCTTTGTATTTTCCTGACATATTACTCGCATTATCATAAGCTTGGCCGTTACAATCATCAATTGAGATGCCATTGGTCGTCAAGAGGGACATCACGGTATCGAAAAGATACAAGCCGGTATGCAATTCAATTGGAACAACTCCAAGAAAGCGTTCGTACACTTTTCCATTTAAATAGTATCGTAAAACAACTTACAGCTGATCAATGTGAGTAGGGTCTGGAGTCGAATCAACAATTAAAGAGAAGTATTTTGCGCGTCTCACTTCGTCAACGAGACGTTCCTTGACAGCCTCTGCCATATGCTCGATAAATTCATCACAAATAGTTTTTGACAGATACGATGGGTGACCTTTTCCTTTGTTCCCGTAGCGTTTGATGTGCTCCTCTAGAAAGGGATCAAACATGGCAATGGCCACAAGCACTCCCATATATTTGCCATTTCTCGGTGAACCAAAAATCTCCTCACTGCCCCTAAACGCTAGGTTGCGCTCAGCTAGAAGCTTAATAACGACTACGCGCTTCAACACCTCTGTCCAGAAAGCGGTCTCAGTGACAAGGTGCTTAACCAGCTTCTTGTCAATTGTGCTGCTCGAGTTAGAGCAGGCGAGCCACGCTGCCACGTAGTTCCGGTGCTCGATGCTATTTTCATGTGCGCAACCCTTTTCTTCTGCTTTTTTTTCAATCAGAAATGCCATGCGTGGAGAAAACACTGGGGTTTCTTGAAATCGAAAATAGTTTACACATGAAACAGTAAACGGTACCTCTGTACTCCGAGTACATTAACCCGTGTCGCTCGTACGCCTGCCATTTACAGCCTTTCGCACGAAAAGATGAGGTGACATATAGTGCTCCTGAGTTTTGTATTGCCTTTCGGAAGACGGAAAATTTTATGCCCGATTTTAAAAATACAATGGCCTTTCTAAAGGCATACACTCCGAAAGCTGTCAGTAATATTGTCCGGCCACTTAGCAGGGTCACTTCGGAGAATCTCGCAACGTACCTCTTGCTGCGGGGGTGTCTGTACTGCTGTGTTGCCGCAACGAGAAGCCGTCTCATTCGTCCTCTCGAGGCATACTTTGTGGGTGGGAACATGATTATTTGAAGCCAAGCTAACAGGAAACAAGTGAGTTGGTTCTTGGAGTGTTGTTTCCTGGCGCTCGTCAGTAGAAAGAGGCTCATCGGGGAGGTTTGGCACTTGTTGATCAGCAGTAGTAGAAATCGCGCGTGGCGGACCGGACACCTGGAGCTCTGTTGCAGGGGCCCGGCCGAGTAGCATAGACGTTGCTGACTCAGGAACAGGACAGGGCTCGGTTAGCGTCGGTTGCTCAGAAATGTGGACGACCGAGACTGGCACCGTTTTCACAGGATTCGGACAACCAAGATGAGTCAAACCTTGCTTCTTGCCAGGAAACCGTGGTGATGGAGTTGGCAAGTCCTCCACAGAAACACAGTCGCTATTATTGTGAGTTTGACACGGACTCTGAGTAGAGCCATCATACTGCTCCGCGGAAGCTGCATTTAGTAGGTACTTTGTCATGTTTGGTAGCTTCTTTTCACGCTCTTCTCTTTCTAACTTCGCCTTTTGTTTAGACGCACAACCTTGTTGCATCCAACCGAGCATTTTCGCATGAATGGATGCTAATTGTTCACCGGGCACTTCGTCAGTCCGACGCGTCCGCAGGTGTCCAACGGTGCCCGTCCCGATGACTGCTGCACGTTGCCTAGATGGTCCGTGGCTGGCCGAGAGTCGTGCGTTCGCCGGGAGCTCATCAGCGGGCGGGCTTATGCAAGCTTAACCGGCGGCTCGGGGCTGAATCGCAGCCCGCGATCAAATTCCTCTTATAGACGCGCGCCGCGTCTGTCTGTTACTAGAACCAAAGCAGGCGTTCACATACGCATATTGTTCCTTGTACAAATTCCCTCCTTCTCCGTACAAACTCACTCCTTCTCCCGTTCCGGTCTCGTCTTCCTATTGGCTAGGAGCAATCGTCTGTCCTGGGAGGTTCTCGATTTTTCTTTCACCCCGTCGACGCCGAGCGCGAGAACGAAGGGGAGAAGGCGACTCCTAGCGCGGGCGAAGTTACGCGCCCTCCGTCGCCTCTGAGTCATCTTTTTTCACTGCTTTCTGGAAAGTTCGGCGGCCAGTCTGACCTACTTTTTCCGTCGAGCGCGCGCGAGGGTGCGCAGCCACTAGGCAGCATGGGCCCTGGAGACAGGCTTTTGTGTCGAGCTCTCCAACTTCCCTCTTCACTCTTCCACAGCCCTAGCCCGAACAGTAAACATTCCATGCCCCACGGCACGCGGACAAAAGCACCGTGTGACGTCTTCTTTCCTTTCCTGCCTAGACTCTACCATCCGCCTCATCATCACCTGCTATTGGACTCATCCTCCCCCGCCCAAATTACCATCACGGTAGAGAAAAGTCGAATGGGAGGCACTGTTGGGTACTGTAGCACATCCTTTTTATGAGAAGTACAGCGGCGAAACTATTTGAGAGGTGGAGGGTGGCGTGGTGGTGACGAGGGGCAAGGGAGATTATATCCTCCTCCCACACTACATGTTTTAGGTGTTTCCCCCTTGCTCCTCCTCTCCAGACAGCACTGGACAGGCGGACTGACAGGAAACTACGAAAACTCTATCAAACAAACGCACCTCGCTTCTTAAGAAAGAGGGCCCCGCCGGGGTGGCGGGGGATTCCTGCTTTCGCAGCTCGACAAGCCCTCCCCGAGTGATCAGGCTAAACGCATGCTGTTGTTAAATTAGGCGGGGGGCTTCGTCTGCTCGTTCGGGTTTTCTCGCTTCATACACGTCGCTCGAAGTTCCGTTGCCCATGGTTTCCTATATTAAGCAGGTTAGAATAAATGGGCCCCCTTCTCCTACTGTCCGAGGTGAGGCCCTGGGCTGCAGCCCCCTTAGCCCCCCCCCCTCTTAATCCAGCGCTGGGTTTTCAGCGGTCACGCCTGTTGCAGAAGTGTCACTCGACGAGGTTACGTGTTGGAGCTCGAAGCTGTGGTCAGGTTCCTCGGTGGCGTTCCGGAATTAATCTTCGCACGGGCGCGGTATGTTGCAGAAGCCGCTGAGCGCTTCTTTCGTTGCGGGGTGCTTTGCTCGTCGCGACGATAGATCTGGGTTTTTTTTACAAGTACTGATCCAGCTGGTAGAGCACACGTAACCGACAAACGGAAGTCCCAGGAGAGCACCTGATATTATAATAAATTAGGCGGCGCGGGAACTCCAGCGTACCCAAGTGCAGTGAGGGGATCAAGGCTCGAAGCAGAACGGTACGTAGGTTGGGGCCGCCGAGGCAGGTGTGTGCCAGGGTGTGTTCGCATAGACAGCTCCCCTGGCACGCGCAGCGGCGCCTCGCAAGGTCGAGATACCTTAAAGGCGCTTGCGCCCATGATGTTTCTTTTGCCTCGGTGCAGTGAGCGCGATTAACTAGAATAATATGGAGGGCATCCGGTGCAGTCGGGAATACGAGTCATGGCATATGTAGCTCGCGTCGCCGGGCGTATGTAGTAATATCAGAGTTAGCTGTATAAACTTTATGCCTAATACGCTTTGTTACGGTACCTTAAAGGAATGGGTCTAGAGGACAGCGTTGGTACGTTTTTCGTACCGCCTTAATCATATACCCCCCCCTACAAACACACACATCTACCCCCTTTTTTTTCTATATGTATACATACAATTCCTTCCCATGACAGATTCACCAGTTCAAGTTGTCAACTTGTCAATAACTGTCATAGGAATTACTGTAATAAACACAATTCCACGATGAGATTGTTTACTTTTATTTTTTATTGTAACAATGGAAACTACATAGAACCTTATCTTGTATATGTGAAAAAAGTATAGGTCTTTTGCACATGGTGGGTATCCCGAGCTTAATCCAGTGTGCAAAGCAGCTGCTACAACATGAAGTGCATTGAGGGCGCCCAACAAATACGTAATTAAAGGTGAAAAATATAGAGGGAAGCTTCAAAAATACGCTCTGTAGCACTGCAATACATAACATATATTGTATGTGTACATTAAATGTTCAAAAAATCAATGTATCAAAGTCCCATTTGCCTTCCAGTTTATTACAAAGTTCAAGTTTACTGAAGTTTATTATGATATGTACCGCAGGAATCTGCTGTCACACCTGCAGTCAAGGTGTGCTGGCTACCTCAGCGTAAGAAAAAAGAAAAAGAAAACACCAGTGCCACTGCTTCTTGCCTCTGACCTGCACGTGCCTCCACGGCGTCTTTGTTGGTGGAGTCTGCACAGGTGAGCTGGCGTGGTGAGGGATAGGAGTCATCCGAGAGAAAGAGTATCGTTTACACGGAGAAGTGACTGTTCACATTGCCTGTCGCTTTCCCTCAAATGTTTGCTTGGCGACTAGGGTGACACACCCGCAGTCAAGGTGGCTGTTCAAGGTGTGCTGGCTGCCTCAGTGTAAGAAAAAGAAAGAAATTGGGTGTATGTCAGCATGAAAAGAGAACACACAATGCTTTGTCCGCATCGGCTCCCGTTCTTTTTTGGGGGGGGGGGGGGAGGGGGGGAGTTTCTGACCGGATATTTTTTTTTTTTTTTTGCTTGTGTGTGCCCAACTTCATCGCCAACGGATTCGTGAAGTTGTGAGCTCCAGCTGGATACCAGACTGTTGCCAGTGAGTGGACTTTTTCAAACTTTACGGCTCTCTCACTTCGACCGCGTCGCCGGTGGACCACAAGAGTTCGTGGCAGGAAACCGCTCCCGGCCGTTTGGCCGCTCGGTGAGACCTCTTTTTATGGAATATAGAGTGCATGGGGAGGAGCTACCCTCGACGATTTTCTAGAGGATCCCGGCTGGCAATTAGCTGACCGGAGACACCACTTGACGAAATCGTCGAAAGACAGGCCCGGCAATGGAGCCAGGCCTAGCGCGGTACCCGGGCGCAACGATCGTGGCAGGACCAGAGCTGGTGTCAAGAGCCGCATTATTCGTCGAGGAAGAATGCTGCCGCTTCCCAGGGAGAACATCAAAAATTGTGACCCGCCGTGGTTGCTCAGTGGCTATGGTGTTGGGCTGCTGAGCACGAGGTCGCGGGATCGAATCCCAACCACGGCGGCTGCGTTTCGGTGGGGGCGAAATGCGAAAACACCCGTGTGCTTAGATTTAGGTGCACGGTAAAGAACCCCAGGTGGTCAAAATTTCCGGAGTCCTCCATTACGGCGTGCCTCATAATCAGAAAGTGGTTTTGGCACGTAAAACCCCAAATATTATTATTATTATCAAAAATTGTGATCAGAGTGAGGGGGGGGGGGCTGAATATATCCAGGATAGGCCCGACTGTGGTGGCTGATGCAATCAACACAGCTGCTTGCATCGAAGATTCGAAGCGTGAAGCGGATACGATCTGTCCTAACTATCAACAGAATATCGTCGTGGTCAGTACCCCCCAAGCAGGAGAACGCAACCAAATATGTTAGAATCAAGAATATATTGGTGGCGGGTCGTCTGCACGAGGTAGCGGCATACCGCACGACACCACATGCTACGTTCAAAGGTGTAATACGAGACGTTGCCCGTTGTGACGGGCCAGGTGTCGCAGCGCAAGATGTTAATGCAAGAAACCCCCTGGGCGCTGGCAACCAAGAGGATCAAGGACACCGGCACCGTCATAAATGCCTTTGACGAATACCGGGTACCCAACTACATCAGGTATGACAATGCATTGGTCAGATGTACTTTATATCGTAAGCATATCGACATCTGCTAGGTTTGCGGAAGGCTTGGCCATCGTGCCGACGTATGTCCGACGCCCAGCGAAGCCGTATGCAGAGGATGCGGAGCCTCGAACCCAGACGAGCAGCATCAGTGCATGCCTAAATGCAAGTAGTGCGGCGAGGGCCATCTCACGGCAGGAAAGGAATGCAGACAACGCTTTAAAATCCCATACGTCGTTTGACGTCGTCGAAGAGAACAAGCCAGAGCCGAAAGGAGCCGGATGAGAAGCCCTACCCTGGATTACCGCGGTGCCGAGCTCCAGTTCCCGGAACTCGACCAGCATCGGTCCCAGCAAACAGCCCCCGATGGAGGTCGCCGTCGCTCCAGATCGCGGTCTAGGGTTCGCCATCATTCCAGGAGTTTATCACGGAGCCGTTCCTGTGGTCGCTCCAGGGGACGATCTGCTCCCATGGTTCGCTTCCAGCCCAGAAGCCGATCCAGGTCAAGATCCGGAGCCCGGGGACATCATCATCAGCAGCCGGTGGTCCACAAGGAGGGCCGCCCCACTTGGGCAGATCGGGTCCGTGGAGGACCATCGGAGGTGATTTCGACGCCGCTGCCAGAGCATGATGATAGTTTGAAAAAAATCACGAGATTAGAGCGCGAGACCGCGGCCATGAGAGAGAACATTAACAGGCTAATGGCTGAGATAGCAGAGATTAAGGGCGCTAGGAACTCGCACCCCACCGCTACCGTCCCGAGTCCCGATGGCCGAGGGTAGCGACGGGTCACGACCACCGAAGTAGAGGGCAATAGCTTGTGATCAGGAGAACGTGTCACGTAAAGCTAAATCAGAGGTGCGCGAGATGTTAACCGCTCTGAGCGAAAGTATGAAACAGTTAGGTGATAGGATCACTGAGATGCAAAGCAAGATGCCGACCTTAGAAGCAAACACCAACCAGCGGTTAGCCAAAATGGAATCCTTTCTCGAGTTTGTTGCGGGCCCGGTAGCGCCACCGAACTCCCCGATACGTCTTTCTGACCCAACAGCTAGCAACGTAGCCCCGATTCTAGCCCCACCTAGGGTTGGTGTCCAGCTCGTAAGAGATGGCTCCGCCCCTTGAGACATTCCGAATTTGGCAATGGAACTGTAGGGGCTTCTCTAGGAAGAAGGCTCCCCTACAGCAATATCTACGCAGTTGCGAAAAAATGCCCCAGGTTATCTTATTACAGGAAACCCTCTCGCCTGGCATCTCGATGACTGGGTTTTGCTTGGTCACCGGGCAGTCGGGGGGGAGGGGGGTATGTACTCTCGTTAGTAAGAAATTCACTCATGTGACACAAGATCTCAAATTGGCTGGTAGTAATATTGAGTATGTTATGGTAGAGATCATACCTGGTCGGGTCAACCGAGGCAGCATATATGTTCTTAACATACATAGTAGTCCCAACCGAAAAAGGCAACGATTTAAGACTCTGCTCCGCAAGGCCGTAGACAAGGCAGGCTCAAGCCATCTTACTGTCGCAGGGGACTTTAATGCCCCGCTTTATGACTGGGGTTATAAATATGATACCACTAAGGGTAAGCATATCTGGTAGAATGCCATGGATCTGGACCTGACCGCTGATCACTGACCCAAACTTTCCAACCCTAATCGGGACATCCACGTGTAGAGACTCTACCCCTGATCTCATCTTCGTCAAGAACGTGACTGAGGCCAAATGGAATAACTTGGCTGAGAACCTTGGTAGTGACCACTATATTTGTGAGGCCCAGCTTCCTATCGTGGGCAAAAAAACAGCGCGAATTCTCATACACGGACTAGGATAAATACCGGAAGGTTCGGGAGGAGAGGCCTCCCCCAGATTCCCGACCTACCATAGGGCAATGGATGGTTCAGGTCCAAGACGACGTTCGGCGTGCAACCTATAAGGTCTGCACCGACCTTCCTATTGAGAAAATGGATAGCAGGTTAGCCAATCTGTTAGAGGCCAAACAGTCCATTCTCAACAGATGGAAGTGTCAACGACTTCATCGTAGGCTATGCAAAAAGATATCTGAGATTAACAAACACATTGAGGAGCATCGCGTAACCCTCTCTAAACAGCAGCGGAACGAGGTTTGCAATTCGATAGACCGTCAAATGCACAATGGTAAAACTTCGAGCTTGCTTAAGCATCTGCTTAACGAGACCAATACTAAGTCTAATCAGAGGCATGTCATTGGTAGAACCATACACGAGGCCGCACGAATGACCTCTGAGGACGAATTAATCCGCACGCTTGCTACCAAATATCTCCCAGTCGGCTCAGGGCGGTCTCCTGTACATCTCGATTGCCAGGGCCAGGCCAATTCCTACCTGGATGCGGAGTTTGGCGTTAAGGAGATTCGTAGGGTTCTACATAGACTCAATGGTAGATCCGCACCAGGGCCGGATAGCATCTCCAACAAGACGTTGCGAAATCTGGATAACAAATCAATCGCACACCTCACAGAGGAAATTAATGAAATTTGGAGGAACGGAACTGTCCCATTAACTTTGAAGACTGCTCTCGCAGTACTCATCCCCAAACCTGGCAAAACACCTAGCGTTGACAACTTGAGGCTCATCTCGCTTACATCCTGTGTGGGTAAGGTAGCGGGGCACGCGGTCCTGAATCGACTCTCCCGGTTCCTGGAGAATAACGACATATGCCCCCATAGTATCATAGGGTTCAGACCAGGCCTATCCACACAGGATACCATAAAACTGATTAAGCATCAAAGCATAGACAACGACTCTAGCGACACTCGGGCCGTTTTGGGACTTGATCTTGAGAAGGCCTTCGACAGTGTTCTACATTCGCGTATCCTAGCCTCGATATCTCGGCTCAATCTGGGCGAGAGATTTTACAACTGTGTTAGATCGTTCCTCTCGGAAAGGAAGGCTACCCTCCGGGTGGCTGATCTCGAGTCACAACTGCTGGAACTTGGCGAGAGGGGCACCCCACAGGGGTCAGTCATTTCCCCCGTTTATTCAATATAGCCATGGTCGACCTAAGCAGAAAGCTTCTCGAGATTGAAGGCATCAAACACACCACGTATGCTGACGATATAACTATATGGTGCGCAGGAGGCAATGACGGTCAGGTTGCGGGAGCCTTACAGGAGGCCATAGACACTATCGAAACCTATCTCGATCCCACCGGTCTCAGATGCTCCCCCTTGAAGTCAGAGCTCTTGCTGTATAGTCCCAAGAAACGCGGTCCAAGGCCCAAGGGCTGGACATCGTTAGAAGACAGAGACATTAACCTACATACAAGAAACGGATGCCGTATACCCAGAGTCGATTCAATCAAGGTCTTGGGCATGATCGTTGAGTCAGGGGGCACAAATGGCACGACTATACGCAAGCTAATTGCTAAAACTGAAAGTGCTGTTCGTTTAGTTCGGAGGGTGTCAAATCGGCATCATGGACTCACGGAGGATAACCTCTTTCGACTAATGCATGCCTTCGCTTGTACCACTTTACATACGTGGCAGCAGCCATTCATCGATGGAAACGGGCAGAGCGGGATAAATTGAATGCACAGCTTAGGAAGATTACTAAGCGGGTTCTTGGGTTACCCGTATACACTTGTACAGAGCGCTTAATGCAGCTTGGCATTCATAACACTCTTGAAGAGATTACAGAAGCCCAGGAGCGCGCACAGCTGACTCGCCTCACTACAACGAAGGCAGGGAGATCCATCTTGCAGGAACTCGGATATCACCCCGATAGAGCAGCGAAGGAGTTCTCTGACGTTCCTCCGTCGATTCGCGAGAACATTACGGTCGCGCCAGTACCTAGGAACATGCACCCCGATCATAATCGCGGTAGAAGGAGGGCAAGGGCGGCCAACCTGAATACTGTTAACCAACTTTATAACGTGAAGCTCACCTTGTATATTCGCATGGAAATTGGAAATGAATTGAGTAGTTATATGGCTCAGTGCTACCCTACTAATGTTCCCTATGATCTCCGACACGAGCGATTTAGTATACCATTGTTCAGAACCATTTACGGTAATCAAACATTGCTCTACCTTACACCTAACCTTCTCTGCAACAATAGTTATATCCACGAACTTATTGAAAAATGTACTTCTACCCATAGTTTAAAGAAAGATGTTACAATGGTACTTACTATCTGGTACTGTGTCCTAAATAAATTCTTTTAGTTAAAAAAACCTTTTTATTGTTCTATAACCTCTGTACTCTGCTGCGTTTTCTAACAGTTATACATTGCTAGGAATGGTTATGTTACATTTTGTATAACGCTTGCACAAAGTTTGTAGTTTTTAATATGTTGCCATTTATGTACGCGTTTGTTCTTGTTATGGGTTATTGCTGTTTGCACTATTGTGTGATTCTGTTACTCAATTTAAGATACCTAATGACGATGTTACTTTTGTTCATGATAGTTTTTATGGTGCTTTAATGTACAGGCGCCCAAATCTTTAACTGGCGCGCGCGAGCGGCGACTTTTCCGTGCGTCAGCGCCGTATGACGGGGCGCGGCTGCAAAGAGTCTGAGGCTAAGTGCATACGGACAAAGCGCGCTCAGCTCGGCCCTTCGTCTGCTAAGCTGTTTCCAGCCTCGCCCCGTCATACGGCGCTGACGCACGGAAAAGTCGCCGCTCGCGCACGCCAGTTAAAGATTTGGGCGCCTGTACAAAGCCATTGTTATTCTTTTTTTTTATTCTCACTGCTTCTGAGTAAATGTATGGGTGGAGGGACCTTAGTTAGGCAGAGTTCGTCTGCCTTTAGTCCTTTCAACCCAGGCAATGTATGTCTGAATAAACAAGCTGAAAATGAAACTGAAACCTCCTTAGGCAAATACACAGTGATCATCGACAGCTCACCTTTGTGGATGCCGCTCCTTGTAAGGGACGTCGGGCGTTCACCATCGTCACTGTCGATGGTTGGCAAGGAATCACCAATGCTGCCTCGGTTCAGACGAGGGTCTACGAAATAGCTGAACAAATGGCTATTGCACTAGCCCTGCTGTATAGCTTACGGGATGTCATCTGTAGTGATTCAAGATCTGCAGTTGAAAAAGGCACTGTTTCCAAACAGGCCCTCAGACTTTTGGGGGGCAAGGCAACCGCGCACCACTTCATTTATTGGTTGCCCGCACATCAGGGTCAGGTAAAGGGTGCTCCTCCCAAGCTCAACGAGTCAGCTCACAGGGCTGCGCGTGAACTTGCCCACCGCGCTACCCTCGACCAATCGGAAGCCGACTCCCCAGGGAACAGGGACACGCCCTCCACCTACAACGAGATTACTAAACACTACTATCTCAGCCGTAGAACCTACTTTGTTCCTCATCCGCGGCTCAATAGAGCTGAAGCATTAAAGATCCGTCTACTACAAACGAATACCTGTCCCAATCCGTCGCTCTTACATAAAATCTATCCGGATACTTACACCAATGCTACCTGCCACGATTGTGGAGAAATACCCACGTTAGACCACATGCTCTGGCGGTGTGCCCGGTCACGCTCTATCATCGATAACAGCTCGGCCAGATGGGAGGCGGTTCTCCGCAGCCCTCTGCTGGCTGACCAACTTTGGTATGTCCAGCAGGCCCACGATGCGGCGGAAAGGCTCGGCCTTCGGGTTCCCACGTGGGAGCGGCCCGCTTCGTGAAGACTGACGATCTGCAGGACTTCATTAAAGCTTTACCATACCATACCATACCATACCATACCATACCATATATCAACATCAGTGCCACTGGTTCTTGCCTCAGACCTGCACGTGCCTCCGCGGCATCTTTGTTGGTGGGGTCTGCACAGGTGAGCTGGCTTGGCGAGGCGTAGGAGTCATCCGAGAGAAAGAGTATCCTTTACATGTAGAAGTGGCTGTTCAGATTGCCTGTCGCTTTCCCTCAAATGCTTGCTTGGCGACTAGGGTGACACACCCGCAGTGAAGGTGGCTGTTCGAGGTGTGGTGGCTGCCTCAGCGTAAGAAAAACAAAGAAATTGGGTGTATGCCAACACCAGTGCCACTGATTCTTGCCTCTGACTTGCACGTGCCTCCGCGGCATCTTTTTTGGTAGAGTTTGAACAGGTGTGCTGGTGTAGCGAGGCGAGGTGTAGGAGTCATCCGAGAGAAAGAGTATCGTTTACATAAAGAAGTGGCTGTTCGCATTGCCTGTCGCTTTCCCTCAAATGCTTCCTTGGCGACTAGGGTGACACACTCGCAGTCAAGGTGGCTGTCCGAGCTGTGCTGGTTGCCTAAACTTAAGAAAAAGAAAGTAGATGAATGTCAATACCAGTGCTAATGCTTCTTGCCTGTTACCATCATTTGCCTCCAGGACCTCTTGGCTTGCTGAGTCTGCATGAGGGAGCTGCTGTGGCTAGGCGTAGGCCTTGTCTAAGCAAAAAGAAAAGGCCATTTCCCCCCCCCCCACATGGGGAATTATGGAAATAAATGCAGTTATTATGTCTGCTTCTTGAACTGTTCTTGCCTAAATGTTTTAAAACATAGTGTTCAGAATACACCAGCACTTTGACTGTTTTTGCTTCTCATACACCTTCAGGTGTTGCTGTGAGATCCTTGGTGTGGATGCGTGCAGCATTGTAACCCTTGGTGGAGGTATTTGAAGTGGTAGCGAAAAATATAGAGAATAATCCTTGTCTGCATGAATGCTTTCAATTTCTAAATGCAGTGGTAACTATCATTATTGGTGCAAGGCCCCCACATCTATCCGGCATAGCTCGAAACTGAATTTTTACTTCAGTGTTTCACAAGGTGTCTGATATGCCCACATTAGGTGTGATCCGTTTCTTTTTATTTATCCCAGTTTGGAGAGACATCATTAAATAGTTTTTTTTTGCGTGGCTTGTTTTTTGGTTTGTTTTTGAATTTATCAAGCAGCAGTCCCATGATGCTAAAGTGACTCATGTATTTACAATAATCCGCTTTTGTTTTGCTGAAAAACGACGCATTTCCTAACCCATTGTTTCCAATCCCATTACTCGCATAATTTTGCAGAGTTTTCTACCTATATTGAATTGCTTGACCTTCACTAAGTAGTCTTTCATTTTCAAATACCATTCTTCCCTCGAAATCATTCGACACTTCTCATATTTTCTGTACCTTGGGCTTCTGATACTATGCATTCACCATTTTTGCTTGTTGTTTCTGACTAGAAATGTCTTCTTTGATTTAGAGCTTAAATTTTACCTGTGGAACACACAGAAGGGCTTGCCATTGCGTATCTGCATAACAGGGAAACATGTTTCATTAAACATTTGCAAAGTCCAATAGCAGATTGACGAATGCAGCTTGCGGTGTGATTTGACTGAATGAAACATAAAAGTAACTCATCTCACTTGGTAAATTAAACCACACATTAGTGTGATGTACAAGATATGTTACACTAACGCGGTGGGTTTTATTGCTTATACAGCAAAATAATCGGTGCGCAAGAAAAACTTTTTTGCTTAACCCTTGTACACACTGATTCAAGGAAAATGAGCTGGAGCTGTCCACATGATCTACTTATTTTACCTGCAAGTATATTCAACAGAAATGTGTCCCAGCTGCTTAGTGGTATTTGAGATTATGTCAATATTGCATATGTGCATGTTGTCTAGAATAATTGAATTTTCAAAATGCTCGTAGGGATTTTATGTGCATATCTGCAGTTTATGGATACATGTAAAAGACTCAGCATCAAGTGCGAGTGAACAGTCCCACAGGCCCGGAGTCAATCATGCAAATAGATTCGCTGCCCACATTTGTGACCAGAAAAGATATGCCACATGAAATGGCGCGCAATGAAGTGTTGAAAATATTGCACAGTTAATAAAACACCTACGCCACTAATATGTGGGTTCATGCACTCGATTTCGTCCGTATTAGGCACTCGCCTCTTGATTGCTTCGTGGCACAGAAATACTCGGCATCGGGCTGTTTTTCTGCTGTGACCGTTGTAGAAGCATCATTGTTCAAAGTGCAACAATTACACGGATTCTATGACTTTATTGTGGATTCGCCAGTACAATTCCGGTGCGCTGGTCCGCCTGTCATGCAATTTCCTACTGAAGGGAAACCTTCAAATAAAAACACCACTCCGCATGTAAAAAAATTTCTACTGCGACGCTTCTCAAACGATTGTGATGCATCACACGAGCTGTCCACTCGCGTGATGTTCTGAACAAGTAAATTCGTTTACTTACATGTGAAGGTATATGCGAGAGCACTTCGGGGCTTGGGTGGCACAAAAGGCACGATGTGCCACAGCATCCGATGTTGACGCCCGATTGCATGTCAAACCTAAACTGTATGAAACTACTACGCATCCAAAAAATAGATTCGAAACCGAAATTCGCGTCATCCTTCATTGCATGAATGCGTACATCGTGATTTACGTAAGTCACGGACTTATCCTGTAAAGTTAATATTAACGCATCACCTTCATAAAGCCATCAGGTATGCGTTTTTAAATGACAAAGCATAAGGTGACCTTACTTGTTTTAAGTTCTTTCAATAGTAACTGCGCTGGCCACATTGACCAGTAGCAACAGTGCGGCGCCCTAGTGGTTCCCATTTTTTCGGGCCAGCTCTTCCTCTACAGTTGGTTATATCAACTCTATAGTGGTGCACAACTGAAGCGCCACTATAGGTGAGTGGGGGACAAACACTGAAGCAAGAAGACCTATGTAATCATCATCATCACCATCATCAACTTGTTTTATGTCCACTGCACGACAAAGACCTTTCCCTGCGGGTTCTTTCTTGGTGACCCCTGCCAACCAGCGATTCAGGCGAAAGAAATAGCTGGCCTGTGCAAGCCAGCTAATTGTCGTGCGGAATGGCGGCGCTCACTTGAACGCGGCGGTTTCGTGGGAGTTGGCTTTCTTGTTGCTTTTTAACGCGATAGCGTTAAGGAGCTCGTGTCGCAGAAAAGCCGGTGTCGTCGGCGTCGGTGTCGGCGTCGGTGTCGGCGTCCGCGGCGTTGGCCGTGAGCGATAAATCACAGCAGGCACTTCATAAATAAAGAGCAACTTCCAAGATGGGCTGGGTGGGAATCGAACCAGGGTCTCCGGAGTGTGAGACGGAGACGCTACCACTCAGCCACGAGTTCGATGCTTCCAAGCGGTACAAACGCGCCTCTAGTGAATGCGGTGTTGCCTTCAAAACGAGCCGTGGAAAGTTATACTGCGGTGTATATCGGTAATTATGAACATGTAACTTACAGAAGTCGCAATTACACGAGTAGCGAAGTGCGTTTCCGCTGCGTTTCTTCTGGGCTTTCCGCACACGCAGAGCCATCTTGCGGCAAACATAGAAGACCCCCTCCTCTCCATGTACGGCGCTGCCCGACAGATGGCGCGCCACGCGCGCATTGGAGCTGTACGAGGACCGGTGCGAGGCGGGTCGCGGCATGGACTCTCTCCCCTGACAACGCTTCGCCTTGCTCCCTCTGCAGAATCATGCGGCCTTCCTTTCTTTAGATCACTATCTGTCTATCTTTCGGCCCGTGCCGATCACGACGTTTGGCTGGCGTGCATCATTTCCCCCTCCGAGATACCGAGTTCTTTGGTTCGTTCCGCTTGCTCAGGCGCACGTTTCGTTGCTGCGCCGAACGCTGCGTTACTCGACCATATGGCTCGACGCTCACCGCGTCCGATGCGGGGCGCCTCGTAAGTGATGGCTGCCCTGTAGCCCATTGTCTTACACCCCTTGGCGGGTCGACAGGAACGCTGTCGCGTTCCACTCTTGAAGGCGAAGCTTAAGCGTCCTCCAATTTTTTTTGTCCTTGCGCGTTTGTTCAAAATGTGGCGTGTCCTTCACTTCAAATTTTGCCTGACCTAGCGCATGACAACCGTGACGGTGCACTTGGGACTAATTTTGCGCACTCTTGTTCTGTAGATAGGCGCGCCCGGAACCAGGCACGTACCCAAGGGGGGGCCCGGGGAGGCCCGCCCCCCCCCCCCACTCCCCGCTCACGCCATCATTTCTCACACACATTCCTAAGGCGCCGCCAAATCAATGTTGCAACTTGACAGTTATTCGGCGGTCAACATTTTGCTGCCTTTTTCACTCCTTTTGGATGGCGGTAGTTATCGGCGTCTCCTGGGATGTGATGGCCAGTTTCCTCATCAATTCGGTGCCTGCGCGATTAACTCGAGATGCATTCAGTTGTTACTGTCTATTCAACGGTCACGCCCATCGTTGTTGCTTCGTAAGTTCAACCCTCTTCGTGTAGAGTGACCCAGGGACCAGGCAAGGGATTCAGTTCGTGGTGAGATGGTCTGTATGCACAGGGAACGAGTTGCGGCCAGAGAAAACGCCAATTGCGTTTAGCTTTTCTTTTTGTTTCAACATTTTCTCGAGTGACGGCTCGCCGCGACGCTGACAGATTTTCGGAACCATATACCCGTGATATGGGTTAGATAAGGTGGAAAATAATGCGGGATAGCATTCATCATCAATCCCTGCAATAATCTTGAAACTTATGGGCAAATTAATATGACTGTCCCCTGTTAACTCGTCTGGTTTTTCCCTAATTGTACAGCTCTTTTCGCGCAAAATTGCCAACTGGAAACAAGAGTCGCAAGGACTTGAGAAATTAAGTGATGTACTAAGGAAGATAGCCAAGGCAACAGCCAAACAGGAAGGAAAAGCGAAAATTAACAAATGCAACCGTTGTTTATGAAAATATTCTTGGATCAACATCTTTTTATTTAAAAAGGGAGTAGAGAAAACGCCGCCGGAAGTGGAGGACAATTCCGTGTGTTCTGAATGACGCTTCTACAGTTATCATTCGAGCCGCTTAACGTTGCCACTTCTCTGCTGTGCTTGTTTTTCCAACCTTCGGCGGTGGGCGCAGTACGTGCAGAGTCGCAGCTTCCTGTGCCATACGCGGTTGTACGCGACTGGCGGCCACGCATCGTTACGTAACTTCCCAAATAACCATAAGAGTCAGTTGTGACTCTTAACTTCTCAGAACAGTAAACGAGGGATCCAAAAGAACTGTGACTGTTCTGCAAATATTTATTTCTGTATATTTCTTCCAGAGATAGTTCAAAAAACGCCACTATGGTGGGGTGCAATTTAAAAGGAAGCTTTAGCTCGGGCCCAACTCTGAGGCGGCCTATTCAAATGCACGTAAAACGCAAAAACGTTTTTCTGAGATAACCCCTGGACCGATTTTAATGAAATTTGTTGCATTTGAGAGACACAGTTAAATTATAGTGACTGCTTGAAGAGGAATTTCGAATTAGTGCCTGAATTTTGTTAAAAATATTTTCATATATTCGACAGCTTGAAAAAAATAGAAGCACGAAGTTTACAAATCCATAGCTCTGCATCACGAACGGATGTCGCGGCCCTGTAAACGGCAGAGATCAGACCATTCAAAGCGGACAAATTCGATATATCGTTTTACATCTTATGTGAATTTGTTACGTTGCTTACAAGGGTTCACAAAAGGTGTATTTCCATATTGCTAAATTTTTTGAGATTCATATGTAACATATATACCACTTTTGTCCGCTTTAAATGTACTACTAGATGCCATTCACAGAATTGTGATATCATTTTTCGTTGCCGAAAGACAGAGTTGTAAACTTGATAGTCTCGTTTTCTAAACATTTTCGATTTTGATAATTTTAATGAAAATTTACAATATAAAGCGAAAATTCAAAACCAACAGCCACTAGAGTTTAAGTTTTTCTTTTAAATGCAACAAACCTCGTCACATTTGGTGCAGTTGTTGCTGAGAAAAACGAATTCTCCTTTCACATGTATTTAGATAGGAGCACCCGAGCTAAAGCTTCCTCTTAAGTCTGCAATGAAGCCCTGGGCCGCTATTTTGAAGGGATGCCTTATGCCTTATTCTATGCTATTCTTATCATCCACCACACACGGCCGCCTGATCCCGTTGATAATGTGGGTAGACCGTCGCTCTGACCACTGGCCAAGCGCGAAAAGCCTGAAAAAGCATAGAATCGGAAAAGGCATCGCTACAAAATAGCGGCCCTGCCCGCGCCCTCATAGCCGCCGGCCACTGTTCCTCCGCGAGGCTGCAAATAATTCGTGCTTCAAACCTCTTCTGTTACCCAAATAAGGCGGTAACTACAAAAATAAAATTATTAGCGTGTAATTTTATACCTTTCTCCTCGCCTATTATAGTGGAATGGCGAATGCCTGATTCATTATTGAACTGAAATAACATGCTTGCTTCGCTACAACTATTTGTTGTGAAGTTTCACTTCAGTTGGCAGTGAAGTTTCATGAGTAAAACGGGTTCAGCAGAGACATGAACTGCACAGCAGACTTTTGAAGAGTGAAATGCTCAGAGTCGATACATTTTATCCATGTCTGTTGCACACCTCATTGTTTCCGCCGATGAAAAGACTTTTGAAGAACAGCAGACGCTCCGGAGGTATCAAGTACTACGTCATGTTGAAAAGGCCGCATGACGACGATTTTTTTTGCTTCTGTCATTGGCTGGCGGAGTAACACAACTCCGCGCGGTCCGTGTGCCTTTGTTTCCACCTACTGTTTTTAAAGTTCTATTCTACTAAAGTAATCTTTATTTTACATGTTTCTCTTCTTTACTTGTTCTTGGCAGTGTTGTTCCTGCGCTTCTTTCCTGCGCAAGTCCATTTGGCGTGGTTCTTTGTTTGCCAAGTAAAGGAGAGGCGTATCGCACAGGCGTACCTGTAAAATACACCTTATTTCATTTCTTTTTTGTGGGTTTACGCGTTTTTATGGCGAATGGTGGGCGTTATTCACATTTGTACTGGTAAAGGTACCCCCCTCATCTGCATAGAAAAGTTACCTTGAGTTGCCCCCCCCCCCGGAAAAAAATCCTGGGTACGTGCCTACCCGGAACGTATGTTTCTTTTGTTCCCTTTCTCAATAGAAACAAACGCTGCGCAGGCTATGTCCATGTAATGCGTTTTTGCGGATCTGTAGCATCTGCTGTTTTCGATTACGTAAATCGTTTTTGCTTAACGTGTGAGTGCGTAGATAACAGACACTTTCAGTTTCGCGTTTGCAACTGAACGTAAAAGCATTACGTACATAAAGAAATAGCGCCGTCCTTACTGCGCATGCTCGGAACGTTATTTTTTTTCTGCGGTTTACGCGCGCTATGATTTGTCGAGTTTAACGTCCGTAATGTTTACGGACGCCAAGAAGTAGCGTTGTCGAACATGGCGGCACTCATGGCTCCCGCTTCAGCGTGAATTCTCGTGATGGCGAGGCTCTTACTCGCGTTATCTCCAGTAACTATTGTAATGAGCTTTCCCTTTCTCTAAACTCACCTGAAAGGTTAGTTATGAGCGCATAGCAGGACCATTTTCTGAGATCGTTCGGCGATTCTGGGGCCTGTTAGCCTAACGAGACGCGTCCACATAGTAACAGGATGGTTGCTAATGAACCGTCTAGTCTTGGACACGTTTAGCACGAGGTACCAGACGGCGCCCTGTTTTATAACGTTTTATAACGTTGCGAGAGCGCGTCATACCTTGGGTCTCCGCGGCATTGATTACTGTTGAAACAGTGGTGAGAGTTGCTTTGCGACATTTTGAGGATTTGGATCCTGTGCCTATCGGTTTTTGCTAAAAGGCACGTGCTCTGCATTCATATATTATGATAGTATTTGCATCAGAAAAAACCGTGCAATACATGGCAAGAAAGCCGGGAAAGCAGGCAGTGCGCGGAGGGGAGGGGGTCCCTGAAGGCATATGAGGGGACGGATGAGAATGGAGAGGGCAGTGAGTCAACCGGCAGACACTGTTATGTCGACAGTAGGCTGCAGAAAATGGAGGCTTTCCAGGAAGAGCTTGTCAAACAGCTGGAAGAGCTCAAAAATGAGCTAAATAGGGAGCATGATGCACGGAAGGTAGTTGAAAAGAGACTTGAATCAGCCAAGGAAAAGGTGAACAGGGCCGCCATTGTGAACGAGAATGTGCGTGACAATGGAACGCAGTCCCCCGACGTGACAGGAGAGGGAGTGCTAGCAAAGTACGTGGAATGCGTGCAACGTGGTGAAGGGTTAGCTGGAAAGAGCGGTACCTACCTTGAGGCTGCCACGCGTGAAAAGCAGGAGCACAGGGGACAATGCCCCTTGTCGAGTCCGAATCACGCGGAAAAGGACAAAAGGGAGCAGGGAGAGGTAGGAGAGAGTGAAAGGGTGATTATAGCCGGCGACTCAAACCTGGCTAGGTGCTCAGAAGCAATTGTGGAGAAGTTGAAAGGCGATAAAAGAGTGGCGGTAGGGACATTTCCAGGGCGGACACTAGGTTCTGTCATGGAGCGAGCAAAAGAAAAGCTCGCGGAAAATGCCCACATGCACAACCATGTCATAGTAGCAGGTGGGCTAAATGACGTCCTAAAGAGGAAAGGGACAGGACAAGCCCAGCGCTTGTCGAAGGGGGTGGATGACTTGCGCGAGCTATGCCCTCAGGTACATACCGTGGTGTGCAGGGTACCGGAGGTGCCTGTACGTGACAGTCACGTACAAAGAGCCATAGTGGCTGCTAATGAGGCGATATGGAAAATGAGCCGAGAGAAAGGCTTCGAGGTTGTCGAAGTAAACAGGGAAGTGAGAAGGTGCGGTGGTTTAAAACGAGACGGGATCCACTTCAATTACAGGCTGGCACGAGAAGTGGGCTGGCGACTTGGTGGTCGCGCTGTTGCTTTTTAGGGGGCCCACGGGCGCTCAGGGGGCCAGAGTAGGTAGTAATGAAGAAGGTCCCCTAGGGGAACCTCAGAAGAGCATCGCCGTCGATAACCGAAAAAGGAGGAAAGCAAGAAAGGGCTCTCGCCATGCAATAGGCTACATAAACATGCAGTGCGGCGGAAGAAAGGAAAATTGGGCAGAGATTGAGGAGCAGTTAAACAGAAAACAAATAGCGCTGTATGCGGTTACAGAAACGCACCTTAGAGACTCGGCAGAGCCGCCAGTGATTGAGAATTATGCTTGGGAAGGGTGCAACAGAACTAAGTCGGAAAGAAAGGGAGGGGGAGACGGAGTGCTTATCCATCAGGGAGCCAAATGGAAAAGAGTAAATTCAAAATGTCAACAGCATCTTTGTTTATTAGGTACAATGAGTGGGAAAAAACTTGGCTGGGCGTTACGTATTTGTGGACCGGAAATAATTGCACAGAGAAGAATAAAGAGTTAGTGGAATGCATAAGCGCTGATATTAAGGGTTTCGGGAATAGTGCTGAAATTAACCTATTAGGTGACATCAATGCCCACATACAGGATTTAGATCGCTATACCGACAACAACGGGAAGTCAATGCTAGACCTTTGTGAGCAACATAACCTCGTTATCGTGAATACAGGACCTAAGTGTGAAGGGCAGATCACGTGGGAAGTGGTAAACCGGCAATCAACCATTGATTACTGTCTGATGACAGAAGAAATTCATGATAAGCTGAGAGAAATGGTCATTGATGTGGAAGGTTATAGCAGCATAGGGAAGTGACCATAAAGGCATCATTTTGAAAATGAGATATGTAGTTGGGAAAGAGTACAAGGGGTGCAAAATGGCCAGTCCAAATTTGAACGCCGAACAAATAACAAATATAGCCACTAGAGTCGAGCAAGAACTTTGCAAATGGCCAAGAGTGGGATGATAGTGAGCTTCTAAGTGTATTAACGACAGAAATACGGAAAGAGAAACAACATGTTCGTTGGAAAGGAAAAAAGAAACCGAAAAGCCGGTGGAACAGGGAGATACGAGAAGCGTTCGCTGAAGGACAGAAAGCACCCGGGAGCACAGGCAGGCAAAGAAGGCGCAGTTACCAGTAAATAGGAAATATACGGTGAGAAAAAGTCTATGGTACAAATCCATAGACTTGCTTGCAAATCCTGTTGCAAGCAAAATTAAAAGGCGAAAGTGAACGTTGGTTGTCAGAAATATGTGAGAAAAAGAAGGCCGCACCTAGGATATTTTGGAACCACATAAAATTATTAAGCAGGAAGTCAACAATAATACAACACTTGGTCGCTTGGTCGCCTTCGATGACTCCTTCTACGTCAGCGAGTGTTTCGGTGCCGACCGAAATAGCAATGCTGGAGCGAGGCGGGATGCTCACATGATCTTCGAGCACACTCAAGGCGTGGTGACTACGAGGGCTCTCCGGCGGTATAGCTTGATTTTCCGACAGCGTTATTGACTTCGACTTCAGGTCGATGATTGCACCGTGTTGGTTCTGGAAGTCCATGCCGAGAATGACGTCTTGTGAACACTGTTGGAGGATAACGAAAGTGGCAGGGCAAGTCCCGTCATGAACGCTAATTCTTGCTGTGCAGATTCCAGTCGGCGTTGTGAGGTGTCCTCCAGCGATCCAAATTTGCGGGCCTTCCCATGCAGTCTTAACTTTCTTCAACTGGGCGGCAATGGGTCCACTCATGACGGAGTAATCGGCTTCTGTGTATACTAAGGCGGTGACTGCGTGTCCGTCGAGAAGCACGTCGGTCGGTGTTTCTTTGTCTGGCGTTGCAGTTAGGCCTTGGCGTCGGATCACGGTTGCGTCGCGTCGACCTGTGGCTGGTACGTGGCGTCGTAAGGTGGTCATTCGTCGGTGTATTTTTTGCTTCCAGACTTCGTCGAGATGGCGGCGTGTCGTTATGTCGTCGAGGTAGTCCCTTCGTAGTTTTCGTAGGCGGCGAAGGATCTTCGTTAGTTCGACGAACAGCATGGGCACCTCCATCGGTTGCTTCTGGCTTGTTCAGCCTGGTACATATCTCTCCAGAGCGCTGGCCATGGCGGCAGCCTTAGCGCCGGAAGACACAAGGGAGGACACGTACTGTCTGAACAGCTGTCAAAACGTTTTGGTGTCGACTCTGCGTGAAGAAAACTCGAGAGCTTACGCCAAGGTACGCAAGATCCATACGAAGGATGAACCCTTCGAAGTGGAGGCCTACACCGCAGCAGGAGAAGATAAATGCAAGGGTGTTGTTCGCAGTATCGACGTGGACATTAGCCACGCGGAGCTTAAAACCTTTTTCGCCAATCATCGAAATCCGGGCCTCATCGAGGTACGTCGGATCAAGCAAACTACAACGGTGGTGGTACTTTTTGAGGGACAAAGAGTGCCAAACCACGTTATTTGTGGTAACGTACTCATGCCCTGTGATCTCGACCGACGACAGAAAAATGTGTGCTACGGCTGTGGTGAAACCGGACATAGATCCGACCTGTGTCCCCATCCGGCAAGTGTTAGAAAGTGTAAGGGCTGTGGAATCACTTCCCCGCCTGAAGATCATCAATGTGATCCCAAGAGTGCTATTTGCGGTGGCGCACACCCAACTGGGTACCGAAAGTGTAATCGAAGGTTCCAAATGCCTTATATTGCAGATGCAGATGCCTGCACATGCAGATGCCTCAGCTTCTGCATGTGGCGACACCGTGCGGATTCAGTATAAAGGGCCACCCATTGGAATACGCGACCACTGGGCACGGTGGCACCGAAAGAATGCGGTTAAACCCTCTACTGTTCTTTGTGCAGTTCTGCCTCCTGCGCACTGCGTACTGCCTGGAGCACAACGTGGTCACGGCGGCTACGTACGAACACGGCGATCTCATCTACCATCAACCTGCTGATCAGCTTCTGTTGCCACCCATCAGACCACCTCATCATACAACGACAGCAAGCACAGAGGGCGCCACGCAGCTTCTGCATGTGGCGACACCGTGCGGATCCAGTATAAAGGGTCACCCATTGGAATACGCGACCACTGGGCACGGTGGCACCGAAAGAATGCGGTTAAACCCTCTGTTGTTCTTTGTGCAGGTGAGAAAGGATTATGGATTACGGCAAGTGTTACCGTTCAAGCGATCCGTCTCTACTAGTGCTGCCGTGCCCATGGCTGTGTTGCTTGCTTGATGTATTTTGCCTCCGGAAGTTACTGCTTTTAGGAGGGGACATTGAAACTAACCCCGGGCCCGAAGTTTCTCAAATTTTGAAACAACTTAAAGAAATCGCAGCTGATATTAAGGATATCAAAGAACATCGACTGGTAGAAATTGAAAAAAAGGTAGACGCTTTATCGAAACTTGAAGACAAGGTAACTTTATGCCAAAATCGGCTTTCACATATTAAGGAAGTTGTTCTGACCCTTGAAAAGAAAATGGACGAATTGGAGAACCACAGTAGAAGACCTAATTTGATTATTTTTGGTCTAACAGAACCAGAGAGTGAAAACGGCGAATCATTGGAAACAGCTGTAAATAAGGGTAACTTCCAAGAACTTCTCAAACTGAACCCGATAGCTATTGAGCGAATACATAGATTAGGTCGTCCGTCCACAAATAAGAAATGACCTGTCATCCTGAGGTTGTTCGATACAAGAGACAAAGCGTTAATTTTTAAACAATGCCACAAGCTGAAGAACACTACTATATCAATAAGTGAAGACTATTCGCGAAAAGTTCGAGAAGTTAGAAGGAAGCTGTGGGCAAGTGCGAAAGAAAACCGCGAGAAGGGTGATAAAGTTTCCTTAGCTTTTGACAAATTATACATCAATAGGACAGCTTATATTTGGAGCGAGGAAACAAATGAAAGAATTCCTGTTGTAAAAAAATTACCGACGATTACGTTACTTCCTAATGCGAAATTTGAGCGCAGCAAATAAGCTGTTTCACCTTTTCGATAGATTGAGGCAAAGAAATCGAGCAACACATGTATGCGCTATCACAGAATTTTTTTTTATTTTCACACGTATTCCTTTAACAAAGACTCCACTAGGTAAGCTTCTGCTTCGGCGGCACACACCTCTGGATTCTGACGGCGACGGCGCTGGGCCTCTGCTCTGGCAGCTCGTTTAGCAGCAGCAGCAGCAGCAGCAGACGGAGGACTTCCATCGGTCGTCTCGCTCATGGCTCAGAAAGAACTGGCAGATAATTTCGCAGTGGCGAACGGCAGCGGCAATTTCGGCTCGGGCGGTGCACATATACAGATTCGCCGCCACCGATCTGGCTCTCTGATTGCCACCGCACAGGGCGAACGGCAGCGGCAATTTCGGCTCGGGCGGTGCACATATACAGATCCGCCGCCACCGATCTGGCTCTCTGATTGCCACCGCACAGGGGTTGCATTGGAGGAGGAGCGAAGAAAGGAATTAAGTTCGAGCCGGCGCTTTGACAACCGGAGACTCGCAGGAAGAGGGGGGAGGGGGGCGGCGTGTACACCCAGCGGCAAACGATGGGGGCAGAAGCGCGCGCAGCAAGCGGACAACACGATAAAGGGAGGAGGGAAGAAATAGCAGCGACTGACTGATGCCGCTGACGCCGATAGTGAGTCAACCCCAGCTGCGGAGTTGGTTTCAGGGACAACGCCGCCGATGCCGACACAAACAATATGATACCCTCGCTTCCGCAGCGCTAAGAACCAGGTCTAGCCGTGGGAAGGTGGTCACGTATTCAAAGAGTTTATTCAGACAACGTGGTACAGTTGCCTAGGGCGCAGACCAAAAGGCAAGTGGTTGCCTGACAAGGAGTCTGTGCCCTTGCTCCCATTCGAGAGCACAAGACATTCAGCGCATAAAATCAACACTAAACATGATCGAAATACAGAGTGGTTGGTAACATTCGTCGACGTGCCGGGGCCTACGTGAAATAACCGGCGCGTCGGCAACTGAAGAGCACCCTATCCGCCACACAAGAACAGGGGGGGGGGGACCCTTTCCTCCTCTTTCTGCATGGCGGCGACGGTGTTCTATGCAGTCACGTTATCTTGACTCTCTAGCGGCGTCAGCGGCATCCAGCGGTATCAGTCGGTCGCTGCTAGCGCTGGGGGGATGAAAGGGGGGCGGATCTGGTTACGAGGCCGACGACAACGCCGACGACGACGCGAAACCCAGGAACGGACGCCAAAGAGCTGCGCTCTAAAACGACGCAGAAAAACCATACCGCCCCACGACCCGTCGTCACGCGCAAGCGCAGAAATAGGCACGAGCGTCGCCGATGATCCAGACAATGCATGAGAACTTTCGTGTTCAGAAATCTTCGAACCTGCCATCCACAGAAATTCAGTTTCAGCCAAGGATAAACGTCTGCGTATAGTGTATTTTAATGCTCGTAGCGTGGTGAACAAGATAGATTCCCTAGAAATTCACTTGCTACAACACGATCCGCACATCGCAGTCATAACGGAAACCTGGTTGCGCAGCGATATAACAAATTAACTCGTTTTTCCACCCCATTACGAAGTATTTCGTAAGGATAGACTGCGCAGAGGCGGAGGTATAGCGGTTCTAGTTAAAGATCAAATCGGAGCCACGCTTATCGGTGATACTCCTGAACTAGAGTACCTATGCATCAGGTTATCGTGCTGGGGTCAATGCTTTGTGCTGTTCGCATTTTATAGACCACCTGATGCTACACCAGAATACTTGAATAAACTTAAAGAGCACATGTCTCTCTACCAAAATAAGAACATTTTCCTGATTGGCGATCTTAACTTGCCTGGTATCAATTGGGAGCTCCTCCAAACAAACAATAAGGCCGATGCAAATGCTAACATTATTTTGACATTATGCTAACACATGATCTTATTCAAGTGGTTAATGAACCCACGCGTGTGCAAGGGTCGTCATGTTCTATATTAGATGTTATTTTTTTAAACCGAACTTTTTCCGAGCATACCGCGTCAATCTAAGATGGCTTATCTGACCATTACCTTATTGCACTTTCCTTGCCCATTGTCAAAACTACTGTTCCTAAAACTTCCAATACCAAATCTTTTAAAGATTACACCAGAGCGGATGACGCCAGCATAGTCGACTACATGGAAACTTGTCTTACGTGCTTTGCAGATAGCGGTAGTGATGTGTCTACACTTTGGACCGCGTTTACTACAATGTGCCGGCATTGCATAGATACATTCATACCCACTAAAACTAAGAAAGTCAATAAAAATACGCCTTGGATGACGCGTGAAATAATACAACTAAAGCGCAAAATCAAACGAATAAAAAAGAAGCATCGACGCACAGTCGATATCACGGAACTCCGAAAACAGCTGTCATGCGCCGTGCGCGATTCCAAAAATTTTTATTTTTCCACAACATTGCCCAACTTGATAAAAAACGCACCGGATAAGTTTTGGGGATACCTTGGCAATAGCAAGAAGACTATTACGGAAATTGCAGTTAATGGAACCATTCTTAACGACTTGAATGCCATCGCACAACATTTTAACACTTATTTTCATAGCGTATTCTCCCGTGCACGGTCAGGCCCACCTTTGAGTTCTGTAGTGTTTGAAGAGCATGAGGCGAGCTTTATATCTTACCATGGCATAGTGTCTATGTTACTCAATTTAAAATCCAAAACAACCCCTGGTCCTGACAACCTTCCGAATGTGTTTCTTAGGCGATACGCCGAAACTGTTGCCAAATTCTTAGTTGTATTATTCGGAGCATCTTTGTTAAGCGCGAAAGTGCCTGAAGATTGGAAGATGGATCGAGTTGTTCCGGTCTTTAAGAATGTTGGGTTCTCCTCCCGTTGCTCTTGGGACAAAGGAACGACAACACAGTAGTGCAAACAATCACAAGGGCATTTATTGCACCTTTCATAGATCAGTGCCTGCTAGCCGAGTTGCTATCCACAAAACATGCCGATGGGCGCGCGACAAATCTAGAAGTCTGACTCACCGCGACCGGAAGCGAGCGAATATGTTCGCCCCATGCTGGATCCCGAGGCCTGGTCGTTCGCGTGTATGGTCACGCGAATCGTGGCGCGTTCGAGGGCGGCCACGCGAGGCGGTCTCGCAGATGCATGGGTCGGCGCGCACGCGGGAGACGTCCCCGCCGTGCGCCGACCCGCCGGGCAAGAGGGTCACTGCACGTGCGGCACGGCCGTCCCGCTTGCTGTCTCGAACCCAACAGCCAGAGCGCCTTGTCTCCCGACGCCCGAGTAACCTCGCAGCGGCGCGACGCTCGCGCCATCTCTCGCACCGCGCTTGTACCACTCCAACCGCCGCGGGCGCCAGGCCACGCGGCGGGCGAAGCCGCCCTGCAGGAGACGAGCCATGCGGGAAAACTAGATCTCAGGGGAGGCGTGAGAGTCACGCATCCCCACAAGAAAGGCGATCGATTATTGCTCGAGAATTACCGCCCCATATCATTAACGTCATCGTGCTGCAAACTTTTCGAGCACATAATCGCAACTCGCATTAATGAATTTTTAGATGAACACTCCATACTAACAAGTGCTCAGCATGGCTTCAGAAAAGGTTGTTCTACTACCACACAATTAGTAACAATAATTCATTCAATTGCCAAAGCTTTGGATGCCAACGGTCAAATTGATGCAGTGTTTTTGGACTTCAGTAAAGCATTCGATAGGGTAATTCACAGAAAGCTAATTTTATAATTAAGGAACATTAATCTTCCGGACATCATAATTACCTGGATTACAGACTATCTGGATAATCGCCAACAGTATGTTTCAGTTGACGATCACAACTCGGGATTTCTACCAGTCACTTCAAGTGTTCCCCAGGGCAGTGTCCTGGGTCCATTTCTCTTTCTTTTATATATTAATGACATTGTTACCGTCGTCAAACCAAGAACACAAATAAGGCTGTTTGCAGATGACTGCGTTGTATTCCGTACTATTAAGTGCGTGGATGATCAGAAGGAACTTAACTCTAGCTTGAATAATATATTTTTGTGGTGCGAAGAATGGGGCATGGCTGCAAACATAGAGAAAACTGTTTCTCTTCGCATAACGCATAAAAAGAATCCCCTGGAATACACGTATCAAATGGGATCTGTTTCATTAAAGCAAGTTGAGAGTTACAAGTACCTTGGCGTAACGTTCACTAATAAATTTTCTTGGAACCTTCACATTGACAACACATGTTCTTCCGCCTTTCGGAAGCTAACCTATCTGCGACACAAACTAAGAAGTGCTCCTTCAAACGTTAAGCTACTCACTTACCTAACCTATATCCGGCCAAAACTTGAATATGCTTGCGTTGCATGGGATCCCTATACTAAAGTCAATGTTAACAACTTGAGAGAATACAGAGAAAATCTGTCCGTTTTACTTATTCTAAGTTCAAAAGTTCGGATTCCCCGTCAGAGCTGATGTTGGCTAACGATATTCCTTCGCTTGAACAAAGAAGACAAAAACACAGGCTAGACTTTTTACATAATCTAATTAATCACAAATTGGCTTTGGACCCTTCACTATATGTAAGTCATCTCTCCACAAGGTATACACGACACCATGGTCCGGATACACTGACACCTATCTATGCTAGGACAGACAGCTACAAGTTCTCCTTCTTTCCCCGAACTATTTCTGAATGGAATTCGCTGCCCGCCCCTTAAAATATGTGACTGTGTTTTATGTAAGTTCTTGTTGTCTTTTTTTTCTGTATAGAATGTGTTCTTCCTGTTGAATGAGCGGGGCAGGTCCTCGGCTATCAAACTCCCTTGCCTTTGATGTGCAATTTCCCTTGCCTTCTTTTTTTCATCGTTCTGTTTGCACCATTAATTGATTTAGGTATTGTGTTTTGATCCTTTTCACTAAATGTTTGTGAGCAATATATCATTGTAAAGTCTATATATTTTATGAATGTATACGAACGTATCTTGTATATGTCTTGTACTCAATGTCTGCCCGTCCTGCAAGGACCACAATGTGGTCTGCAGTATGTACTAAATAAAAATAAATAAATAAACATATCGTGAGACAAAGGGGTCGAATGCGCCAACGACAGCAAGAGCACTATACACAGGTGGCAGACGACATTGACGACAGCCACGATTCCAAGCGCAAATGGATGATGCAAGAAAATGACGCCAACTTGCGCACTCGCACGAGAGGACGCTCCAGCTCACGAGGGCGCTCCCGCTCCAGGGGGCGTTCTCGATCCAGAGGACACCCAGCTCCGGAGGATCTTCTGGTGCCGACTCGCAACCCCGAGGGCCTGGGGCAAGATTGAGGTCCCGTTCCCAGTCAACCCCAAGAGCAACCTGGGCCGACCGAGTCAAGAACGGAGGCCATGGGAAACCCGGACAACCGACAAGGGCAAGGTCTAGGAGTACTAATGGTAGGGCACAGCCGGAACGTGAGTCAAATCCCCGAATATTGACATTAGAGTCCGAAAATCGGAAATTGAGGCAAGAACTGTCTGAGCTCAGGGAAGCTTTCAAATCCTTTAAGTAATGGTCCGAAACACCCCGTAGTCAGATGGACACAACGGCTCTAAAACCATTGGCCCCCGGCAAACCCAAACGTAAAGCCCCCACCCTGTTCCCATTAGCGAAGCGGAGGAGGATGATTTAGAAACCACTGAGGCAGGGGAGAGGGTGAGGCACCCCCCAAGCCCAAGAAAGTCAGAATAGGCGCAAAGTTAGCAACAATAGACAGGACTCTGGAGAAAATCATGGAGCTCATCCCTAATCTAGATGCTAGAGTAGGTCAACTAGAAAGGCCCAAAGTTAAGGCAAAGGCAAGTGCAGCGGCTGCATCGGCAGTCCACGGAGGCGCAAATGGTAGCCCGAGCGCAGACTCATGGGGTTCGGGTAATCAACCAATGGTATCATAATGGCTGCAAACGACAGCAATAACATTAAAATCTGGAATCTGGCAGTGGAATTGTGCGAGTTTCCGAAGGCGCAAGGCTCCCCTGCAGCAGCTCATTAGATCGGCCAAAGTTAAGCCGCACGTTATTCTCTTACAAGAAACACTAGCTAAGGAGGATATGTCTCTACCGGGTTACAGCTCCGAAACCTTTATCATTCCAGGGGGTCGGGGAATAGCGACTTTGGTTAGAAAGGGTACTTCCTATGCAACTCACGAGATTCCCAAGTACAAGGTTGGTCTAGAAGCACAAATGATCGAACTCATCCTGAAGAACAGAAAAGCAGCTAACGTGTTTATAGCTAACGTTTATAGCTTTCCGGCAGATAGGAAAAGGGATTTTATGACCCTCTTGGGCCGCATTTCCAATAAGGCATATACAGCCCCACTGGTAGTGGCTGGGAACTTCAACTCTCCCAACAAAGAATGGGGCTATGGTCATCAGAGCATCAAGGGTACTAATTTAGCAACCTCGGCCAATGAGCTCAAATTTGCTCTTATTACAGATGCCAACTTCCCCACGAGAACTGGTACCTCCACTACCAGAGATACAACCCCGGATCTAACATTCCTTCGGGGAATTGAAGGCTGGTGGGAAAATCTTCAGGATAATTTAGGAAGTGATCATTACATAATTGAGGTCATCTTACAGACGCAACCACCACCACTAAGGAAATATGAGTACGTGGAATGGTATATCTTTCGTAAGTTGCGTAAGGAAACCAGTGTAGATGGCGAATCTTATGAGGAGCTTTTATATCAACTAAAGGCAACGATTAAGAAAGCTACTAAAGCAGTCTCAACAGAAATCGAAGTCCCAAAAATGGACTCCAAGCTAGCTCACATGCTGGAGGCGAAGAATTCCCTTTTAACCAGATGGAAGAGTCAGACTTAATAGAAGACTTAGAGCCAAGATCGCCCAAGTTAATCGTAATATTGAAACCTACGCGGCTCAACTCTCACGTCAACAATGGGACGAAGCTTGCTCAGAAACAGACGGCAGATTGCGCAGAGAAGGCAAATGGAATCTATTGAACTGCTTCCTTAATGACAAGCTCTCCAGAGGTACTACAAACCTCGCCATAAAAAGACTCGTCAATAAGCAGCTAACTATAGGGCGGACAGCAAGAGAAACGACCTCGCACACATGTACCTGCCACTTAAAAATGAATATGAGAACGAAGAAATAAGCGAACCTTACTCCGGAATATCGCAACCGGACTTGGACAGTGACTTCACTGCAGCTGAGATAAGGCACGTACTCTTTAATTTAAATGGCAGATCTGCCTCGAGTCCGGATGGCATCACAAATAAGCTTTTGTGAAACCTGGGCGATGATGTCATATACATAATCACGGTCAAAATTAGCAGTCACTGGAGATCCGGCACGGTTCCACCGGAATTGAGGGAGGCCAAGGTGACGTTGTACCGAAACCCGGCAAACCACTAACAAATGAGAACGTCAGACCCACATCACTTACATCCTGTATTGGCAAGGTAGCCCAACATGCTATTCATAACAGGATAGTAGAACACATAGAAAATCAGGATCTTGTCATGCACAATCTCATAGGTTTTCGGAAGGCTTTATCCACACAGGACGCCATGCTCATGCATGATCAAACGGGCTATCATTGAAGACCCTAGCAGGGACGTAAAGGGCCTCCTGGGTCTGGATCTTATCAAAGCATTTTATACGATGGCACATAAACATATCCTACACGAAATGTCAACCTTGATACTGGGAATCAATTTTTAAAATTATGTGAGGCCCTTTCCAGCTAATCGGACAGCTCGAGTCAAATTCGGGATAGTCACAGGCGGTTCACACAATTTAGGCAACAGCGGCACACCACAAGGTTCAGTATTGTCCCCACTTCTCTTTAACATTGCCATGCACAGGCTCTCGGAGGAATTGTCCAAAATCCCGAGCTTGGGACACGTCATATACGCCGACGATATCACAGTGTGGGTCCCCAGGGGATCACTCGCAGCACTAGAGCAGACAGCACAGGCAGCCATAGACACCACAGAATCCTTCCTTAAGGGCACCGGACTCAGGCTATCACCTAGTAAATCTGAGCTGCTGCTTTTTAGACAGGGGAGACAGGGTGTTAGGAACCTTGCGCCTTTAGAAACTCTGTCAATTAAAATCACAGACAAAACAGGACGGGTCATACCCAGAGTAAACACAATTAAAATTCTGGGTTTTCTCATTGACGCAAGGAGATGTAATGCTACGGCCCTAAACCGTCTCACAGGGCTGGCCAACAGTACTTTAAGGCTCCTTGGCAGGGTCTCAATACGAAATGCAGGCCTCAAGGAGGGCAATCTCATCAGAGCATATCAGGCATTCTTCATCAGTCATTCACGTACACTGCATCATACCTGAACTGGGGGAAAGGAGAAATAGCTAAGCTAAACACACTTATACGCTCCGGACTCAAAAGGGCTCTGGAAGTCCCGCACGGAACGAGTACCGAACTCCTCAACAAGTTAGGACTTCATCAGACTATAGATAAGCTCACTGAGGCGCATTCTATGTCACAAATTGCAAGACTCTCCAACATTAAGCCAGGGTGTAAAATTCTAGATGAAGTCGGAATACTGCCTCGAGGAGGAGACGTCTCTAAGTTCAATATATCCAAGGAGGTGGAGACACAATTGCTTGTGGACCCCATACCTAGAAATATTCACCCTGTCCACAACGTGGGCAGAAGGCATGCCAGCGCCAAATGCACTCTGGCTAAACTGCACCAACATCAAAGCTCAGCTCTTTTTGTCGATGCAACTAGTTATGGATCGGGCAACCACTACGCTATTACCGCGGTCGATGAGAAAGGTAAATTAATAAGCGCGGCATCACTAAGAACGAGCTCAATTCATGCCGCCGAAGAAGCAAGCATAGCACTTGCACTTACAATGAGGAGAAGCTCCACGGTTTTTCCCGATTCCCGTACAGCTATTAGGAACTACTCAGCTGGCTTCGTCTCAATGGAAGCATACAAGTTACTTATACACAATTTTATTGCTCGTAATTACGAGCAATTGGAAGTTCACACCTAGTCTGGTTTCCGGCTCATCAGGGCCACTCGGTCAGCCCCAATGGCTGCAATCCTAACGAGCAAGCTCACTCTGCTGTGCGAGATCTCACATGCCGCGCATCAGATCAGGAACTGCTCCAGGATGACAGCGGCTCCTACAAAGACCCACTTAGTACTTTTCACGAGATCACCTCACACTATAGCGACGGCAGGAGTTTTCTTCCTCCACCCCATCAGAAGCTCAACCGAGCTCAGGCAGTCACATTAAGAATGATTCAAACAACCCTATCCCACACCTTTTGTGCTTAACAAAATTTACCAGGATTTTCCCGCAGAATTTAAAAGTTGTGGACACACTCCGTGTCTATTTGATCATATGTTCTGGCTGCGCCCCAACCAAAGGGCTTCGGATCTCAACAGTGAGGAGGACTGGAGTCGGCGCATATCCAGCGAAGTCCTCCAAGATCAACTCCCGACCGTCTGGAGAGATCATGACATCGGGAAAGCCTTTGGCCTACCGGTGCCTACGAGGGCGGATCCACCGACTTAGCCTGGGGGCTTTTGCGATCAGGCCCTAGTTTCTCTGGACCAAAATAAAGTTCTTGCCATGTCATGCCATATGCATCCCTACCATGTACATCTTCATCAAAAACTTGAACAGCGAGATTTTGAAAAGAGACTTTACTTTGCCAACTCGATTTTCACGAAATGTGAAGAAGAACCGAACTTTCTCACTTGCGTGCTTTGGACGGAGAAGACTCATTTCTCCAGAAACGCAGAAGTTAATCTTCACAACGCGCACTACTGGAGTGATATTAATCCCCACTGGATGGCACAAACAAGACACCAATACCAGTGGTCGTTCAATGTGTGGTGTAGTATTTTTGATGGCAACATGATCGGACCCATCTTTTTTTGACAACACGCTAGCTACGCCAACGACATCCTCGAGGGCTCCGTGAACCAAGTCTGTTGCAACGTTCCACTTGCGCACCTTCGGAACATCTGATTTCAACACGATAATGCTCCTGCGCATAGTAGTAAGTCATGAGCGTGGCTCGACAAGCTTTTTCCTAGACAGTGGAGTGGGCGGCACGGACCTGCACCCTGGCCTGCAAGGTCGTCGGACATGACACCACTAGACTTCTTGTGGGGCCACGTGAAAAGTCGTGTGTATAGCAGTGAATAAGAACTCTGGTTGCATAGGCAATGTTACAGAGGCCCTGGCTGAGAAGCAACCAAACAGCATTAAAGAAGTCGTTAGTTTTTAGCTGATCTAGAGGCGAGACTCGATGTGTTTTCAACTGAAGTGAAAGGTGAAACTTCTAAGTTCGCTTCCTCGAACATTAAAATATTTACTAAACTTGGAGGTGTTCGAGATGCTATTAGCTTCATGAACGAGAATTTTGAGCACTTTCGGACTGACGTAGAGGCTCTCCGCAAAGAAATAGACGCGGTAAAAGCTGAGGGTGTTTATTGCCGCAATGAAAATGTAGAACTGCGGAGGGACCTGAGGGAAAGGCGGGAGATTGTTAACCTAAAGCAATACAGTAGAAATATGAATGTTGAAATCCAAGATCTTCCGCAAACCGAGACTGAAGACTTCCAGAAAACTGTCGCAAACATTGCTAGATGCTTAGCAACTGATGTCACAGAAAAAGACATTGACATCGCGCACCGCGTATTGTCGAAAGATAAAACAAATCTAGTATGATCGTCCGATTCCTCACTAGAACTGCGCGAGACAAGCTGTTGTCTGCCGAAAAAAAGACTAAACTAGACAGCAGTTGTCTTGCTTTTGACAAGAATAACCCAATTTATATAAATGAGCACCTCTGCATGGAATTGATTCTGCTCACTAAAGCACGGCAAGTAAGGTATGAAAGGAAATGGAAATATGTGTGGATATCACAGGGCAAAATTTTCATGAGGAAGGCAGACAGGACCCCACTTTTACATGTAACTACTGATGCCGATCTGACTAAAGTAGTCTAGCCTAGTGACATCCTTACGATATTTTTTGTAGGTAACAATGGCGATGCATTCCAGTGCATCTGAATTCAACTCGTATGTAACCGACCATCATATGCAGCTGCTGACGTTTCTTCATATTAATATGCAATCAGCTCGTTCAAAAGAAGAAAACTTTCCTTTATTTCTTGGTGAGTTCCATTTCTTATTCTCCATTATTATGATGACTGAAACTTGGTACCTTAGTGATACAGATGTGTTTCGCATTCACGGATATATTGTTGTATACCAAAATAGAAAATCAGAAATTGGCGGTGGTGTATGCATACATGTAAAGGCTGGATTTGTCTACAAATATGTTGAAGATTTGTCTCTGTGTACAGAGGACATTCAGGCGTTAACCTTAAAGTAACAGAGCTATATGTTTGTAGTGATGTACAGGCCACCTGATGGCAATATCGACTCATCTTTTCAATATTTAGAAAATCTATTTTTCGTTGTCAATGAGCTTAATTATGCATTGGTTCTGAGAGGAGACATTAACATAGATATGTTGCGCAGTACACCTAAACAGACGAGATTTTCAGACTTTCTGGCTTCCTTTTTCTTAAGAAACGTAATCACTCTCCCAATGCGTATTACCGATAGCAGTTCTACTCTACTGGACTTGTTCATTAAGCATAGTACAAATACTACAATACAAGCAGATGTACTTGATGCCCCAATAAACGATCATTTGCCCATATATTTAACCCTTGGCAACATAACTAATAAGGCGAGTTTAACCTTTCCTGTCGCTTATTTTCAACAAATAAATCCACGAACATTATCTTCTTTCAAAGACGAAATTATCACAATAAATTGGGGTAACGTTCTATCTTGTTCCACCTCTGACCTGGCTTATGATGGTTTTATTGATGCACTATGTTCTGTGTATAAAAACATTTTACTTGCAAAGCTTTTAAGAGACCAAGGCGGGCGCGCAAACCTTGGATTTCTTCAGCAATATTTATTATGATAAAAGAAAATATAGCTGATATCGAGCGTTTCTGATAAAGCGAGACCAGGATAAATTTAACGCTTTTAAGGCATACAGAAACAAACTCACTAAAATAAAAAAACAAGCTAAACATAATTATTACTTCATGATTTTGGATGGTGTCATTGATCCCAAACAAATGTGGAATAAACTAAATTCTATCACATTTGCCAGAAAAGTTACTAACGATATTTGTGAGCTCTGTATCAACAATGAATTATATAAGGATGCAGTTCTAGCCAACAAGTTCAATGATTATTTTACCTCATTGGTTGACAGTACTCATAATTGCGATTCATTAGATTATTTGCCTCCCGCTCTGATTCTTTGTTTGCGAGTCCCACAGACGCGCAGAGTTTATCAATGTTTTTCGAAACTTCAAAATGAGTAAAAGCGAGGACATATATGGGTTAAAATTAGAACCTATAATATTTATCGTGGATCTCATATGTGCCTGCTTAGTTCACATATATAATGTCGCGTTTACCACAGGAGTGTTTCCCCAGAGAATGAAAACCGCTAAGGTAACGGTTACATATAAGGGCGGAGAGAAGGGCATTTTAGGTAACTATAGGCCGATTTGAATTTTGCCGGTTTTTTCTAGGGGGTGCGAAAAACTTATTTTCATTCGACTATCTCAGTTTTTTAATAGACATAACGTTATTACGTCGTCACAGTTCGGCTTTCAGTCAGGCCTGTCTACCGAAAGTGCCTTACTTTACCAAAAGGAAGTGATTCTAAGGAATATGGAAGCAACAAAACTTACCCTAGAAATATTCCTAGATTTCTCCAAGGCATTTGACAGGATAAATCATGCCACAATGTTAGAAAAACTCCAATGTTATGGAGTTCGTGGTGTCACATACCCAGGAATTCTGGACATGCGTTTAGTTTCTTCTTTCGCCACCACGTGGCGTATCAACCTTAAAGATTTGAAATTCGCGCCGTGACGTATGCCGTGACGCACAACTAAAGAAAACACAATCAAAAGAAGCACACCCTGAGACTGTTGCTTCCCCTCGGCGCTTGGAAACGAGCGAGTTTATGTATCAGCGTTATCTTGAAGACAACCTGCTACTTGCTCCACTTGCAATGAATCGACGATTTTCCTAGACACCTTGCGAGACAGTTCGTCGGCATTCAGGGTGAGATGTCTGGTCGAGATAACAGCTCCCGCAAAGCTTGCGTTGGGTTCCCTTTCTTCGATCTTTTTTTTTTCTGTTTATTTGTGCACAACTGCGGCCGCGGGCTTCGGTATAGTCAGCGTTATTTTTCTTGTGCTTTCTAAGAACCAGTGTGATTCAATAAGAGGAAGCTTTGGCTCGGGCCCTTCTTCGATGCTGGCTGCTCAAATACATGTAAAACGCATAAATGATTTTATGAGAAAATCGCTCTACCCATATGAATGAGAATTGTTGCATTCAAGAGAGAACGCTAGATCACAATGATCGCTGCAATAATAATTTTGATCTAGGCCATGGCATTACTGACAAGAATTATCGGAAATCGGCAAATTTGAAAAAGAAGTACGAAGTTTACAAATCCGTTCGTTCCGAATGAAAACTGATATCGCATCCCTCTAAACTGCATTCCTTGGAGCATCTCAATTGGACAAATTCGATGTATGAATTTATAACTTATGTGAAGTTACAATGCCTGTTAAGATTTTGCGAATACCATATTCAGGAGTTAGTAGTGTATTTCAGGGTGGCATGTGATAAATCATTTTTGCCTGCATTAAATGAAATATTAGGTGCAGCTTAGATAATTCCGATATCGTTTTTAGTTGCTGAGGTACAGAGTCGTATACTTTGAGTATTGTTTCTTGGGATTCCACATTTTTTCAGAATTTAGAAAAGTGGAAGCTAAATAAAAGTTGGCTTTCTGAAATCTAATTTTAACTGTTTCTTTTAAGTTCAACATAACTCATGAATTGCGGTGCAGTGGTTGCAAGAAGAAAGGATCGATGGTTTCTCAGGAAGGAGCTAAAGCTTCCCGTTAAGTTAGGTTTAGACTAATACTTCTGCTGAGAGAAGAAGCAAGACGAGTAGCGCATATACATTATGGCGGCCGCAGTTCGATGGGAGCGAAATGCGAAGACACATGTTTACTTAGGTTTAGGTGGGTGTACGTTAAAGATGCCCAGGCGGTCGAAATTTTCCAGATTCCCCCACTACGCCATGCCTCATAATCAGATCGTGGTCTTTTCACGTAAAACCCCATATTTTTTTTATTTACAGAATGTACAGTAATTTACAGTAATTGACAAAGCCAAGCCTACAGCAGGCTAGTCATTAAAGCGTTCACTTCTTCAGACCTAAGCTCGTGTTCATCTTCCTCAGCTTTGTGCAGAGCTGCGCAACATATTTCCACTTGGCGTGGAAGCGCCGTCCCGCTGCTTTTTAGGCAGAAAAGGACTGGTAGCGTTTTAGGTGGCTGACCTGAACGACGTCATGGGAAGTCTAGATGGAGTGAGTAGTAGGTGTGTCCGGAGACATATCGTAGGTTACGTAGGTTACCTCACAGAGGAGCTGGTAAGCGCCGGAGTAGCGGGATATCAGTTTTTGCGAGAGGCCGAAACGGCGGGTGGGAGATCGAAGAGGGACAAGATCTCGGAGAATATAATCGGCGTCCCGGTGACTACTGTCACAAATGCTTTTACTCTTGTTCTGAGAAGCACGAAGGCGACGGTGAGCAACTTGGCGTGTTTCTTGGGCTCGAGCAATGACATCCCTTGTATACTGAGACACGGGCTCTTGAGTGGTAGGCAGTATTGTATTAAAAAGCAATACTGAACCTCGGCCGCACAACAAATAAAATGGCGAGCAACGTGCAGTGTCGTGGAGTGATGAATTGCACGCGAATATGACAAACGGGCGAACAGTATTCCAGTCACGATGGTCATCAGAAACATATATGAAGAGCATGTCTGTTAATATTCGATGAAGCCGCTCCGTAAGACCACTGGTCTGCGGATGACATGCATTAGTAAATTTGTGCTTGGTAGAATAAGGACGGAGGAAGTCGCCCACATCTGGATAGATGGCTGGATGTTATGAGCATCCCCTTTGGAACGGGGCGGTGGGTTGCGCCACCAAGCTCCTGCTATTATACTGCCTAATGTCCTACCTAGGTTAAACAATAAAAAAACACTATGGACTACGGCACCCAAATTTTCTGATCCCCTATTGCGAACAGTGCTTTTTTACGTCTCCGTTTTTTGTCGTTTCCCTACTTTTCTTCCACCAATCCTCCAATCGCCTCTTACTAATGCCTATTGCGGACATGATTACTTTTCCACTGATCCCGCTTAACCCAAGGGCTTCAAGCAGGCCAGTGGTGCTTAAATCGACTGCTGGGTAGACGTCTTCACATTCTAATAAACCATTCTCCATAGTTTCCCTAGCTTTACCGCAGCAAGCACATGCTTCTTCTTCCTTCTTATATCAGGCTTTATAGTAACGTGTTCTAAGGCATCTCGATCTCGCTTCGAAAAGTAATGAGCTTCCCTTTGAGTTATCATAAATGGTTTCTTTCCTGATTTCGTTCTTTCCTCTTAAGTAGTTAGTCATGGGAAGTTTCTTTTCCATTGCCGCCACCCACGAGATTATTTCAGCCTCTCTGACTTTCAGCTTGACGTTCTTTGTTGCTGCGTTATCCACCCTACAGGCCGCATACTTGCTGGTAAGTTTCCTAGTTCTTTTCCTCCACTGCGAATAAATGTTTTTCCTGTACAGATATCTCAACACTCTCCCAGCCCATTTACTTTCTTCCATATTCCTCAGCTGTTCTTCATACTCAATTTTACTGCGAGCTTCCCTCACTTTAAAACTAGTCCAGCCCATACCACCCTGCACAGTTTCATTTGTAGTCTTCCCGTGAGCGCCCAATGTGAGGCGACTCACTGACCTTTGGCTCCCATCGACTCCTGATTGTATCCCTGACTTAGAGCAAACAACCACTTTTCCAAAAGTAAGTCCTGGAACCATTACACCTTTCCACATGCCTCAGAGGACCTCGTCCTTTGAGGTAAAGAGAAAGCAGCGACCCCTGTCGGTAAGAAGTTGACGAGGAGCGCCGGGGCGAACAATGACGTTGTGCATTACAACAGTAAGTAGGCTACGCCAGTTGGAAGTTTACCCGCCGTGGTTGCTCAGTGGCTATGGTGTTGGGCTGTTGAGCACGAGGTAGCGGGAAGGAATCCCGGCCACGGCGGCCGTATTTCGATGGGGGTGAAATGCGAAAACACCCGTGTACTTAGATTTAGGTGTACACTAAAGAACCCCAGGTGGTGCAAACTATACCGCAGATTGTCCCCCACTACGTCGTGCCTCATAATCAGAAAGTTGTTTTGGCACGTTAAACCCCATAATTAAATTACGTCAGTTGGAAGGGATCTGGTGAACGCGAACCAAGTTGTATAATGTGTTGCGATGGCAATACACTTGTTGCTTCAGTCAGATCTGGGGAAAGGTACCAAGAGATCTACACCAACGCGATAGAAGGGTTCGGTAGGAACGCCAAGAGGTAGGAGTAAACCAACAGTGAGCTCGGATGGTTTCTTCTGGCGTTGACATAACTCACAAGAAGCGACGTAGCGGCGGCCAGATCGGTGCATACCAGGCCAAAAGAATCGTCGCCGCACACGGTCGTACGTACTGATTCCCCGAGGTGACCAAAAGTTGGTAGATCGTGCAGCTTGAACAGAATAGCAGTGCGAACATGCCGCGTAATAACCAGCACCATCTAATCCACTGGGGTACATGCTACGTCGATATAAAATGCCGTCATTGAGTAGGAACATACCAAGAGAAAGGTCACATGACCTAGATGTGAACTTTTCCATGATACCACGTATGCTTGGATCTCGGAGCTGTTCGGTAGCAAGGTCAGCTAAGCAGATAGAGAAAATACAGAGCAGAACCATAGGTCACAGGAACATCGTCTGGGTGGCGGTACAAGCAGTCGGCATCTTGGTATAAACGATCGGACTTGTAACTGTGTACGAGTATTCCTGTAGGCGTAGCGCCCAGTGACCTAGGCGATTGGTAGGGTTTTTGAGGGACGAAAGCCAGCAGAGCGCATGGTGGTCTGTGGTGAATGTAAAAGGCCGACCACATAGGTAAGGGCGCGATTTCGCTACTGCCTAGAGAACTTAAGGCACTCACGTTCAGTAATGAAATAATTCCGCTCAGCTGGAGAAAGCAGACGGCTGGCGTAGGCAATGACGCGGTCGTGGCGTCGTTGAAGTTGGCAAAAACTGGCACCGATTCCATGACCACTGGCATCAGTGCTGACTTCTCTTGAAGCAGTCTGGTCGAAGTGCGCAAGAAGAAATGGAGATGTAAGGAGAGAGATAAGCTTCGAAAAGGCAGTTGCTTGTTCAGGTCCCCAAGAAAATGAAGCATCTGCCTTCGGAAGAGCAGAGGGCGAGTGATGTCCGAAAAATTGTGCATGAAGCGGCGGAAGTACGAGAACAGGCCCACGAAGCTCCGGACATATTTAACACATGTTGGCACCGGAAACTTCTGTACGGGCACGAACTTTTCCCGGGTCTGGGCGCACACCAGATGAATGAACAATATGATCGAGGATAGTAATTTAGCGCCGTCCGAAGTGACATTTAGACGAATTAAGTTGAAGGCCAGCATTGGGAAAAGCAGAAAGAACGAGCGAGAGGCACTCCGGGTGCGTGGAAAATGTAGGAACAAAAACGACGGCGTCATCTAAGTAACAAATACAGATGAACCACTTGAGGTTATGAAGGAGTGTGTCCATCATGTATTCAAAAGTAGATGGAGCGTTACATAAGCCGAATGATATAAATTTGAACTCGTATAGGGCATCGGGTGTTACAAAGGCGGTTTTCTCTCGGTCCATGTGGTCGACGCAGTCTGCGAGTAAGTGGAACCAAGGTCGATGGAAGAAAAGTACTTCGCACCATGGAGGCAGTCGAGGGCGTGATCAACGCGTGATAGGGGATAAACGTCTTTATTGGTGATCTTGTTGAGGCGCCGGTAATCCACGCAGAAACACCAGCTGGCGTCCTTTTTAACTAGAGCGACAGGGGACGCACAAGGACTGGATGATGGTTCAACGATTCATCGAGAGAGAATCTTCTCGACCTCCGTTTGAAAGACTTGTCGTTCGTGCAAGGACCGACGGTATGGTCGCCTGTGAATAGGGTGTGCGTCACCCATTTCAGTATGGTGTGTCGTGAGTGAGGTCTGGCCGAATTAAAGGGCGGCCCAGGTCAGAAATGTCGCTGAACGCGGAGAGCAGCTAGTTGGCGTGGTGAGGCGGGAGTTCGGGAGCAATAACGTTTGTGAGCTGAGGAAGAACAGCCGGCAAAGAAGAAGAGTCAACGGGAGACGACGTAATATAAGCAGCCGAGGCTGAAAATAGGCAAACCTGGGAGCAAGACAGCGTACCTAAGGCTATGCCTTGTGGTAGGACGCGGTCACCAATTCCTAAGTTGACGAGCTGAAGGCTGGTAGAGTTGTTGGTGATACTGACGACGGTTTGCTGAAAAGCAACGTGATGAACAAGGAGGACTTCCGCGAGAGGAGACAACACAGTCACCATAAGGCACAGGTGTAGATGTATAAAGCAGGACGCTGGTCATGGCTTGTGGGGCGAATCCAATGTGCTCAGCGAAGCAGAGCCTGCTGGGAACTTCCTCAGGAGCACGACCGGCTTTAAAGTAATAAAGCCGGTCGTGCTCAGGAGCATCAGGACAGGTAGGTAGGCGGAGCTAAACTATTCTAAGCCAAGTAAAAAATGGCGACTTCCTACACTAACTACACTTTTGTAGTCAGTAAGATAAAAACATAGCCCTATTGACTTCATGAAGCACGAAATTTAAACCGTAAGGTGATTTATTAGAGCTGGCGTTGGAACTGTAATTGCAGTGCAAGTGTGATTCACTCTGCACGCAGTAGCGTCTTGAGAGGCAGCAGGGAGAGAGAGAGTGTGTATATGCGTGTGCACGTCTTGAGTGTACATGCGCGTGTACTTGAGTTTGTGTGTTCGCCCGCGCTTATGTCTCCGTATTTGAATCTACGTACGAACGAGCGCGTTTATGCGTCTGCGTGCATACGCGCATTTGTGTATGCGTGCATTTCTGTGTACGTGCGTGCGTGCGCACATTTTTCTGTGTGTGTTTACATGCGTGGGCGCGTGTGAATTTGCGTGGAGGTGAAGATGCCAGTTATCTTTACGTCTGTGTGCTTAAGAGAGAGAGAGAGTGTGTGGTGAAAATATGCTTGTGTGTATAGGTGTGTGTGAGAAGCTAGCATTTCCTTACTTGTACCTATTCTCGCATGCAAATAAAATATCGGCGTTAAAATTATGGGCTTTTTACGTGTCAAGCTCACAATCTGATTATGAGGCCTATCGTAATGGCAGACTCCGGAATAATTTCGACTCTTCAACTTGCACCTAAATCTAAGTACACGGGTGTTTTCGCATTCCGTCGCCATCGAAATGCTGCCGCCGTGGCCGGGATTTGATCCCGCGACCTCGTGCTTAGCAGCCCAACACCACAGACACTAAGCAAGCACGGCGCGGATATAGAGTTTACTTGAATCTTATTTATATTCACAGAGACAAGATTGCATGGCACTGCCTTTATACCATTATCACTTTCTGAAAGCGAAACCGACGCAAAAAGAAAAAATATATATTAGGAGCCATTCCACTCTGTGAAGATGGATGACCAGCTGAGCTGTAGCACATCAGACAGGATTAGACAAGGGGTCATGTATTCATTTTCACCATTTGGTAATGCTAGTGACGATAGCCTTGTGATTACTGTGATATGTACGGGTTGGTCCGGTTACAACCTTAGACAGAATCTTGGCCAAAGTAGAATGTATGCACGACCGTCGTTACTTAATTGAGTTACTTCGATTGGTCTAGCACTCCAAACCAAATTCTTCATGCACAAACTCAGTGAACCATTTATTTTCTGGTTTTCAAATGCCCACATTGAAGTCTTCAATGATGATCACAAAGGTAGTGTCATCGCAGCTAACCAATGCAAAGTGCGTGGTAATGAACTTCTCAGTACTACACTTGGGTGTGCCTGAATATACATATATAAACAGTGGATATCATAATTTCGTCTTTCGTTTGTACGGCAGACACTGCACTCCACAGTCGGTGCCTCTCTCCTCTTACGAGTCATGTTGTATGGTTGTACATACATTTCCGCCTATGCATATGCGGCAATGCCTTCTGCGCGTGAGACCATGTGCGGTTCACAAATGATTCCAGCATGCCCATCGACGGGAAACAATGCATCTTTATTATTATTATTATTATTAGTAGTAGTAGTAGTAGTAGTAGTAGTAGTAGTAGTAGTAGTAGTAGTAGTAGTAGTAGTAGTAGTAGTAGTAGCATTGGCGGAGCACTTGAAGCCTGCTTCACCTCCGCCGCGTGACAGCCCGATACTTCGCAACCTCCAGGATCGGCCACAATTCTTGCTCCCTGACACGACAAATGCATTTCGGGGCAGAGGTACACAGCTTCGCTGTGAAAGCGCCTGTACAGTCAGTATTGCCACCCTGTATTTTGTCTCGATGGCACCATCACCATCGGCACGGTCCCGCTAGGAGCTACTAGCGGTTCGCGTTCGTTATCTTCCTTGCGTCTTGACGGCGATGACGCGCTAAATCTGCACTATCATTGCGTCGTGCACCCCTACTTCGCCCCAGCCAGCTTTCGGCGGCACACGTTCGCTTTTGTATTGACATCAAAGGTTTAAACTGCTTGATTTAGAAAAAAAAAAACAAAACAAATGTACATCAAAAGTGCACTGGCCGCAGGGAACGTACTCACGGAGTGATGCTATTGATCACATTATCACAAAAGGCTGGGCTCTGTCAGGTCGCCCTTAAAGACGGTCTTTTTCAGCGTCAGTTATGCTTTCAGAGTTTATCTGTAAAGGATTTGTAAAATAGAAGCATGTTTATTAATTATTCGCTCAGCTAGGTAGTCTCGCGGACTGGCTCCAAGCTACACATGTCCGTTACCCAACTAAGATCAATTATTGACAATTTAATTATCGTACCTTCGTTTATTACGAAAACAACTGCTCAGCTTACTCCGTATGTAGAGGCTACCAATTTCAACACTGGAATGATAGCAATAATGTCAGCAAGATTTACATTGCTCTATTAAAATTTGGCGCCGTTAAAAAGTAACTGCCTGGATATTCATGGTGCAGTACGCTTCTGTTAAAGCAGGTGCAAATGCTCCAACGGGTTTTCTTGTCGCAATTCAAGTTCATCAACTTAAGCACATGCGCTCAACAGTACACTTCTGCTTTTACTACGGACTCTCCTACGTTATACAAGAAGCACCTCAGCGCTACGGTATATCACACGAGGTGTGCGAGAACATTGTGCGCGCTCCCGATTACACAAATGAGCTTGGTGACATCAGGCTCGGTTTCCTGGCGTCATTAAGAATAAGAACACCTGCCTGGCGGAAATCAATGCAAAATTATTATGGTGCATTGTATCAAATACAGTAGCGCGCACGTGTGTGTTAGAATAAAAAGTACTGAAGTATTGGAATGAGAGCTTTGCGGAATATATTTTAACTGGCTATTGTTAACACATAAAGAAAAAAATACCACTATTTTTTCTCTAGAAATATTGCTGATATACGTATGCAGTCAATGGAAACATGAGTTCCGACCTAGTGCCCGTGGTGGAAGCAGCCCAAACCGCACGGCTACATTGGCAGACGAAATATTGGTTGATTAGGGTGAAAGTCTAAAGTGGCTCGTTGCAATGGCTCATACCGGAAAGAAGAACGACACAATCAGGAATGGCTCATACCCTCGTAAGCAAGCAAATATGCAATGGCTGAATATGAATGAAGAAACAAGAGGAAAAAAGAACGAAGGAAAGAAAGAAGGAACAAAAGAACGAAAGAGAAAACAAACGAAGACAGAAAGAAAGAAAGAAGGAAAGAAAGGAAGAAACGAAGAAAGAAAGAGAGAAATCTTATTTTGTTGTAGCGCGAGCTGAACAAGGTCAACAGAAAGGCACATCTGACACACACAACGCTAACTTTCAACAACAGATTTATTTCCCATTCTCGTCGCTATATATACACCCTCGAAACGTCATGCAGCCCGTGTGTTGTCCTTGTTCAGCTTGCGCTACAACAAAATAAAATAAGCTGTACCAACAAGCCGCTATAGCGATCCTCATCGACAGAGAGAAAGTAAAAAAAAAAATCATGAGCCAATCCACTCCGTGAAGGTGGTTGACCAGCGAAGCTGTTTGGCACAGGAGACCGAGGTGACATAATTTTGAACAAAAGGAACAAACTCACTTATTGTCCTAATGGGTCGTCATTATTTCCCTCGCAACTGCAGTCACATTCTTTGATAATGTCAAATAGATGCACGTACGCCGCTGGGTTGTCGGTTGGGCCGGATCAGTGTGGCATCGCAAGGGACATATCTGCAACACGGAACGCGTAACCGCTCCCTTTTCGGTACCCACACATACGCAATGAAATCACCGATGACAACAGAGGCAGTGTCATCGCAGCTAATTCACGCAAAGTGAGTAGCCATGAACCTTACGGGACGATGAGTCGTTACATTTTTTATTGCTTACTGGGGTATGAACCATTGCTCACGGGGGTATGAGCCATTGATGATGGCATTTTTCGACATGCTGTTTTGTATGTCGTATGCGTGATTAGAAAGAATTTAGGCACTGTTCGCTTCACTTTGCTGAGTGTATGTAGCCTCTGCCTTACGGGGCTATGAGGCATTGCATTTTTGCTTGATCGGGAGTTTTCATATTGCTATACAATTTTGTCACTGACACTTTTCACCTAATTATAATATTTTAGAATTTGATTCATTAATTAAGGCTAATTATCTAATTATGCCGAAATAAAAATAAATATCTGAGTATCTTCAAGCGATGGCAAACATTACGTTGAGTCTGTACAGGTACGTTGCATTTGCATGTATTTAATGTTTGGCTCAAGTTACGTGGGACACCCTGTATATACGCATAGGTATATGCGAGAACATTGTGCGCGCTCCCGATTACATATATGAGCGTTGCTGACATCAGGCTGGGTTTCCTGGCGTCATTAAAAATAAAAACAGCTGCCTGGCGGAAATCAATGCAAAATTATTATGGTACATTATATCAAATACAGTAGCGCGCACGTGTGTGTTAGAACAAAAAGTACTGAAGTATTGGGATGAGTGCTTTGCGGAATATATTTTAACTGGCTATTGTTAACACATAAAGAAAAAATACCGCTTTTTTTCTAGAATTATTGCTGATATACGTATGCAGTCAATGGAAACATGAGTTCCGACCTAGTGCCCGTGGTGGAGGCAGCCCCAAACCGCACGGCTACATTGGCAAACGATATATTGGTTGATTAGGGCGAAAAAATCTAAAGTGGCTCGTTGCAATGGGGGCTCATACCCGAAACAAGAACGACATAATCAGGAATGGCCCATACCTTCGTAAGCAAGCAAATATGCAATGGCTGAATATGCATATACATTGTTTGACTATGCGTATGACTTGCTGTTGAATTGACACCATCTAATTATTCGTCTTTTCATTAAACATCATAATTCCCGATTTCTCTCTGCTAAACTTAAGGCCTAGGCTTTTCGCTGCGTAGCCACAAACATTCGCTCGTGTATAAATCACATTCATTCTCGATAGTGGCAGAATGTCGTCATCACACATCATTCCGGGAACCTTCTGTTGCGCGATTTGTCAATTACTCATGCAAGATAAATCAGACCCTAATTCACTGTTCTGATTCCTGATGAGGCCAGAAAACCAAGCCTGATGCCGCGAACGCTCAGAAATCTATTAGGGAGAGCAAATAATGCTACCACACACCTTTTGTGATGTACCGTGGCACTGAGGCATTTCTTGAACAATGTAGGAGAATACATTGTAAAGACAGAGGTGCATCCTTGGATGCGTGTGTTCTAAGTTCATCAACTTGAATTGCACCAAGAAAACCTGTTCGAGCATTCGCACCTGCTTTATTAGATGCCTACTGCACTATCATTATACAGGTGGTCTTTTTTGACGGCACCAAATTTTAAGAAATAGATCAATGTAAATCTTCCTCACATTATTATCATTAGAGTGTTCAGACGGTAACCTCCGGATACGGAGCAAGTTGAACAGTTGTGTGCGTAATTCACGAGTGTATGTTGATTATCTTTTAAATAATTGATCTTGGGTGGCTAAAGCGAATGAGTAGTTTGGAGCCTGCCTTCGACATTGTATAGTTGAGCGAATATATGCTTATGAAACATGATCCTGTAAGAGTAAGAACAAATATCTTGCAATTAAGCGCTCTCTGAAAGCCTCGCTGACGCGGAAAAAGGTCGAGGGTAACGTCGACCTGACCGCTTCCAGCCTTTTGAGATATTGTCATGAATGACACGGCTCCGTGAGCATGTTTCTTGCGGCCAGACGACTGTCGATTTTTATTCACATTGTTTTTTTCCGAACGCAAGCCGTTTAAAGTTGAAATGTCAATATAGCAACAAACGTGCGCTGCCGAAAGCTCGCTTGGTCACCGAAACGATACACGATCGAATGATAGTGCAGATTTTGCGCGTCATTGCCTTCAAGACATTGCGCTGCCACCGACGGAAGCAAGATAACGAAGTTGAACTGCTTGGCAGCCTCTTACGGGCCGTGGTAGGCAAGGGCGGCATTACTGACATCGCAGGCGCTTTCTTTTTGCAGTGTCATTCGTAGTTGTCTCGTGCATTTAAACACGGGCTTTAATGGTCTCCACATCGCGTTTGTTTCCAAGAGTAGGTGTAAGCAGGAAAATGTTCGCTCACACCCGCAAACACGCAAATACCCTCGCACACACACACACGCACTCTCTCTCCCTGGCACGAGCACACACTCTCTTCCTCAAACGCATTCACACGCCCTCTTCATCGTGCCCATCGTACGCGCAGATATCCATGCGCACACAAACACGCACAGTTATGTACGCAGGCATGTATGCTGAAACACGAACAAGCACGGTCGCACATGTGTACATTCACGCGCCGCCATGCATGCGCCGAAAGCACGCAAGCGCACACACACATGCACTAACACGCAGATGCAGGCATGCACACACGCCGCGAACGCTCACACACACATACGCGCACTCGCGTGCAAGCATATGTACATACGGAGGCACTAGCACGCGCACACACTCTCCGCTGGCACGCACACTCACGCACACTATCTCTCTCCCTCGCGTATACACACGCTCTCTTTCCCTCGCGCGCACACACATGCTGGAAACAGTGATAGGTGAGCGCGACAGTGATTATACGCCGGCTGTGCGAGATTGATAACACAGAACTTAGTTTAAAGGAAAAAAAAACTTTAAAAGAACTTTAAAAGTACAGTTTAACAAAAACTTTAAAAGTACAGTTTAACAAAGGAAAACATCGCAGCGTAGTACGCAACGTCCGCTTTGCCTTGTCTCTAAACAGCGTCTCTTTCTTCTCACACAAACACAAACACACACACACACACACACACACACACACACACACACACACACACACACACACACACTCTGTATCCCTCGCACGCAAACGCACTCTCCCTCACACGCACGTACTCTCTCTCCATCCGTCATACGCATACACACACACGCGCGCGCACACACACACACACAATACGCACGCACAGATATCCATGCGCACACAAACACGCACACATTTTTTCGCAATCCTGCATGCTGAAACTCGAAAAGCACACGTTGGCACGCGTACACGTACACACACGCCCACGCATGCACCGCAAGGGCGCGCACAAGCGCGCACACACGCAGGCACCCACATACGCTGCGAACGCTCACACACGTCGCGAACGCTGACACACGCATACACGCACTCGCGCGCATGCAAACGCAAATACGGAGGCACACGCCCGCACACTCATACACAGAGCGAACATGCGCATAGAACCATACCCAGGCACGCTCAAGACATGCACATGCATAACCACTCTGTACCATCTCGGCTGCTTCTCAAAAGCCTGCACGTGCAAACAGGCTGCATAACACTCCCTCTACCAATACCTTTTCAATGTCAGCTGTAATAAATCGCTTTAAGGTTTAAATTTGGCGCTTTTTTAAGCCAATGTGCCCTCTGGCGGGAGGGTGCAAAACGATTTTCTCCTGTCGTTGGACTTCACCGCCCCTGTCTGACTTTCTTTAACTGCTTTAACGTACCACCAATGTTCCGACTAAGTGCCAAAATGCATATGTTGCTAGAAGGGACTACCCTCTTGTTGTCGTCGTTTGAAACTTTTTGACCCTCGCGCTATATTCTGAAATATAAATTAGAAAAGAAAAATTCCCATTGAGTCACACTTGTGCGTTGCTGTGAAGTTCCGAAGGAGAATGTCCAGAATTCCTGGACACGTTTTAACTTCAATCAAAAGCTATTTATCAAATCGGCAACAGTGCGTCTCAGTCAACTGAGAGCTATCATCACCCATGAAAGTTAAGAATGGAGTACCCCAAGGCAGCATATTGGGACCCCTGGTATTTAATATTTTTATTAATGATATTGTCCAAATTGACAGCTTTGTAGATTACGTAATCTACGCGGATGACACCAGACTACTTTTTCTGGTGATATGGCTGATGACCTCTCGGTGTCTGCAAATGAAGTACTAAATAAAATATATGCATGGACTATAGCAAATTCACTACACATTAACTGCTTTAAAACCAAGGCTGTACTGTTCCGTGCGAAATCCAAACTATACGAAACGTATCTAAAGATAACCCTTAATGATAACGAAATTGAATTTTCCCAAACTGTTAAAACTCTCGTTCTCTTTCACGAACATATGGCATGGAATCACCATATGGAACACATAAGCCATAAATTTCGCAGAGTTTTAGGTGTGTTGCGCCGGTGTCAGAATATATTACCTGTAAAACAAGAACTATTATTATATAACGCTCTTCTTTCTTCACATTATACTCTTGTCAACTGGTTTGGTCTACAGACTCTAAAGCATCATTAACTAATCTGGCTGTGTGGCAAAAATATGCCCTGAGGTTTATTGAAGGTGTATCGCATAACGCAAAACCGCGTCATTATTTATGAAGTATAGAATTTTAAGAGTGAACAGTTATTATGAATACAAGCTTTTGTCAACTTTTAAATCAGAAATACGTAGAGGAAGTACCCTCTTACATATGTTGGCCGATTTGCAACCAAATCCGTCCAGTCGCCTCACTCGACATACAGAGAATTGGTATGTACCACGTCCTCGTACTAATTATGGACTGCAAACATTACATTTCTGCCTTCCCAGTTTACTCAACAAATGCAAATTAAAAATTGAATGTTTACGTAACTTGTCCAAAACTGATATCCTACATAGGATGTCCTGAATGTCATAGTCATGCAATATTAGGTCACGTGATGGTTGATTAATGTCATGAAATTATCTATTGCTTTGTTGCTTAATATTTCTTTATATATTTCAGAGATTTATTTATTTATGGGGCTTCAGCTTCCCCTCCCCCCGAAATTTTTTCATGCTGCCATGCACCGCCGACCAAAACAACCCCCGGCGCCGGAAATCATTCTGGATTTTGCCTAGAAGGGGGGGGGGGGGGGGGGGTCTTTTTCACGCTCGAAAGGACATTTCAGCGCGAACATTGCAAACTCGGGCTGGATTTCGTGGCAACGCAAGGAGCCGTGAAAGTCACGGCTCCTTGCGCAAGTCGCGTAACGCAAGGAGCCCCATCCGAGCACAAAGTTTTAAGGGCGTTTTGATGGCAAGGGGCCTCGTCGCGGCATCTCGCGAAGGCCACGGAATCTACGGAACGCATGAATTTCAACGACGAAACTTTATGGGTTTAAAGTTCTCATAAACTTTTGATGTGAAAAGTGCCTTGACATTTCCAAAATCCTGCTTTAGGTTTTCAATTCCGCAACATTGTGGGTTTAATGTTGTTATAAACATTTGACACCAAAGGTGCCTGAACTTTTCTAAAGTCGTACGTCGGGCCATACAATGAAACAAGCCAAATAAACAACTATCAGGCAAGTTGACAAAGCACGCAGCGAGGTCCGAAGAGACGAAGCGTTGGGGTGGTTCATTTGTGCCGTCATGTGACAGAAAAGAATGTCAAAATTTCACCCGAGCCAAAGCATCCATGTCAAGACACTAAAGCCAGCAAAAATAACTACGTTTTTAGTTATTTTTTCACTTTTATTCGAGAGAACACATTGAGCTTCTTCAATGTTCTTGTTCTCATTACCCGCGGGCTGCCAGAGCCAGCCAGAGCGCATGCGTTTTTCTCGCTCGGCGCCTTCGGTGTGTTCGGTGCTGTTGCTGACAAACTTCAACTGGAAGAAAGCGAAAGAGAAAATTCCTAAGCGCATAGCCACGGGGCTAGACAAGGTTCCCTTTAGGCTGATTATTGAACTAGGACCAAGAAGTAAGGAAGCCCTAGTGATAGCAGTGGAAAAAAATTTAAAAGATAGACGAATACCAGACAGTTGGTGACAAAGTAGAATGAATTTAATTTATAAAGCTAAGGGGGAGAAAGATAGCATTCACTTGTATAGACCGTTGACCATTACATCGGTAATATACAGGCTAGCAATGCAGGCAATCAAATTAAAGCTGCAAGCATGGGCAGAAAATAATGCCATTTTGGGAGAACTTCAGAATGGCTTCAGAATAGGTAGGCGTTTAGATGATAACTAATTTGTTCTTACTCTGTGTATTGAAATATCAAAAGTAGAAAGCTGACCGTTATATGTGACCTTTTTAGACATTACAGGAGCCTATGACAACGCAGAGCGCAACATTTTGTAGGATGTTCTGGAAGGGGAAGGCTTAAGTGATTTTCTACAGCTTTTGAGAGAGATTTAGCTAGAAAATACCGTTTGCGTTGAATGGGAAGGGATGAGGAGCGAGGAGAAAGTTCATTTAAACAAGGGACTGAGGCAGGGGTGTCCTTTAACCCCACTGCTGTTTATGATGTACATGGTGAGGATGGAGAAAGCGCTAGAAGGAAGTAATACCGGGTTTAATCTCTCATACAAACAGGCGGGTATAGTAGTAGAGCAGGAGTTTCCAGGTTTATTTTATGCGTACGACATTGTGTTGCTAGCTAAGCAAAGTGATTTGCAACGTCTGGTTAATATCTGTGGACAGGAAGGCAACCATTTAGGTTTGAAATTTAGTGTTAGAAAATCAGGGGTTATGGTATTCAATGAAAACAGCGAACAGACAGTGGCGATACAGGGCCAGGAAATATCTCGGGTAACAGAATATAAATACCTTGGTATATGGATAAACGAAGGCAATAGATACATGGAAACACAGGAAAAAACAATAATAGTGAAGGTGAAGAGAAATTCAGCCACAATGAAGCACAGAGCGCTATGGGGATCACAATAGGTGCGAGGTGCTCCGAGGTATGTGGAAAGGTGTAATGGTTCCAGGACTTACTTTTGGAAATGCGGTTGTTTGTTTTAAATCAGGGGTACAATCAGGACTCGATGTGAACCAAAGGTCAGTTGGTCGCCTCGCATTGGGCGCTCACCGGAAGACTACAAATGAAGCTGTGCAAGGTGATATGGGCTGGACTAGTTTTGAAGTGAGGGAAGCTCGCAGTAAAATTGAGTATGAAGAACGACTGGGGAATATGGAAGAAAGTAAATGGGCTGGGAGAGTGTTCAGGTATATGTACAGGAAAAACATTGATTCAGAGTGGAGGAAAAGAGCTGGGAAGCTTACCAGCAAGTATGCGGCCTGCAGGGTGGGCAACACAGCAACAAAGAACGTCAAGCGGAAAGTCAGAGAGGCTGAAATAATCTCATGGGTGGCGACAATGGAAAAGAAACCTGCCAAGAGTAACTACTTAAGAGGAAAAAATGAAATCAGGAAAGAAACCATTTATGATTACTCAAAGGGAAGCTCATTACTTTTCGAAGCGAGATCGGGATGCCTTAGAACACGCACCTATAAAGCGAGATATAAGAAGGAAGAAGAAACATGTGCTTGCTGCGGTAAAGCCAGGGAAACTATGGAGCATGTTTTATTAGAATGTGAAGACGTCTACCCAGCGGTCGATTTAGGCACCACTGGCCTCAGTGGTGCCTAAAGCATAGCAGTGGAAAAGTAAACATGTCCGCAGTAGGGATTAGTAAGATGTGAATGGAGGATTGGTGGAAGAAAAGTAGGGAATGAACGAAGCTATGGTGTTTATTGGCGCAAGTGCCAGGTATGGCCAAAGAGCACCAGGTTCATGGTGATGCGTTCGCAATGTAGTTATGAGTTCTATGAGGTTGATCTTACGTGGCTGTAAAGGGGCCTTAAAAATAGTCGCTCTAGAGTGTGTAAAATCTATCTGTAATAAGATTATGTCGGTGACAAATGACGTTTTCTATGAGCATTAAAATCCATCGTGAAAGAATGATGCACAATAGAAAATATGTGAAATGGTAAATTTACCTGGAGCACTACTGCCTCGCCAGAGCCCTTGAAACACAAGGGCCTAGAGGCATGTGCTATATGAAACAGCTATCACAGCGGCATCCTCTGAAGAGAAGAGACGCTACGAACGTGTGGGGCTAATAACATGCAACACAACATCTTTCAGAAAACCAAGGACTGCGTTGGTGTCAAAGAGCGGTTCTGGGCCGAGTAACATTACAGGATGAAGAGGGATGTGCTGTCGGTATGCTAGGGTAAAATGTTTCTTTCTCTCAGATTCACTCTCGGAGGACGTGGAGTACGGTCAGCCTCTCCCCGCATCTACCACAGGTTGGAGGATCATTTTCAGTGAGTAAAAAGTTATGCGTGCATAATGTGTGTCCTATTCTGAGGCGACAGAATAGGACATCTGTACGCCGTGATTTTGTTGCGGGGGGCCAAGAACCTAACTGTGGCTTTAGCACGTGCAGTTTGTTATTTAATTCTTCGTCCCACATGCGTTGACAGTGGTTTCGTAGTTTCCTTCTTAAGAAGGGCCTCAGATCTGTGACAGGGACTGCAGCGGTAGGACTAGCAGAATACGATGCAATTGAAGTGGCCATCTCGTCCGCCAGAACGTTACCTTCGATGCCCCTATGACCCGGCACCCAGCATACGATGACATGCTGGTTACATATATACGCTTTACATAGGACGGAATATAGTTCATTGATTACTGGATTTTTGTGCTTACAAAATGACGTCAAGGCCTTCACAGCACTTAGAGAGTCCGTATATATAACAGTTTTTAGTTTTGTTTTCCTTATATGCTGCACAGCCGACAATAGTGGTTAGGCCTCAGCCGTAAAGATGCTTGTTTCCGGATGCAGTACATCGGATTCCGAGAAGGACGGACCGACGGCTGCGTAGGACACCCCGTCGCGGGACTTCGATGCGTCTGTGTAGAACTCCGTGCAGGAGTACTTGTACTGGAGTTCCAGGAAATGCATTCGGATTTCGATATCTGGGGCGTGCTTTGTAACTTGTCGGAAATTTATATCACATTGTATCAACTGCCACTCCCAAGGCGGTAGCAGCTTAGCTGGAGGCATTAAACGATGTTTGAGGAGAGGAACATCCATTTCAACACTAAGCTCCCTCACACGAAGTGAAAAGGGCTGTCTTACAGAGGGACGATTACGAAAGAGTGTAGCATATGTCATATCGTTAACGGTATTGAAACACGGATGTTCAGGATTAGAGTGAACTTTCAGAAAATATGTTTCGCTGATGTATGTTCTCTGCAGATGGAGTGACCACTCATTCGATTCTACATACAAACTTTCAATGGGACTTGTTCCGAAAGCGCCAGTGGCCAGTCGGATTCCTAGATTGTGGACCGGATCTAGCATCTTTAGTGTGCTCGGAGCGGCAGAATGATAGATCACGGCACCGTAGTCCAACCGTGATCGAATGAGGCTCTTGTAAAGATTCATTAAACATTTCCTGTCGCTACCCCATGTTGTGTGGAATAAAACTTTCAGTAATTTCATTGTTTTTAAGCATTTGACCTTGAGATACTTTATGTGTGGAATAAAAGTTAGTTTAGAATCAAGTATGATGCCTAAGGACTTGTGTTCTTTGTTCACAGGTATTCGCTGACCATACATTTCGATACTGGGATCTGCAATGAGCCCTTTGTTTCTCGTGAAAGGCACGCAAGAAATCTTGTTGGGGTTCACTTTAAATCCGTTTTCGTCTGCCCATTTGGACACTTTGTTCAAGCCCTGTTGTACTTGCCTCTCACATACTGTAAGGCTGCAGGATTTAAAACCTATCTGTATGTCGTCTACGTAAACAGAATAAAAAATGGCTGGCGGTAATGAAGCACGAAGGGTGTTCATTTTCACGATAAATAGCGTGCAGCTAAGCACACCTCCTTGAGGTACACCAGTTTGAGAAAAGTAGGGAAACGACAAAAAACGGAGACGCACAAAAGCACAGTTCGCAATAGGGGATCAAAAATTTGGTTGTGGGATTCCATAGTGTTTTTTTTTTTATTGTTTAACCTAACTAGGACATTAGGCAGTATAATAGCAAGAGCTTGGTGGCGCAACCCACCAAGCTCTTGGTGAAATGCAAAGGGGACGCTCATAACATCCATCCATCCATCGGTTTTGTCTGGCCGAGTGTATTTTCGCCTAGCAGAGCTTTGGACGCTTTCTGGAAAGCAGACGAGTGAAAGAAACAATGGTCGTCGCCGCCATCACTGTGGGGTCTCGACGGATTGTAACGCGTTCGCTTGAGCGCAACCTCTCCGAAACGTTTTGTCTCGCCGGTGTAGGATACCTAGCGGTATGCGTATGGTTGTGTGTGGACCAAGCGTCTCGCGTTTTATTCGATATTTCTTCGGTAGCCACATTAGGTGCCCAAAGTAGGCATTCAGTTGCGGCCAACGTGCTTTTTTGCGTTTTTTTTTTATTTATTTAGGTGCTCCGGCGCCACAAAAGAAAAAGGACATTGTGCGGCGCAGCGAATTTCTGCATGGTAAAAGTTCGATTTTGTTACTTCTTCGTTTGCAGAAAGTAATGGGCCATGGGACTCTTCAGTTTCCGGATACTTTTATTATATTATTGCGATAGCAATTATATGAACACTCCAGGCGCATTCCTGCCGTCGCCGTCGTCACCATGCTCCGTATAAAGTCCATTGACGATAACATCGTGACCGCCACATTAACACCTCTAGTACACGATAACATCGACAGGGCGTTGCATGATGCATGTGCGAGTGAAAGCTAAGGGAGGAGGGTGGGCATGGGTGAGCCGACGATGGTGTCTCAGTCTTGTGTGCGCAAGGGAGAAAAGCGGGGCGCGCGATACATCGGGGGGAGTGGATGGAGGAAAGGGCGGTCCTTAGGATTCTGTGAATCTGTGATTGCCCCCCATGTTTATTTGCCTTGTTTGATGCATTATATACAGTGACTTTTTCTTAGACATGTAGATTTATTGGGGATTTATACTCATATATAAAGGGACACTAAAGGTTACTATTAAGTCAACGAGGACTGCTGAAATACGATCCCAGAAACCTCGAAACGCTTGTTTCGTGCGAAGAATTGGGACTTATTTTAAGAGAAAATGCGTTCTGAAGCATCCGCGTACCTCTAGCGCAGTTCAAATCGCCCGCCCTCCGATCGAGGAGTGGTGACGTCATGGTCTCATAGTGACGTTGCGCCATCTGTAAGTAAAACGGCGCCCGCAGACGGCGCTACGGCTTTTCTGCGCAAAACGCAAACGCGCGGCCAGAAACAGAGCCGACGGCAGCGCGAAAGCGGAACTATGGTGGCTAGCGGGAGGGAAGCGCGCGACGATACGCTGGTTCTTTATTTCATGATGCCAACTTTGACGCTCGTTGCAATGGATGACCCCGACAACGACACATTGGCTCGCGATGCTGGGCTTGACTTCAGCGATTTAAGCACTGATGAACGTGACCTACTGCTGAGGGCTCGCGCTGCCGGTGTATTTGCGTACTACTACGACGGCAACTGTATGTCATGGCTGTACATATTCGCAAATTTGTAGCATTTCCTTCGTGAAAACCAAATGCTACACTCACCGCCCCGTCTTCGACCTGCAGTTGTTCTTGCGCTTCGGAGAATGCAGGCAAGACCGACGGAACAGCGCTACGGGAAAGCATTGCTTTGGAAGGCACTCCACACGACTTCAGTAAATCGGCGTTAAACTCGTAATCCTCTGGACGAAAGTGCAGCGAGCACACTATGCGATTTTTCGACTGTTTGTCAACGCGCTGTGGCAGAGATACGCCACTTAACCACTTCGAACGGAGAGGTTCACTCGTTGGCACACAGTGATAAGTAACGTTGGATTCGCCGCTGCAACTGCCCTTGGCCAAGTTCCGCGGACCGGTCGCGCATCCCACGACATCACATGGACGTGGCATTCTCGCTGCTTGTTCCAAATGCAAGTTTCGCGAGCCAGCAGTACCAGCGCAGCACGACGCGATAACGAAACAACTGAAACTCCGAAGCGCGCGCGGCGGATAGTCGAGCGAAAACGAAACCTTTCTGCGCTGTTCCTGCGCAGTACATTGGAACAAAGGACAGCCTCAGTGAGATTTTTTACTAGCCGTTGCATACGTACAAATATGTAAACAAGGTTCCTGAATGACAAAGTTTCATTAAAATATTTGTCCTCAACTTGTTCATTTCACGGCTTTTACAATTTTCATATGAGCGGCATGCATTGCTTTGCTGGTTTCGAACTGATATAGTTCTAAAGTTCGTGTGATATTTTCTTTACTTAATAAATAGACAAAGCATGGAAGCATTGATATCCGTTATTTCGGGCCTAATTTTTTGGGACATACAAGTGCATTCTTTTATGAAAAGATAGATATTTTACTTGTCTTGACAGTGCGCAGCGTTCAAAAATTCTTTTTCAGCATCTTTCGAAATGGCAATGCACTTATTAATGTATTTGATCCCTGAACAAATTTTGTGAAGAGAAGGCAGAGCTAGAACGTGAGCCCCCCCCCCCCCCCCACCCTCGAACGAAATTTCTGGCTACGCCACTGATCGACAGTTCCATGCTAGATCGCTACTCTTTGAAACTGAAGACGCTACAAAGAGCCACGATGCAACACCGTTCCCGCATTGATCTCACGTTTGCAAGCTGGCTGTGTCACGTTATGATGGGTGAGCCTCTGACCATCTACCACAGCGATCACAAGGCAATACTGTGCAACTGTAGAGTCATTCGTGAAAGTATGAATGTGTGCATGTTATAAACGGCTACATGATATAAAGTAAAGGCTATGCAACTTAACAAAATGTGTCTTCATTCAACTTCAACGATCGAAAAATACAATCCAAAACAAGCAATAAATCACATATGCGTAGCATCAGATCGCTCAGCATTTCTTGGGTTCGTTGCGTGGTCGTTGGTTTAGGACTTTAATTAAGTTCGCACTGGGGGAAAGCTTCGCGTTCTTTGATTTGCTTGGTAAAAACAACCAGGCACACTTCAGCATAAAATAAGTGTTTGATTCGGGGGTCATTTAAGATGTCCTACAACTTTGTAATGGACATGCGTGCGATTCAATCAATAATTAAACAGTTGAGAGATTAAAGGCAATTACTTGATGCTTCGTGACGAAAAATATACTGGCTGTAAATACACACGACTGCCGCTATACTATGCGTTTGGTACGATTTCTCTAGAGCTCTGTCTTTTTCTTTTTAAATATTGGTTCAAGTTAACTGGGACACCCACTATATTACGACTGTGTACTGGCAATGTGCCCTGAAACATATGTTTTGTTTGGTTATCTATATTGGTTTCATTATTATCGACCAATAAAAGTAAAGTTGCTCTTGAAACCTCTCTGGCACTGGCACTTTTTTCCATCCTGTTCGCTTACTTTCCTACGTATGCGCCACAACTAAGGCTTAATGTTAATGACACGCTGCCACGTCAGCTGAGGCGAGTCTCTACCAGTTCACATATACCTTGGCCTACATGCAAGTTAGAGACACTGACGCAACCAAAACTTGATGCGGTGGTCCAGTGGCACCAAACACCACTGATAAGAGCGCACGCACGCACGCGCACACACACACACACACACACACACACATACAGTCGCGCGCGCACACACATAGACACAATTAGGTTTAAGCGACAGAGCCGTTACATGACCTCCCTCACAAGTTTGCCGGCGCACTCTTGGGATGATTGTGATAGCATTAGACCGCCACTTGCGCTTTCAGTGACGTCATATCAGCTTACTTTTCACATTCGAAGGCAGCGCTGTAGTTTGCACGCGTTTTGAACGGGTTGAAAGGAGGTTTTATGAATAATGACGCCCTCATGGAATTGAGGCTTCATGCCAGAATTGTGCAGTCACAGCTACGTAAAAAGAGAAGAAAATAGCAGAACAGATTACGTTAGTGTCAGTGGTTCCTTAAAATGCACTCGGAAATTTCACTGCTACACTCTTAGGCAAAATTACCCAATTTTCTAATAATGGTGGCCGTTGGACCTTCGTGATTGGCAGTTAGTCCGATAAGGAGCAACGACGCAGAGTTGCGTGCCGTGTGCAAACCTGGAGGCCTACATTACACCGCTTTTTGGATGGCGCTTCTTCACGGGACGAACGTCAGCATTTACTGTCACTGGCCACGCTGTTGGTTGACTGATGTTCACGGGCCGTGCATGCATGTATATTAGACATCGATACCTTCCACACAGCTGTCACCTGCTTGACAACTCAGCGGCATGGGGAAACTTGCTGCGCATACACACGGAATGAGGCGGCCAGCGGTATATGTTCTGTAATTAAGAAAAATAAAAACGTTTCATCATCATAATCATCATCAGCCTGGTTATGCCCACTGCAGGGCAAAGGCCTCTCCCATACTTCTCCAACTACCCCGGTCATGTACTAATTGTGGCCATGTCGTCCCTGCAAACTTCTTAATCTCATCCGCCCACCTAACTTTCTGCCACCCCCTGCTACACTTCCCTTCCCTTGGAATCCAGTCCGTAACCCTTAATGACCATCGGTTATCGTCCCTCCTCATTACATGTCCTACCCATGCCCATTTATTTTTCTTCATTTCAACTAAGATGTCATTAACTCGCGTTTGTTCCCTCACCCAATCTGCTCTTTTCTTATCCCTTAACGTTACACCCATCATTCTTTCCATAGCCCATTGCGTCGTCCTCAATTTAAACAGAACCCTTTTCGTAAGCCTCCAGGTTCCTGCCCCGTATGTGAGTACTAGTAAGACACAGCTGTTATACACTTTTCTCTTGAGGGATAATGGCAAGCTGCTGTTCATGATCTGAGAATGCCTGCCAAATGCACCCCAGCCCATTCTTTTTCTGATTATTTCAGTCCCGTGATCCGGATCTGCGGTCACTACCTGCCCTAAGTAGATGTATTCCCTTACCACTTCCAGTGCCTCACTACCTATCGTAAACTGCTGTTCTCTTCCGAGACTATTAAACATTACTTTAGTTTTCTACAGATTAATTTTTTAGACCCACTCTTCTGCTTTGCCTCTCCAAGTCAGTGAGCATGCATTGCAATTGGTCCCCTGAGTTACTAAGCAAGGCAATATCATCAGCGAATCGCAAGTTACTAAGGTATTCTCCATAAACTCTTATCACCAATTCTTCCCACTCCACGTCTCTGAATACCTCCCGTAAACACGCTGTGAATAGCATTGGAGAGATTGTATCTCCCTGCCTGATGCCTTTCTTTATTGGGATTTTGTTGCTTTCTTTGTGGAGGACTACGGTGGTTATGGAGCCGCTAGAGATATCTTTCAGTATTTTTACATACGGCTCGTCTACACCCTGATTCCATAATGCCTCCATGATTGCTGAGGTTTCGACTGAATCAAATGCTTTCTCGTAATCAATGAAAGCTGTATGAAAGTCGACAACAGGTACATTATTACAGACACGCACAGAGTCACATCCACCCAGATGTTTACACACCACAATGCAAATCGTGCAGGACGTCTTGCATTGACCTCAACCACATTAACCAGGTGACATGCCCGGAAAATGTGGTTGAGGTCAATGTAACAGGCACCATAAGCAACAAACAGCAGCGGCAGACACCATTAAAGACAGCATCAACCCTAGATTTAAAATCACCATGCCCGAGCAATGGGAGGCTGTGCTGCTCAGCAAATGCCCGGAGGACCAACTCTGGGCAGTCTGGCTGGCTGCCGCTGCCACCAAGACTCAAGGTCTGTCCACCGCCTGAGGAAGGGGGGCTCCGGTGGGGCTAGTCTCCCAGCCCCCCCGCCCCCCTTCACCTCAGCAAGGACATGTAAAAAAGTTTTGTCTCTCTCCCTCTCTTTCCTGCAAATACCTACTAAACCTCTCAGATGGCCACCACGGGTTCATTGTGATGATGATTTCCATATTATAGCCTTGCAAAGGGCAATGACTGAAAAGTGTGCACGCATGTTCGTGAGTTCAGTAGTTCAGAAGAAAAAATATGACTGCAAAAAGTCAAGCTTGAAAGCACACATAAGAAATACATAAAAGAAATGGAAGCCAATCACAGGTGTTTGAGTGAGTGTAAGAAATGGTGAAAAGATGAAAAAGATGACAGCAAAGGGTGCACACATGGTCGCGAGTCCAACGCTTCAGAAGACACAATGATGAAGAGACGAGCATGAGGGCACAAGAAAGGAATAAATGAAATGAGAGCCAATCGCAGGAATGAACAAAGCTCCAACTAAACATTCACATTAAAATATGAGGCTCAAAAAGAAGATAAAAACAAAGTGCATTCAACAATGCGAAGGAGTTCTAGGAAGTTACACAGCAAGGAGATCCATACATTGGTATATACTCACAATGGGAGGCTGGCCAACAAGCAGCCAGTAAATTTAATATAAATAAGAAATGAAGAAGTACTGGCCAATATAAGATTTGTCACATTGAGCAGCATGGATGCATGCTGAACATTGTTATTCCAGTTTCCTTTACACCTAAAAAGCATTAATGAAATGGACAAACTCACAGCATTTCATTAAATGCTTCACTTAAGCTTCACTTCACAAAGATTCCAGCATGTGCATTGGATGTGCACAATTCCTTTATTAATATATATTGTAGGCATGTCTTGTACATCTTAGCATCTAAGGCCACATCTTGTCATTTGTAACCTCCCTGCACTTGTAACATTGTCTCTGCTACTCTATCTTCAGGCATGAATAATGCAACATTGTATACGTATTCCTTCGCATACTCTAGAGGCTGACTGTATGTGAACGAATATGTTTAATTACCTAGGACAATTACTCACAGGGGACCCTGATCATGAGAAGGGAATTTACAGAAGAATAAAATTGGGCTGTAGCACATACGGCAGACATACTCAGATCCTTACTGGAAGCTTGCCATTATCATTAAAAAGGAAGGTGTACAATCAGTGCATTCTAGCAGTGCTAACATATGGGTCAGAAATCTGGAGTGATTTCACTGGCTACTTTTACTTTTACAGGCTGCTCAGAAATTGAATGAGATCTCGTCGTCTGTAAACTTTTGCGGTTGACTGTACTGTACCTTGAACACGTGAGCAGTGATCCGAGGAGCAAGGTTAAGTGTGTGAAATCAACACAGTGAGTGGGCTTTAGTCTCTGAATCCATGGGTGCGCAAGTTCAACCAGTCAGAATCGGTGAGTCCAAGAGTCTGAGGGGCATTCAGCCTAGGGATTTTCTACATCTGAGTAAGGTCTTCCAGCAATGGTAAGTTTTGGTGCGAGTAAACCTGATGTCGAAGATATATTTTGTGACTAAGCCTGGCTGTGCTTCATTCATTTTGCCGAACAATGGCTTTATTTCCAGCCTTAATCAAGTATAAGACCAAATACATGCACAACAATTGTGTATTTGGTTCATGCGGACAAATAAGTTACTTCAATGGTTTTGTTTAGGTAAGACGACAGCAATAGGCTGTACCCTTCCAAGCTTAAAGCACCAATTAACAAAACATAGGCTTTGGTATCCCTGCACTTCAGGTTTAGTCAATAATGGCAAGGTACAGTAAAAGAGTACAAAATCAGATGAGCCTTAGACACACATAGGCATATATAATACAATACAAATTTCACTATACAATAAGAAAGCGAAACAATGCAATATAACTAAAAGTACACTACACAATACTGCAGATTCAACACTTACTATACTGGCATATACAAGGATATAATGCCATCAATATCACAAAACAGTACAGAACAATGCAGTCACATGATATTATGTACACTAAAATTATGCATGTTCATTAGGCATTTCAGTGTAGTTAAGGTACATATGGATAAGAAAAAATTGTGACAAGATAAAAACCAATGCATAAACTGGTTCAACGGTGAACAAATACTGTGGTATCATTACAATTTGCTCACCAGGTCTCCCATTTAGGAACGATGTTGCCATCGCCATAAATGTCGATGAGATGGTACTGAAACTTATCTGCAGGAGTGTGCATCGCAAGCTCAATAGACGTTTTACCACAGTAGCAAAACCTGCGTCGATAAAATCTTTCTGTTCTTAAATCTCTCGCTAAAATATGAATTCTTCCTTTTGCAACAAAGAGAGCTTCAATTTCGTGTAAGTTAGGGGCATCATCATTTTTCTCAACGAGTATGGCTCAAATATAGCTGCAATAGTCAATTGTTGCACATTTCACTTGAAAAATTGTTTCTGGCAGGACATCTTTTGCGCATTGTGGTAGTGTGCTCCAAACTACTGGCTTGCTTTGTCCTGTTCGGAGACTTTCATAAAGGTGGAAGCTGTGCAACTGGTAGCTAAGCTTTAGCTGATGGTGCATTGCAAGCGTGTAGGTCAAATTCTTGAAGTTCTTTACTGTCATTGCAATTTTTTTGAAATATTGATGTTTGGTCTCGAACCTCACTGACCAAAAGTTCTTCAGTGGCCCTCCTTCACAAATAAACCTTGAGTAATGGACCAAGAAATGAGGTTTCAGAATTACTGCAGTCGTGCCATATTTTCTAGAAAACTCTATTATAAATGTCTGTACAAGCACATCCAAGTATACGAGCTGACTGGAAGGAATATGTGGAGCAAATACCATGTCCATCACTGCACGATACTTTACAAGTATTTCCCCGTCATCATTGTTCTCAGGACTTTTGCCACCTAGAATTAAAGCAAGAAATCTTAGCAAGCACCACTTGCTTGATGTTGTGCCCTTCAGTGTGGCATTGCAGATGATAAACGAAATGTTTATCTGCACTGGTTTGTTTTTCAAATCACTAGGACAGTACTGGAATGAGGATATTTCCTTAAGACCTTGCTTAGAGACTAAGCTATTAGACAAAAAGTGATCAAAGTACCTGGCGCAGCACACATTCTGTTCCACCTTCCGAAATGTCGTGCATTATGTGTGGTGGTAGCAGGCGAGTTACATCAAAATACGTGAGTTGAAGCAGGGCTGATACCTCATTGGCTCCATAAATACGTCTGTTAACAAGGCTGTTAAAAGAAATTGCTTGATGATGCAACTGGTGCCCACTGGCAGTGCGTACCTGGCACATTACTTCACTTGTCAAGTCTGCTAACTGTTTTCCCGAGACCATGCAGAATCGACAAATTCTGCAACATGAAAAGCCCCCAAGATGACTCGTTGAGATTTGTCACCACAGAAGCTGAATACAAGCACTTGGCCCTGTTTCGTGGCTCTCCCCACATTGAACGTGAATCCTTGATCATACATTTCCTTTAAGTCATCAACGAGTGGCTGCAGTACAGCAGTCAAGCCATATTTCTTGACATAAGATCACGAACAAGCAAAACCAAGTATATGTTATGAAGTTGAGACCTGTACTTCACATGGATGTTCAGCAAGCAGCAGTACACGGCAAGAAGTTTATGCACACCTCGTTTAACACCCAAGGGATTGACAACTTCAATTTCATCTGAATAAAACAAAACCACAACTATGTGTGTGCTGCACTCTGATATGACATATTGTAGGTGCTCTCTATATACAAGAACATCAGTGTAGTCCATGCCCGGTTCGAACTTGGGAGTTGTGAAATGAGAGGAAATGTTGGGAACATCGCAAAGTGCACGGAGAAGCTTTGGCACAGGTACATAATGATACTTTGCATTTTTGCCAACTATATGTTGCTCAGGTGCAACAAAAGGAAAGTTCTCCTTTGCATATCTCTGACGCTCGCGTTTGTCACTAAGATCCTTGAAAATGTCGTGCAAAAATCCACATGCAAATCGTTTAACACTGATGATACTTCTGGCATTTTCACGGAGTGCACAATCTCATTTGCACAGGCCATTAACACAATCGAAAAACGAACTACAGTTCTGAAAAAAGCTTTTCTACAGACACGTGTGGCATGTGACACTCGGTCACATTGAAGAAGAACCTCCATATAGCAGATTTTGCTTGCTGAACGAAGGAGCAAAACCCATCACTCGGGGAATCAGTCTCCTGAAGCCCTGAAGTTCCTTCATGATCGAACAGGGGACTGCTCATAGGCATTGAGTTCTCTTCCGCCATGATGCTTTTTACCAACACTAGATCATTTTCCAAAGGTGCCAAAGATTCTTTGCTTTCCTGTGATTGTTGCACCCGCTGGAGGTTTGTGCCTTGCTCCTCAAGCACATTTCTGTGCTGACGGTACAAGTGCGAACGGTATGACGAAAAGTTGGTGTAGGTGTTGGCACAGTCATCAATGCCACAAAATATTCGAAAATTTCGCTCCCCACTATGTGCCACACCTATGTGTGTGACCACTTTTGCAAACTGAAATGAGAAATTGGGCACCTTAGACAATACTTAGCTTCCATTACTACACGTGCTATGTCAAAAATATATTCCTGCCACTAACACGCAAGCACATGCCCAGGAGAGCAGTCTGTGATCTGAGGGTCATGCATTATGTGCATATATAGTGCAGTTATGCATTTTGTGGTGGCCAGAAAGAGAAAATTTCATGGAATAAATTGCACACGTGCCCACACAAACAATGTACGCACGTGCATCCTCACAGACATGCACAAGAATTCTTCGGCGAAGCCTTATGCACGTAAACATGCGAATAAGACGGCAAGAGGACAATTGTTTACACCGAGCGTCGTTCTAGCGTGCTTTCCCACCCACAACTACAGCTACTGCCATGGGAACTAGAAAAAAAGCTGCAAACCCTTTATTTCATCCGATCAATGCACAGTTGGCACAAGCAGATGAACAAAGCGAAACTAATTAGCCGCTTGTAAAACTTTATTATACGCGCCATTTTACGCTAGCAAGTATTTCTAAATATATCCAATAATGAACACATGGTTTTCGTGTAATTTATGGTGCTGCGATACAAAAAAAAAAGTGAAGAATTAATGCATCATAGATGTTCATATTATTACGATATCATCGAGCAATGCTCAAGAAACGAGCCGCCGTGAGAACGACGAAGAAGTTGCTCGGTGCGCTTGGCGCGAGCAAGTGTCGGCCTGGCTGCCTGGCTCCAGTGTAAATAGCCTGTAAATAGCCTCTTCTGTCTGTGTGTTTCCACACGCAGCATTCTGGTGGAGGTCAGCGATCCCCGTCCTCACCACGGAACTCAGAAGTGGTCGGCACACCAAGCTTGTCACCATGCCTCCCGGTGACGCGCCCACCTCGGCAACAGCTTCGGCTTCTCCCATTGCTCCAATCGTCACGGTCGCCCCACATAGCGACCCAGGTGTGTTCTCTGGCATGGAGGGCCAGGATGTTGACGACTGGATCAAACTCTATGAACACGCCAGTGCTAATAACAGGTGGGACCCAACGATTATGCTCGCCAATGTCATCTTTTATCTCGGCGGCACCCCACGCGTGTAGCACCAAACGCATGACGACGAGATAACCAGTTGGGACAATTTCAAAAAGAAGCTACGGGAACTGTTCGGCAACCCCATTGGGCGCAAGGCTGCCGCGAGAAAAGCTCTTGCACCTTGTGTTCAGTCATCTACAGAGCCGTGCGTTTTCTACATCCTCGATGTCTTAGCTCTATGCCGCAAAGCTGATGATGCTATGTCCAAAGCCGATAAAGTGTCACATATTCTAAAAGGCATCGCCGACGACGCTTTCAATTTGCTTGTTTTCGGCAACGTCTTGACTATCGACGCCATCATCAAAGAATGCCGTCGCCTTGAACAAGCTAAGAGCCACAGTACCACACACCACATCACGCGGCTACCCAACACTGCTGCTACGTCGACATGTGAGGGTCGACCGTGTCAGACCACCACCTGTGACAAAGTCACCCATATTGCTCGCCGCGAACTCGAGGCCACCTGTTCACCAGCTTTCTCCATGACGCCTCCCGATCCGCCAGCAACCACCATTGCAATGATCCAGGCCGTCGTCCGACCAGAATTTGAGAACATGGGTCTGAACTCCGTGTGTTCCACATCTCAACCCAGCGTGCCCCAGTTCTCTAGCGGCCCTCCTCGTCCTCGGCAGATTTTTTCCGCCACATCTCACCACAACCCGTCCAATTGGCGTACCCCTGATGACCGGCCGATCTGCTTCCACTGCTGTCGCATCGGCCATGTCGCTCGTCACTGCCGCAACCGATGGCCACCACCTCCTCGGACATACACCGCCACTTATTCCCGCACCTTTGGACCTTCCGCTCCCAATACCACCCACCATGAATCCACTGCCGCTGATGCTCCTGCTCCGAACCTTCAGTACAGCCGCTCGCCCTCACCTCGACGCGGTCAGTCTCGTTTGCCCCAGCCCCGTAGCTTCTCTTCGCCGCCTATCGCCTCCCGGATCCAGCCGGAAAACAAGGCACTGCAGCTTTTGGAGGTGAAGCTGCATTGTCGACACTGCGCTCAAATCCTCTGCTCACGTTAAACATGAACCAAAACCTTCTTGACGTTGACGGCTATCCTGTCACGGCACTCATCGATACAGGAGCACATCTTTCAATTATGAGTGCTGCCTTCCGACGACGACTGAACAAGCTCCTCAACCCAGCGTCGGCACGCATCATCTGCGTTGCGGATGGCGGTACTGTGCCTATCATTGGCATGTGTACGGCACGCGTCAGCATCGCCGGCCGCCACACTCCTGTCCTCTTCACTGTCCTGTCCCACCGGCTTTCTTCGCCTGCAGCCAAGGTCAATAGCCTACATTGAACTGTTGGCTTTCCCACCAGTTCCTGATGGCGACTACATCGTCACTCCTGTGCCCGACATTTCAATAAGGTATGACGTTACAGTGGCTCACAGTATACTTAATATTACTGGGAACCGCACTCGCATGCCTGTCTGTAACTTTGGATTGGCAAAGTAAATTCTACTGCAAGGTATTTGCCTTGCCACCGTTGATTGTCTCGGCGACCAATACGTGGCAGCGTTATCGACCGATGGTTGTCGCAAGCTTAGCAGGCCCCTCACGCCAGCCTCGGGTGCCGATCCCAATATAAAGAAAATGGTTGCGACGGACCTGTCCTCGGCACAGGCTGAAGAGCTTTGCCAAGTATTATCAACCTACCGAGATATTTTCGACATCAACGATCGTCCTTTAGGCCAGACGCTCACGGTCAAGCATCGGATTCTTACTGGCGATGCTACGCCTATTCACCGACGACCGTATCGAGTTTCTGCGTCGGAACGCCGAGTAATTCAAAACGAAGTCAACAAAATGCTTGACAAAAGCATAATTGAGCCTTCTTCGAGTCCCTGGGCGTCACCTGTGGTGTTGGTTAAGAAGGACAGCACGTGGCGCATCTGTGTAGACTACCGTAATCTGAACAACATTACTAAGAAGGACGTCTACCCACTCCCACATATAGACGACGCCCTTGACTGCCTGCACGGTTACAGCTATTTCTGGTCTATTGATCTTCATTCGGGATACTGGCACATTGCTGTTGGCGATATCGCCAGAGAAAAAAACCGCGTTCATCACACCTGATGTCCTATACCAATTTAAAGTAATGCCGTTTGGATTATGCAACGCCCCTGCCACCTTCGAGCGTATGATGGACTCCTTGCTCCAAGGTTTCAAATGGTCCACATGCCTCTGCTACCTCGACGATGTCATCGTCTTCTTGCCAACGTTCCACACTCACCTTGAACATCTCACAACTATACCTGATGTATTTCGAAAGGCGAAGCTACACCTTAACTCGTCCAAATGTCGTTTTGGCCACTGGTAAATTACTCTTCTGGGCCATCTCGTTGACGCTTCCGGAGTACAGCCTGATCCCGAAAAAACTTGCGCTGTCAGAGAGTTTCCAGTTCCGAAGACAGCCGCAGACGTTCGAAGTTTTGTAGGGCTATGCTCGTACTTTTGTCGTTTTGTTTCAGATTTTGCGACAATTGCTAGACCCCTAACTAATCTTTTGAAGAAAGGCGTACAATTCTCGTGGGGCACTAGAGAGGCCGCCGCCTTCTCTCGTCTCGTCACTCTTCTAACCTCACCACCCATTCTCGCCCACTTGGACCCTGATGCCCCTAGAGAATTGCGTACAGATGCCAGCGGTCATGGCGTAGGTGCCGTCTTAGCCCAGCGTCAGCGTGGCCAGGATCGCATAATTGCTTATGCACGCTGCCTCGTCACACCATCGGAGCGCGACTATTCCATTACAGAACGAGAATGCCTTGCTGTTGTCTGGGCGGTTGCGAAGTTCCGTCCTTACCTTTACGGTCGCCCTTTTTCCGTAGTCACTGACCATCATGCTCTCTGCTGGCTCTTTGAGGCTACAAGAATTTTCACATTCCGTGGTGTACAAGTCTGGCCACCTGCACCAAGACGCTGACAGCTTGTCACGTTACCCTGTTGACGGCTCTGACTCCTCTAATATTGCCCGCGCTTCTTGCGTATTCTCTGTATCACAGCTGCTTCATTTCGCCAATGAGCAACGCCGTGACGCCTACATCAAAGCACTCATCGGCCGTTTTAAGCACTCTCTGGCCGATGCTACTCTACGCCTCTTCGTCCTCCGCGACGGTACTCTGTACCGTCGTAACCTTCATCCGGACGGCTCTGAGTTCCTACTTGTAATACCTAAACACCTCTGCTCCACCATTATAGAAGAGCTCCACGACGCACCAACGGCAGGACATCTCGGCATATCTCGAACCTATGACCGTGTACGTCGCCGTTTTTTCTGGCCGGATCTTGTCCGTTCCGTACGACATTACATCGCTGCTTGTGAAGTTTGCCAACGATGCAAGAAGCCTTCCCAGCTCCCCACTGGTTACCTGCAGCCGCTCGACATCCCTGCCAAACCCTTCTATCATGTCGGCTTGGACCCTCTTGGCCCATTTCCGGAATCTACATCAGTAAACAAGTGGGTGGTAGTCACGGCGGACTACGCGACTCGCTACATCAGTAAACAAGTGGGTGGTAGTCACGGCGGACTACGCGACTCGCTACGCTGTAACCCGCACTCTTACGACCAGCTGCGCAACTGATGTTGCAGACTTCCTCCTACATGATATCATTTTGATGCATGGTGCTCCGCGTCAATTGCTAACAGACCGTGGCCGTACGTTTTTGGCCAAAGTCATCGACGACATCATGCGTGCCTGCTCAATACGGCATAAATTTACCACCTCCTACCATCCCGAAACGAACGGCCTCACTGAGCGCTTGAACCACACCCTTACAAACATGCTATCCAAATACGTTTCCGACGACCACCGTGACTAGGACCAGGCTCTACCTTACATCACCTTTGCGTACAACTCTTCCCGTGTTGACACTGCTGGGTTTTCTCCTTTTTACCTCTTGTATGGCCGTGAACCAACGCTACCACTGGACACTGTGCTTCCGTCCGCCACAGCTTCAACTAGCAATTATGCCCGTGATGCAATCACCCATGCTGACCACGCTTGCCAACTTGCGCGCGCTCGTCTACAAGTCTCTCAAGACAAACAGAAGCGACACTACGACCTCCGTCACCGTGATGTCCATTTTCTGCCCGGCAGCCTCGTGTCGCTTTGGTCACCTTCGTGTAAGGTTGGCCTATGTGAAAAACTCCTTTCTTGTTACACAAGTCCATATCGTGTGCTCCGCAATGTGACCAATGTCACCTATGAAATCATTCTAGCCACGCCCACTACGTCCTCCGCTGTGACAACCAGTGACATTGTCCACGTCACCCGACTCAAGCCCTACAACTCTCCACGCGCCTTGGACATGACGCCTTGGACACGTTTCTTGAGCATCGTCGAGCGATGCTCAAGAAACGAGCCGCCGCGAGAACGACGAAGTTGGTCGGTGCGCTTGGCGCGAGCGAGTGTCGGCCTGGCTGCCTGGCTCCAGTGTAAATAGCCTGTAAATAGCCTCTTCTGTCTGTGTCTTTCCACACGCAACAGTATATCCTGTGGCGCCCCGGTTCCGTGGTGAGCCAAGTCCGCAGGCCTGGGGCCGCCTGGGATAGCCTGCCAAAAGTTCTACCGTTCTACATTGTACGTACGTCAAGTTACCATACTGCACGCTTTTGAACGCATATGTTTTTCAGACATGGCCTCAAAATGCCTTGTTGAGTTTCGGGAGAAGAGGATTGTGGTTAATTTCGACGGGTCATTGACACAGCAAGAGCTTATCGGAAACCTGCAGGCATCCAGCGTCCTGGTGAATGTCGATACAGCGCACCTAAAGCGTACGGTAAGTATATGCAGTACGATTGATCATACATTATACTTTTCTCATTGTGATAAGCATTCCTCATAGTATCTTCTCGTGCAGTGTACTTAATTAATGACGAGCACAGGAACAAAGACAACGACAACTAATGGTTTGCGCACCATCCATTGTCACCGTCTTTGTTCCCGTCCTTGTCATAAGTACAGAGCGCAAGAAGAAACTATGAACAGCCACCAACTAGCCCAATTCATCGCTGTTTCAAAGCATTTTTGCGCTTGGTCTGGGAGGAGCATCGTGTTGAGTTTGTGTGTGTGAAGTGTCGCGGTCATAATCGAAGCGTCATATCTTCAAAATGCATGCATGCATGTAACCGAGCTCGAGCCTGTAACCTTCATTTAAGCCGATCCCAATGAAATTTGTTGCAGTGAGAGGGAAAAGGAGATTCCTGTAGTGGCCATAAAGAGGAACTTGAACCATAATGTAGCGCTGAAGTATTTTATTAAGGCCTTGCAAAGGACGGCTCTGTGATTGCCTAAAGTATGGTTACTTGCGTTTTCTTACAGCGTCACTGCGGTAAAGCTATTACACAACAGTGTTATATACCAGTTTAGCCTTTAGTATTGCTTGAAGCTATTTCATTGTTTTAAAGTCTGTCAAATCTATTGTGGCGAGAACCCTATACTTAGAAAGTCGTTCATGGTTTCACTTGAATTTCGCGGTGCAGTTGCAACACCGAATGTCAGTATTTCTCGTAACCTTTAAATTTTAGTTCTTGTTTGGAATGATAATTTTTTTTAATTATAAGACCATTTTGCACGTGATAGTGGCCCATGGTTATGGTGAAAGGTGACCATGCAAGCGCTATAGTGCACCACCAATACATGTAGCATTTGGTGGGCATGCACACCATCGCATCACTGGGAGGAGATCTGCGACACAAAAAAATTTGTGTCAAATATGTAGCATTCATAAAATCGTGCTCGGAATAGTGCAGGCTTGTGGATGCTTCATTGGCGCAAATAGCTAGAGGCATTCTTTTTGATTAAAAAATGCCTCCAATGCGAACGGCGGCATGCTGTTCTAATCCTGCCTGGAATCTTGTAACTCTGTCGCGTAACCCGCTGTGGTTGCTCAGTGGCTATGGTGTTAGGCTGCTGAGCACAAGGTCGCGGGATCAAATCCCGGCCACGGCGGCCGCATTTCGATGGGGGTGAAATGCCAAAACACCCGTGTACTTACAATTTAGGTCCACGTTAAAGAACCCCAGGTGGTCAAAATTTCCGGAGTCCTCCTCTACGGCGTGCGTCATAATCAGAAAGTAATTTTGGCACGTAAAACCTCATAATTTTTGTTAACTCTGTCGCATAGTGTAGTTATGAAGGGACACCCATGGTTGTTTTATGTCCTCATTTGCTTTCAGGACAGATCTGGAAACAGAGTAAAACATATAATGAAATTAAAACTTGACAGAGCACTAATATTCACAGAATCGTTAAGTCTTGTAAAAGTGTTAATTTCTTTACAAAAGCATACAAATCCTGTTTTCATGGAAACTCTTACACAACATTTATTTGTCACTTAGACATGTAGTAATATGTATGTCTCTATGGTACCTCGCCATAGAGACATCGAGGGTAATGTACTAGCTTGACAAAATGGCCACATCATTCACATCACTAGCTATTATTCCTACGGCTGCTGTCCCTGTCACTGATCTGAAGCCTTTCTTATGAAATAAACTGCAAAACCACTGGCAACACATGTGGGATGCAGAAATAAATAATAAACTGCACGTTATAAAGCCACAGTTAGGTTTTTGGCCCTCCGCAACAAAATCATGGCGAACAGATGTCCTATTCTATCGTCTCAGAATAGGACACACATTTGGGACCCGTAATTTTCTGCTTACTGGAAATGAACCTCCAAGCTGTGGTAGATGCGGAGATAGGCGGACTGTCCTCCACGTCTGTACTGGAGTGTCAAGAAGCCGAAGCTAAGAGAAAGAAAAATTTTCCTCTGGCATACCGCTATTGTGTCTCACTTCACCCAGCAATGTTTCTTGGTAAAGAACTGCTGTTTACCAGCAATGCAGTCCTCAGTTTCTTGAATGATGTTGTCCTACATGTAAGTAGTCTGATATCATTCGTATCACTTCCTCTCTTCAGAGGATGCCGCTGTGATAGCAGCATTGTGTAGCACATGCCTCCAGGCCCTTGTATCTCAAGGGCTCTAACGAGACAGTGGTGCTCTAATCAATTTTAGCATCTGACATCTTTTTTGTATATGGTATCATTCTTTCGCAATGCATCTTAATGCTCATAGTACACATCATTTCTCATTGCCATAATCTTATTACACATTGATTTTACACACTTTAGAAAAACCATTTTGAACATTTTTAAGGCACCTTTACAGCCATGTCACATCAACTTCGTAGAACTTATACACTGCGAACTCATTACTATGGGCATGGTGCTCTTTGGCCATACCTGGCCCCTGCGCCATTAAACATCAAACATTCATTCACTCAACTTATTCGGGTGTAAAATAAGCCAATGTTCATCATGGCTGCCTGCATGAAATCCTGTGTAAATGCAGCATGACCTCTGGCCTCTCCTTCAAGCATTCAGGCGGAGTCCTTTCCCTTCCAGTCCCAAGTTTTGCACTTTGAAAGAAAGACTCGGCCACAGCAAAAGCTACCGTCCTAGGGAAGCTTGCTGAAAAAAGTCGGCCTGCCTGGAAGTCAAAGGTATTGTATGATATGTGGGCACTAGTTCCAGAGCACAGATTCCATGCGGTGCCATGCAAGACCCTTTTTCGCAATCTTCAAGTGAGCAGGATCAAAAGGCACAAGGCCTTTCTTGGCAATGTGAAAAGAAATTTATTTCTGTAGTTTTACATTCCAAAACCACGATCTGATTGTGTGGCATGCTGTGGTGGGAGCCATTGGATTATTTTGAATGCCTGGGCTTCTTTGTATGAGCCTACATGCACATACACAAGTGCCTTCACATTTCACCCTATGGAAATGCAGCTGCCATGGCCAGGAATCGGACCCGCAACCTCACGCTTAGTAGAGCAACGCCAGAACCACTGAGCCACCATGGCATGCGGCAGGTGGGAAGGATAGATCACAGCTTCTCGATTTGAAACTGAAATTGTGTTCTGATCATGTACGTTGTGGGTACTTTCCACATTGCCAAGAAAGGACTCCTGCCTTTTGATTATGCCCGCTCGATGATTCTGAAAAAGTGTTATGCATGACTGTGCATAGAATCTGGGCTCTGGAAGTAGTGCTGACATCTTGTACAATACATTTGATTTCCAGGTAGGCCACCTTTTTTTCCGTAGGCCTCCTTATGGTGGTTTTCGTTGCTGTGGCCGAGTATCTCTTGCAAAGAGCTAAACTTGCTGCTGGAAGGGTAAAGGCCCAGCCTGAATGCTTGAAGGAAAGGCCAAAGGTTGTCTACATTTACACAGGATTTCATACAACCTCAAAAAAGTTGCAGGCAGACATGTTGACTCTCTCGCTTCTTCAGACCCTAATAGGTTGCAAGAACTCTGCTCCCGGGTGCATGCTGAAAGCAAATGAGAATATAAGATAATTATGGCGATACAGCACAGATGACGAGATGGGTGAAAAACGAGCAGGACAAATGCTGTCCAGCACCTGGCCATTTTACGAGTTCCGTCGTCTGCACTGTTTTCCCATAATGTACTTAAACTAACAAGCCCAGCTAAGGACACTTGCGCAATATAAAACAAAGCATGGGCGTCCCTTCATAACCACATCATGCAACAAAGTTTACATTGGCCAGGCAGAACTATGCGCAAATTAGTATCTTAAGGAGGACGCTGAAATAGCAAGGAAGAGAATAGGTATGCACATTCGGCCATGCACTTTGCATGTGAATGTGAGTCACAACTTCAGTAGACAAATTCTAGGCAGAAGCAAAAGCGCATGTCACAGTAGGCGTTGGGGGCATTTTTTAACAAAAATAATGCTTCTGTTTGCGGCAAAATGAAGCATCCGCAAGCCTGCACCATTCCGAGTGCAATCTTATGAATGGCACTTTTTCAACACCTTTTTTTGTCGTCACATATTTTCCTCGAGTGCATGCTCAACAAATGGTACATTTGTTGGTGCCCGTGCTTGATATACTTTATTGTCTGTCTGTATGTTCCCTGCACTAAACTTCCATAGAATTTTACCTATATTTTCCATTAAAAGAATCGCCTATAACGCCACGAGCGCAGGTATTCATAATTTTCCTACTAATATACGCTTAAATTTATTTGTATGTTTTTCATTAGCTGTAGACAAAAAATCTTTAAGATTGACCACCGGTTGACTACCACCTACTTTATTCACTATAGAAAAATTCTGGGATTCTTCTTGCTGTTTTATGGCTGTGGTTATTTTGACCTACTATTGCAGGGTTGTGGATGTTTTGGACAGTGAAGTAGCACATATGCCGCTGCAAGCAGCACCTACACTCCCACCAGTACCGCTGGACATCCACATGGCTGTTGAGAAGCATCGTGCTGGGATGCACTTTGAAAAGTGGCAGTGACTCATCCAGTGGTTGTTTCACAACCTCTGCTCATATGGAATGTGAGAGGCAGTTTATATACTTTTGCGCACCTTGTTTTTGCAATGCTGTTATTTTGTTGCACCGGATGGCCTAAGTACAGTAAACTCGCAATAATTCAAACTCGGATATTTTGTACTCTCAGTTAATTAAAACAAATTTTGTATTTTTTGTTTGGCCCACTATGGTTTGAATGTACTTAAAAGCCGCTTAATTCAAACTGCAGCATTTGATTAATTCTGCTAGTTCAAACTTCATTTTCTTGTCCATACTGGAAATATCAGCTGCCTTTGTCACTTCAGCTGAACATATGAGTTCATATATCTTTGAAACAGCTGAAAATGAAGCTGATTGCCTGCCTGCAGTTGCCAAAGCTGTCAAAACCATGAGCAGAAAATAACTGGCTGCCCTTGCTGGAATAGAAAACTTTGTTTTGAAATCACAAGCTGCTAAAAAGCAGTCAACAATTTGCAGTTTATATTCAAAATACGAATAAATGAATATTTCGTTACAGTATAGGCTAATATGTTTCCACAAGTCATGTTTATGCTTGCATCTGATAATTCAGGTGAAATTCTGGGGTCCCCTCAAGTAAGAATTATCTGGTTTACTGTATGGTGCTAAAGAAAGTGAGCCTCCTGTTTCATTTTTTGTAATACTTACTGTTTTTTAGCATGTATGTGTGCAAAGTATTGTCAATGCAAGCAGGCAATGTTGGTCATTCAGTTTTGGCCAATGTGCAATAATTGTAAGCTGACAGATAAGAGAAGTATGTTTACATGAGCATGCAGATTCACACACAGTCTGTTCCTGCTTAGAGACTACCTAAAACAGTGCAAAAGATAATCATGATTCAAGTAACTGACTTTGATCATTAGGTGTAAAGTGTGATGTAAAAGTTAACAGCACAATTAAGATAAGTTCAGCAGAGAAATAGATTACTTTAGGACACATGTTGCTTGCATTTGTACACACATCCTTGGATTGTACCACAGAAATGTACTTGACATAGCCCAGCCACATGAGCAAATTTAGTGACACTTCGAGCGAGCTCACCTCGCTGAATACTGCTTCGGTCGCATGGCGCTAGAAAGCAAAATGAATTTGTCATTCAGGATTGCTGACAGTGACAATTCACGAAGCCATGGGGTGTTGAAAATGAGCATTTCCAGCTTGATTTGGCTTTGCTTTCCTTGCAAAGGAGCTTGTAACATTTGAAATTATGTAAAAAGTTATCTTGGAATTAGTGCAGACTCTGCAATGAGCATTTATATATTTTTTTAGAGCACAAGACCACAAGCTGTGATTAATAGTCACTTTTTCACATAGTAAAAAGGCATGGCACTAATATACTGAAGTTTGGTATGTACCGAGAGCAACAGGTGGTCATACAAATTAATGTTCCACTTTCAACTTTCATAGCCAGCAAGTCACTCTGTGACATTAACACCTAAAAACCGGTCCTGTAGCCCTGTACAAGTAGAAAGGGAAGGCTTTTGGAGAAGTAGTGCATTTAGGGGACAGTACCATCTAATCTACTGCTAATCAATTGCTTCAGGACAACTAATGCATGTAAGCTAGCTCCAGTTCCACTGTCAGCCTGTTGAAAACCTAAAAATCTGATTGTGTATTTCAGTTCTGTACAGGCATCTTTGGTGTACTGCAGTTTCCTACATCTGCAGTTATGAGAAATGGTGCTAAAATTTTAAATGTATGGTGCTCACATTATTTGTTGAATCAGTTTATGTCATAGGTACGTCATATATGAACCAAACCCTCTTGATAACAAAGCCATCAGGACAGAAAATTGAGTTCGCTTTAAGCACTATCTCATTAAAAGCACGGAGGCTCTAAGAGTGCATTTCAACAGTCCAAAGTCTTGTGATATCAGCAATGCTTTGAGCAGCAACACAGCTGTCTCGTTAGTCAATTATGATGGCATGATGCAGCCATACTCCTGCGGAGCTGGCACACCGAGCTAGAGTGGCAATGCTCTGCCTCTGCAGGTTGGCAAGAGAAAAAAGCAAAGAGCCATCATGTATGGTGCACCGACCACTGTCATGCGAATTTTTCACTTGGTACTAAGCCATGCATGTCACCACTGCACTTCAAGTAGTCCAATATAAAGTGTACGCACTGCAATCCGAAGACTATGCAGAACATCAAATAATGTCACTTTGTTATAGCGAGGGTTTCCTGTACATTGTGTGACATGCTGGTTTTAAAAGGGAAATTTTAACAGGCACTAGCACACATTTAATTGGTACACAGATCATGCCAGGATTGAACTACACTTTAGCTTAACAATAGATGCGTGCTATGTTCAGTCTGGATTTGTGCAATTTTTATTGTGCACTTATTCTGTGTGTATCTACAAAAGTAAAGAAGTGCACAATCTGCAACAAAGCTATACAATTCCACAGCCCAAGTGTGCAGGTTGCAGTTAACATGAGCACACTGTACTTGATTTCAGGGCCTATCCCACGCAGCGGGTAGTCAGAGGCTTTATGCTTCATCTGCAAAAAGTTGCACTTTTGTCAACCTAGTTATTTTTGTTAGCTTCTACTAAATTAATTCACAGTAATTCATAATTATAACAACAGAACATGTGCCTCATTCACATTAAATGAATACTATGCTTAAATGTGCATAAAACTGAGTACCAGGCCACACTGCCATTAATCAAAGTGTCAGTAAGCACACTTGATTTTACAGATTTTTTACAGTGCTTCTCTTTGTGTTACTTGCAGTTTTACGCTATTAGTTGAGAATGTGTACACTTTTTTTCTTTTGAACTTCGATACACATAACTCGCTGACCTCACTGGTAACGCTAGTTTTTGTTCAGGCATCCAGGAAAGCTGTACGAGGAAGCAAGCAAAGCGCTTGTAGCAAAACACCCCAGTTTGGCTGACAGCACTGGAACAGGATATGTAAGCATTACTACTATTTACGTATTGCTGATTTCTGCTAAGTAATGTCCGTAGCACTTCCTCCTTTAATCAGAATTTTTTTTTTCGTCTACAGCAAAATAAAGACAGATGTAGCATGTTGTGTTTATGGTAAAATGTTACTTTCATGCGCGATGTGGCTGTAGTACTGCCGCAGTGTTTTTGTTAGTGATACAGCACTTGACTTCTTTGAAAAATTACTGCTCATCAGTGACTGCTGTGCAATATTGTTTCATCCGTTGCATTTGGTGCTGCACAGAAGTATGCCTTAGCCAAATATATTTAGCACATAGCTTTGGTTCTCCCATAACTGCCGCGATTACTAGCGGGTACATTCACACGAAGGCTTTTGATTAGCTAGCATGTGCACTGCCGGCACTCAACATGGCTGGTAATGAGGTCTGTGTTGTTCATCTCGTGCACGTAATGTGAACACCTGAGAGAGCATTTGCATGTTACAGTGACCCGTAGCACCTTGCACATGCCCTAACCACTCTGAACACTAATTTGCGTATTTTAACGTCTTGATGCATACTTTAGAATACCCCAGTAAGCAAAACGTCATTGAAAGTAGCACAGTGCTTTAGAAAAAAATGCACATTTTGTCTTAATGTTTCAGAATGTTTCAAAGCAATGCTATAAACTGGCAGATCTGCCAGTTTCTAGCTCTGCTTTGCAGTAATAACCAAAATATATTAGTAACCATATTGTGAGATGTAATAAAATGCTGATATTTTAAACTTTCAGGATCCTTGGAGGAAATCGTTGCACTTCAAGGTAAAGTATGAGAGGAGAAAGATGAAGATACAGCGTGGGGAAATTGTGCCTACCAAAAAGACTCGCAGAAGTACATTGACCAGTGGCGAGACAACGGCAAAAAGAATGAAAGACCTACTGCTGTAACCATCAGTTGCCTTGTGTCAGCAAGCAACAAATCATTTAATTTCAAGGGTGTCTGGTACATGTTTTTCTTTCTTAGGTTGCTGAAGTGTGGGATAGCGAAGATGAGGACAGCATCAGAAGCCACATCGTTTCCATGAAAAAGAAGCTTGTGAAACCAAAGGCTAACTTTTCATATGTCACAGATTGCATGTTACGGACATTCCGAACTAGACGGGACCCATTGATCCAGGCTATCACAGATGAATAGCCAGCTCTGAAATTAAGCACCATGGTAATTACTAGTTTTTTTTTAAATGTATTGCGTTATGCTCGGTTACCAAATACACTTCCCGTATTGCATGGAGCATACTTTCATACGCATTCTGGCCATGTTCGTGGACTCTCCTTACAGTGTCACAGAAGGTGAAGTAAGGTGCAGTCATTAAAATACCTCTAATGGCCCATGTTAAAATATTAAAATCTGAGCATGCAATGGTTGTGTTTTATTATTTAAGTTTCACTATAGCATCAGTGTTGTACAGTGGAAGTTTTAGATGTTCGCAATAACTGCCTCTGAATAAGTTGAAGTCACAGTGCACTTATGCTCTGTTTAGTAAGCATAATAGCATTTGGACTGCACTGTTTGCATTCATTGTGCTTCCATCAGTCTTTCATTAACAAATTGTGAGTTTAGTAGTCGCACTAATGCACCATTTTTTTTTTGCGTTCTGCAACACTGCAGTAATTGGAATGGCTACACACATGGCTTGCTGGAATACAAACATAAGCTAGCCTCTTCAGGGTTAAACGGCTACGTGCCCTCCAAACAACTCTGTGCTATGACACAGCTACTTTGGGCAGCCAAACAAGGTTTATCACAGAAGTTTCATGGCAAAAAAAAACTATTCCAAGGACTCATGCTCGCTGTTCACTGCTTGAATCCTGGGAGCCATTAGATAAAAGAGGAGAGGAAGAACATGGTGTGCTTTGAATGGGGTGTCCTCAAAAATTAAAGCTGTACGTAGAACTTTTTAAAGCCGTGCATTGCGGCAACTCATTGCCTGTCAGGGAGGGCAAATCAAACAATCTTTAAATTTCCCCATCATTCATTGTCATGTTAGAGATCTGCAGAAAGGCACTGAGAAAATCTTTCTTTTATACTTTGCATTACATATTTGTGATATGGAATGCGATGGCTCCATGCAATGCATGTTGATGCCATGACCAGTCCTTGTACATGCAACGGACTCCTGGTCTATGCAAGTTTAAGTGGAACTTTCAAAAGAGAAACTAAAGCTGCTGCCTGCCTCATTGCTTTATTGTATGCTTTGCATAGCCTGTTCTCAAATTTTGAAAGCTGCTAGGGTATTTTGTAGCACTATAATATTTTAACGTATTTCAGGTGAAAGCCATTGTACAAGTAGCTTATCGTCCAATTTGCAGCATGTAAACACTATGTTGACCCACTTGCTAGCTGGAGGATAGCACATTGCTGGTAGCTTTTGCAGCATACGTTTAATTCCATTACGGTTAGTTTTGTGCACTCCAGTTGTAGCTCAAGGTTTGCAATATAAATTGCACTAACTGCATTAGGCAAAATACACTGCTTGTACAGCCGGAGAATCTGGAAAAAGCAGGCTGTGAGATGAGTGACTGTGAAATTTTTTAACTTCCTTTGCGTTAGAGCAAAGCACTACTGTAAGGACTGACCATTTTATCTTTTATTTTTCCTCCATTAAGCTTCACAACGAGTTTATGCTGCAAACAGGTGTTGACCCGAGTACAACACTGCAACCTCTCCTGTGTGCTGTTGCGAAGAAAGTAATTGAAAAAGCCCAGAAGAAACAGCATCTTGAGGCATTTCTTGTGGTCTTTAACAGTCGCTTGGAGGTTGCCGCCAAGGAAAAAAGAAATGGTAAGGAGGCTGTTCTGCATGATCAATTGAAATCATTAACATATTTTTAATCATGAACATCATGCTGAGAAAAGCGTACTTAATGAGTGAACTGAAATAAAGGTATAGCGAATGTCATCCGTGTGGGAATAGTATAGACGTAAAACATGATAGCTTATGTAGTGGACCAGGCTATGTCACTGGAGGAGCGATACTTGCCGGCTATACAGAGATCGTTTGCGCTCCAAAGAGTCCTGTTGTTGCAAAGAAACTGCTTACCTGATCTTAATGCTTCACTAGTGCTTCTAACAAATAAACCTTCATAATCTGCTATGTAATGACGAAAACTTGTGAGCGTAAAGAATACTAGGATGTCCATATCATTTTATAGTAATTGTGAAAATTCCTGTTTCATTAGAAAGATATTAGAAAAATATTCTATTTTCTTTTGGGACAATAAGAAGCCGACCAGTGCAGATGTGGAATTTTCAGCTCCCGCTTCTGTACACGTTTTTGGACTGATTTTTGCGATTCCTAGCAAGGAAATGCGCACTATTCGAAGCAGTTTCTTCTAAGGTGCATGCCGATGTCCGATTTTTGCCAGTCAGTGAACTCTTTTTCAATTTTTGAGACTTTTTAGTTCGGACCACACCGCGGCTCCAGCTCGCCCCACCCCACTAGGCCTATCTGCGGCGACGTGGAACGAGCAGGCCCAGGCCTCACTCGTACGTGTGAGCAGCAGCATGCCTGCTATGGGGACAGTCGTGGAGGGGGAGGACATCTCCCGAGAAGAAGCGAATCGCCCAGGCTGGACGATGGCTATGGGTAGAAAGAAGAAGGCCAAATCGGGACCGACCATTCTGGACCGAGGCAACGAGGGACGAGCAGAGACAAAGGGCGGCCACCGCACGGCCAGCCCGCAGAGCGCGGTCCAGCGCCTCGTCGCCACATCGAGGCTCCCCCGACTATCGAGGGACCACATTCGCATCATAGTGAGGCTGAGAGACGGCCTCGACGTGAAAAAAGTGAGTCAAATTCGCCTGGCGCAAGTGCTAGCAATGGCGGCCTTACTCACGCCGAACGAGACCGAGGAAGACATCGTTTGCCCGAACGCAACCCAGAACATTCTCGTCGTGTCCACGCCGACCGAGAAGAACGCGAATGCATACACCGGAGTTCACAAGCTTCACCTAAGAGAAGGCGCATTCAAAGTGGCCGCTTACACTGCGGCGCTGGACAACACATGCAAGGGTGTCATCAGAGAAGTGGACCCCGAAATCAATGAGGCCCAGCTTCAGGCCATGATCATGAACCAAAGAAATCCCAAGGCCTTGGAAGCCAAGCGGATCAAAAACACATCGACAGCGGTAGTGCTCTTCGACGGCATAAAAGTGCCGAACTATGTCATGTGTGACGTAAGCCTAATATACACTGCACACTATACAGGCAGCAGAACGACGTGTGCTATGGGTGCGATGACTTGGGCAACAGAGTCGACGTCTGTCCAAATCCTGACAAGAAGAGGTGCTGCGGCTGCGGAGTCAACGACCCAGCTGAAGACCACCAGTGCTCGCCCAAGTGCGCCCTCTGCGGGGGCCAACACCCGACGGCGGACGGCAAGTGCAAGCAACAATACCAAATGCCTTATGTTGTGCAGCGCAGCAGGCGCCAACGCAGAAACATGAAGAAATCGCAGCTGCAAAGCCATAGAGTTTCCTACAAAAATAGAAAACTCTATGTGCAAAGCCAGCCGCAACAGCTGGAGTGTAGATCACGCATGGATGGATGGATGGATATTATGAGCATCCCCTTTGGAACGGGGCGGTGGGTTGCGCCACCAAGCTCTTGCTATTATACTGCCTAATGTCCTACCTAGGTTAAACAATGAAAAACGAAAAAAACACTGTGAACTACCACGCCCAAATTTTCTGATCCCCTATTGCGAACTGTGCTTTTTTACGTCTCTGTCTTTTGTCGTTTCCCTACTTTTCTTCCACCAATCCTTCAATCGCCTCTTACTAATGCCTATTACGGACATGTTTGCTTTACCACTGCTCCCGCTGAACACAAGAGCTTCAAGGAGGCCAGCGGTGCCTAAATCGACCGCTGGGTAGACGTCTTCACATTCTAATAAAACATGCTCCGTCGTTTCCCTACCTTTACTGCAGCAAGCACATGCGCATTCGAAGTGGCCGTATACACTGCAGCGCCGTACAACACGTGCAAGGGTGTCATCAGAGGAGTGGACCCCGAAATCAATTCCAGCATGGCAAGCGCCCCCAGACGGGGACGTTTGACAATGCCGAAACGACGACAGCACAGCCGATCGAGAGGCTGCTCCCGCGCCTGGAGGCGCTCCCGCTCCCAAGTGCACATTCAAGAAGGGCTGACCTGGGCGGACTGGGCCAAGCCAAAGCCGCAGCCGAAACCACAATCAAAGGTAACGCAGGTAGCATTGCCAAAGCACAACAAGGAACACCCGCCCGACCACGGGGGTAACACGCGCTGAAGTTAAGTAGAGACCACCCGCTGAGAAGACGTAAGGGCCCACGTCGTGGCGCCATTTAGTCATGATGTCATTCTGCAGGCAACTAAATAAAGTTGTTTCTCTCTCTCTCTCTCAGTTAGCGGAAGAGAAAGCGCGCCTCAAGGTGGAGATTCAGCAAATGAGGGCGGATTTCGAATCGTTTCGGAAACAAGGTTCGACTTCCCAGCTAATCGAAAAACAGTAGCAGCAGGTTGCAGGTACTGCAAAGTACATCGACCTCGCAAGGAGAGCAGTCGGTTCGCTCGGTCAAACGCAGGGCACCTCCCCTGATGGAGGAGGGAAACCTGGTGGAACCCGAGTCCAGCCGCATCCTATTGGGAATTCAGCAGTCGATTAGCTCTCTCCAGCTAATGGTCCAGCAACTAGTGGAAAGCATGCATGGTAGCGCTCACGGCAAGAGTGACGGGTATTTATTTTTATTTATTTGCAATACTGCCAGTCTCAGCGAGACCAAAGCAGGGGGGCACAGTTTTACAGAAAGAAACAAACAGGTCATGTTGCATGGTACAGTAAAAGAAAGGAAAAAGCTTCCTTAACTGACTTATCGAAGCACAGATGGCGCCGCAGGTGCTAAACAAATCCGAGGTATCAATCATGGCGAACAACTCAACTAGAGAGTTGGTCGTGTGGCAGTGGAATTGCGCTAGCTTCAAAAAGCACAAGGCTCCGCTGCTACATTTCGTTGCCTCGCAGGCAGACAAACCGCATGTCATAATCTTAGAAGAAACTTTGGGTAGCGAGGCGACCCTGCTCGGCTACCGGGTTGCCTCATCCAAATTCGAACAGGGTAAGCGCGGAGTGGCGACCCTCGTCACGAACAAATGCTCTTTCCAGGAACGAGATTTAAAATTAGACAATGCCAAAGCAGAGGTAACAGCGATCGAAATCATACCAAACGGTTGGCTGAACAACAGCGTATTCCTAGCGAATGTGTACAGTCTGCCCTCTGAACACAGACGGTCATTCGCATCGGTAATAACGAAGGCGACCTCAGTGACCAGGGGGCCTCGCTAATAGTGGCAGAAGATTTTAACACACCCCACGAAGCCTGGGGTTACGCAAGGCCAATGCCTAAGGGAGAGCGGCTATTGGAGGCAGTCACTAAGTGCTCGCTACAGCTGGTGACTGAACCCTGCCATCCGACTCGACTAGGCATGTCGGTGGCGCAGGACACGACGCCCAACCTCACCTTTGTCAAAAACGTGCGAGGGGCATAATGGCGCAACCTGCACGAGAACGTCGGCAGCGATCAGTACATACTGGCAGTGACGATCCCCATCAGGGCGGCTCCGAGATAATTTAAGGTCACCAACTGGGACGGCTTCCGCAAAATAAGGAAGGAAGACACAAGTGAATATGTGGATTTAGACAGCCTCTTTAGAAGGCTCAAAGAGGACATTAGCACCGCGACGAAGGTCGTCCAAACCGAACTGAACGTGGAAAGGATGGACACAAGATTGGCACACCCATTACAGGCAAAGAATTCCATCACAGCCAGGTGGAATCGCAGACTGCGAAAGAAAGTAGCGGCACTAAACCAGGAAATCGAAGCGCACTCGATCGAGCTGTCCAAGCAACAGTGAAACGACATGTGCGCGTTGGTAGACAGACAAATGAGAGCCAGAGGCAAATAGAACCTCCTAAAAAAACTGTTAGAATCCAAAGGCAATCAGAGATTGGCAATCGATAGGATTTTACACAAGCAAAAGGAGCAGGGCAAAACAGAGAGCAAGCTCCTAAAGGAGCTGGCGGAGACGTATCTGCCACTGGGCCTGTCAGGTGACAGCGACTATCCACAATACGCCGGTTCGGAGGTCGAAGAACTCAACGCGCCCTTCACGGAATCAGAAATTTGGGATGCCTTACAAGGCCTCAACGAATGCTCGGCGATGGGCCCGGACAGGGTCTCGAACAAACTGTTGAGAAACCTATACGGAGAGTCGGTCGAGAAGCTCACCGAAGAAATCAACAGAGCATGGGAAATGGGACGAGTACCAGAGGTTTGGAAAGAGGCCTCGGTCATACTAATACGGAAACCTGGTAAACCACTTGCGGCGGAGAACATGTGGTCGATATCGCTAACCTCATGCGTGGGCAAGACGGCAGAACATGCCATACATAACCTAGTATCACGGTACATAGAGAGAGAGGGCCTGTTCCCATATAACATGGTGGGCTTTAGACCGGGCCTCTCCACACAGGACGTAATGTTACTACTCAAGAAGCATATAATCGACGGCATGACCAGAAAAACTAGGGGCATACTGGCCCTGGACCTAACGAAAGCGTTCGACACGGTCAAACACAGATTTCTTATGGAAACGATCTCGGTGATGGGGCTCGGCTGGAAATTCCACTCTTACATAGGCTCCTTCCTCAGAGGCAGGAAGGCCACAATCAAAATAGGACAGGCCACGTCCGATTGGTACACGGTGGGCGTGAGGGGCACCACACAAGGGGCGGTGCTCTCCCCACCATTATTCAATCTAGCAATGAAAGGGCTCTCGGACCGGCTGACGAGAGTGACCAACGTTAATCACGCCCTTATGCAGACGATATTACGGTGTGGTGCCCGAGAGGGTCCAACGCAGAAGTCGAGCGGGCTCTTCAAGACACGCTGGACACAACGGAAGAGGAACCTGAAGGAAACGGGACTCCACCCGTCACCCAGCAAATCGGAACTGTTGCTGTACAGGCCCTCAAAACAAGGCATGAGGAATTTGATGCCGATCGGTCAAATATCGATCAAATTACACATGAGCGACGACCAGCCGATACCCAGAGTGGGCACTATAAGAATCCTGGGGCTGCTAATTGAGGCTAAAGGCAGTAACACGCAAACGGTCATGAAACTCACGTCCAAAACGGAGAAAATGCTCCGGCTGATCCTCAGGGTGACCAACCGCAGGAGACCGGAAGGCTCAGCAAGAGCAATTTCATCAGGGTTTACCGCGCCTGCCTCATGAGTCAAGTAAATTACGTAGCCTCGGTGCTAAAATGGACCAAGAGAGACGCGGCCAAGAAAAAGACACTGATGCCCAAGAGCATCAAAACGGTGCTAGGTCTTCCAATCACTACAAGCACGGAGCGGCTCGATCGGTTAGGGGTCCACAATTCCTAGCAGAAATTATCGAAACACAGACCAAGGCACAGGTCTGTGTTCTGCCGACTGTGTTCTGGCACAGGATGCGTCTGCCGACCACCAGGGCCGGCAGACGCATCCTAGAAGAAGCAGGCATTCATACAGAGGCAGAGTGCAACGCACGCAAGGTCGCGCTCAGCGCAGCGGTCGGGAGCACTTTCAAGGTAGAACTGCTTCCGAGAAACGTCCACCCACAATTCAACGAGGGGGCCGAACGGCGAGGGCACTGCTGAAATCGACCGCCAACTGCCCGGGACTGGCGGCATTTGTAGACGCGACCCAGTACGGGCGCAGTGACCGGTGCGCGGCCGTCTCGATAAGCTGGGATGGCATGATCATTAATGCAGCATCGGTTAAGGGGGCCACTTCTGAAGTGGCCGAACAGATGGCAATAGCCATGGCAATGAGGGACCCGGAAAGTCCTTACATGTACACAGATTCACAATCAGCGGCCAGAGCATTCGCCTCGGGCTCGATATCGCGGGAAGCAGCAGCCGTCCTCGGCAACGAGGGAGCCGCGGGTCATCACATCGTCAAATGGTTTCCAGCCCACATGCACCCCAGCTTTCCCAACGCCAATGAGCTGGTGCACGGCCGCGCACGAGGACTCGCGCACCACAGCGATTGTGGTGAGCGAAACGGCGGGGAGGGAGGGGAGCACCGAGACCCGCTGCTCACCTTCAACAAAATAACAACGCACTATCAGCTGTTGAGGAGGACCTTCCCGCACCCCCACGCTAAACTCACTAGGCCACAGCCATCGATATTCAGAATGCTTCAGACAGGGTCGTTCCCCTCGAGAGGCAGACTGAGCCTTTATTCACCAGAGGTAGAGCCGCAATGTCTGGATTGTGGCGAATCGTACTACTCGCTAGCGCATATGCTCTGCCAATGCTCCGCGTTAAGCGGCACCATGTTCAGTAAAGAAGAAGACTGGATGGTTGCCCTACAAAGTGACGACCACCAGACTCAGCTCCAGGCCGTCCAGAAGGCTTACGAAAGGGTGTAGGCTCACGGGCTTCCCGTCCCAACGTGGGTGCCGCCCGCAGCCCCTGCTGACCACTAAAGCAAGAGTGGGTGGGGAGGGGATCCTAAGGACTCAATAAACTTATTTCCTCCTCTTCTGGCCCTACTCTACTCATTTTCATCTCTGTCTCAAAAATTACTATTCTCACACACCCGCTGTTTAAACATCTTTTTCACACATTTCCAAGTAGGTGCTGCGGGTATAAACATTTAAAAGGCCAAAATTTGCAAAACACAACAGAAGGGGATTCTTAAAATTGATTCTTTTTAATTAGCCGTTTGAAGTACTGACATACCAATCCTAGATAGACATGCATTTTAAGGTGCAATGTATCATTTGTCAGGCCAACTAATGTTATAGCTACTTATGGCTGGGTAACAGTGTATTGCTTTTGTGCTACCCTGTTTGACCTGCTTGCATTCAGTACATTTCCTTCCAGATTTGATGGAGACTGCTGCAATTTGTTTGCTGCCCTGTCTCATTAAGGAGTGCAAGGAAGCATTTTTGACAACTGTAAGTGAACCTGAACTGTAAGCAGCAGGTGTGGTGAGCTGTGGGATAAACCTTGCCACTTTAGCACGGTTATGGCTCAGTCTCAATTCACTATTTTATGGCAAGTATTAGCACCCTTAAATGGAGCCGACGGCTATTTAAGTTACCTCAAACATCGGCTGTTTCCTAGTCTTGTTTATGTATAGCCAGTGACAGGTCAAGACAGTAGCAGGGGCTCCTCAAAGAGAGAATGTTGATGTGTGTCAGTGACTCATCTTGAGGGGAAGCCTTAGTCTGAACGGCCTGTCTAAATACATGGGAAGTGAAGAAGTTTCTCTTGGCAACCACTGCTCCAATGTTAGTAAGATTTACTGCATTTAAAAGAAAAAGTGAAAATCTAGTGACTAAGAGATTCTTTTCTTTTGGTTGTTAATCGACAAAAATTGAAAAACGAGACTCCCATACAAGTCCAGAACTCTGTAACTAAGAAATTAACGTTATCACAGTTTTGTTAACTACATTTTCTACTTAAAGTAAAGCAGACAAAGCACATATACTGTATTCATCCATCACTGAATTGTAGCACTAATTAGTGAGTAAGACGTGCTAAACCCTTGTAAGCACAGTAACAATTTCACATAGGCCATAACATCACATAAAATTTCTCCAGTTGATAGGGTCTTACAGACGCAGTGTGTGGAACTGCAATGTATCTGTTTTTGATGAAGAATTACAAATTTGTAGACATTGCTCTTCAACTTCTATTAAACTTACCTATTTACAGGAGTTAATGTAAGTTGCATCTGTCATTGATTACGAAGCGTTTGTAACCAGCCTGAAACGTCACCTTGAACTGTAACCTTGATCCTTCCCTCTCCTCATTTTATATATGTGTGTATATGTAACACTACTCTCTGTAACAATTGAATGTTTGTTGATGCTTGTTGCTATCTGTCTTTATACTTTGAGTTTTTCTTTTCAACATGCTGTTAACAGCCAACGACTTCTGTACACACCGTAGTGCTGCATTGGTTTGTGCTTACTGTTGTCGACCCCCCCCCCCCACCACCACCACGTAATGCCTGCCCGGGCCGCATTTAGGGTACTTGAATAAATAAAATAAATAAAAATTCAGGCTATAAATCGGAATTTTGTTTCCTAGAATCACCAGAATGTCTCTCAAATGCAACACACATCATTCAAATTGATCTCATTGTTGGCTTTTATTTTATTTTTGCATTTTTAAGTTTCTTTAAATAGTGAAATCAGAGTTGGCTCTGAGCTAAATCCCTTCCTCTTATCTTGGGTTCCTTTATTTTTCTATATTCTTCACCCTTTATACTTGTGCTCCACAAATTTAAGTGGACAGCACTGCCTAACACAATGGCAGAGACAGAAAATGACAGGAGATGTGCTGTACTCACCCAAAAGAAATATTGAAGAGAAGCCTTATGTATGTCAAAACGGATCAGTATGGAAGAAAAAGATTGTACATGTATATGTACAAAGCCGGGTGATAACAAAATTGGGAAACTGAGTATGTTAAACAAGACGAATGTAAAATCAAAAGCAGAAAAGACAACGAAGTCAGGAGACAGAGTAAATGATAAAGGAAAGAACACACAATGTTACGCTAGGTTATAACCTATGTGACTAAGGTAGTCAATTTCCTTGGATGAAAGAGTCACTAAAACCTCGCTAATACATTATCCTTTGAATCTGTTCACATGGAATGCTTCAATTATTTATGTTGTTAGTCTGTTGCAATGACGCGAGAAGATAATAGTGTAATTGAAGACAAGGTTACGGCGACATGAACGACACTGACTTTCCAAATGGTAAGGTGGTGTGGACAAAGGGAATAAGCGGTGGTGCTCTTCGGTGGTGCACTGACCGCTCTGCAATTAAGGGACACTAACAGCAGATCTACCACTCAATCCTCCCATGCACTGTCAAAAAGATCTGGCACTTCAGCTGGCAGCATCACCTGGTTACCATCGTTCGCATCTTAATAACGTGTACACAACAATGCAAGCACGATGAAGTGCATCGCTGGCGTTGCCTCTGCAGCATGACGTGGTCAGGGGGAACATGCAAGCAATGCTCATATCATGCCTGAACATGCGTACCACCATACACAATACACACACACACAGAAAAGCTAAATGCCGACTGGAAAACGGTAGCACTGACTACCGCTAGACAGCTGAGACCTCTCGCGTGTGTGACTGATGATGATAAATATGATGATAAATAAGCGGTGCTCTTTTCTAGCAGGCAGATGTTGGGTGCCACAATGTAACAGTGAAAAATCGTGATGTATAGGTGCCTTCAATCAGGAAGGGGCTTGTATACCAGAGCCTATAATGGCGACCTTTGCTGCGGTCGCCACACGGCGAACTCTCGGAGCTGGCATCTGTCGCCAGAGGCACAGTGACAAAAGTTTTGGAAATAAACATGTCTCATACATAGAAAAATATGATGCACAGCAAACTGGTTGCATTGGGACACATTCGCACCCTTTTCACCTGAACTCGGCCTGCTCAAGAGATTTTATTTGAACCAAGGCCCATGCAGTAATAATTTAACAGACGTACTTGAGCCTCGTCAGAATTAGTTGATGCCACACGTAAAATGCTGCAGTGTTTTATCAGAATGATGAGCTTATGCTTATGTCACCTTGCACATATTTTAACATGCGAGTTCATTTACTTGCAAGGTTATCTTCACTTATTCCCATTTCTTTTAAAATCAGTGCATCTAACAAATTGTGTCCTAAGCAGTTGCAAATTCTTTCTTCGCAGGACAGAAGCACTGTGCACAGTGTGCCTATTGTGATATGCAGAATTGATGCATGGGATTCGACACCCTTTACGGACTGCCTGGAGGATATCGAAATTGAAGAGAACACGCTGCCAGAAGCCTTGTCAACATTGTTCACCCTTTATTTGGCATTCGACATCGTGTTTGCAAAAGGGGTGCACAAAACGCTGGAAGTCATTGCTAAACTTTTGGATGTACCAAGCAACGCGCACATGTCGCCACTAGCGCGTGTTGCGTACACCGCGTTAAAAGCATGCTTCAACTGAGAATTAAGCATAATGTCATGGCATAAATTATTCATATTTGCATAAGCGTCTTCTTTTAAAGACATATGTATTGCTTTATTTGTTTGCCAAGCACGCATTTTAATCAGGCTTTTTCTTTTTTTGCTTGTCTTGTATATTATATATTAATAAAACATATTTCATGACATTTTTCGTGATAGTCACTTTATGTCTCATATTTCCTGTGTCTTCCGAAGTAGCAGAACACTTTGGAGATATTGATAGTACATTTTTAATGTGGAAATTACATTGCAGCTCATGGTATAAAGCATGCCGAGGGACAAAATGGCAAGTTTAGTCCACTAGGTGTAATTCCTTAACTTGATCCCCGGGGATGAACAAATCATCCCAAATGGATCATCCTTGCTGTTGATCTGTGTGGACTAACCGTTTATCTGCTGAGACGCAATGGCATGTGGACTAACCATTTATCTTGAGAGGTGCAACGGCATTGGGACTAAAGGTTAAACCTGGCGCCGTTAGTGCATTGAGACTATTGGTTAGACATGGCGGCGTTAGTCTCAAAAGGGGTGAACCACACACCCATTTGACTATCTTTTGCCTTAGAGTGTATGGTGCCAAAAACATGTTACCATGAGCACGCTTCGAAAGACGAGAAACGTACAAACCAGGTATGACACCTCGAAGTAGTTCCCGTGATGTCACGGACTTCAGCCGGTTCTGCTGGATACTAGTTTTGACGATATAAATAAAAATTATGCTATGTTATAGAGAAAAGAGTGACTCCAGCAACTTTTAGGAGCTTTTACCTCATAAGTTTCAGAGGGCTGAAATATGTGAAAATACAATCAAACCTGTGACATCAAACAAACACTGACTGCTCATTGGGCACAAAATTCTAGAAATAGAAACTAGCGTTAATTTGCTCACCTAACTATCAATCACTGTGCCTCAAATAAGCGAAGAGGTAATTTTGTAACATCATTTTAACAACATAAACTAATCTACCAATGACTTTAGGATAACTTTAACGTGGCTGTTCTTATAAAAATGCAAGATTGCCTTTTTAGCCTGTGTATACGCAAGTTGGAAATGGAGAAACGGGCTAAACCATTCGACGTGGCCTATTATAGTATTAGCAAAACAGTCTATAACCTATTACATAAATTAGCAAAAGAAAATGGAAAGCACATTGAGACGTATTGCAACTACAGTGAGGCACAGCCATGCTGGAAGGCGAGCACTTTTACAGCCTGTTCTGAGGGACCGTTTCCCAATCCTCCACACAGTTCTTGGGGTAGCCGTAAGAGGCGCGAAAGTTGACCTCACATAAACCCCGAGCCGTCCGCTACTATGGCATCGCTGACGCATTTCGGCTCAGTCCGCTAGTGCGTCCGGCTGCTTTTGACAGCTTTCATAAGCACGAAACGAGCTTCGCCACTGACTTATGTTCCCTGCTTTTGAGTAGTGCACGTGGTCACTTCCTGGCCAGCAGATTTTTCTATCTGATGCACATAGCAGTGCGCAAAGTTAATATCAATTCTTTTTTTCTTTTTTTCGAGTCACCAACAAACAAGTCTGTATTGAGTAGGGTGGATTCTTGGGCATTGAAATAGAACTGCAGAGTGTTGCTACATCTTTTTGTGCATTTCCCGTCCTAAGTAGTGTGATGAAAAATGTGTTCAGCATAAGCAATGCTTATAATGTATACCTGTGGTTACAAGGTCTCGGTGCTTGTGCCATATGCTATGCTTGCTTGCCGTGTTGCGAGGCAATAGAATGGTGTGAGACGCAAGACCCACAAGTTGGATGCACCTGAACTGATCATACATATACTGGTCATAAAGCATGTTGTCGAACGCTCTGTGAAGTTGCTTCCGAAACAAGGCCTAATCTGTTGTAGCGGTGCTCTAAGCAAAGATTCTGGCTCCTAATGAGCGGAAACCACTTCTCAAGAGGAAGCTTGTGCTCGGGGTCAACTCCGATTTCCCTAATCAAGTATATTTAAAATGCAGAAATGTTCTCACGACATAGCTGTATGGGTTGCAGGTATGTCGTGTGAGGATGAAATGTTTCATGATTTTGCAAATGTTAGCTGGAAAAGTAAATGTAATGAAGTACGCACTTCGAGGACTGACTGTTGGGCTATAGCTGGATACAAAGAGATGCATTAATTTAAAAGAAAATGCTTCCGAAGCTAACCAAGCTGTGAAGCTTTTGTTGCTGAGAAACTCTGCTTATAGAATTTTCAACTCGCATAACATTCACGAACAAATATGCGTACTTTCCCCCTTTCTTCTTCACTTTCACAGCGTTATCCCTAGGTGGTTATTTATGCATTTCTCAGCAGTAGAGCACCGTGCCAAATCCCTCGCTCGTGGACATGGTCGGTTCAGCCGTGCCCATGTTGTCCTTGTTCAGCCCCGTTACATACGCGACAGGCAATGCTAGATTTGGGATCCACCCCTCTGTCCTCTTTGTTGCATTTAGGGTGGTTCGGAACTCATTAGCCTCTCCTTTCCACCACTCCCGTCCCCTCCATCGCTTTTCCATCGAGGGTCAGCACAATTCCTCCCCACTTCTTTCTGCTAAGCGTCCTCACACATTCCCTGAAGGCGCTTCGCTGCTGGGGCACTTCTGTTGCTTCTCAAAGGAGAGGGGGCAGCATAATCTCTGGCATTTCAAACCGCACGCCTTTGCCGCCGTCAGCTTGTTTTGAACAAAACGTTCTCGCGTTCGTCTGTGCCTCCCTACAGCACAGAATTTTCTTTGTTGAAGCCGCTCGGCCAGACACCGGCAGCCCTCGGCACTGGCGGTCCATTGCCTCCGCTGCAACCAAGGCTGCGGTGCCAGCTGCGGTGCTGCGGCACTGACCGCTGATTGGAAACATGTTTCAGCTGAGGACGTAGGAAATGCAAGCGCGGGCGGGAATGCGCAACCAATTCTTTGCCTCTTTGTGGTTTTTTTCGTTCTTTTTTCGCCATGAGCTGCGTAGGAGCTGTGTGCACTGCAGCGGACCACCCCTTTGAACAGACAAGACTCGATGAAGAACAGCTGCTTTCTTGCCTTATAATTTCTTAGTTGTTGGCTCCCCGGCACGTCGCAACGTCGTGAAATTGGGTCAGCGCCTGCTCTGAAATATGGCTGAATGCTTATCGAAAAGTGATTACATTTTATTAAAAGGACCAATAGAAGACCTAACATACTCTGTTCTACAAAGCAAACTGTGCTCTTGCGCATCCGGACTGCAGCGCTTTCAATAGACAGCTTTAGTGGGGCATCCGAACAGCTCTGCTTACGTAGGAAACTAGCGGGGGTGACAGTGTGCGTGCGCAGTACGCAGGAGCATGCACACTCTCTTGAGTGAGCCTGCAGCTTTTCAAAAGCTGCACGGCATCCATTGCGCGCTCTGCAGGCTTTGCGGGACGTTCTGGCGTGTGCACCAGAGCGCATTTTTCGATATGACCCTTGCTGAAGATGTGACTCCTGCTTGTGGTTTGACTTCGTGGCAGCTGATATCGGCTACACAGTTTCAGAAGCTGGCAGATGGCATCACCGAGTAGTACACTACCGCCTCTGGCACGTGCGAGTCAGCAATCACCGCGTCAATTTTTGCGTCTGGTCAGCAACTGCCGTTACGCGCGCACGCGCTTCACTATGTACGCACGAGCACACGCGCTGCACACGTGGATGGTTGCGGACACCCAACTAAAGCTGTCTAATAATGTTTTGAAAGAATAAAGTCCGCTAGCATATTGCAAAAAGAAAAAAATACTGAACAATAAAAGAAAAACAAGCAATCGGCCACGGCTTTTAGTGCATATCAGAACCTTCCTCATAAATACTGAAATCATCTGCATTCTGAAATTATAAGAGATAGGTGGACGCCGAACACAGACACATGCATACAAATGCACTCGTAGCCCTCCTTTATGACTGGCACAGAGACTTTGTTCTTTGAGCATACGACTGCGGTTGCTCACACCCAGACATGCAAGAGATCGATTCTGTTAATTTTTTTTTTTCAGCAGTTCGCGGGATTTTCTCAGAGCCAGTCAAACAGAACCACATAACAGAATAACACCACGAAAACAGCCTTTCTTGTGTGTTTCCGAGCATGCTCTACAAATTTAAAATACGACGTATGTCCTAAGATGAATACCTGAAACTTTTCAAAATTAAAGCTAACTAGTCATACAACAAATGTCCCTTTAAAGAATGAGGTAAGAGTAACTCAAGACGGCTGCAAACAATATGCTGTTGCGCCTATTCGTCTAAGATGTGTGGTACATGAGCCTGATTTCATTATTATTATTATTATTATTATTATTATTATTATTATTATTATTACCAAACAGAATGTAAGCCAACTTCATACTGTGGCTGCAAAATGACCAAATATTTGAAATTCTGTTCAATATTCGGTGTTCCTTTTTTTCTAGAAGAATCGTATTGAATTCATGAATTTAACTACTGCAACATCCATAGTGGAATTGGTTTTCCGCGCTATTAAACAAACTCTACAAGCCGTGTGAGTGCAAATCGTATTTTCGAAAAGAAAAGAATGGGAAGAAGAAAATCCTTTCACAAACTAAAGTCGTGCAAATTTTCTACTTCTTTCTCCCTGCGAGTCACGAACGTTCATATTTGCAGCCTGCCCCTTTACCGGTGAGCACATGCTCTTCAGAAGTTCTCCACAAGCGATGCATACGTCGAAGTATTAGTTGGATGGCAGAAAGCGCGTACATTACACTAATCAGAAACGCTAAATTGTTTCAGGCTGATAAAGTACTGTTCTTTCAAAATTCTACGTTTGCTTACTTTCGCAATCGTTTGTTCACCATCATCAGTGAAGTTCATCATAAAAATGAGGATAAAAAAATAGAGAGAGGAGAAAGGGAAAAGACAGGGAGGTTAACCAGATGGGCAGATCCATTTTGCTACCCTTCGCTGGGGAGAGAGGGGAGGGGGAAGTAAAGTGATAGCAAAGTAGGGATAAAGAAAGAAGCATAGACATACAATCACATTCAAATACTATCACCATATACCGTCACCAAACAGCACAGTAGCACTTGCAGCACAATAAACATTTGTTCAGGCTACAGCCGCTTGTCCAATTCTGTTGCCCTTAAAAAGTGCCACAGTGCCCTCGTCGCCCTCCGCAGTGATGAATTGTGATTTCGTCATTCTAAAATAAGTTCCTCTATTGGAAGTCTTCGGTCGAATCTCGCTATCATAATTTTGAGCGATTGTCTCTGTAAATTGTAGCGAGGATCAAAGTTCCGGCACAACCACATCAGTTTGATGTCACAGATTTCTAAGTACTCTTTTTTCGCATTTGGACGTTCTGGCTCACCAAAACTCACTGAAGTGGAATCTTAGGGTTTCTTTACAGTATAATTTAGTCTGTCTCTACTCATACAGGAAAGTAGCTGAGCCGCTGAAATCCAGGACGACACGGCGAGCTGATGCGGCAACTTCAAAGCAGCGTGGCCTCCCATCTTACATTTACGAGTCTTTCGTTGCTAGCCAAGCCTCTTCACATGGCAAGTAAGCGTGACTACTTTTGCTATTGTACAAGAATTATTTACCAATACAACTAACACGTTCTTTGTGTTTAGTGTCCTATTAATGCCCTCCATTTATTTAAATCTCAATAAAAGAAATTGTCTTCTTCATTGTTAGGAAGAAGTCGCCGAAGGAAGTGGACATATCTCACAACGGCTCTATTTTCCAAGAATTTCGCTGTGATTATGGGTCATTCACCCCATGAATTTAACACCAGCGTATGCAGGAAGTCACCAAGATTCTACTGGCACCATATTCAAAGTGGGAAACGACTTCCTTCCCAATTACAAAGGTTTTTGACCGGCTCCACGCTAACCCTCACCGGAATAAAATGCTCGCTGGGCCTCACCAGCCACCCGAGGGGACGCCTCGAGCCCCTTCGCTCATACGGGCGCTCGCTTCGCCCAAGCATTGATGCAAGTCCAAGTGAAAGGGGAGGACATCTCCCCCGAACAGTTTCTCGAGGGCAACGGTTGGTGCACAATCAGATACAAGACCCAATTTAACTGAGAGACCACGCAAAGCAACACCCAGAACGGAGCCCACTCCCACACCGGCGAGGGAGCGAACAGCGAACGGCAGTTGCTGCGCCCTGTATTGGAAGCAAATCGACATGTGTGACTGCTGCGGGAGAATCGTTCACCGCATGGACGTGTGCCCCAATCCTCAAAAGTGTGCCGTGGTTGTGACACCCATAACCCAGGCCCCGAGCACCAGTGCTCGCGCCGTTGCAAGCTGTGCGGGGGAGCGCACATGACGGCGGATCTCAACTGCCGCGCGAAATACAAGACCCCCTACATCATGACGAAGAGGCAATGGGAACAACACAGGGCCGCCGAGGAGGCCGAGGCGGATGCCAAAGCCCTTTTCTTGGCATCACTCAAGTTCCCCAACAACATCCAACCTCCGTCGCATTCCAATTAAGGGGCGCCGGGGCGCGCCTACCACGTTGCCGGACCCGTGACGGCAGGTTGGCGACCCCCAACTCATGCGCCGCATGTCGAGCTATTGTCTTCCCCCCTGCTTGACTTGCAACTACTCACTTTTCACTTAGTGCTTCTCATGCATTCTTGCAAAACTGTGTATTTTTGTATTGTTAAAAACACACGGCAGCTCTGCACTGCCCATGTCTTGTGGTCATAGGGGGCAGGGTGACTTTTCAAGCTGCACTTGCAGCTTTTCTTCCCTGTCTCCCCCAATCTGTTGGAAATAAAGATATATTATTCAATTCAATTCATCCCGAAAGTGCAATAGGAGGCTGGCACGGTTCCAGGTAGTTGATCTTGATTCCAAGCAAAGCTGTTTTGCGGCTCTGGAAGGTTGTTCGAGAACTACCCGTCTCCTCCAGCTGAGCACTTCCAGACAAGGAGGCGACGCCGGAGGCAAGTCGACCCTCGAACAATGGAGGGGAATTGGCTGAATGTGACAGCACTTGCACGGGCGCCTACCATTGGAGGAAAATGACGACACCTGAGCTGGCTCGACGATTGGCCGAAAATGACGTGACCCCAAGAGACCGAAAGGGTTAAAAGCGAGAAACAGGGAAAAGAGGTTTTTCTCTTTTCATTCTTCTTGCCACGGACCACAGCATTCGATTTGCTGCCGGCCATCGATGACTTTATGACTGTTCATTACTTTGTGTTATTACTGTAAATAATGTAAATCAACCTTCATTTCTCAAAATCTTCCTCAATGTCGGCCAACTCCCGCACTCAATGGCAAGAGCTAATAACTGGTGGCAGTGGTAAGGATGTACTTTCATCCAAAGAAATCCTGAGAAACTGGGGACAGCGAAGAAGAAAGTGCCTTCGACCCAGGGAGTCCTGAGGAACCGGGAACAGCGGACCGATGAACCGGAGGGCGTGGTACTGCATCTGTGAGTGAGCACGTGGTCTTTTCCTTGTGATTCGCCAGACTTTCAATTTTGCGTGCTTATTTTGATTGTTCTAGAAGTCAGGAATTTGTTGCATATTTTGTGCTTGCACAAATTATTTAAGGAAAACAGTTCTAAACACCAGTCGGGGCAGCTGCCATGGATATTAGAAGGTTGACAGGGTCAGACTTGTTGTTATTGTGTGACGAGTTGAGAGTTGAGGCAGATGAAAAGATGAAAAAGCCAGCTATCCAAAAGGCAATTCAAGATAGTGGGAATGATGATGAAAGCATTAAGATTGCTTGGGAGGTGATGCAATAAACACGGGAGCGGGAGCATCAAGAACGTGAGAGTGAGCGTGAGCGAGAATGGGAAAAGCACGAGAAAGAGATGGCAGAGCTACGGGTTGAACTTCAGAAATCGCGTCCAGCGGCGGGCAGTGAAGTTGACAACCGTAGCAGATCAAGCAAGGTCTAGCCATGTTGGAAGGACCAGTGGATGAAACCGTACAAGGTTGGAGAGGACATTGCCTTACTATTGGTTCATTTTGAGAGAACTTGCAAAAGGTGTAATTTCGCTCAGGGCACCTGGTCACAGCGGATGGCGACTTTGTTGCCTTGTGAGGCAGCGAACGTAGTCGCAAGATTAACAGCGAATGATGCGGAAGACTAACGGAAAGTAAAAGCAGCGCTGTTAAGGAGGTACCGAATTTCCCCGGAAGCATTTAGGCAGCGATTGAGAGAAGCGAGCAAAAAGAGCAACGAGGACTACTCAGAGTTTGCGTACGGGTTGAAAACAAATTTTTTTGTGTGGCTTAAGGGTGCCGAAGTGTACAATAACAGAGAAAAAATTAATTATAGAGTGTATTTGTCTCAAACAATTCTACCACAGCATTCCACAGTCAGTGAGGTTTTGGGTGCAGGATAGAGATGCCGTGGACACAGTAGATAAGGCGGCTCGGCTAGCTGATAAGCACGTGAAGCAACGAAAACTCACTACCGACGATGAGCGTTCAAATGGAAGGGATAATCCGAGAACATATATCCACCACAAAAAACAAGACACAGGTAAAAGCTACCGAGAGGGCAGAGTCGATGAAAAAAACTTGGGAAGGGAACCACGATAAAGGAGTTAGCCGCCCTCCGGAGGAGGGGACAAAGAAGGTTGATATGCGAAAGTTCAAGAATAGGCGACCGGTCTGATGTTATCAGTGCCAGGGCCTAGGTCACAATGCCTCAGATAGCAAAAAAAAAAAAAAGCCAGTACTAGTGCTTTCCTACATGGGCAGAAGCAACGAAAGCTTGGAGCTTCTCTGTCCATACCTCCAGGAGCTACGGATTAGTGGGAAAACCTGTAAGGTATTAAGGGACAGTGGAGAAACCACGGACCTAGTTCACCCTTCTGTTGTAAATGCCAAGGACTATACAGGGAAGGTAACTTGGATCACTTCAGTGCTAGAGGAACACAGCATGTGTCTGCCAATAGCACGATTGACAATTTCCGGTCCTTTCAGAGAACTAGAGACAGAGGCAGGTGCTTCGAAGGCACTACCAATGGACTACCCATATCTCTTTTCAAACCATTCGGAGCGTTTGTTACGGGAGCACAGTCACGAGTTCGGAGAAGGAATGGTGCAGGCATTAACCTGCTTGCGAGCATGCCAAACCGCCGCTCAGCTGACCGAGGACCTCAGCGCAGCGGTGGTGAAACGCGAGGAAGCGCATTCCCTAATAGAACCTCGGACAATGGAGGAAAAATAAAACAGTGTGACAGCAGAGGTGCCAATTAAAATGATCCTCATAGCAAACTCGCATAGCGAATAAAGGTTGTCAGTGGAAGTAACAGAAAGGAAGAGCAGCTCTGTACTTTCACTTGCCTCTGGGGGCTTTGACAGGCTTCTTCAGGCGAACAGGTCGCTCAGCGCGGAGCGAGAGGGGGACCAGACTCTGACATGTTTACACTACAACGTGAAAGAGGGCATAGCTAGGCACATCGTTATCATCCACAAAAAGGGAGGACTGCTGTATAGACACTACCAAGATCGTAGGGGCCGTATCCTCGATCAGTTAATCGTTCCGGAGAGGTATCGGGCGCATCTCCTGACTGTGTCACGAAAATGGCTGGTCGGGCCATCTAGGAATCAACAAAATGAAGGAGAGGCTCTTGTCAGAATATTACTGGCCAGGATGCTTTAAGGAAGTGGAAAATTATGTAAGCTCCTGTGACGCATGTCAGCGAGTTGGGAAGCCGGGAGATAAACGCAAAGCATCTTTAAAGTTGGTTGCCTTAATCACGGAGCCATTCCATCAGCTGGTGATCGACACAGTCAGGCCTTTGCCGCCGAGCCGATCAGGGTGCAAGTGCCTTCTGACCATGCTCTGTCCCGCGACAAAGTTTCCTTGAAGCGATTCCTTTGAAGGAACTGAGCTCCACCGAGATAGTCCACGCTCTGTTGTCGGCGTTTGTGCGAATCGGTTTTCCTGCAGAGATTCAGGCTGACCAGGGGACAGTATTTACAAGTACTTTAACCACGATGTTCCCAGAAAGGTGTTGTGTGCGGCTGATACACAGCTCCGTGTACCATCCACAATCAAACAGCGTTGAGAAGATGCACTCGGTGCTTAAGAGAGTGTTACGCGCATTGTGCCATGAACACAAAGCAGACTGGGAGGACTGTTTACCCGCAACCCTCGTCGCGTTGAGAATGGTCCCACATAAGGCAACAGGGTTCACTCCTTCCGAGCTGGTGTACAGTCGGACGATCCGCTCCCCCCTCAGCAAGTTAAGAGAAATGTGGGAAGGAACAGGTGAAAATGAGATGGTGGTGAGTTATGTTTTATAATTGCTGGATCGCTTTTGTGTCTCACAAGAACTGGTAGAAAAACCTAAAAGAGGCCAAGGAAACCGCGAAGGCGTACTATGACAGAAATGCGCGTAGGGGAACATTTAAGGTAGGCGACAAGGTCATGATCCTAAGGCCTTTACGAAAAAACAAACTTGAAGTACAGTGGGACAGACCCGTAAAAGTTACCCAGAAGATATCGGAGACTAACTACACCCTAGAAGTTCCCAGAAAAAGGAATAAAGGAATCATTTACCACTGCAGTTTAATTAAACCTTATTGTGGAAAGGCAGAGGTTGTGAACATGGTGGTAAACGCGTCTGAAGAAGTAGCGGTCGAACATCCAGTTTTAGCGACAGTGACAGATGCGGAATGCTCCATAGAGGACAACCTGAATTTGTCTGTAAACCGACTGGCTCTCGAGGCCGATCAAGCAAGCGACCTCTGGAAACTCTTTGAGGAATTTCGCCAATGCTTCAGTAGCCAGCCGGGGAGAACGACACTCATTACTCATGAGATCGAGTTGACATCAGACGAGCCCGTCAAATACAAACCGTACCGGGTCTCACGTCATCAGCGAGAAATAATGGAAGTAGAAATCAAACGAATGCTTGAGTTGGGAATCATTGAGCCAGCAGACAGTGATTACACTTCCCCGATGATTCTCGTTGAGGCGATCGTGAATGAGCCGCATCCATGTGTGGACTATAGGAAATTGAGTGCGATTACAAGGGACCAACATTACCCTGCACCTAACACAGAAGAACGAGTTGAACGGGTGGGCAGAGTCCAGTACATTTCCACAATCGACCTAGTTAAGGGGTACTGGCAGGTTCCCATGTCAGAAAGCTCAAGTTGCTATGCAGCATTCACTTTCCCGCTTGGCACATTTCGACCACTGATGTTAAGTTTCGCGCACCATTTAGCTTTTGCAAGCTGATGAATGTTGTTTTGAAAGACCTACAAGAATACGCGATCCCCTACTTAGAGGAGGTGGCCATCTTTTCTAGCAGCTGGATCGATCACTTGGAGCACTTACGGAAGGTGCTGGCACGTCTACGAGACGCGGGGCTCACGCTAAAGGCCGAAAAGTGCAACTGCGGGTGTTCGCGAGTTACCTACCTAGGGCATGTCGTAGGACAAGGAACGCGGCGGCCCTCCAAACTAAAGATAGGACGTATCAATAACTTTCCTGAACCGTGAACTAAGACGGATGTCTGAGCCTTTCTGGGGCTCGTGGGATATTACCAGTGGTACATTCCAAATTTCTCGAAGGTAGCAACCCCCTGACAGACACCCTCTGAAAGGGAGAGCCCGAAAAAGCTCGATGGAACGAGGCCCAAGAAAGTGCATTTCAGCACCTGAAAGAGGTTCTAAGCTCAGGACCAGTGCTTCGGACCCCCGATTATCTTAAGGAATTTACCGTGCAATGCAACGCTAGTGACAGAGGGTTGGGAGTTGTCCTCAGCCAAGTGGGCGAAGACGCGGAACAGCAACCGGTACTGTATGCTAGCCGAAAATTAACATGCAGAGAGGAGGCGCACAGCACTTCCGAAAAAGAATGAGCCTGCTTAGTTTGGGCATTCCAGAAATTATCTTATCTGTACGGAGCGAAATTCCTTTTCGAGACCGACCACTGTCCTCTGACCTAGCTGAGACACATGTCCCCTAAGAACCAACGCTTGCTCAGATGGAGTCTAATTCTCCAGGAGTATAACTTCACCGTCTGTTACAAAAGGGGGCAAGTTAAATGGGAACACAGATGATTTGAGCCGGTTGTTGCGGTAAACCAACTTATTACCTTCCTTTCTTTGAATAACGAGGTAGGAAGTGTTATTATGGGCTGGAAGTCATAGTTGTAGTTTCAAAACTTTGCTTGCGTATAGTTATAAAAGTTGTTTTCATTAATTGTTTCACTTTCTCCCATTTCTTTTGCAACGACAATATCACTCTGGCCTTGTCGGTGTTCGGGGAGATATGGAAAGCTGTTTAGAAAGGTGATTGGAACCACGTTATCAAAATTGGGAAAAGACATAAAAAACACAGCGTTGATTTTGACATAGGAATAGCCTGGCGAGTCAAGGGTGAAGAGCCTGGGCTTGCACGTGGTGCAGCGCTATGTTGGTTCGTTTGTTTTATGTACGTCCTCCAGGGCCCGGGATCCAAAAATTTGTCACACGAGGCTCGTCACCAGTACACTACATGTTCCATCAGCGTTCCTCATAGCCAGTGGATTGAGTTCACCAGTCATTCCGAACTTCCGGGGTGAGGAGGAGCTGTTGGATACAGACCCTTTTCCTGGCATCACTCAAGTTCCGCGACCACATCCAATCGCCGTCACATTCCAATTCTTTTCCCCTACTTGACTCTTTCCGAAAGCGCAACAGGAGGCTGGCACAGTTCCAGGTAGTTGATCTTGGTTTCGAGCAAAGCTGTTTTGCGGCTCTGGAAGGTCGTTCGAGAACTACGTGTCTCCTCCAGCTGAGTACTTCCAGGCAAGGAGGCGACGCCGGAGGCAAGTCAACCCTCGGACAATGGAGGGGAATTGGCCGAATGTGACGGCACTTGCACGGGCGCCTACCATTGGAGGAAAATGACGACACCTGAGCTGGCTCGACGATTGGCCGAAAATGATGTGACACCAAGAGACCGAAGGGGTTAAAGGTGAGAAACAGGGAGAAGAGGTTTTTTCTTTTCATTTTTCTTGCCGCAGGCCACAGTGTCTGATTTGCTGCCGGCCATCGATGACTTTATGACTGTTCATTACTTTGTGTTATTACTGTAAATAATCAACCTTCAGTTCTCAAAATCCTCCTCAACGTCGGCCTACTACCACACTCAACGGCAAGATCTAATGCCATGCAGGAAACTCAAGAACCCACAGAGGACGACAAGGTCATGTGCCCCGACACTACACGCAGACCCACTCCCACACAGGCCACGCAGGGAACAGAAGAGGAACCCTTAGAGGACGACGAAGTCGAATTCCCCAATACTATACGGAGGCCCACTACAGAGGCAACATGGCCCAAGTGCACGCACGCAGCGATGCACGACACGTGAGTATATGCACTCGAGGCTCGCTTAAGCAGTCTCGAGGAAACTATCATCACGTCCATCACGCATACCATCCAGTGGAGCTTGGAGAGCGTTCACCTCAGACAGTCCAGATTAGGAGTCGCATAGGGAGGCGGTGCAACACATGTAACAACATATAAACATGGCCCGACACCCATCGAAACAAAAACACACGATATGGCAGTGGAACTGCAGAAGTTACCAAAACAAATGAGCGCGCTTACAACAATACCTGAAAACGATCCCCGAACGCCCAGACATCATCATACTGCAAGAAACGAACGATCACGCCAAACTTGCGGGGTACCAGTCTATAACAGGCAAGGCGGAGAAAGCGAACGTCACCATGCTGGTCAAGCGAGCGCACACAGCTATCGAATGCAACGCCAAAATCATAGACATTGAAAATGTCCTCGTAGAACTAATCCCACCACGCAAGATGCGAAACAGCATCTTCGTACTCAACGTCCTTTGAACGGGCAATCGACATCGCCCAGGGGCAACAGCTGTTCATTGGTGGGGACTTTAACATGGTGCACACAGCGGGGGGTTACAAGCACGATCACCCCAAAGGCACGCATCTATAGGCAACGGTGCAATACGCCGGACTCGAGCTGGTCACCGACCCCGCAGCACCAACAAGGCAGGGCAACAGCATCAGCACTGACACAATGCTGGACCTTACTTTTACGTGCAACACACACAGGGTCACTTAGACAAATACCATGCAAGACTTGAGAAGCGATCACTACATTATTTCCATAGAAACAGAAGACGGTCCGCAGGCACACAATGCTGGTCGTCAAATGAAGATCACCAACTGGAATCAGCTATGCAAACATCGTGACAAGCAACAGGTGGAAGACATCAAAGACATAGAACAATGAACCGATCAACTGCGGTACAACATTGAGCACGTGACACACACGATCCTGTTGACAGCTGGGCTCGACATAATAGACTCCCGGTTGCTGCATGTGTAGGAAGCCAAAACCCACCTGCAGCACAGATGGAAACAACAGAGACAAAATAGGAGACTGCGTAAACGGATAGCGCAGCTCGACAAAGAAATAGAAAAGCACGCACTTAAGCTGCAACAACAATGGGAAGAGAAATGCGCAGAGATAGATGGTCTGTAACGACATTCTCCTCATGTGCGGCTCAGCGCCAACCATAATGCACTGTTAAGGGAAATACTTTAGGAATATATGTTTGGCCCACTCAGCGTTCCATTTTATATTCCATGGGCTTGTGAACTATGATAACTTCAATTGAGTTCACGGAGCAAAAAAAAAAAATTTTTTTTTATCGTGTACGCAGGTAATTGCGATTCACATCGTCCAGAGGGATGCAAACATGTTCATGTGTTACCTCCTCCCCACAATCAGTGTACTGAAGCTACGCGTTGAACACCTGCTCATGGAAAGTCTTCGATTCTGCACACCCCTCGCTGATGCGCTTCTAAGCGGCATCCAGAAACAGTAAGCTCCTCTGTATAACACAACTTGTGTTAGCACGGGATGTCTGTTCTGGAATAGTCACAATTGTTTTCCTTAGAAGGTTTAATATTTCTACCTGAAAAGTAACTCATAAAAACTCTACCGTGCACTTGATCCCGCGTAGGCAATATTTTGGTTTCATGAAGCATTTAAAATCTTTTTACGCTACAGATTTGGCCACCTCTTCGAAGAATGCGAACTTCTGTTGGCATCCGTTGTAATTCCTTGATTTAAAGCTAAATGGGTGACTAGCGAAAAGCAATGCTACGAGGTTCACCAGCTGCTGATCGACAAATTGAAACGCCCCTTGGTATGGTTCCACACCAGAGGACACATCTGGTGTTTCGAAGGAATCACCCAACGACAATCTTTTCACCTTTTCCTTGGTCTTACCTGCAACGTCTTACCCGAGCGCCAGCAACCATGAAGCGTGATGCTTCATAGAGGACATGGACACTAGCATCGAAGCAGTGCACAACTACGAGCTGGTGCACAAGGTGTTCCTATGTTGCAATACTGCCCTTCCCTCCAGTGCATGCACTGGGAGAGCATTCAGTGTAGCAGCTGAGCTCTTAATGAGGAAACGTGGAAGAATCAGCGACCACATTGAAAAACAACAGTAAGCCTCCCAGCCTTCACGCAAGCCTCCAGCCTTCTTTCTACCATGCAAGCCACAGTGGTTCGCTGTAGTTTGAGTAAACTTGTGTTATTGTGGTATGGAAATAAAATTTTGAGGGACATTAACGCGAGAGTAATTGATTACACTTCTGTAATTGCTCAGTTAGTTTTCTGAGGCTGTAATTGGCCACTGTAATCAATTACATTTTAAAGGAAGTAATTGTAATTGTAATCGGTTACTTATTTTCTGTAAGGTGTGCAATTCTGGCTGCACACCTGTCTGTTCTTACGGCCGCGGTCCCAGCATGCCTTCTTCCCTTTGTCCCGGCAGTAGTGCCCTAGGCGGCTGTGCCAACACCTCAACCAGCTTCACCGTGGTGTGCTTGGAATTGGCAAACAGGCTTCTTGAGCAGCACGTAAAGTGCAAGATATGTGGCGGAAATGCAAAGATCTGCCAAAAGGAACGAGAATACGGCTTCCCCGTAAAGCTGTTACTTTTCTGCTCCGACTGTGGTGACAAGGTGTCGGTGTAGAACTAGCCTGACATGAACGGTGATAAAAAAGTGAATTCGTTGGCTATCGAAATTCTGGCTGTGCGTGCAATGCAAACCACTGGCAACCTACAAACAGCCCTCAATGATATTTTCGCCGTCACAAATACAGGCATCTCGCACCGTAGACTAAGTTGATGCCTGCCGTGGCTCACGCTGCTGAGAAACAAAAGGAGAGCACGGAATTGGTCCGGAAATTGCACAGCGAGCTCAACTTGGACAACCCTGGGAATATCACTGTGTCCTATAACAGGTTTTGGATGACCTGTAAGCAATTGTCCCACATTGGAGAGAGCACGGTTACTGAACTATTTTGGAACTCGTTTTAGACTGAGCTGCACTCAGCAACTTTTGTGATGGGTGTGAACGTGGACCAAAAAACTACAAACAAGAAGTCTGGTAAAATGGAGGTTGAATCTGAACCTGTCTTCTTCAGAAGGTCTCAGGAGAAGCACCAGCTCAGATATACGCCCATTTTGTCTGACGACAGCAGGACCTTCCTCTCCATAAAAGAGACTGAAGTCTATGGGTATACAGTGAGACCTCGTTAAACTGTAGTTGGCCTGAGCTTGGAAAAAGTATGTACTAAACGGTAGTACTGCTTAACTGAAATAGCATGAGATCGCCCACTTACCTGTCAAAAACGGAACTCGGAGAGAGTGTAATGAAAGGGGAAAAAAGCATGCAGTATTTTATTTTTTTAACACAAAAGTGTTATTCTCATGTGATGCCGCAGCGGCCTAGCAGCGACCAGCAGCAGCCTCAAACTTAGAGCAGCTGCGAGCCAGCTTTTCAACCAGCCCCTTCTTCTTGGCAAACACATGCATTGCAGATTCCTCGTTGGCGTTGCATATTCTCCGTGCGCAGGCGCGGTAGCATTGCAGAAGTCGCGGGGCACCTTTTCATTGCGGGGTGCTGTTCTCGTAGCGACGATTGCATTTGTGAGGCTGACGTTAACGCGCAGCTTCTGCCACTGTCGGGCCTAAATCGCCCATGTTGTCACTTTCCGTGTCATCCTTATCACTATTGCTAGGCAACACTTTGGCAAAACAGAGGCAACAATGGCGAAAAGTTGAACCTCGCAGCCGACATCTCTTCGCGGTCGCAGCAGCACTGCCGAGCAACTTCTTCACATTCCAAATGCCACACACCGTAGTCAACAGTAGACCCATGTCGCGTGCCAGCGCCGACTTCTTCGTGTCTCGTTCGACAGCACAATAGATGTCTAATTTTTCTTCTATGCTGAGCACCCGGTGTCCTTTTTATCCGAGCTTGAGCATGACGCGAGTCCTTGCTTGCACGATGCCACAACGCTCTCTGGAACGGTGCCGAAATGATGTTGATGTTGATGTGGCCTCACACGCAAACGCACAGGGCGCTTGGAGGTCGTTGTTCAGATCTTTGAGGCTTGTTGTTCTGCCGGGTCGCCTGATGGAGACGAAGCACCGCCGTGTTTGCGCGACGAAAAGTGGAAACACTACGTGTTAACCAATATGTACGCAACAGGGGCGTAGCCAGAGGGGGGGGGGGGGGCTTATGGGGCTTCAGCCCCCCCCCCCCCCCACGAAATTTTTTCGTGCTGCCCATGCACCGCCGACCAAAACAACTCCTGGCTCCAGAAATCATGCTAGATTTTGTCTAGAATGTCCTTTTCACGCTCGAAAAGACATTTTAGCACGAACATTGAGAAAGCAGGCTGGATTTCGTGGCATCACCCATGCATTGGGAGTCACATACCGTGATGCAAGGAGCGCCACCGAACACAAGTTTCAAGGACGTTTTGATGGCGAAAGGGCTCGCCGCGGCAACTCGCGGAGGCCGCGGAATCTACGGAGCGCATGGATTTCAATTCCGGGACTTTATGGGTATAAAGTTCCCATAAACTTTTGATGTGAAAGGTGCATTGACATTTCCAACGTTGTGCTTTAGATTTTCAATTGCAGAACTTTGTGGGATTAATGCCGTTAGAAACATTTGACGCTAAAAGTGCATTGCTTATCTAAAGTCTTACATCGGAACATACAACGAGACACGCCAATTCAACACACTATCAGACAAGTTGACAAAGCACGCAGCAAGGTCCGATAAAATGAAGCGTTGTGGTGGTTTTGTGCCGTCATGTCGCATAAAAAATATCAAAATTCTTTTTCACCTACGCCATATCGTCCATGTCAAGACACTAAAGACAGCCATGGTAACTACGCCCCTATTTATTTTTTCTACTTTGACTTTGATTCGCAAGGACACATTGAGCCGCTTCATTTTTTTTTTTTTCTCGCTACCCTAACCATGGGCTGCCAGAGCCAGCCAGAGTGCATACATTTTTCTCGTGTTGCTCTGACCACCGAGCGGCGCACTTTGGTGCGTGTTCGGTTTGCTCTGGCGGAGTGGATTTTCGCCTGCCAGAGTTCTCGACGCTTTCTGGCTAGCAGACGACAAAAAGGAACAATTGTCACTCGCCGCTATCGCTATGGGGTCTCGACGGATTGCACCGCGTTCGCTTGAGCGCAACCTCTCCGGAAAGTCTTATCTCACTGGTGTAGGATACCGAGCAGTATGCGCATGGTTCTCAGTGGACCAAGCGTCTCACGTTTTCTTCAATATTCCTTTGGTAGCCACATTAGGTGCTCAAAGTAGGCATTCGATTCTGGCCAACATACTTTCCTTCGCGTTTTTTTTTTTTTTTTTCCATTTTGGTGCCCTAGCCCCACGAAAGGAAAAAAAATACATTGTTGCGGGGCAGCGAATTGTCATACGTTGAAAGTTCGATTTTCTTACCTCTTCTTTTGCGGAAAGTAATGGGCCACGGCACGCTTCAGTTGCCGGATACTCTTATTATATTGTTGCAATAGCAATTATGTGTACACTCCAGGCGCATTCCCGCCCTCGCCATCGCCCTCATGTTTTGATAAAGTCCAAAGGCGATAACATCGTGACCGAGCGCCTCGTGCTGTATGTGCGAGTGAAAGCGGAGAGGGGGGGGTGGAATGGGTGGGCTGACGATGGTGACTCAGTCTTGGGTGCGCAATCAAGCGCGTCGTGCGCGATACATCGGGGGGAGTGGATGGAATGGGGGCGAAATCTAGGATTCTGTGAATCTGTGATTGCGCAACATGTTTATTTACCTTGTTTGACGAATTATGTACCGTGACTTTTTTTTAGATACGTAGATTTATTGGAGACTTATATGTATATTTAAATATTTCGTTGCGAGGTTTGGTGTATACGTGCAGTGAACTTTGTTTACAGTGACACTTTTTTGTCCTTTATCAAGCCGTATCTTCGCACTTTCGTATTTCATTGTATCTTCGTATTTCTAATGTACGAGGGCGAGTCAAGTGAAAGTGAGCCAACCCACTCAGCGCAATAATGGTTCGGTTCATTATCTGCGAGGCATGCGCGTAGCACACAGGCATCTCTCATTTACAAAAGTGGCACACAGGTGTGAGGATAAATGTTCTTTAATGCTCTCATACAGTGGGTTAAACATGGTTGCGTGACATAATGGACACTCCAAAAGTTGAACAGGATGGTGCCATGAAGTTTTTGACAGCTAAAGGCATTTTCCAAAAAGAAATTAGTCGCCGCATGGCACCGTTTATGTTGAACATTGCATTTCATTGGCCAGCGTTGGAGCAAACAGTTCAAAGAAGGACGTGAAAGTTACAAAGACGGTCCAAGACCGGGCCAAAGCCCATCGTGCAATCCCCCCTAACAAAAGTGCAAAGGTTGATGAGCTGATGAGACAAGAATGGAGAATAAGCATCAGTCAACTGGCAGAGCGTGTGAACATCAGTCACGGTCCGGTTCACACCATAATTCATAAACATCTTGGTTACCGGCTCTTGTGTGTGCAATGGATGCCCAAGATTTTGAACCACCACCAGACGATGGAGAAGTTCGGCGCTGCCTTGACTCATATATATATCCGGTATCATGATGAGGGTGACGACTTGTCTGCAATTGTTATCAGGGACGAACCATGGTGCCACTATTACGAGCCTGAGACACGACGGCTAAGCTTACAGTGGAAACATTCGAATTCATCACGCCCAAAGAAAGCAAAAACAGTCATTTCTGCCGAAAAGGTGGCGTTGACTTCTTTTTTTTTTTTTCTATCGTCAGGGGCCATTACTGAGAGAATTTGCTAAATCTTGAGAGACTACCAATTGTTTCCAGTATTGTGAAATGCCGGAACGGCTGCATGTCGCAATCAAGAACAAACGACGGGGAAAATTGACGGATTGGGTCATCCTGTTCCACGATAATGCCCATCCCCACGTCGCTGATGTAGTTAATAAAAAATTGGCAAAGTTCAAGTGGGAAACACTAGAACATCCGCCGTACAGACCAGACTTGTCACCTTGCGACTTCCACATTTTGGGCAACCGAAAAAACAGCTCAAGGGAACCAGATTTGTGTCGGACGATAACGTGAGTCAGTTGCTGACTTTTTGAAGCAGCAACCCAAGGACTTTTATGAGACGGGAATCACGCGACTCGTTAGTCAATGGGACAAATGTCTAAATGCTCATGGAGACTGCTTTTAAATAAGGTACCCCGTTACTCATATATTCCACTGGCTCACTTTCATTTCCCTCGCCCTCGTATGTTTTGCAGAACTCCTGCTTTTTATACGTGGTCTCTGTTGACACTATAATTTTGGTGCATTTACTCACAATACACAACCGGTGACAGTTGCTCCTGCGTAATACATTGGAACAAATGAGAGCGTCATCGAGATTTTTCACTGGCCGTTGTGTATGCACAAGCATGTAAACACAGTTCTTGAATGACAAAGTTTCATTAACAGATTTGTCCACGACTTGTTCATTCCATGGCCTTTACATTTTTCATATGAGCGGCATGCACTGCTTTGCTGATTTCGGACTGATGAAATTCTAAAGTTTGTGGGATATTTTCTTTACTTATTAAATACACAAAAAACGTGGAAGCATTAATATAAGTTACTTTGGGCACAATTTTTGGCACATACGAGTATATTTTATGAAAAATGCATATTTTACTTGTTTTGAGTGCGTAGCGTTCAAGGATTCCTTTGCAACATCTTTGGCAATGGCAATGCAATTATTATTCATGTATTTCATCCCTCGACAAATTGTATAAGAGGAAGCTTTAGCTCTGGCCCATCTCCGATGCAGCTTATTCAAATACATGTAAAACGCAGAAACGCTTTTCTGTGATAACCCCTGGATCGCTTTTAATGAAATTTGTTCTATTTGAGAGAGAAAGTTCAATTCTAGTGTCTATTGGAAGTGGAAATTCAATTTAGGGCCTTAATTTTGTTTAAAATATTTAGAAAAATTCAAATTTGAAAAAAATATAAGCACGACGTTTACAAACTAATAGCGTTGCATAAAGAACAGATATTGCTGTTCTGTAACCGGCATCTATTATAACAGTAAAAGCAGTCAAATTTGGTATGTCAATTTGTAGCTTACGTGAATTGGTCACGTGTGCAAGGTTTCTGCAAAAGCCGTATTTCCACAATACTACATTTTACTTTGATTCATGCGTAACATATCAATTTTGTTCACTGTAGATGTACTATTAGGTGCAATTCACAGAATACTGATGTCAATTTTCATTGTTGAGTTAGAGTTATAAACTAGGTAGTTTCATTTTCTGAAAATTTGCGATTTTGGCCAATTTTTGATAAAACTGACAACCCAAATGAAAAATCCGAAACCAGCAGTCCCTAGAATTTTAGTTTTTCCTTTAAATGCAACAAACCTTGTCAAATTTGGTGCAGTGGTTGCCGAGAAAAACGAATTCCCCTTCTACATGTATTAAGGTAAGAGCACAAAGCTTCCTCTTAATTGATTGATTGATTGATTAGTAGAGTTTATTGGCGCAAGGGCCAGATGTGGCCAAAGAGCGCCAAGTCGATGATCCGTGCTTCTCAATGATATATGGGTGTTAATTGCGGGGATGAATGAAACACGGCTTTATAGTGGCCTAAAATATTCACTAAAAAGTGCAAAATGTGCATGTGGTACAATGTGGCTGTAAAAGCACCTAAAATTTATTCACTCTGAAGTGCGTAAAATACAAGTATAAAAAAATGACCGTGATTGATCGTGTTTGCGATGACAATAGATGTTTCACGAGATGAGGGATGATCAGTAAAACATGTAATGTCCCTAGCACTAGTGCCACAGCAAGGCCTTGAAAGCAAGGGCTGGGAGACACGTGCTCTAGAAAATGGGTTCGTTGCAGCTACGACCTCCAGGTGGAGGCCGTGCTACAAGTATCCTGGCCAAATCACATGTAAGGTGTCCGTTTCAGTTAGAAAGTTTAATACTGATTGAAAAGTAAAAAGGGGCTCATTGCTCAGAAAAATGCTGGGTGTAATGGTATGTGTTGGAGATAAGCAGACGGAAAGTAGCTTTTTCTTTCTGCCTCTATTTCAGTGCATTGGATAAGAACATGGATAACTGTAAGCCTCTTGCCACATTTGGTACATGCCGGAGGTTCGCTTCCCGTCAAAAGGTAGGAGTGTGTGGCATAAGTATGTCCTATTCTTAACCTACAAAGAAGCACTTCCTTATGTCTTGCTGTTCTTTCATATATCCAGTTCCCTAATTTTGGTTTGATAACGTGTAGCTTATTCTCTACTGCATTATCCCATTGGTCCTGCCAGTGTTTCCTCAGTTTGTGGCGCAAGAAGAGCTTAAGTTCTGTGGCTGGTATGGGTATATTCACATCCATTTGATTAAAGGCAACTGACGTTGCACTTTCGTCAGCAGCTACATTACCTTTTATGCCCCTATGGCCAGGTACCCGACACAGGACTATGTTTTGGTTGTATGTTAAGGCTAAGCATAGTTCTGTGTATAGTTTATCAAAAACAGGGTTTTTATGTTTTCGAAAACTCATTAAGGCCCTTACTACGCTTAATGAATCTGTGAAGATGATCGCCTTATTCAGATTTGTATGTCTGATGTGCTTTACAGCTAAAAGTATTGCGTACGCTTCAGCCGTAAAAATACTTGTGTTGGGATTTAGAGTACCGGAGGTGGAAAAAAATGGCCCAAGAGCTGCATACACCACACCTGCAGATGACTTGGAAGCATCTGTATAAAACTCGGCACAGCAGTACTTCACTTGCAGTTCGAAGAAGTGTGACCGTAAGTGTGCCTCTGGTGCATGTTTTGTTATTTCGACAAAAGATATATCGCACTGCATGGTCTGCCATTCCCAAGGAGGTGGAACGCGAGTGGGAGGCATAAGGATATTTTCTGGGATATGGATGTCTGTTTCCTCTGCCATTGCTTCCAAGCGTAGGCTCAAAGGAGTTCTAATACGTGGGCGGTTAGTGTAAAGTCTGGAAGCGGACAGGTCGCTAACTATGGAATGACATGGATGCTCGGTGTCTGATTTTACCTTAGTGTAGTATGAAAAACTTAGGAATGTTCTGCGTTGGTGTAAGGATCATTCGTTGGCCTCAACGTACAGACTTTCAACGGGGCTAGTTCTAAAGGCGCCTGTTGCCAGTTGTATACCGAGGTTGTGGACGGGGTCGAGAATCTTTAGCGCACTCTCAGTTGCCGAATGGTACACCACGGCTCCGTAGTCGAGGCGTGATTGTACGAGACTCTTATACAGGCTAAGCAGACACTTCCTGTCACTGCCCCAGGTTGTTCGAGAGAGCAGCTTGAGGAGGTTCATGGTCTTCAGGCACTTTTCTTTAAGATATTTTAGGTGGGGAATGAAGTTAAGTTTTGTGTCCAGGATAACACCTAAGAATTTGTGTTCAGGGCTGAAAGTTAGTCTTTCTCCATTAAGGTTAATATTGGGTTGTGGTAGTACACCTCTCTTGTTTGAAAACAGGACACATGCGCTCTTTTGGGGGTTCAATTTGAAACCATTCTCGTCCGCCCACCTTGAGAATCTATTCAAGCCAAGTTGTAGCTGCCTCTCGCAAATGCTAAGATTGCATGACCTGAACCCTATCTGTACATCGTCCACATAGACGGAATAGAAGAGTGTGCGAGGTAATACGGTGTGGAGGGAATTCATTTTAACAATAAATAACATACAGCTCAGTACTCCACCCTGCGGTACACCTGTCTCCTGTATGAATGGTCGAGATTGCATGTTGCCAACTCTAACACGAAATGTCCTGTCAGAGAGATAACTTTCAACTATTCTCAGCAAGTTGCCGCGAATGCCCATTGTAGAAAGATCCCGAAGGATCCCGAAGCGCCACATAGTATCATACGCCTTCTCCATGTCAAGAAATACTGATAATACAAGCTGTTTGTGGATAAAGGCATCCCTGATATACATTTCCATGCGAACAAGCTGATCTGTCGTCGATCTGCCTTCTCTGAAACCACATTGATATGGGTCTAATTTCTTATTTATTTCTAGGTAGTGAACCAGGCGACTGTTTACCATCTTTTCAAAAACTTTGCATAAGCAGCTCGTCAATGCTATAGGCCTATAACTATTCGGCAAAGAAGGGTCCTTACCCTGTTTCAAAATAGGAATTATGATGGCCTCTTTCCAAGCAGAGGGAATGTGGCCGGAAGACCATAAATTGTAGAGACAAAGAAGGGTTTTTTGTGATTCAGACAGCAGGTGTTTTAGCATTTCATACGGGATGCGGTCAGAACCTGGGGCAGATTTGTTGCAGCTGTTTAGGGCTGCCTGAAGCTCTGCCATGCAAAAAGGTCTATTGTATGCCTCGCATTTTGTAGTTTTCCGTTCTAATGGTTGTCCTTCTATTTGCCTTTTGTACCTTTGGAATGTTTCAGAGTAGTGCGACGAGCTGGATATCTGTTCGAAATGTGCGCCAAGAAAGTTCGCCTGATCTTCCATGCTGTCGCCTTGAGTATTCACCAAAGGCAGCGAGTAAGTCTGTCGAGCCTTTATTCTATTCACTCTATTCCAAACCTTTGTTTCATAAGTGTATGAGTTAATGCTCGATATATACTTTCTCCAACTCTCTCTTCTAGCTTGTCGCCGCGTTCTCCGACCCTGGGATTTGACCTGCTTGAAATTGACTAGATTTTCTGCTGTCGGAGAATCCCGAAGTAAACCCCATGCCTTGTTTTGCTTCTTTCGCGCTATTCGACACTCATCGTTCCACCACGGAAGACGGCGTTTTGTGGACAATCCACTTGTTACAGGGATACATTTGGAGGACGTGTCAAGGAGAAAAACCGTAAAATATTCAACCGCAGCGTCTATGCTTAAAGCACACATGTCGTCCCAGGATATAGAAGCAAGATTTTTGAACTTTTCCCAGTCAGCTGAGTCAGTTCTCCAGCGAGGTAATTGTGGGAGGCATTCATTAGACATTGGTGTGCTTAGAACTACAGGGAAATGGTCGCTCCCATAAGGGTTTTTAATAACTTTCCATTTAAAGTAAGGTAGAAGAGTAGGAGATGCAATGCCAAGGTATATTGAGGAGTATGTTTTGTTTGCCAGATTGTAATACGTGGGCTCCTTCCCATTCAAAAGACATGCACCTGAAGAAAAAAGGAACTGTTCAATCAGGCGACCTCTCGCGTCGCAGCGCAAGTCGCCCCATAGGTTGCTGTGTGCATTTAAATCTCCAAGCACAAGATATGGTTCGGGTAACTGATCTATTAATGTTTGGAATTCTTGTTTGTGAAGCTGAAAATGCGGCGGTATGTATAAAGAGCAAATGGTTCCTCTTAAAAGCTTCCTCTTAAGGAGGAGGCCCCTCCCCGAACGAAATTTCTGGCTGCGCCACTGGTACGCAATAAGCTGGTATGGTTTATGCGGATACAGAACACATTATGTTCAATGGCCCTGAGTCAAGGATTGGACTTTACTACTTTTAAAACGAAACTACTGTTTAAGCAGGTACGGTTTAACGAGGTTTTACTGTATAGATATTCAGAAAGAGGACTGCATTAACTATGTGCAAGAGCACACTGAGACAAGCCTGCACAATCTTCTTGCAAAATACGAGGGTTGTGACTCCAAACCACTAGGGGGTCAAGGGAAGTATTGACAGGGAACCATGTCAACAAACTCAGCTCGTCCTACAGCTGCGCTCTCAAGTAACACCATGGCGACACTGAGGCAATGAAAAAGGCTGTGATGGTGACATATCACCATGTAACCTCAAATGAGTCAGTCCAATCACACCCTTTGTACCACTGGTTCCAATTCTTGGCGCCAGCAGAATTCTGCAAAAGCTAAAGGAGAGCCACCACCAAGGCATTGTTATGACTTTCCTGAACCTGTGGCTGAAGCTCTGCTGCCTACTTATGAGCGCCTATCTGAAAGAAACCTTCTTGAGTGGTGTGTGTGCAGCAAGACTCAAAACAGTAATGGAAGCCTGCACTCACTAATATGGGCGCCCACACTAAGAAGAGAGGCATGCATTTCTCTACCGCACAGAGGTGGCAGTGGCCATTAATAACTGTATCACAGTCCATGAAAGAACCTCATATCGAATCCTGCAAAAGCTAAGCATGAATCCTGGTCAGCTAAGCATCAAACGCATGAGCGAGAAGGACCAGAGGCGATCGGTCGCATCTGCACACAAGCATACATCTGCAGACAATGTGCGGCATAAATTGAAGAAACGCCATAAAGGTAGCACTGAACAAAGTGACAATGCCCCTGGCCATGCTCTTAAATTCTTTCCAGTTCTCAAACTGCTGAGTGTCGCCTGACACCTTTCTGCTGCGCCCTGCGAGGGGCTATGAACAATCGAGTTAGCCCAGCAAAGACACAGCATAGTAGCTGTAGCAGCACGTTTTGGGCAGGCTTGCCGCTCTGTGTGTCGTCATCATTTTCTTACACCTGCGCTTGCATTTGCAATTTAATGTTTTTGCATCGTGCTGCCAATTGTATGAACTACGCCATGCTGCTTCACGCCAGGCTGTAAAAGCGGCTACTATTCCGCGCGATCCGTGGAAGAGACATCAACTGGAATATGTGTTTACAGGGAACCAAATGTCCCTGGCTTGAAAGGCTCTGAAGGGACTGAGACATTCACAAGATTGCTGAATGATGCTTTCAATGCACTCAGCATCAAGCTTCTATGCAGGGGAATCAGGCATCATTCAAAAAGATACAGGCAAGTAGCCAAATATCATCCTGGAGTTTAAGCTTCATCTTACATATGCCATCGCTTTGCTTCATATTATTGTGAATTGTTGGAACTCTTTTTATTTTCAGATCATGAACCAGTTCCTAAAAGTCTTGAATGTGACTGAGCAATATGCAGTCGAGAAAAGTACAAAGCAATTTGCCTGGAAACTAATGACACAGTCCCTATGTGTCACACTGTTGTTGACATTAGATATCAATTATCTCTTAAACAAGGGAGCACTTTATGTGCTCACTGCTAAGCTCAATCATGAGCCCTTGGTGATGCCTTCCACAATAACCTTGTTTCCTTTTTAATATATAATTTAGAGATGGTTTCACATATCCACTTTAATGCATATAATTTTTCTTTCCGCGACATTTGGTCTCGTACGATCATTTAGAGGCAATGAGTCGCACCCTACCGCGGTGAATTTCTCTCCGATATTTTGTCTGCTAAGCCTCTACACACTCATCAAAACAGCATTACATGAAAGGGCCCAAGGTGAACCGAATGCTGTACTTGTCAGTGTGGGAGAGGCATTGAACACCGCTTGAACAGAGCTAGTTTGCGAAGTGAGATTGAGATTGATTACACTTTTCGTGTAGTAGGGCTGGAGAGCTCACCAAGCAATGCTTATGCATTTTTAAATAATCATTGCCCAAGAGCTCTATTCAGATGGTTAACTAGCGAAGATGAAAAGTGCGGCCCCGGTGTTTATCATTCGGTTAACCTCGACAGCTCACTAAACAACGGCTTGGTAGCCTGCTGAATCCACGGTACGCAGTTGCTGCTCATGCTGAGCTGCATGAGCCTGTTCTTGTGCCAGGACTGCAGCATCGGCACAGCGTAGACAAACTCGTTCCTGGTTCTGCTCGCAGCATTGCTGATTGAGAGCTGCCTGTTCCTCAGGAGCCTGTATGACGCATGGCCTGCCCATTTTGGAGCAGGAGAGAGACTGCTGCGTGCGCTCAGCTGCAACGGAGAGCAACAATGTCACTACTGGTGCAGCTAATCCAGCACAACCTAGATAGCACAAGGCCTTTTCACTCTGATCCATGATGTCATGTCACCTGGTCCAACTGCCATTGAACCTAATGGGGATGCTCCCGAGTAGGCAACAGTAATTTTGAAATCATCACTTTCATCCCGCCAACCTTGTCAATGGAAATTTTGGGCCAGATAGTATGACGTCACAGATTGCAGTAAACAAGCCTTGTGCTATCTAGGTGATGTTGGCTAATCGCACGCCTCTCTCTACTTTTTTCGGGCATGCGCATGGGGTTGCGCCAGAAGAGTTTTCGGTGTACAGGCGACCGACAGATGCAAAGATGGATAGACGGATCGACTAACTATATACAGCTTCGCTGTAAAAAAGTGCACCCTCGCTGTCCGCAACGCCATGCCCCTTGATACTGGGAGGCTAGCTTTCCCACACAATTTAGACGTTTAGTGGCTAAGGGTGCTTTAGAGGAGAAATTTCGCTAGCAGCTCGAAATCACAAAATTCAGCACGGAATCACCCCAATATTCATAGAATAAATAGAAACAAATGCTAAGAATCATGCTTGCTCCCACGCAGCCAGCAATATATTCAATTTGATTCGAATATTGGTATACAAACATATATTCGGATATTCACAGCCCCTTTCTTATCTTCAAATAGTACCACAATGATTCTGTGTTTAAGAGGCTTCAAATAGAGCAGTTTATTAATTGAATTGGACATTAACAGTTGAAAAAAAGTGTGCTTCGGATATCAAATCAAATACAAAGTGTATTATGTAGCTATTAATTATGATAAAAGCTTCAGACAGAAGCAGCTGACCCAAAATTAGCTTTATTTTCAATACAGTAGAATTTCGGTGATACAATCATGGCTCATACGAATTTTGGTGAGATATGAATTTTTCAGTGGCACCGGCTAAGGTCCATTAGCTTACAAAATGCTAGAATATGGTTGTTGCGAACGGATTTTCGCCCCACGGTGCCTTATACGAACAGACGCCGCCCCACAGACCGCCCCACGTCTGGCCGCAGAATAGAACAGCACGCAGTCATGCACCACCAGCTTGGCAAGTTGCTAACGTCACCCAGCAGCAGCGCTTTATATAGCCTCCGAGAGGGTGCGCACACAGCGGTCTAAGCGTGCACAATCTCAGTGGCCCTGCTGCGCCTTCGTGTGCCTTTGCTGTGAGGGTACAGATGGCACTGGCGCGGAAGGCTGCAGCCTGTCAGTCGGGGAGGGTGACACTTTTGTGCGCAGGTTTTTGGGCCCGAAAGTTGTCTCTGCTGCTGCTGCTGCATTCAAAGCCACGCTCTTGTTCAGGCTTCAGAATGTCGATGTTGAGCACCATTGTTGGGCAACATGAGCAACATGAAGAATGGTTTCCTTCAATGTCAATGCTAAGGAGGTGAAGACGGCCACGATGTTGAGCTAGAGGAAGCTCTGCCAATCTGCTAACGTGGTTTAAGGAAGTTACTGCATCCAGCACAAATATCAAGAGCAAGGTTTTAAGAGAGAAAACGGACAAGATTGTGCTTACTTCACGCATTGAAGGAGCTAGGCTTCAGAATGTCGACGTTGAGCACCATTTTTGGGCAACATGAGCAACATGAAGAATGGTTTCCTTCAATGTCAACGCTAAGGAGGTGAAGACGGCCACGATGTTGAGCTAGAGGAAGCTCTGCCAATCTGCTAACGTGGTTTAAGGAAGTTACTGCATCCGGCACAAATATCAAGAGCAAGGTTTTAAGAGAGAAAACCGACAAGATTGTGCTTACTTCACGCATTGATGGATTTCAGGCTTCTGGCGGCTGGCTGCACCGTTTCAATATGAAGCAGTCTTGTGTACAAAAGCATCTTTGGCAAAGGAAAAAAAGTCGACAAGTCGGCCATGAACGATTGCCTCTCGACTACACTGCCGTCACTCATCACGGTGCAATGTCTTCAATGCACATGAGGCAGGTCTGTTTTCTAACCTTCAGCCAGAGCATTAAAGCCTGTGCATTGAAGAGCGAAGCATGACAAGGAGGGAAAAAAGCAGGAATCGAATCTCTTTTGCTGCAATGCTGATGGGTCTAAAAAACTTAAACTGATGGTGGTGAGGAAGTCTCAGAAGCACCAGTGTTTCAAGCAGGAGGGTCATCTGCCTTGCTTCTGTTGCATAAACAAAAAGGCATGGATGACAACAGCCCTGTTCGAAGAGTTTGTCTCTCTCCTTGACAGAAGGATGGGAAGTAGAAACAGCAAAATCATCTTGATCAGTATGCCATACACTAGAGGCAAGAGACACTTCAGAACGTCCAGCTTGTATTTTTGCCTGCCAACAGGACCACGCACCTACAACTACTTGACGCTGGAGTCATAAGGAATCCAAAGCGTTACTTTAAAGGACTTCCCGTGCACCGCCTTCTCACCAAAACTGATTGCAAGAACGGAGACTTGCAAATACTGCTGGATGCTATTCGCTTTATAGCCATGGCTTGGGACCGAGTCACGCCAGTTACAGTAGCCGACTTCTTCAGTAAGTGCGGCTTCCTCAAGACTCCTACAGAGGTGCCCCCAGAGCCGGAGGACCCGGAAACCGAGGGCTGGTACGAGCTTGATGCTGGGTGCTCCATACATGATTTTATTACCGCAGACGGCAACCTTGCCACATGTTGAAGACATTCTCAACAAGGCCACATCCGAGGCTGCAAATTCCTGTGATGACATAGGCGGTGAAAATCGTGGGGGCAACGACGAGCAGCCATCACCAGCAGCTGTAACGCTGCATGCCCTCAACATCCTCAGGCGTGCTATGGCCACAGATTAGTTCAGCAACGACACGTGCACAGGTTTTAATGGATTTGAAAAAGTCTGGTGGGCGATCTGACGAAAAAAAAACAGAAGACCATCGGGGATTTCTTCTGCAGCAAATAAAATACCTTTTTTTTCATTGTGCTTTTTACTTTTCTAAATAAAAAATTTGTCACTGTGAATTTTGTTAATTTAGTTTGCTAGTTTTCAATGTTTTACGGTGATACAAATATTTTTCATGTCCGTCAGATTCATATCACCAAAATTCAACTGCATACCTAAAATTGTTCACAATTGAAAGTTCCAGCAAAATAATAACAGCTTTCAAGCAAGGCAACAAGCCAGAACAGTTGCAGCACAGCAGATTTTCAAAGCAACAGATATGTGCACAGATACCACTTATGCTGGAACACATCAATAACCTTTGTGTGATAGCAGGTTTTGCTACAACACCACAACAATAAAGAGAGAAACTGAGGACTAGCACGAGTGGGCAGAACTTCGAAGTCACTGGAACAATGGTGGATGCTTCCACTATTCAGAGAAAACGCAACGCAACAATGCGAATTCAAACAGCTGAGAGATGGGGTTCAATTTAGTTTCTGTGACAAAATACTATCTCAACAGGCTTGAAGTGAAAAAACAGAGACTGTGACACCTCAAAGCTAATGCAAAAGGTTTTTGTTACACATACGAGGTCAAACATAATTCAACAAGTAGCAATGATTGCAAAAAACATCCATTTACAGCTAGTCACTAATTTTGCCATGGCAAGTCAGCGACCTTACCATTTTCTTTTTTGTCAAGTTTTCACTACCTAACCCACAATAAAAAAATGTAGCAAAGTTTTTAGAACACAACATGCGGATAACAAGCGTATATTGTGTCCCAAACCTCAATCAGGTCAAACATTTGGGAGATGGGATTTCAAAAAGTCTGGTGTTTTAACTTACAAAGCTATGTTCCTTGGCACCTTTTTAACATACTCCATAGCTACCTTTTCTTGCTGAAGCAAATTGTTCATTTAACTCTTTCTCATCTTTTGCGCAAGCTAAATTATTTGTGCCTGCCTCATCGTAAGAAAAACTGCTCACATAATAAACACAATCTTTTTTTCAAAAAAATATGTGCAATATTTTGGGGTGTAGCTATAACACAAAAAAAATATGGGAAAAGTCTGCAAGAAAGAACTATCAGGAGTTAACACATTTGTGTTCACATCAAACTACAGCATAGACTTGTAGCTAAAGATGGTCAACCCCATCCAATGTTAAGACTGTACACACTGATGTACAATTGTAGCCACAGCTCAAAACAGCTAAGCTCGGATCATTGCTTTCTTAGTGGGAGGTTTCGTTGCCAAGTTTCAGGTATGGCTTTTTTGCTGATAATTCAAAAATACACCTATACTCCCTCTCTGTAATTTTTTGTTCAGAGTTTGGAGTCAATACAGTAACTGAAACGTGCCCACCAGATGTGCACATTTACAGAGTGCCATTTACAAGCCTTCTGCATAATGGCACAAGCCGCCTCATTGCAGGCTTTCAAAAAGCACCGCAAGTGTCAGCTGAGGGAGAACGCAAGGCCCAGCGTTGGAAGACAGACATCTACGAATGATTGGCCTGTGGCTGGCTGTCCACCTGTGGGAGTTCCTTGATGAGGGTGGCTGGGCCTCGACGGACTGCTCTACGGGTGGGCCTCACTTGAATGGTCGGGCTGGCTTCCTCCACTTCAGAGTCAAACTCCTCAACCTCCGAGTCCGAGGAGCTCTCGCTGCTGGACACTGGTCCAGCGAGGGCAAAGTTCTGCAGGAAGAGGGTTGTTCCATGACCCTACTTGGTCTCTACTTGATTGGCAAACTTATTTTAGGTCAACTTGACTTAATTACTGCCGAGTGAGAAGAATAAGCAAAAACCGGAAGGGCTTTCTGTTAGCTATAATCACATGATGCTGACAGGCAATGGAGCCAGAGAAAGCACAGGAGAACATTAACACTTGAATAAGCGAAATGTCGAAATAGCAAGGAAAATGGGAAATGAAAGCAAATCAAAACGAATGTGGGACTCGAATATACATTTTTGCATTGCGCGTGTGATGTTGAATTAAATTATGGGGTTTTATGTGCTAATACCACTTTCTGATTATGAGGCATGCCGTAGTGGGGGACTCCGGAAATTTGGACCACCTGGGGTTCTTTAACGCGCACCTAAATATAAGCACAGAGGTGTTTCCGCATTACACATGTGATGTTCTACCATTGAATTGCTGTAATGGCCGTTCTCCCGTACACTTTCTTCAGTACTTGTATATGTCTACCAGATTAGCCTTTGGAGTGTTAGCGTCACTCATCGCTGCATCAATGCAAATAAAACATCCTTTTCGGTGCGTGCATCATATAGTATGTCGCGGGAACTTAAAAGACGGGAACTGGCCAATAAACCTTCACTACACCAAGGTTCGTATTACAGGCTGGTCCCTTCAAGAAATAGCTTGTTGCTTCTTTGAGGACTGGATGCCAGGTGGCACGAAATTTAAAGCAAAAACAAGGATTATCTCCTAGGAATATCTTCATCAGTCACAGTGTACACATTTGTGTATGCAAATTGCTTTTCAAAGTTTTATCCTGTGGTGGAAAAGAAAGCAGCCCTCACCCACTTTTGGGCATTGCAAAGAAAAAAGTGCTGTGTGCAGATCCCACAGTGGTGCTAATGTTTGCAAAGTACGAAACAGTTGCGTGGCATGAAAACGATCACAATTTCAAACAAAAGGCCGCAGACCCTTTCTCTCAAGAAATTCATGCTCTATGTGAGAGTCAAGGTTACAAGCACAAATGCCTCTGGGCAAGACACGTTGCTTGCAATGTCACCAACCATGGCACATGACTTCAGTTAATCATCCAATGCAGAGCATGCAATGGCACCATTGGAAATGCACCACACAGCAAGAAAAGAAAGAGAAAAAATAAATTGAAGGAGGTGGGACTCATCTCATGATGTGGTCCCCCGACTCCTGTATAGGAGAAGGCAGGGTAGGATAGCAGTTTGCAGAGCTAGTCAAGGCAAAGTGGGAGAGTGTCTCTATTGACAGTGATGCTCGCCTGCCAGTGGCATGGTAACAAAGTTCAATTTTTTATATCTCCAGTAATAATGAAATCATCTGAAAGATTATTAATGATGAAACAATCTCTAAACAGTGCCTTGCAGCTCTGCATCAAAATTCACTTTAAAACATATGCACTTCAGAGTTACTCATGTCTATAAACAACATGCCGTTGGTCACATTCTTCAAGTTGTGGCCTTTGTTTTTTAAAGAAAATAAGTTTGGTTTACATATCTCAAGAAAGAGGAAAGGAAGTTGAGTGCCACACTATAAATGAAAAACAATAGGAAAGACTGTCACAGTGACATACAAATGGCAAAGCACTGTAGGCAACACCTTGGTTTACCATAGCCTCCAGAGTGCAGTGTGAAAAAACAAACAGCAGGGAAAATAATGCTGCTCCTACATAACACATCCAGATGCATGAAGTGAATGCATAAGACATTCACATGCGCCAGTGGCAACGTTCCACAACACCGCTAAGGAAAGTATTGCGAAGCCCTTTCAAAAGAAATTGCAGTAATTCAAAGGCCCGCAATATGAAGCTTTGAAATTTGAGAGACCTTAATGAGGGCTTTCAAAGACCTCCATGAACCCTTAAATGCTAGCTCCCTTGATGGTCGCACATAGATGTACGGATTCTCCTATAGTCACTATGTTTTAAAAAGAAAGTGGCTCAGATGTTGGTAGCACCCAAGACCGGCACATTATGGGGCTGGCCCACAAGCACTAACCATCTCAATAAAGGGTCCCTCGCTGGTAGTGTCCTCTGCCTCTATGCTCGTACCATCATCACAGCCAGCAGCCAGCCTTGTCCTCTCAGCCTCAACCAGCTTCGGAAGGAAGGACCTTGCCTGTGCCAGGGCTGGAAGGTCAAACAAGGGCGGTCTTGACAACAGCTGGGCCTATTTGCATAGCACAGCTACTTTGCACTTGGCTGTTACAGCCTAATTATTTTTCCCAGTTCAACCTCGATATAACAATTTCAACATAACGAAGCACTTACCTTTTTTCTTTCTTTCTTTTTCATATAACATCTATTTTGAACCTCAAGGTAACGAAGCGTGTGTTTACATGATTTCGATACAAAGTAATAATTTCACTGCCGCCTTGAAAGAATTCCACAATAAATGGAAATTTCTGTGGATGCAGATGGTCAAATGGTCATGTGCCATGTGAAGTCCTAGTGCAATAAGTTCATATTGCGCCCTGAGCATTGTATGCTTTAGGTGGGAGCGAAAGCAAGTGCTGAGAAGGATGCTGGCTTGATAAATGCCGTCACCCCATGCAAGCAAGGGGAAAGAGGGGGGTGTAGCAAGCTTGCTATAACACAATCAAGCGCGCGAAACTGCGGGGAAGGAGCCATGATGGCGTGTGTCTCCTTTTCTTGCACATGGCTATCAGTGTGGCTGAGCGCATACGCAGCCCACGTGCCATTTCAGAGGTAATCTGCTGCATGTGCAATGGCATGGCATTGTGCAGTGTCTTCTCTCGCATTTAGTGCTTGAGGTTGCGTAATCTCGAGTTTCGGAGACGCATTAATGCAAGAGCCAGGCAAAGCCTTCACTCACTGTTGCCAGTGCTTTTCATGGCAGCATCGTTCCACTGCGGGCGACACTATCAGCCGCAGGAACGAAGTGGACTCAAAGGCGCGGCTTTCCTGGCTTCATGCTTTTACCGATTTCACTATATAGAGGCCTAACTGCATAATCTCTTTCCCTGCTCAGAGGTAGCCCTGTCTGCTCCTGCCCGCATCGGGCACAACACGGCTTCTATGCACAAGTCAGGAGACTGCTGGAAGTCAGACTTCCCAAGCTGCTCCTTGGCAGCCTCGCTGAAGCATTTTTGACAGAGAAGGGGAAGCACTCAAGAAAATGGGAAAGATCACAACGTTTGTGCTTCCATATGTGCACAGCATTAATAGTTTTGTGCTAGTACTGTTCACATTTTCATGATGATATCTTCAGTTTACCCAGGTGTTACCTCCATTATGCTCTTTAATGCTAGGGATTGTGCTAGCCAGTTGGGAAGGAGAGCCGGCTGTGGATGTTCTGAGGGGACGGCTCACCTGTTGTGCACTACTGATTGTTCTGTGATGCTTACAATTCACTCAGCACTGGAAAATGTTTGCAGCTTTTGAGGCATATCTTGTCCCCAAACAATAACCATCATCAATCTTACGTGCCTTTCCTACCTCCTTAATGCTGCACACCAGTTACTTTCATGTCACGAACAACATGCATGTTATCAGTGTGACATAGCATTCTTGACAGGAAAGGTACCGAGCACAGAGTTTTCCAAGAAAAGAAAAGCAAGCAAGGCAGGTGACAATTATTAATTGTGGGCAAGATATGCCCAAAAGGATGCAAACATCTTTGTAGAGTGAGCGCTGCACCGAGGGTAATCGGAGGTGGGGAACGGAGGATCTCTTCTGGTTCTTTATTCCAATAATCTCACAGGTTCAAGCAGGCCGTGCCAGTGTGTGCACGATTTTTTCTCCGTCAAATGAGCTGAGCAAAATGCGCAGACACTCGATTTCTGCTAAGCCAGAAACGTCCACGTGGAGACAAGAGTATGCCAAGTGTCCCACCAAAGTAGTCTACAATGTGCCGCTGTCTGTGCAGCAGGCAACTTCTTTAAAGCTGGAGTGGGCAGCGACCTGGCACAGCAGTGCAAACATTGCAGGTGCTCTCCTGCTTTCAGCAACTTGACCATTCTATGCAATTATGAAAACTGGTGAAAGAGTAAAATAACACATACAGGACAGCAGCAAAAGGCATAGTTTATAAATCAATTTGATAAAGAAGTAAACTATTTTCTTTGTATATGTCCATGTGCACGGCTGAGCTAGCAGCATTTGATCTGAAATCACACGCAATGTCAACGTTGTCCTTCCCTCGTTATATTCCGTAGGCAACAAACATGAGTTGCGAGTCAGTGCCTTGTCATCCCGCTTGCCTTGTCCTATGCTTGTCTCTCATCAATGCTCATGTTCATGCACTGTCATCCATTAGACACCTTCCTGGTTTTTTTTTGTGTTTTTTTGCACAAGACTACTGGACAGAGAGCCACACCAAACTTGAATTTTCGTGGATACAAACCTAACATCGCTCCTATGGGATATTTTGCAAGGTGTTTCTAGTTTTAATTATTCTAATAGCGGGGTTTTATGAGTCAAAACGATGCTTTGATTATCAGGCACACGGTAGTGTAGTACTCTGGATTAAGTTTGACCGTCTAGGGTTCTTTATTGTGCCCCTAAGTTGTAGTACACGAGGGTTTTTGGCATTTCACTCTTATCAAAATGCAGCAGCCGTGACTGGAATACAACCTGCGCATTTGAGGGCGGTAGTGCTAGGCCACTAAGCTACCACAGCAAGTGTTTTTCTAGTTTTTGCCAAATAAGTACTCGCGCTAGAAGACACAGCAGCTCATGATAACAAGAAGCACCAAAAAATGACAGACATAGTTTTTTGTATACCTGTTAGCTATATCCACACATCATAAGCTACAAGCCTGCCCAGTGTCCCTTCTGTGGCAAATTATGCCGCTGAAATGCCAAAATCAGTCACACAACACCAGGTACGGGGCCACAGCGAGAAGCAGAATCAAGAAAATGGTGACACACAGCCTCACAAGATGGCAGCAGGTCAATAGGAGCATAGGTTTAAAGCAACACTAAGGGCAAGCCAAGCTGTATTAGCACATTACGCTGCTACAACACCGAACAAGCAAGCCAGACTCTTACTGTGAGAGCAGACTGTAAATGATGCAAACACAAAGGACAGGTGGCAATGTAGCCTTGAAGTTCTCATACCAGCTCGCCATGCAGAGATTCTACAGATAGAATAATTCTTTGCAAAAAAAAAAAAATTGGGGGGAATATACGGATTGAGAGTGGTTACCTCCTCAGGCTTAGGGGCACAATCTCTCTGTTTTCCTTCACTGCACTCTTGCAAGAAGCATTCAAGACACCAACATAGGAAGCACCAGGGGGCAAGGACCACCGAGGAACATAGCAGCCTGTCATTTGCCGATGGCATTGTCATGTTCAGCACTGCTCGAGGTGACTCAAAAGTGATGTAGGACTTAAATGTGCAAAGCCAGAGCGTCACTTTCAAGAAGAATATGCAGCAAAACTACAGTAATCATCCACACCATGGTAAAGGAACAAGAGTTGGCAGTTGGAAGTTAGCCCCTCTAAGCAATGCAAGAGCATGTTTATCTAGTCCAAGTAGTAGTCTCAGAGGTGCAAGGTCCTGCGAAGGAAATGTGCAAGCAAATAAGAATGTGCTTAATCACTGTCTACAGACACTTTTGAATTATGAAAAATGTTTACCAATTTCATCTCATTTCATTTATTGAACCCTCAGGGTCAAAGGCATTACAGAGGGGAGTGGTTACAAAACAAAAATACATAAATAGATACAATGCATATTACAGAACAAGTATTATCATACTCCTGTTATACAATGTTAGCTAGTGCAGAGCTGAAAGGTGAGTTAAAATTATTAGCGTAAACGAACTGCGATCGGTTAAGAAGAAAGTATTCAATCCATTTCAGAACATTGTAGTCAATATTCAGTTGGGTTAGCTTTAAAAATAATAAGCGGTGACATACCTTGTCGAATGCTTTCGACTGATCTAGGAAAATGCAGTCAGCTTCTGATGCACGATCTAATATACGGTGAAGTTTGATAGCGAAGCTGGGAAGTTGGGTTTCACAAGAAAATGACTTACGAAAGCCATGCTGTGCGGGTGTAAAAAATGAATTAGACTCGAGAAAGTTCACAAGGTTAGTGAAGATGACATGTTCTAATAGTGTTTGCAACAAGTACTAGTGAGCGAGATAGGGCGATAATTTATAGGGGATGTTCTATTTCCTGATTTGAATAATGGAACCACCTTCCCGACTTTCCATTGTGTTGGCAGAATGGAACTATCGAGAGTCTGCTGAAATATCTTTGTTAGTATTAAGGAACTGTAGACAATTGTATTTTTCTTTAATTTAGCATCAATGCAGTCAAAACTGGGCGATGAATGAAATTTTAGGGCATCAATAAGTTTAGCAACACCAGATGAATCTATGAAAATATGAGGCATAGTTGGGAAATTATACCGGAGTGGAACGGGATGTTTGGTGTTTGATGTGCGCGAGAAGTTCAGAACAAAGGTTTCGTGAAGTTCTGATGCGCATAAATGAGCCGGAATAGGGTCACCTGTTGCGTCAGTTAAGTTAATAGATCCTTCAGTATGCGGGTTGATGATCCACCAAAATTGTTTAATGTTGGTAGATAGCATCGATGGTAAAGTGTTAGAAAGGAAGTTATCTTTTGCTTGTTTAAGCGCAGTTATATATGCATCAGCGGCAGCCTTGTACGCGTCCCAGTGTGCGTTACATTGTGGTAGCCTGGCTGAACGATATCGGCGCTTTTTTCTGTTAGGTAGGCGTCTTATATGGGCGGTATACCATAGAGCTTGAGGATTAGAAGTGATGTTGCATCTTGAAACATATTTTTTTTTAGTTAGTTCGTGAACTTTGGCCGTGAACATATCCCAGTTAGTTTGCGCAGAGCGTTGGTCAACGTTTCTGAAGAAGTTTTGAGTAAAAATTGATAATTCATTGTTAATGGCATCGAAGTCTGCTCTAATATAATCTAGTATGGTCTTTTTCTTTCTTGCAGGTTTAGGACAGGCAGTGTTAATATGGAAAATGAGCAAAGAGTGATCACTTATGTTGGGTAAATAGGTGATGGCTGAAGCAAAGTCGGCTCGATAGGTTAGGATCAAATTTAAAGTGTTGGCTGTGTTGACAGAGATTCTGGTAGCATTAGTGACTAATTGGGTAAGTGAAAAAACAGAGCATAAATCAAGAAAATCACTGGCATCGGATGAAAATTGAGATAGAGTGGGAGGCTGGGTAACCCAAGAAATATTCGGAAAGTTAAAATCACCTAGTAAAAACAAGGAAGCTGATGGAAATCTGGTGTGTATTATGATAAATTCGTCATGAAGGTCATTAATGAACGAGCGTAGAGAAGAAGGAGGACGATAGCATATGCCGAATATTATTTTCTGATGGTCAAGAGTAACTGATGCCCAGACAGTTTCCAAGACGCTATTAGTGTCAGAATTGCCTCAGAAGCACAAGTGCACTATCGAGCCAGTGCTAACTTGTGAGGCCAAAACCTGAAAAATCAAGAAACTCGAAGGAAATCTGCAAGGGTGGGACTGCCCAAAGTAATTTTGGAGCAAGTAAAATAGCATTTTGGAACATCCTGGACCAGACTAAATCTCATTTTGGAGCCGATAAAGTTTCATATTGAAGCTATTTGGACCCAGCCAATCTTAATTTGCAGCAAAACTATAGTAGAATACGCAGCAGCAGAATATGCAGCAACTATAGAATATGCAGCAAAACTAGAGTAATCATCCACACCATGGTAAAGGAAAATGTTCAAGGCATGGTAAAATGTTCAAGGGTGATCAGGTTGCCACCGCGCGCTGTATGCTGCATGTGCGGATGAATGTGTGAGGGTCAGCCGACGATGGCGGCTCAATGTCGCGTGCACAAGGCACTGGGTGGAGGGGGGATGTTCTACTTCAGCGGTGGCTGCACATAACGTGGGTGCGCAAGCCCCGTCTTGAACAAAACGGCTGCAATGTGGGCTTGTTGGTAACACATCTATCTTGAAAGCAATCTGCAATGGGTACAGAGTGCGCCGAGTGACGATAGCTTCGTGTGCACCGTGTTCTCGCCACTTAGTTCACACGGAAGCGAGAGGCAGCACGAAGGTCAATTCACCCACTGCTGCACTTTCTCAATCCACCATTTTGAAAGCAAGTGTGCACAGTCATCAAGCTAGATGCGTTCATGTTGGCCTGTGTGCGCGTGATGCCATGCTTGTTAGTTCAGATAGCAAGTGAATTTTTACAAGGTAATACGGCGAATAAAGCTACTATCCGTACTGCATATAGCTGTCTACTAATTTGCTATCAGAATTGATGCTTTGCCTTTCGGGCTAACTACGACTTTTTATTCCAAATCTGCCATTAGCCATTGGTGATATGTCAAAATGGCTCAGGCCTCGCCCATATGGGCATAAAAGATGGCAAAGCACGGACATTTTCATTGCTAACATCAAGCCACCTAGTACAGAGCAATCCTCTGACGATGACATGGCCAGTATGTAGACACATTGTGCACAACTTAAATGTAAAACGCAGTGGACAATTTTACTCAATAAAACCTGTTATCGTTACAGTTGATATCCCAAGAGGGCTGCCCTTATTTACATTCATAGTCGCGCTCAGTAAAATATAACATAGCGCGTTATAGACTTACAGTAAATCTCTGTAACCAACTTCACGTCAAGTGGGTGTTGACGTGCAGTAATGCGATTTGCACGTAAAAACTAAAAAAATTTGTGACACGTGGAGATAGGTTACCTTTTCTGGCAGCATCTGAACGCCGTTTCTTATCTAGACCCGGTTGTTAATGGCGACATAGCATTAGTGACTATTAAAAATGCAGAGTCGCCCACAAAACTTCAACGATAAAGGGCGCTTACCCGAGCTTCTCACTTGAAAAGTTTTCGGCGGCCCTTTGGACTGAACCAGTGAGCGAATATGATCTTCACCTGTGCATACAATTTTACACAATAGCGTGAACTCAACAACTAAGAAATAGTGAAACACAGAAGCGTTGACGCAAGGTGATGTCACGTAAATTAATAGTGGAAATGCTTCACTTACGTGTGATAATTTCGCTTCTCAAAAGCTCTTTCGAGCATTTGCTGCCGGATTTCTTTAGGCTGCCGCTCAAACCTTCGTCGCCACGGCTCGACATTTCGGAAGCACGTGTGTTTGTTTGTGTCAATGCCTCCCTTACTAGATGCTCGCCGCGTTGCTCGCTTTTTCATTGTAGCGTCGTTTCCCTTAGTTGAAGTTAGTTCAGCATAAATTCCATGAGGTGGCGCTCATTGCCTCTTTAACTTCTGGCGGATGTGGCAGCAGCGGCTGAATGCATCCGCCGGCGCGTTATCTGCGCGGGCGTCTGTTAGCGAGCGTTATCGCGGGCCTTCGAGAGGGTAATAGTTGCCACGTTAATCTCAGAGGCCGCATCACGTGATTTCAAGTTGCATGCGGTCGCCATGAGAGGCGCTCGTTGCCCTTTCGCGGAGGAGAGAAAAGGGAGAGAGCCCGGAACCGAGCTACCGGAAAACCATGGAGTTTCCTACAAAAATTTTTGTAGGAAACTCTGTGGCTCTAGCTATACATACTGTATAGCTGTACTAGCAGTATGCTAGCGGCATAGAGTTATTGTAAAAAAAATTTTTGGCTAGCGGTTCCCACTTTTTCGAGCCAGGTTTTCCTCTACACTCTTAGGCAAAGTTACACCCTTTGGCTTGCCCCTTCTGCCACACAACAATAATCGTTATCTGCCTTGATGCGTTTCCTTTCTTTAACGTGGCGAGCTCGGTACTTTCCAGTAGCGAACGGCACGCGCGTTATCAGCATAGAACAGTTTACACCCTTGGGAGTGCCACCTTCTTACAACGCGCGTGCCGTTCGTTACTGGAATGTTCCCGGCTCGCAGCGTTAAAGAAAGGAAACGCATCAAGACAGATAACGATTATTGTTGTGTGGCAGAAGGGGCAAGCCAAAGGGTGTAACTTTGCCTAAGAGTGTACACTAAGAGCAGTTTACACCCTTTGGCTTGCCCCTTCTGCCACACAAGGATAATCGTCATCTGCCTTGATGCGTTTCCTTTCTTTATCGCTGCAAGCCCGGAACTTTCCAGTGACGAACGGCGCGCGCGTTATCAGAAAGGACCCTCCAAAGGGTGTAAACTGTTCTATGCTGATAACGCGCGTGCCATTCGTTACTGGAAAGTTCTGGGCTCGCAGCGATAAAGAAAGGAAACGCATCAAGGCAGATGATTATTTTTGTGTGGCAGAAGGGGCAAGCCAAAGGGTGTAAACTGTTCTTAGAGTGTAGAGTTGGTTAAATTAACTCTATGGTTTCTGCAGTGAAACTAAACAAACAATTACTACAATTTCTGGTTAGAAACACTTTATTGAAACTTTTGTTATCCGGGCCCACACTCTTTACCAGTCTGCCTGAAGAAACCGGTAACAAGAAAATAAAGGCAAGAGTGACTAGTTAAATGAAAAAAAATAAAAAAGAAATGAAAAAGACCAGTGGCATATGAAAGACCGCTTTTACAGGGCTCAGTTTGGCTGAGGTCGGGCACGGCCGAGCACCATCAGCCTCCTGACAAGCGCGTCCACGTCGACAATTAATGGACCCCGACGCAGGTGGGTTATGTTGATCCTGGCCGCGCATTTACATTCGCTCGCCTGTGCAGCCGGTCGACTGCAGCGCCGCCCTCGCGGCACCAACGGGAACTATATATCTAGGTAACTTTTCGCCCTAGGGGAGCGTAGGTCCCTAGGTGTCGTGTAAAAAACGCACCTAGCTCCTGAAACGCCCTAGTCCCCATGCGCTCGCTCGCGCGGGGCCCATAGAAATATACCATAGCGCAGATAGTATGTGGTAGTATCAGCATGTATCAGTGGTAGTATTGTTTGTGCCAACTCGCCGGAGTAGCAGAGTAGGCGGTTCATTGTGCGTGCACGCAAGCAGCACGACCACGAACGAAGCGATATAAGGTGGAACGGCGCGTTTTACGGCAATTGAAGTTGTGTGTGTGTGACGCGCTTGGTGTGTGCAAAGAGCAATTTAGTTGTGCGTGTGACGAATGTGTATGCGCAAATAGCACGACCACGAACGAAGATGGAACATCGCGTTTTGGCGTGCGCAAACAGCAATCGAGTTGCGTGTGTGACGCGTTCGTTCGCGCAAACAGCACGACCACGAACGAAGCGATGCAACGTGGAACAGCGCGTTTTGCGCAATCTAGTTGTGTGTGTGTGCGTGGCGCGTTTGTGGTGTGCAAAGACCACGACGACGATCGTCTTCTAACTGCGCCAGAGCAAACCGATTGTTGGATTCTACATAGGTATTGAACGGGCGTTAAACCTAGAGAAACACGGGATTGCGACGCGACTAGCCGCGATGTATAGCACTGTACATGTACGTACGTAAGTTTACTGCACAGACTTAATTCGGAGTGAAGGGACACGCCACGAGTGATTTGTATGTGGAGGTTAACTCATACGTGCATTAATTAGCGGCGGTATAGGAAAAAAAAAAGGGGGGGGGGGGCGGGATTGCTGAGACAGGTGCTCGAAAGCGTTTCCACGCATGTTTTGTCGGTGTACTCGATGAACTAAATGCCGCTTTAAAGAAATTGTGACGAAATGTTGGCATGTGCGTAGTGGCACAGTTTAAAATGTGTCGGAGAGTAAATCCGAAAAGAACCGAAGCATACCATGTGTAAAAAATGTGTGAAAACTACAGCTGCAAGCTTATGTTATGCAGCATTGACCGATGTCGAGATATTGTTCTCATGAACGTAGCATCCATCGCCTTTGCACGCATGTGCTGGCTTCGGCGCACTATCATCAAGGCATTGATCAAGGTTAATAAAACTACCCGCAAAGAGTGCGTCGCCCTGGTGTCGGTTTCGGTTCTCAACAGTTTGTAAATTGTGCTTTTTGTTGGCGATTCTCTAGACAAAGGATGAAAACGAAAACTGGCAATTAAAATAAGCAACACGTAGAATATTTTAAACGAAAAACTGTTTCAACATTTCTTTATGTAACTCTAATTCTAAGGCTCTAAGCGCCACCTATTTCCGGTAGTCAAAATGTGCCATGGCGGCTTCCTGTCAATTGGATATGAGCGTAGCATGGGAGCTTCAATGGTACATCTCAGCTTTTTTGGTTATCCGCAGCTGTTCCTTATATTTCCTCGTAATAACTCTTTCTTGTACCCAATAGAATACCGAATATGAATCGTATAGAAGCTCAGAGGCTGCACCTGTCATTCACATAGACAGGTAAGGTAGCTGTTCGCGACCACTTTCAACTCATCTGGGACGTACATAATTTGGTAACACTGAACCTAGTGTCACACATTACTTCCCCCTTTCTTTTGGCTTCTGGATTGGATTGGCGCGGCTCGCTGCGTGCTTACGCGCGCTTTTCTGAGCGCAGATTGATGTGCGCCTGGTTTCTGCACTAGGCTTTTATACAGTCGCTTTTTCGAACGCAGATTGGTGTGCGTCTGGTTTGTGCACTGCGCTTTTATACGATCGCTTGTCGCTGCTTTCCTTTTCTCTGGCTTTATTCGTTGCGGCTTGGTGCAGGCGCGCATACTTGGTGTGCGCGTGCTTTTTTTTTTTGCGCTGGTCTTCGAACACATCGCTCTCTGCTCGCGCTTATATATAAGGAAGTGCTGCGCCGCGGGCGTACCGTGTATGCAAGCGCGCCAGAAAACTGCGCCTTGTTTTCCATTACTTTGTCATGTACCTTAATTACCACTGGGTAGCACCGAGCGATCGCTTCTAACAAACGCAGAAATGAGTCTTTGCAGCGCGTGTGGCCATTAATTGACTCCCACCACAGCCATGTGAGGTGCGACTCCAGCAGCGGTGCAGTTACCCTGCAGCCGGCGGAGAGGAGGTGGCGCTTTAGTTTATTAACTTGCTAGTTTTTGCGTGTGAACGCCCGTGATAGCTCGTGAGGTCGTGCGGGACGAGCTGCTGGCGCGACACCCACTCGGTGGCCCCGAAGGATTGTGCAAATTGATGAATGCCTCCTTCGCGGCAAGCGAAAACGCAATCGAGGCCGCCTTATGACGGGCGACAAGGTTCCGCCGAGCCGGCAAAATCACGGCGGCATTGCAGACCTTGGACCATGGGTATTCGGCATGACCTGCGTGACCACCGGGCAGTTCCGACTATTCAAGGTCGACAGACGAGACGCGGCGACGCTAGGCCCCATTATTGCAGCCAACGTTGAACCGGGGACCACCATCCACACTGCAGTGATGAATGGCCCGCATACAACTGCATCCCGAACTTAGTGGATGCTAACGGAGTGAGCCTCAATATGCAATGGGAAACTAAACCAGACAGCATGAAACTTGTGGACCCGATCACGGGCTGGCATGCAGAAAGTGAAGCGCCACCTCCTCTCCGCCTGGAGTCGCACCTCACATGGCTGTGTTGGGTAGTCAATTAATGGCCACACGCGCTGCAAAGACTCATTTCTGCGTTTGTTAGAAGCGATCGCTCGGCGCTACCCAGTGTGAAGGTACATGACAAAGTAATGAAAAACAAAGCGCAGTGTTCTGACCCTTTGCTTTTGTATGAATGTTTCCCGGCATTGCTGCGCGCTTACGTACACGGTACGCCAGCGGCGCAGCGTTTTCTTATATATAAGCGCGAGCAGCGAGCGATGTGTTCAAAGACCAGCGCAAGAAAGCAGGCGCACACCAAATAAGCGCGCCTGCACCTAGCCGCGCCGAATCAAACCAGAGAAAAGGAAAGCAGCGACAAGCGATCGTATATAAGCCTAGTGCAATAAGCAGACGCACACCAATCTGCGCTCGGAAAAGCGCGCGCAAGCACGTAGCGAGCCGGGCCAATCCAATCCACAAGCCAAAGGAGAGGGGGGAAGTAATGTGTGACACTAAGTTCAGTGTTACCCATAATTTTTTTGTTATTTATGCATGCTTAGGCATCATTTTTCACGCCGCCTGAAGTTCTCGCTAAAAGTACGCTTTAAATGCACTGCACGCCTTAAATTGACACCCATCTAACGTGTTTGAGCCGTTATTTATAGCCCATATTTTGCGGACTACGATTTTAACCTCATGCGCACTACCGCCCGTTTGTTCTGTTGCGCTCGCGATATCAATGTTTTTAGATCCAGAAGGCTGCTTCCGCATGAGAAAAGAGACTCGCCGTGTTAGATTGTACACATGGAAAGCGAACGCTGTGACACATTCTTTAAATTGGGCGACTTTGCAAGCGGTGGCATCATTGCCGTCGTCGAAGTGTATATACAGGCACACTATAATAGAGACATACGTATTTACAGTGCCAAATGAACAATTTGGTGTTTCGTCCCTTGGCGCTCTCCTGCTCGGCCTGACAGGCAGGTGTCACGCAGTGCGTTGCACTGAAAGCGCATGAGCATACCGCGAAATCTACGCGAGCGTTTTTATAGACAAATGCTCGAAGATTTCTATCACCAGCTGCCACTTGAAAGTGCGTTTAGCTAGCAGGCCAGCAGTGTAGTGTCTGCGCTTTCAAGCATACACTTGATCATACGAAGATAATGAGACAAAGTGTAAACACATGAATGACAGATTCACTATTTCTTGACACTCGTAAATCCTCAAACCTGTCAATTGTTCGTTGGTGCGTGAAAAAGTGGAATTTTGTGATGTTTAAAAGCAGACATTGGTTCATCCAAACGTGGCTTTGCCTAGGCCGTCGCATTGTATGAATGAATTATCAAATGCATGGGCATTGGAGCAATGAGGTGATGTAGTTGAAAAATGCACCTTTGTTCTCTTTTCACTTTGCCTCATGGTATGCTGTCTCAAGTTTAGCCATTGTCAAAGCAGCAATTTCGACTGGCACAGCAACACTCATCTGAATGGCATCTGTCAATGTCGTAAGTTGTCATTGCTCCTTTCAGCACATATGTTGCATGGTCTTTGACATCTTCAGTACGACCTAAATGTGTTTCACAGCTGTGATTGCCGCAGTGCATATAGAAGCAACGAAGTGATCCCAAATACTTTTGCAGAATAACTGAAATGTGGGCAAGTTCATTCGGATTCATGATTATGGCAGATTTGAACCCAACACTGTGTAACACTACTACACAGACTGGCGTTTCGGGTAGTTGAGACAAGAGTCTTATTAAAACCTCGTTGAGATTTGACAAACTGTTAGCTAGGTGGGATAAAGTAATTGTGATTCAGAATGGTAGCCTCAACATTGAGCACAAGGCAAGAGGTGAGTTTTTTATTGTGATAATTTTCTACAAGCATGCACATTAGCGTTACAGTAGTACAAGCATCTTTGTAGCACATCCTTCCCTGTATAAAAAGGGTCATGTTGCTTACTGCTTAGCTGGTGTTATGCATTGTCCACTTCTATGGTGTTGATGCCCAGGATCTCTACAAAACGGAACCTCTTCGGTACAGTCGTGTGGCTGCTTGTGTTCGTCTCCCCTAGCCAGAGGCATGAAGGGGGGTTCACGGTCACTGACCAAGTCTGATGTATAACCCGACGTTTTGGAACTACACACGGGTTCCTTGTTCACTGAGTAGGTCAGGAAATCGTCGTCACTTATGTAGCCAGCATGTGACGTAATGAACATGTGTAAATGGCAGGCATAGTCCCTGGTGTCCGGTTCATCGTAGCTGGCGTCAATTGAACGATTAGCAATTCTAGCAGCCGCCAGGATGACATGTTCTTTTCTTTGGCAACAACAGTGGCATTGTCCCAGTCAATCTTGTGACTATGTTCCTGCGCATGCTCGGCAAATAATAGTCGTGTGACTATTATTTCTTAGATCACGTTTTTTTTTTTCGTTTCCATGCCTGACCAGCCGAACTTTCATCGAACCCTTGATTATGCAGCCAGAGGCAGTGGCACTCGTTGTGTCCTGTTTGAGATGAATGGTCTTTTTGTCCGTGTCTATCCACTATCACCTGGGCTTATCTCCTGGCTGCTGAAGTGTGCCTGCATTTTCCAGGTCAACTACTCGGACATTAATGTCTGGATACAAATTGGGTAGATCTTGTATGCCATGCCCAACATCAGAGTAAGTTTTCTGTTTCTGCTTGCACTTTTGCTCATGCACTTTCATTTTCCTCGGGTCCGGGAGTTGTGGAAAGAAGCTGTTTGCAGTAGCTGGAAGTGTAGTCCTAAGCCTTTGGCTCGTAAGCATTTGCACTAGCGAGGAGCTATTTTTCAGAAGGCTCAGTCTATAATCGTATGTCTTGTAGGCATCACCTGACGTCTCAAGGGAGTTCTTGGATAAGTTTATGGTGGCTTCTGTGAGATCATTGCGCTGTTGGTAGCGTGGACTGCACGCCATTTGTTGGAATTCTTATGAATTCTGCAAACAGCGAGCTGCGCCCTTTTGGAAGCTACAGTTTGTTGCGGTTCACGACCACTACACTATTGCACGCCTTGTGAAAACAAAGAGGCATTGAGTCGCAACCACAGGTCCTGTCAAACTAGCCAGTACTAGCTCAGGATACCCTTACTAGTATTTTGTGACGATGAGCCACCACACCCCTCCAATAGAAAATATGTCCATAGTGAACTTCTGTAACAGCTTTTCTCGGAATCCCAATTGCAGGAGTGTCACCCTTCTCTTAGCCCTGTGGTGCTAGCATGTACAACATGACTTGAAGACATTTGCTGTTTGTATGTATTTATGATGCAGCACTTTGTCATCTTGATAGGCATTTTTTGATTTCAAAGTGGCCTTCAAGTGAGAAGTGCTGGGTGGGTAAGCTCCTGTAGCTTCTTGGGCGCGATGGTTTTATTGCAAAAATATCAACATGTCTTGGACTACATTGTCCTTGTAAAGCCAGAATTCTTTCAGAGTTTGCAACACCTTGTCCAGCTCTTTCGAGTGAAAATGCAAAGTTGGCAGCAGCATTAATCTAGCACTTGTTCTTTCTTCAATTGTTGTAAAGAAGGTGGGGAGAGGCAGCATGCATAGCCTTCAATCTTGGTAGGCCCTTGTGGTGCCTGTTATTCTCCTTCACATGAGAACTTCACAGTGTATCAGCTGCGGGAAAGTCTTTGCCTAAGATGTACATTATGCCTCATAATGCATCAATCATGTGCTCATTTTATAGATTGGGAAACAGATTGTTGCCCCATTTATAGAATTTATCTCGAGCTTGCAAGAAAGAAAGCACTTCTTTCTATATCTGGGCATAGCCAGACATTCTGTCTCTGCAAAATATCTTGAGGCGTATCTAGTAACATGTTGCCCATCGTCTTGCTTTTGGCTGAGCACTGCAACTAGACCACAGCACAAAGCATCAGCTGTGATTAGCAGCTGGTCTCTCATTTTGAGGAGCACCAGCCAAGCACTGGATCTGAAGAAAGTATTTCTTTCCATTTTGAGAATTCTGGAACCTGTGTGGGTTCCAGACAAACCATGCTTTGAAAACAGCATGCTGGACAATGGGTGTAGTGTTTGCATGTTAGGAGCGAATAAACCTAGATAGGTGGTCATGCCCATTAGCAGCAGTATTTCTGGAGGATGGTCTTGGCATGTCTGTGACAGCTTTGAGCTTGTTTTCGTTCATGTGCCCCAAGTAGGATGTTATTGTGATGCCAAACTTACATTTCTCTTTGTGGATGGCAGCTCTTGCACAGTGGGTGCCCTCAAATGTACTGCAGAGTTCGTTGTGTTCATGTTTAGTTGAGCACCAACTGATAACCTCTACCATATGACAAGCAACACATATAAGTTCTGGATGAATATCATTCATATACCATTGTGTTTGATCTGGGGCACACCAGATACCAAATCGCATGAGCAGTTAAAGCGAAACCAACGGAACGGTGCTGTAAAGGTGGTCAAGAACTTTCTGTAATTTTGAGGGACTTGCCAAAACCCTGAATTTGGGCATCAATTTTTCATACACCAAGCTGTGACTTGTAGTATCTGAAGGGTATGGTCTACTGCAGGAATTGGCTCATAGGGCTTGCTTGTTCAGTTTTTGTGTAATCCATAAAAGTGTGGAGTTATGGCTTCGTCACCATAAGCATGCACCAAGGAGTTGGCTCTGTCATAGCTGTCGTAAAACCAGTCTTAAACCTGGAGAAGTTTGGCTTTCGTATTCTATAAAAGCAGCCATACAAAACAGTGAAATATTAGTGCACAGGACACAGGCTCCAGTGTCAACATTGTCATGCAAGCTGCGCAAAGTATTTGAGGATGCGGCTTTGAATCTCCACAACCATTAACATTCTCAATCTGTCTAAGCACTCGACTTCAGCTTCACAATCACCTCTGTGACCTATTTAGCAAATTTATTTGGAAATAGCAGCATTCTGCCTGATGCACGAGATGGAACTTTATGTTGTGCTAGTCGCCTTACACACTGACCACAGTAACTTGGAGATCACCACCTTCTCGAAATGTCACGAACCACATTGTTTTCAGGGTGAGACAAGCAATCGTGTCTAATTATCATCTGTGACAAAAAATAACTGATGCCTGTGGCAAGGTGCCATTCAAGTGGTTGAGTTCCTCCAGGAGGTAGGGGGTGATACGAGTGAGAACCCTCAAAAGCCAATTATGGCCTTAGCCAAGCAGCCCCAGGTGACATAGTAAAGCTTTTTGGGCACAATGTCATTAGGCACCACCCTATATAATTTATTTGCTTCCACAACATCTGCATGGCTCGCGAGTGTCCGGTGGTAAATTTCTGAAGCCACATCAACCTCGATGTAGTATCCCTAGTTCCAAATACTTCAATCTGCATGCCACTATGTATGGTGGGGGTTACTGGGAAGGAGAATAACGAACAGCTACACATAGATAAAAACTCCCTAAAGGCTGTTATTGTGGAAGGACTGCCCAACATCAACACACGCTATATGATACAAGAATGTTGCTGCTATCAAAGATGAATTCAGTCAGTAATTGAGGATGAAGATAGTTTTACTCAATAGCCTTATAAAAAATGGTAAAAGAAAGCTAATAAATTTGTAACATGTTTTCAATCTTGTCTGAAAAAAAAATCATTAGTATGTCTTCAAATATCTCGCGCAGCCGGTAATCCTGTTCTACTTCTTCATGACCTTCAGGTACGCTAGAGAAGTCTTTCTCATCATTGGGCTAAAAAATGTAGTTGAGCAAAAGGAGTAGACCTAGGTGGCTGACAGGATGGCTCTTCTTTAAGTGCTGTGCGTAGAAGAAAAAAACATGCAAACATCTTCAACACTGTAATGGGCACTAACTGTTAGGGATGAAACATGAAAAACCCTAAGGAAAAGATTTAGGTTTGGTGGATATGTAGAAAATACACAGAGACTAAAGACAGTGAAGGACAACGAAAAATGTTTGTGTAAGCTTCTTCACCAATGCGTTTGTTGCCTGTAGACAACACCAGGCAGAACTCGGAAAGCGACCTTCACCCCAAGTCGACGTCAATTCTGCGTGCAATTTGTGCATATTGACACAAAGGTGTGGGGCTCCTGCACTGCAGAACAGCGCGCGCAAAGGTCGGCGTCACGAAAGATAATAAAGTGCGTAAGCTGCACGCTGTTGTTCTGCCCCACCATTAAAGAGAAGCATACATTTTGCACGACTCTGTCTCCAATCTACGTTACATTTTTCGGCGGAGGTGTGGGGTACATGCTACCACTCGCAGATCGAACGCCGTCTACAAGCCCAGTACGAAGTCTGGTCAAGCTGACTCCCGTGCAGGTACGGAAAGCTGTCGACTTCAAGGACTGCCACCTGAGCACGAGCCTCTACGCAATCAAGTCAGAAGGATGAATACATTGGTTCCACCTTCTTCATCGACCGCCCCGACCGAGGTCGTCCTCAACCAGCGACGAATCCCCACGTCCTTCCATGGGGACACCTTTGAGGATGTAGAGGACTGGCTCGATCACTTTGAGCGTGTCGCAGAATTCAACGTCTGGACTACAGAGCGCAAACTACGCAACACCTACTTTGCCCTCGAGGACTATGCACGGACCTGGTTTGAGAACCGTGAGGCAGGGCCCTATCGACATGGGACGAATTCCGACGGCAGCTAATCAGCACATACGCCAGCTTCGATCGCAAGGAGCGAGCTGAATCTGCAATGCAGGCGAGAGTACAGAGGCCGAACGAAAGCGTCGCAATGTTTCTCAAAGGTATGTGCCGACTTTTCCGACGCGCAGATCCGTCCATGCCAGAAGAAAAGAAGCTAAGGAATTTGATACGCAGTGTCGAGCAAGAGTTATTCGGTGCCCTAATACGCAACCCACCAAATATTGTTGCAGAGTTTCTCGCGGAAGCCGTATCGATGGAAAAGGCACTGCAGCAGCGAACAAGGCAGAACCGCGACGTGTCGACCCTATCGCGTGATTCTCTCGCTATATCCCTGGACAATATTAATCCCTTGTGGGAGCTCCTTAGGCTTATCGTTCGAGAGGAGCTTCGAAAGCTTCAGGTGGCTCCAGCATCGGTACAGCGACCTGCTCTGTCTGAGGTCGTCCGGGAGGAAATCAGGCAGGCAGTCCAAGTCCCAGAGCGAAGCGAGACACCACAGCACAAGATACGGCAGCCACAACCTCGCATGTCGTATACAGAAGCTGCACGAAGTTCGTTGTCCCCGATTTTTCGCGATGTGAGCGACGTCCTGGACCTTCTTGGTGTGCGCGCCGTTGAACAAGACACTCGCCTCGTTGCACGCCATTCATGGCTGAAACACACCCACCCCACAAGAGCGACGTATGGCGCTCCGCAGACCGGAGGCCCTTGTGTTTTCATTGCGGTGAAGCCGATCACCTCTACAGGGCGTGTCCCTACCAATGAGCTGGGCTCCGTGAATTTTCACTGAATGCGCCGTGCCCGTGCAATGGTGAATGCGCCCTGGAGATTGACGCATACCTCGTTTGCTTTGCCCCACGATTCCGTGAACCCCGGTCACCGTCACCCGCCCGAAACAGGTCTTCCAGCCCCCTAGTCAAGCTGAGAGCAACGAGATGTCGCTCACTCAGCCCAGCCTCCCGGGAAAACCGAGTCCAACGACCTGCGGAGGAAGAGGCCGCTGATGTTGCGAACGCTGAAGATCCTCCACTGCAAGGACCGCGATATGACGTAATTGAGACGCAAAGAAAGCAGTGTAGTTCCGTACCAGTTACCACAGATGACCACGAGGTCAGGGCGTTAATCGAAACGGGTGCGGACACGTCTGTTATGAGCCAGAATCTCGCGCGTATACTGAACAAAGTTTCGACGCAATGGACCGAAACTCAGATTCGTACTGCAGGAGGTCATCTCATAACTCCAATGGGCCGGTGCACGGCACGAGTCAACATTCGGGGCTTCACGTACATCGGCGACTTCGTCAATCTTCCTGAATGTTCAAAGGACCTTATACTCGGCATGGATTTCCTTCAGGCGAACGGTCCATCATCGACCTGCAAGAGTCTAGAGTCAGCTTCACTACTACGCAAGCCATAGCGAACAGTAATGACAACGACCGTGACATCGCGCTTCGCGTAACTGACGATCACATCACGTTGCGACCCAAGAGCAGCATGCTTACCCTTGTCCAATGCGACATGGAGGACGCCGCCGAAGGAATTGCTGAGGCAAACATGCCCCTGCTTCTTCAGCGCCACATTTGTATAGCCAGAGGGCTTCTTCAGGTGCAAAACAAATGTTCAGTCATTTTGCTAACAAACTTTAGCAACGATTATCGGCGTGTACCGCGAGGAACAACATGGCCGAACTGAGCTCATTTCTTCACGAAATCACTAACGTTACTGACATTGCCACATTGGAAACCGCATCGTCTCAGCAGTCTGGGTTCCCCAGCCTAAAAGAACGGATTCACGTTAACGTCGCTCTGCCAGACCATCAGAAAGACCGTCTACTGAGTCTCGCGAATGAATTTGTAGACTGTTTTTCAACGTCATCCAAAGTGCGGCGCAAGTGTATCACAAAACACCGCATTATTACGGACGAGTCTGCATGTCCTGTACGTCAGCATCCTTACAGAGATGCTCCAAGACGACGTGATCCAGCCATCCACCAGCCCGTGGGCCTCCCCTGTAGTGTTAGAAAGAAAGACAACACACTATGCTTCTGTGAAGATTACAGAAAGTTGAACCGTGTCACCAAGCGTGATGTTTATTCATTGCCACGCATCGACGACACATCGGATCGTCTACAACATGCCAAGTTTCTTTCTTTGTTGGATCTTAAATCAGGATATTGGCTAATCGAAGTTGATGAACAGGATCGTGAAAAAACAGCATTTGTGACACCTGATAGGCTGTATGAGTTCAAAATTCTCCCCTTCGGTCTCTGTTCCGCACCTGCCACCTTTCAGCGGACGATGGATACCGTGCTTGCTGAACTCAAATGGCAAACCTGCGTCGTATACTTAAACAATGTCATTGTGTTCTCGAGCACGTTTGACGAACATCTCGCATGACTCGAGGGTGTCCTGCGATCCATACTGCCAGCCTCACCATCAAGCCTGAAAAACGCTACTTCGGGTTCCAAGAGCTCAAATTTTTTGGCCATGTCGTTGGTCCTCAAGGCGTCCGACCAGACCCCGACAAGTTAGCTGCCGTCGCTGAGTTTTCACCACTCACAGACAAGAAGGCTGTCCAACGCTTCCTTAGTTTGTGCGCATATTATGGGCGCTTCGTCAAGGGCTTCTCGAGAATTGCTGAGCCTCTAACAGGGCTTACATGCGATGATGCGCCTTTCATTTGGGCAGACGAGCAGCAGCAATCGTTCAATGAAATGCGCAAGCGTTTGCAAGAGGCCCCGATACTTGCTCATTTCAACGAAGACGCTGACACTGAAATCCATACTGATGCCAGCAATGAGAGTCTCGGTGCTTGTGCAGTGGCAAGCTGGTGCGGAACGACCCGTTGCTTATGCAAGCCGCAGTCTCACCAAGTCTGAGAAAAACTACTCAACCACTGAAAAAGAATGCTTAACGGTTGTGTGGGCAATTGGTAAATTCCGACCCTACTTGTACGGTAGACCCTTTAACGCTGTGAGCGATCAACCACGCCCTGTGCTGGCTTGCCAACCTCAAGGATCCTTCAGGCAAACTAGCCCATTGGAGCCCTCACTTACAAGAGTATGATATTACAGTTGTCTACCGATCTGGCAGGAAGCACAGTGACGCCGACTGTTTGTCACGTGCACCATTCCCTACGACTTCATTGGACCCTGACCATGACATGCCATTTGTCGCCGTTATCGACGCCATAAAGATGGTTGAGCACCAGCACGCTGACGCTGAGCTGCTGCCGTGGATCAAACACCTCCAAGGAGTTGAAGGTGTTTTACCCTGCTTGCTCATGTGCGGCTTATCATCATACTACTTGCACAACAACGTCCTTTACAGGAAAAACTGCGGAAGCGGCCCCAATACGTACCTCCTTGTCGTGCCGTCGGCGCTACGCCACAACATTTTGCGAGCCTGCCATCATGAGCCATGCGCGGGACACCTGGGATTCGCCAAGACTTTAGGCAAGGATACGACAGAAATATTACTGGCCCCGGCCATATTCTTCTGTGCAACGGTACATGAAGACCTGCCATGATTGTCAGTGCCGCAAGAAAGCACCAGTTAAACCGACTGGCTTTCTCCATCCTGTGGACCTTCCTCAAGCACCGTTCCAACAAATAGGAATGGATCTACTTGGGCCATTCCCAGTGACCTCTTCGCGCAACAGATGGATAGTCGTCGCTACCGACTACTTAACCCGGTACGCCGAAACCGAAGCTATTTCGCAAGTAAATTTATATGAAGCGGCCAAGTTCTTTGTACGCCGAATCGTCCTACGACATGGTGCACCATCTGTTCTCATCACTGACCGCGTTACAGCATTTACAGCGGAACTTATGCAGGATGTTCTCCAGCTGACGCATAGCTCTCACCGCAAGAACACTGCATATCACCCTCAAACCAATGGATTAATGGAACGTCTGAACAGAACACTGGCTGATATGCTCTCCACGTATGTCGACGTAGAGCACAAGACGTGGGACGCGATCTTGCCCTATGTGACTTTCGGGTATAACGCTGCTGTACAGGAGACTACATAGCTTACGCTGTTCGAACTTGTGTAGGCGCCACGTCAGGTCAACACTTGACGCCATGCTACCTATGGCTGATAATAGCCCGACCAGCGAACACGCAGAAGAGTTCGTACAAAGAGCCGAAGAGGCACGCCAGCTTGCTCGGCATCGTATCCGGAGCCAACAGCATACCGCCACCCTTCGATACAACCAGGGTCGTTGCGACATCCATTACAATACCGGCGGCTGCGTGTGGGTCTGGACGCCCGTCCGCCACCATGGACTCTCAGAAAAGTTGATCCGCTAGTATTTTGGTCCCTACAAGGTTACACGCCGCCTCAGTGACGTGACCTACGAAGTGGTCCCCTGCAGTTCTGAGCCCAGTTCACTACGTCGTCGTCCTCCCGCTGAAGTTGTTCGTGTAGTGCGCATGAAACCCTACTATACGCATACCTGAATGCTGAGATGCACCTGAGGAGCTCCATTTCTTATGTAGCTGAAAGAGCTTTTTGAACCGAGACGGTCGCTCTTCTCATGGGAGGCAATTGACACAAAGATGTGGGGCTCCCGCACCGCAGGACGGCGCACGCAAAGGTCGGTGCCACTAAAGACGATGAAGTGCGTAAGCTGCACGCTCTTGTTCTGGCCCGCCATTAAAGAGAAGCGTATATCTTGCAAGACTCTTGTCTCCAATCTACGTTACAATGTAATCGTTGTCGGGTGTAAAATTAAGCTTTATATTGCATGTTTTACACATTACTCATCTGATGCCTTAGCAGCGAAGGTTTTTCCTCTGCCTTTCTTGTAAAAACATTTTGGGAAGTGCCCACGTGCATCTACTTTTATTTATTTTTTTTTTGTCCATGGCACATGTGCTGTTGGCCTGGAACTGATTCACAATGGTATTAACAGCCATAGCGTTCAGGGCCCTGTGTCGCTGAAAATCCAGCAGTGGTGTTGGCGACCTTTTCCATATGAGAAAATTTATCCCGAACCATGCATCCCGATTCGTGCAGGCCCTCCACGTGGCATATAGGCGTTACTGAACTAATTAAAATTCTCAAAGTATAATGTGTCAAAATTTCATAAAGTATGGCTTGCACACAACTTTGAGACATGATAGCGTTGGATTGTAATTTGAATATGCGAGAAAACATCATTCTGTTGCGCGGAAACTCAAACACAAACCCCTTTTCCAGCTGCCATTTCAGGTATGTCTTAGGAGTGGCATGCCCCAGAAAGCTCGCCTTCGCGCATAGCGTTTGCCACCAGCATTTCAAGGGAAACATTACAGAAGCATAAGCTGCAGTTGCCCGGAAGCGTGAGAAGCAGCCAGGGATCTTTTAATGCTATCGTGTTCCACTCTTAAAGGCGCAGCTTAAGTGTCCTCCAACCTTTTTTTTTTTTTTTTTTCGCTGTTTGGGGACTGCCTTCTTGAAGGTGTTGCTTCGTTTCCTTTCTGCTGTAGGGTGAATGCAATATCTGCTTTGAACAACAGCAAAGCCACGTTTTGATTGCACTTGATGCTGGCCGCACTAGCGCGGCATCTCTCCTATCCAACAGTTCACTATGATGTTATCACTGAAATAGAATACACAGGACATCTTCGTGTACCACTTCATCTACCTCGAAGTAATATGCCATAGCTCTATGATCATATCCTTAACATCCACTACTTTCTTGGATTCATTTCAGATAGCTGGAATGTACAGACTAAAAAAGCTCGGAAGCGCTTGCACTCTTTGGAGAATTTTGTATGAGCATTTTCAGGCTGTTCTGGTGACAATAAAAAATACTGGCTCTCCTGTAATCGAGAATAGATGTAAGCATGAAATGGCTGCCGACAAAGCAGATTGATTGTAGATGTTACTAGCCACAATCTTAAAATGGGTGTAGCGCACATTCGCAATGGCACACCCCACCCCCCCGCATCACGCAACTGTACACTGGTCCATATGGAAGCAAGTTCCCTGTCAAAGACAGAACCCCATTGCAAGTCTCGTCTCGGTCCACCATATGCACCGTGGACCTCGCGGACTGCTGGCATTGAAAAGAGCACAAGCAACTGTGTCTCAGTGCCAAAAAATGACAAGTGTACAGTGCCTTGTATCTGCCTCTGAACGTTGCTATTAGAAGTGACAAATAAAACTTCAGCATACTAGAAGTTACAGCTTGAGTGATATTGTGAGCAAATATTTAGAACTCAAAAGCAATATTTTTTTAACATGTTTGGGAAGTAACTAGCATATGTATTGCAGTCTTGACTGTTTGCCCGGATGAGCTGGTTTGAGTGCCAGGATAATGGCTCTGGTTTTTGGTTCATTGAAGGTGGCTGACAACAGGAGCTAAAAGCATTTCATGCTTAAAATGTCTGCAGCAGCGGCACTGTTCGGTTAGTCAAGGACCTCATTTCATGGCCCTCATTCTGACACCTTCGAACACTGTTTCTGCCTTTGTAACGCTTCCTAGAATTTGTCCTTCAAATTCTTGTGTGAAAGAACCATGCATCAATTTTGGCATATTTCTCAAACTGTACGAGCAGAATTGCTGCTGATTTCATAAATACAACCTGTAAATCAATACAGCAGAATTGTTAGTTGAAATATGTAATCCAAATCAAGGAGCCATTCTCAAGACGATGTTCCCGCTGGCACTAATGCGTGTCATTCCTGGCGTTGGTGAAATCTTTATTCTACATTATAAAGCATGAAACGTTCGCACATGCTCTTATTTCCTTGTTTTTTGGGCTTTGCTGTTTCAAGGAGCTTTGCCCTTTGAGTGGCAGCAGCCTGATTGACATAACTTCTGACTCACGTATTTAACATTTTTGCACGGATTGGTCAAGGAGTAGCCAGATTTTGAGAAGTACATCTTTAGCAGAGTCTATAGGTGCTGGCTTTTGGTGTGGAGAGACAAGCAGCTTCATAGCTTCCCTCCTGTCTCTTGTCATTGTGTCAGCAAACTGAAATGAAAACTCTCGAAACAGTATATTTGTTAATGAGGAATCTTTGCAAGGCACATTGTGAAGCACATGCCGATGAATTGCTTCAACCTTTTACATTAAACAAATTATGCCATGTGCTGTCAAGAGGCAAATAAAGCTGTTTGCTTTAAAAATTAACAATAATCTCCACAGTTTGTGAAGTGATTGAGATATTGTTACCCAGTACCTTCAACAAAGATGTTATGGGAAACAGTGCAAGGAACTAGCATACTTACACTAATTGCATGTATTTGGCGAAGTTGTGTGGGAGACAAGATAGCCAACCAATTTTCCTTTAATGCATGTGAGCTTTGTCATCTTCATGGTGTAATGTAATCTTTTCAGGTAGCAGATAAAGAATGTGTGGCAACATGAAATGGCCTTTGATGACACAGGCGAGTAGTGGATGCCACACTTCAGTTCTAATTAAAGTTACATCAGCACAGAGCATGTATGCTACGACCAAGTTGGGTCCATACTTTGGATTACCGTGTACAGTGTCACTCTCTTCTGCATTGCAGAAGATGGAAGCCAGTGTTTCTTTGCTGTTGCTATTTCAATTTAGTATATTTTCATGTTTTCATGCTCTGCAATATACAGCCAGAGGTTGCACGGTCTTGAAATGAAGACTACTTTTTGTGTTTTCAAGATAAAATTTTAGCTATAATAAACGGAATTTCCAAAAAACAAATTTTATGTTTGGCCTGCCTTCTTTTGGGTGATCAGACATGGGAGCTATTGAGGCATCATGGCTCATACGTGCTGCCTTTATGCTTGAGAGGTGTGTGTACAATGCTCCTTACATGTTGAAAAAAAAAATGGAGACCATCCATAATTGGTCTTGGGTTGCTTTCTTAGCCACAAGTGCTATCTGAAAATATAGCTGCTTTTTGTTACTCTTTCTGGCGGTGCGTTTTAGATACATAAAAATTATGATGGACGTGCATGTTCAGTGTGATTGCAGGAACGAAAAACTTTACTGAAAGATCCTTTGCAAGAGATGCAAGTGCTTGCCCATTTCATGAAAAAAAAAGGCTTTGTTTTCATTGTATACAGTAATCTAATGGTCAGGCAGACTTGATCACAAAAGCAAAGAGAGAAATTCAAAGCCTGCTGACCACATCGTAACTGTCTAGTGCATAGACAACACTTGCACGTTGGCCAACAGCATGGGAAAGGAGAAAGAGATTGCCATGAAGCACATGTGGTGAAAAGGAGAATGAAGCAAAAATTGGTAGCATTCAGAAAAAGCTAGATATTCTTGATGAGAAAACTGAAACATTGGACAAATAAATAATAGCAAACTTTATCAAGTCTTACCGCCGTATTCAGCAATACATATTGAAGCTCATGCTTGACTTGATATAAATGATGCATGGTGTGAACGCGCCCAAGATGCTCATTGCGTTTCTTTTGGTGTGTTCATGACAGGCGTCATTTAAATCGAGTCAAGCATGGGCTTCAAGTTAAGATGCATTTATGAATACGGGGGTTCGTGTTGCGGCATGGTGAGGCTCTCTGGAATGAAGACTTCATGAATTAGAGAATAGATGTGCCCGTGAGAACCTACTTTTACGTGTTATCGCAGACATCTGAATCACAGGAGCAGTCTGAAGCATGTGATAGGTTTGTGAAGACTTTCCGAGAAACGTGCATGGGTTTTCTCTGCAACAGTTTGCTACAATCGGGGGTATGACTCATTTTACATTTCCTGATCACCTTGCATATTTCCGCACAATGCTTTCGTCATTACTGTTCAGTGGTTCAGTGGCACTGAAAAGGCAATACAGGCATGAATGTCAAAAGAGGCACTTGTAGGCAGGGTAAATGCAAGATTACCTTGTTTACATGTCCATAGTTTGTGCTTACAAAGAAGGCAGAAGAAGGATGCCAGGAAAAAAAGCATTTCGTCTGAGGTTCCTCTCATTATGAAGCTGTTTACAATGATGAGAGCTAAACACAAAAAGTGTGGTCCTAATGAATGGACACATTCTCCCAGTTGCAATTCATAGTTTAAGATATTGAGGGACTTCAATCGCACTTCAAAAAGAAGTCCATGATCAATAAACAGTGCAGGAAGCCAGTATAACAGTTTTCATTGACAGTGAATTGGCCCTAGGATATGATCCAGTTTGCATCTTCAATAAAATGGCTATTGATTGGCTACTATTGACCTGTACAATAAGTGCAGCACGCAGTACCATTTATGCCTTGGGCCTCACTTATGCCATGTCAAAATTGCGGAAATACAACAGATTCATAAAACCAGCTCTCTTTATCACCTTATCTTAGGGAGGTACTTGTGAATGTTACAGTGCAGAGCACGAACATTTCCTTAGGAGAAACCTTCCAGTTATTTATGAATTATATGGGAGAGGTTCATTACCTCTTGAAAACTGTTCTGCATAACACTCTTGCTTCTTCACACATCTATCATGATCCGTCAAATACGGGATAAGTTGGGTGCTGCAGATAAATGGTTCCTGCAGAGCCTAAAGCTACAGCATCAATAGGTAGCTAAATTTTAATTCTTCAAGTTTGGTCCAGTTCTCTGAAACATAGACATAGAACTGAAACTGTTCAATCTGAGTACCAATATTAAATGTGTTATTTTGGGGCTTCAATGATTTGCTGAAGTTGATGGAAAGTGAAGGACTGTATAAAAAACATGGCTGTAAGGTCAGCTATCATCTTCTGCGCATAAACTTTCAGATACTGCACTAAATATAATCTAAAACACATGAAAAGTTTTTATACATTAAAGTACAGCCACACTGGATCACGCTAGCATCATTATCATATGTCACTGGTGTGGCACTTCAACACAATGTGGGAACTACCATGGCTCGTACAATGCTCCGAAGGATACATTGCAATAGCGCAACTATGCTCAATGGCATTTGAACTGTTTCTTGCAATTTACAACTTCTAGCCATGCACTTATTCATTTATGACTTGGATGGTCGTGAAGCCTAAGTGCTTTTCTACCTAGCAATACTGCAAGCTTGTCTGCTGACACTAGCTGCACAAAAGAGCAACAGTAGCTTGTGCTCCAGCAGAACTTGAGGGCGGATTACAAGTTCTTGCCACACTATAGATGAGAAATATGAACATACTCCCAAGCTTCAATATCTTAGCCGGTGTAAAGCTGCAATACAGGTACTGCACTCCCTTAATTGCACTGCTTACAGCTGTCAAACTATACCTCTGGTGCTATGCACATTTTGGGGATGGCAAGAAGTTCCACTAGACAAGGTATCAACCACACAGGCATTTAAAACATTGAGTTAAGGGTGTTTAAGACTGACTAAACACAATTTGCCACTTGGCTTGGATCTCGATTCCTTTCCCCTCTAGTGTCATTGACTGAAGAGCCACAACAGGAGTAGAGTAGCAATGCTTTGTTGTCTTGCCTGTTTACTAATAGCAAGAAACTACGCTCTAGCACTGTAGCATAATCAAAGAACAAAAGGTTAAGTGCAAGCTTGATCAACCAGCTCTCCAGTAGTCTGGGCCCCACGTCAGAGGGTATCGTCGTATGGTGTCAGGACTACAAAAGTGCATGAAGACTACTGGAGGCTGCAGTTTCAGTAGAAGGTAGGGGATAACCCCTAATTAAGGGTAAGCCTTTGCTTTTGACAATGATCGGCCAAATTTAATCAATTTCCCACTTCTCCGCCGGTGCAGAAATGCCATCGTCCTTTTAAGATTGACCACATTACAAAAACGTACGTACGTACGTACAGTCCTATACACTGCGGCTGGTCGCGTCGCAATCCCGTGTTTCTCTAGTTTTAACGCCCGCGCAGTACGTATGTAGTACTCAACAATCGGTTTGCTCTGGCGCAGTTTTAGAAGACGAGATCGTCGTCGTGCTCTTTGCGCATCACAAACGCGTGACACACACGCACGCACGCACACACACACACAACTCGATTGTCCAACACGTGCTGTTCCACCTTGCATCGCTTCGTTCGTGGTCGTGCTATTTGCGCGAACAAACGCGTCACACACGCAACTCGACTGCTCTGCGCACACCAAACGCCAAAACGCGATATTCCACCTTCGTTCGTGGTCGTGCTATACACACCACCCATCCACACACACACACACAGCTTCGATTGCCGTAAAATCCGCTGTTCCACCTTGGTATCGCTTCGTTCGTGGTCGCGCTGCTTGCGTGCACGCGCAATGAAACTCCCACCCTGTTGCTCCGGCGAGTTGGCACAAACCCTGCGCTAGCGCATATTTTTATGGGCCCCGTGGCGCGCGCATGGGGACTAGGGCGTTTCAGGAGCTAGGCGCGTTTTTTACACAACAACTAGGGACCTAGACTCCCCTAGGGCGAAAAGTTTCCTAGATATATAGTCCCCTTTGGTGCCGCGGGGGCGGCGCTGCAGTCGACCGGCTGCACAGGCGAGCGAATGTAAACGCGCGCCCCGCATTTACATTCGCTCGCCTGTGCAGCCGGTCGACTGCAGCGCCGCCCTCGCGGCACCAACGGGAACTATATATCTAGGTAACTTTTCGCCCTAGGGGAGCGTAGGTCCCTAGGTGTCGTGTAAAAAACGCACCTAGCTCCTGAAACGCCCTAGTCCCCATGCGCTCGCTCGCGCGGGGCCCATAGAAATATACCATAGCGCAGATAGTATGTGGTAGTATCAGCATGTATCAGTGGTAGTATTGTTTGTGCCAACTCGCCGGAGTAGCAGAGTAGGCGGTTCATTGTGCGTGCACGCAAGCAGCACGACCACGAACGAAGCGATATAAGGTGGAACGGCGCGTTTTACGGCAATTGAAGTTGTGTGTGTGTGACGCGCTTGGTGTGTGCAAAGAGCAATTTAGTTGTGCGTGTGACGAATGTGTATGCGCAAATAGCACGACCACGAACGAAGATGGAACATCGCGTTTTGGCGTGCGCAAACAGCAATCGAGTTGCGTGCATCACGAATCACGTGGCCACCTTGGTCACGTGATTTGACGACGGTATCGCCACCTTGCGCAAGGTTGGATCGCGTTGATGGGTTGTTGAATATTGTAGAAGCCGCTAAAGAGGCTGACGCGCCGTGGCGTGGCGGTGGCGTTTTGAGTCGTTTGCAAAACGTATTCACCCCTCGTTTTTAAGCTATCTTTGTTTGGAACGTCTTTGATGCGTCGATTTTGGTCAAAAATCCGTTTCAGATGCTGAATCCCTTAATACGACGTTTTCAAGACTTTGTGTGCTACCTAGGGAATGGCACGCGCGTTATCAGCATAGAACAGTTTACACCCTTTTGAGTGCTCCTTCTGATAACGCGCGTGCCGTTCGTCACTGGAAAGTTCCGGGCTTGCAGCGATAAAGAAAGGAAACGCATCGAGGCAGATGACGATTATTTTTGTGTGGCAGAAGGGGCAAGCCAAAGGGTGTAAACTGTTCTTAGAGTGTAGGATGCGTGTCCCCGGAAAATGGAATGAGTCATCGCATGTTGGCACCAACGCGCTTGTTTTCTTGATTGAGACAACATACGCGACCTACCAGTGGTGATGCGCGCACGTTCTAGGTCACGTTATCGCTATTTCGTAAAACGCAAGTGACTCAGCCCGACTCGGCTGGCTGAGAAATGGCCGAATATCACCGATAGCGTTGGGCGCGCCAGAGATATCCACTAGCGCGACGCAAGCGCCGGCGCAGCCAGATCTCTTGTTCGTTTCGCTGGTTACTCGCACCGCGAGAGGAAACTACAAGGCGCCGCTTTGCGTACATTTCTTTTTATAAATTAGAAAGAGGCCGTTGTCATAACTTTTGATTGTGCGAAAAGGCATTAATCTTGATTACAATACAAATGCAGCAGTGAAAAGTGGACAACATTGCCGAAAGTTTGCTATATTCAACCAATATTATTTCGTATTAACGCGTTCTTTTAAGAAATGATGGCCCTAAACACAAATGCCAACACCACCCGAGAGCGATGCAAATACTATGAGCACGCTTAATGAACAAAAGATTTTCGTGGCGCCAAACGACGGGGAAAACGAGGCGATACGCATTCCTCTCGGCTGCCATTGCATATGGCTGCTCATTAGCATAATTCGCGCGGCTCGTCGCAGCAAAAATTATGGCGCAAAATCTCAGCAATGGGGGTCCGGCGCAACGTCACGCATCGTCAAAATAACGTTTACGAAACAGCGCTCCTCATGAGATATTCCTTCAGACAATCAGCAAGCTGGCATGGCGCATATCTTGGATCACCACCACATATTCGCGCAATTGCAGATGCATTGCACTGGCTTCTACACGCTACCGCTCACATTCTTTTTGAAGCGCTAACATCGCAATATATCTGCCAAGGACCAAAAAAATGTATTAGTCCATAATATTTGCGGCTCCACGTCACATTTCGTCATCTTGATGAAAACGCAAAATGACATTTCGCAAAACTTATATTTGCCGGCGCAAATTTTAAGGCACGTGAGCTCTCCACAGCCAATCGTAGAGTAAACATGGCGGATAATGGCGGCCGTGCAGCCGCCATGTGTGTCGAGAATAGAACCCCTTGCGTCTATCCTTTTCTTTTTCGTTCCGGTTCGAAAACGGTCCAGTTCCGGTTCAACTCCGGAGTAATATGATAACGGTTCAAGCCTGTTTGAACGTACCAGTACGAGTTCATTAGCACACTGTCATATTTGAAAGTGAAAGCTTGCTATCCACCCGAATGCAAACTTTTCGTGAACTTTCCTCCACCTCGTGGGCTTCCGCAGAACTGATTTGACATAATGTCAAATTATGCCTCTTAGCCCGATTACAATAATTTTTCAGGCTTGGTTTAATTAAATAGCATGCAACCAACCTGCGCTGCTGCAGAGTGACCTCTTCACAGTGTCTCAGCTGGGTATACTTCGCATTGCTTTCATAGCAACAAAAATCATTTTCTGGCCACAAAAAACTCTGGTCGGCCACTATAAATACACATGTGCAAGAAAAGAGATGCTACATAGGAATGCATGCCAAGCTGAAGCACCCACTCTAAACTGAAACAATGCTTTTTATTCAAAGTCACATGGCCTGCGCATGTTTGCGCACAGATCTGAGTGACCAGGTTACAATGTACTAGCCCGACAGTTTCCTGTAAAATACCAGAAATTGATAAATACAGTGTCTCGTTTGTGACCCTGCAATGTTACCGAGTTACATACCAAAATATTCTGATTTAAGTGGAAGCTATAGCTCGGGGCCAACTCAGATTTTCCTGTTGAAATACTTGTAAAGCGCAGAACTGTTTTTACGAGGCAACCAGTGCACTTATTTGAATTACATTTATTGCATTTCAGAAAGAAGGTTAAGCTCTGGAAACTCTAGAGAGCAAAACTTTGATTTACGATTCTGAATTGTTTATAAAAATGACGAAAAATTGGTAAGTAAAAAAACAAAAAAGAAGCGAAAAGTTTACAAATTCGCAATTCTTCACAGGAAACAAATATCATAGTTTTGAAAGCTGCATGATTTAGATCCCTTCATTTGGAGAAATTTTATGTGTTATTTTACAGCTTATGTGAAATCTTTATAATGCTGGTGAGGGGTTTATATATTACTCACAAATTAATGATATACTTCAGTGTCGTATATAGTGCACTAGCTTTGCTCGGTTCAGATGTATTATGTGCAGTTTGAAAAATGGTAACATCATTTTTTATAGATAAGTTACAGTTGTAAACATGATACTAGAAGTTTTCTGCAATTTTCATAAAATTTTCTAAAATATATACGGTACAAACTGTAAATACACTTTCTACAGTTTCCAGAGTTTAACTTGTACTTTTAGATGCGACAAACCTCATCAAAAGTGGAGCAGTGATTGCTGGGAAAAACAATTTCTGCATTCCCAGATATTTAGATAGTATTTACCAACCTAAAGTTTCTTATTGAGCAGAGAAAACGACGTATACTCTAGTAGCATGTTTAATACTCCGAAGCGAGTTCTCAGTAGTGGATAGGTTCAGTGAAAAAATTAATCATAAATCAGTTTCTTTAATAGTTCCTTTATAACAGAAATATTTCATTTATATTGTATAAATGTGCTCTTCCAAGGCTAGAAATAGAGATGAAGAAATCATTCTAGTTTTCCTTGATGTCAGACTGATGGTGCATTACAGGATTAACAACTAATAATTTTCCCTGCAACAAAATGCAAAAAAAGCAATGCATCAATGTCCCATTTGCCTTCAAGTTTATAATCAAGTTCAAGCTTACTGAAGTTTATTATGACCACATGTACAACAGGAACCTGCTGACACACCTGCAGTCAAGGTGGCTGTTCGAAATGTGCTGGCTGCCTAAACGTAAGAAAAAGAAAGAAATTAGATGAATGTCGATACCGATGCTATTGTTTCTTGCCTCTTACCTGCATTTACTTCCACGGCCTCTTGGCTTGCAGAGTCTGCATGAGGGAGCTGCTGTGGCTTAGACAATACTGTAGGCATTGTCTAAGCTGCTTCTTGCGCTGTTCATGCTTAGAAGTTTTCAAAGTGTCCAGAATACACCAGCACTTTGACTGCTTTTGCTTTTTACCTGCAGGTGTTGCTGTGAAATACTTAGTATGGCTGCGTGCAGTACTGTAGCACTTTGTGGAGGCATTTTAAGTGGTAGCCAAAAATATAAAGAATCATCCTTCTCTGCATGAATGCTTTCGATTTCTAAATGCAGTGGTGAATATCACTATTGGTGCAAGGCCCCCCACATCTATGTGGCAAGTACCATGGGCCGAAACTAAATTTTTCCTTTACTGTTTAACAAGATGTCTGATATGTCCACATTAGATGTGAGCTGTTTCTATTTATCCCAGTGTGGAGAGAGCATCATTAAATTGTTTTTTTTTTAATTTTTGCGTGGCTCATTTTTAGGTTTGTTTCTGAATTTATCAAGCAGCAGTCTCATGATGCTAAAGTGACTCGTGCAATGACAATCGTCAGCTTTTGTTTTGCAGAAGAACAAAGCATTTTCTGACCCATTGTTTGCTATCCCATTACTTGCATAATTTTGCAGAGTATTCTACCTATATTGACTTGCCTGACCTCAACCAATGTGTTGAATTTTCAAATACTATTCGACACCTCTCATAACTTCTGTACCTTGGGCTTCTGATACTAAGCATTCACCATTATTGCTTGTTGTTTCTGACAAGATATGTCTTCTTTAATTTAGAGCTTAAATTTTACCTTTCGAACACACAGACGGGCTTGCCATTGCATATCGGCATAACAGGGAAACATGTTTCATTAAACACTTAAAAAATCCAATAGAAGATTGATTAATGCAGCTTGCAGTGTGATTTGACTGAATGAGCCATAAAAGTAATTCATCTCACTTGGTAAATTAAAGCATATATTAGTGTGATGTGAAACATATGTTACACTAATGCGGTGGGTTCTCTTGCTTATACAGCAAAATAATCGGTGCGCAAGGAAAACTTTTTTGCTTAACCCTTGTACACACTGATTCAAGGAAAATGAGCTGGAGCTGTCCACATGATCTACTTATTTGACCTGCGAGTATACTCAACAAGACTTTGTCCCAGCTGCTTAGTGGTATTTGATATTGTCAGTATTGCATATGTGCGTGTTATTTAAAATAATTGAATTTTGAAAATACTCGTAGGGATCTGATGTGCACAGGCCCGGAGTTGATCATGCACATAGATTAGCTGCACACATTTGTGACCAGAAAAGATATGCCACATGAAAAGAGCCTCTGCCATCATTCCACCAGCACGGATATTGGCCGAGACATCCAGGTACCTCAACAACAAAAATTCTGTCTTCAGATGTACCTGCAACCTCTGAACAAGCACAGACGACACTGTCAAAAAGAGTTCCGTCAGCTTGCCCTTCCTTAACGAGATTCCTGGCCTTGACAAATAACGATTGTGGCAAGTATAATTCTTTTTCAATGAATACAACCTTTGCGTTCCACATTCTTGTTAAAGATCATTCCTCTTCCTCATCCAAACATTAAAGGTCAACCAAGTCTTTGCTCGTACTTAATACCAGTCACTGTCTAGTAGCATAACATGCGGAGCAGTATTTTCTAGTGTACGTTGCCATGTGAAATTCCTCTCCTGAAATAGGTGATGCGGCATTGGCGTGTCTTGCATTAACATTTGCACTGTGTGCTACGTAGCATTAAACTTTTCTTAATGTTTTTGGCTTTCAGTGCTCACAAAGGTAGAGTGGCTTCTTTCTTGAATGAAAGCTTTCTCATTCCCATATTTAATTCCTAGTCTCGTTCAGAATTGCTATTCTTTCTCGACAGCCTGTGTTCTTGCACAAGCTACATACCCAATGGGCCATGAAAGTCCACTGGATATCCAGCGGACAACAATTAGTGGACATTTGGATGTCCTGCGGACATCCGCACATATCCTCCGGATGTACTATGGACATCCGTTGGAGCTTAAGGCGCAACCAAGGTGGCCATCCAGCGAATGTCCCATGGACGTCAAAGCCGGATATGTGGATGTCCCAGGGACATTTACAGCGGGCTATTTGCTCTTTCAGGATGTCCACGGGACATCCGTTGGATACATATTTTGCTAATATGGGATGTCCGAGCGATATCGATTTTTTAAATTTGATTGGACGTACCATGCTGGCACCAGATGTGGTCTTCAACCGCTTGGGTCAGTGCCATATTCAATGTTGTTGCAGCATTTATATGCGTTTCTACTGCAATATTTATTAATTGCTACAACACACAAAGAATTAAGGCATTGATCCTGAAGGAGACCCGTCATACTGGTGCACAGCTAGGAAAAGACAATGTTACAGCTTTCATTTTTATTCACAGTAAAGCAAAAACAAGCAAAAAAAAACACTGGGCTTTGGTCTTGTGTTATCACAGTAGAAGAGCTTCTGCATCCAGAGAACAAGCACTGCAAAGCCTATCTCCAATGCTTAAGACAAATAGCCTGCAAGTGGATGTAGTGTCATCAGCTCTAGTGCATCAGAAGAAATCTAGAAATGTCGGGGGAGATCAGCAGATCAACTCAAATCTTTACACATTTTCTAGGAAACTATACTTTAGTAAACCTAACACAAAGACAACAGCAAGCACTAAAAGTATACAACTGCAAAGCACGATATAATGAGGCTTGTCTCTTGCCACCAGAAACAATAAATATCAGCCCTTTCATTCACAGAAACATAATGCCATAAATCTGTCACAGCCGTTCTTCTTGTCAAGCACAATATCCGTACAAATCGACATGGTTATTGTTCAATAGCTTCTACATATGCAAATAAACCTCTAAAGCAACTTTATTAAAAGAGGAGTGCATGAGACACATCTAAAAACATTTAAAGACATTAAATTCCAACATAAACAGAACGAGCTCTGTTGCATCAACCAGTTACAAAGTGAGTGCATAAAACATAAGTTCAGTTTTATGATGTCAAATAAAAACCACCAAGAAAAACAAGCATAGCTGGGACATGTGGACCAAGCCCACCATTAGCTTGCAGATACTGACTAGATTTGACTAGATATATATACTCCAAAGCACGATATGATGAGAGACTTGTCTCTTGCCACCAGAAACAATACATAAGGGCACTTTCCTTCAAAGAAACATAATGCCATCAATCTGTCACAGCCCTTATTCTCACCAAGCACAAAAATATCCGTATAAATGGACATGGCTTCTACATATGCAAATGAACCTCTAAGGTAACTAAAATATGAGCACGAGACATACCTCTGAAAACATTTAAAGACATTAAATTCAAACACAAAGACCAGAGGCTCTACTCTGTCAACCCTACTAAAAAGTGAGGGCAGTTCAGTTTTATGACATTAAATTAAGAAACACCAAGAAAACCAAGCATAGCTGGGACATGTGGGCCAAGCACACCGTTAGCTTACAGATTCTGACTAGATTGCATTAAACATATACATAATTGCACACAGGCCACCCTGTTTCAGCATAACCAATGAAGGGAACTACACACTACCTAAAAAGAAATGCAGCCACTGCCACTCACGATGGGAAATACTGCATTAGATAGTAAGAGAAGTTGAATAAAGAAATTTAACATTACTATTGGTAAGAATAAAAATGTATCACAACATCATTTGCAACAGAGAACAAGTCATGTAAGAGCTGTTGAGCTTACTATGAGTAAAGTGCTTTAGTTATCACAATACAGCCACTAATTACACTTAGGGAGTGACTGTAGTATCATAAGCTCTGCAAAGCAGTTGAGGGCTATATTAGCATATTACAATAAAGCTGCAGCAAGAGAACTTAATATATATAACTATTTTCACAATATCTGAACAGTGAATCCAGTTAACAGTGCAAACGAAAAACCACGAACTTCACTATGTGCACAACTGCAGAACAAAGTTCTGTCAGTAGATTCAAAAAAAAAAAAATGAAGTGACCTTCTCAAGTACGAAATTACTTGCTTAGAAATACAGAACTCTGCATTCAAGAGTTTGGTAGCAAAACTTATAACACAGATACTGCCTCAAAGTGCTAGAAACTGTTACAAATGGTAAGCATACATGCAAGAGCAACAATATTTAGCTTAAATTCCTATTTAAAAATTTGCACGTATTGGTTCCCCATCCTTGCTCAAATTAGGGAAAAAGAGTATTTTATGGTCTGGATCATTCAATTTAATACATGGCAGTTACTTAACTGGCTTTTAAGTAAACATACCTTTTTTAAGACCTGAAACAATATAAATATCAAGTCTTGAAGATTCAAAGGGGTACGCGTAGAAATCTTCTTTATGCAAAAAGTCTTGACCAATGATGCAAATCTCTTCTGTACCCCTCATGGGAGCAATGTTTCTTGCAATAATATGTTCGCCCTGCATGTAGCAGTTGTCCGGCTCTTCTGTGCTCAGCACAAAATTTTGATACTTCAGAGTTTTGAAGCATGGAAGACAGCATGTAGGAAGGAGTGGACCATTTTCACAAGGTTGTCTGGGAACAAGATCATGTCGCCTGCAAGGCACTTCAGAAGCAGCTGAATTTGCCTCTGCCATTCTATTTGCAAGTTGCTGTAATGGTTTCCCATGTTCGCGAAGGTGCCTCTTTAATTGCTGCTTCATATTGTTTTCAAAGGGAAACGCACTGAAGCAGTCCAATGCACCATGGCGTTTGAAGTCATCAGACAAGTGTGACAGGCAATGGACATTGAACGACATGTGCTCTTTTCCATACAAATGGGCAAAACTGGCAACAAAATGTTTCAGAAGCGCCCCGGCATAGTCAGCATGATGACTGCACAACTGCTTGTTAACCAAAATTGACAGCGAGGCATGGAGAAGCAAGAAATGTTTATAAATGTCATCTGCGAGAATGCCGTTGAGAAGAAGAGGCCGTGTGTAGAGCAGAAGAAGCCTAAATTCAACAGCCTTCCACCTATCTAACTCATCGACACCCCTAGGCTTACGTGGAAATTGATGCGGGATGCAGAGACGCAAGGCTGTGCTTTGCTCATTGAAAGTATGACGTTGAAGTGGTCCCAGTCGAACATTTAAAGGACCTGAAAGCCACAGGGAAAAAAGCTTTTTCACAACACCTAACAGAACAACATGCATATAGTCGAGAGGAACATCACACACAGTGTCAAGAGGCAACTCAACAAGAATTGACGTTCCTCTGTGATGCTCGGAGTCGTGCTGCTGCCTGAAGCTAGCATCTGTGCGGAGGGGACAGTCTGAATCGGGGAACACAACCTTGCGTCCAATGTATGCACCTTCAATGCAGCACTTGGGACAGCCACTGTAGCCACTGCGGCCTTTGGTCATCATTACGAAAGACCGTGCTGGCGCATCACAAACAAGAGCCTTCAGACAAACCTCGATTGGCTTGCCATTGACAACAAGCCCATTTGCCAGCAAATACTGCAACTCATCAACGAAAGCTCTCAAAAAAATCATTGGATGAATGTGGCTTTGAAGGTCCCGCATAAGCCCCAATAACAAATGGCCCAAAGCCCTCACCACAGTTAATAACTCTACATTGTATAGGCCAAAGTTGCATTCTTGAGCTTTTTGCAAGGGGCAGACCATCTACATTGACAATGAGTGAAACAATACTAGGAGGGTCTTTCATGAATTTCAACGAATGTTTAAGCCCGGCAGCGAGACCAAAATGACAATATTCGCCCGGAGACAGGGCCACGACGGGGTACTCGGTGTTTTCTAGTCGCGGCGTTTTGAGGAGTGCACGCGCGTCATCAGGGAGGTCAAGTTCGGAAAAGATGCTGTAACGTTTATGCAGCTCCAATAGCTGGTTTAATGCTTTTCGCTTGATGTTATTCTCAACAGCCCACTGACGCGGTGCCTCTCGAAAGCTTTCTTTTTGCGGTGCTACTTCATCTGATGAAACAACGGGCACAGAAGAAAAATGCAAGTTTTGATATGAGGCTCCAGGCAAATCATCTGAATCACCTGACGAACTATTTGACGATTGTGTGGAATCGGCATCATGACTCGCAAAATGTGCGATTTCATGCGAGGCACTAGTAGAATCGCTATGCACAGCTAAGTCATCATGTTTTGAAACTGTCGAACGTTGTGGCTCTTCTCGACATGGCTGGGTGGCGGAGGCCACACACGCATTGTCTCCCAAACACTCCGGCAGAGCGCACAAGGGAGCAATTAGCAGATGTGTCCTCCGTGCTTCCCGCGATGCCTTCTCCGTAACGAGCTTCTTGCGAGGCCTCTGCATGTTTGTAGAAATCCTAACAAAATTTGATAGCAACAACTGTCACCTGGCTTCTAGCGACTACAAGCAAGAAAGCACTGGTTGCATACAAGCGATCACAGCCTTGACAAGCGCGCGGTCCCGCTCACCTTGGTCGCGTAATCCTCAGACAAGGAGCCCGTCCACGGCCGCAAGTCGGATACGGGATCTCCAGTCGTGAAGAACCTCTACCGAGCGCGAAGCCAGGCTCGCAGTTCAAGAAGAGGAAGTTGTTGAAAAGCCCGCGAAAGCACACAAAAGAAATGGCGGCCGTCCCCTACAGCGTATCCCGCGCAGAGTGACTGGTGGCAGTGATGATGATAGACGTAATTTTAGTTTTAAAACGACATAAACGTGAGCTCAATAAAAATGTGTAATAACTCTGCTGTATATAACTTAAATGTTAGAAAATGTGGTAACAACAAATTTACTAGCAGCTGAAATGAAAAACAGTGGCGATTAAACAGTAGCGGCTCACGTTTATGGATGGCGGTGGCAGTTATAACAGTTGGCAACTATGATTAAGTAATGGCGGCGCGCAGCAACAAATTGTAAACACGTAAGTGTACTGGTATGCACTGTTGAAGAAATGAGATTTTTTTTAATTATTCATTGCGTGTTACGTACTAATAATAAAATGTTGCTGGCTAAACCGTCACGTAATGCTTATTGCGCTGACGAGATGCGGCCTCTTGCCAGTTCGATTGAAATATTTGGATGTATTATTTCTTGCGCGGTTCACAAAAAAATAAGGTATGTACGTATGCAGTTCTCAGGGTTTGAAACGTGACATTCGCACGGCATGGCATCCGGCGCCTTTTTCTTAGCCACTAGTGAGCATTGGGGGATCATTGGGATGCTGAATGCAGTTACATTGCAACAGAAAGGCACGTAATACTTTTCATGTAATACAAAAAATACATGTACGCGCTCCGTGTATCCATCGCTCAGCACCATACGTTTTCTCTAGGGCTGGGTAACGTCGAAACCAAATGCCTCTCAAAGTGTGGAATAGCAGGCTAGAGGAACTTCACCGAGTCTGACTTCTCGAGACACCTTTCTAGCATTGAAAATTCTCTTTTACCTAACTGTGCTTAGGCTCCATCAACAGAGCGCTACCTGCGTGTCAACTTAGGGGCTGATCTGAGGCAAATAAGGGTAATAAAGCAGCAAAAATAGCGCTAATGGCACACGGTTGGTCGACTCACTAAATTTCTGTTTCAGCCTCCGGTCATGCGTAGTCAAAAGATCTGATGGCAAGCTGCGCTAAGTTACACGACAAAATGCAGTCCGGTTCAAAAACGTAGACCTATCTACAAGGCCATACAGATATATGTTTTCAAACTTGCATGTGATAAAACGACGCACTCGGGTGGGACGGGAGGCGACGTCCCTTGGCGGTCCCTGGGTTATCCGGTTTGAAAACATCCGCTATGAATCCAGTGAGGACATCCCTGGGACGGCCGAGAAAAGAACCAAACGGATGTTCGGAAACAGCCGAAAACAAACATCCGCTGGCTGTCCTACGGACGTCGGGTTTTGGATGTGGACGTTCGGCTTTAGACGGGACGTCCAACGGACATTCATGGCCCATTGGGTAGAAGTGATCTATTGCATAATCTTGTTTCGCTGCTGTCAGATTTGGTACTCGTCACCACGTTACGTTTCTCTTAAGTGAGAGCGTGGTCAGTTGCATTGGGAAACAGTCTCTCGAGGCAAGCACCTGCTCCTGCCAGTCCGCACAGCGACATAGACTCCGAATTTACAAGCACCGTGATTGGTGCTCTTCATTCTGTTCTTTCCTGCTGCTGCCGTGTGCAACTTTTGCTTGTCGCCTTCCTCGGCCATGATTTGGCGTCAACGGAGACTATCATACGTGATTACATGGTCCTAAGTGTATGATGCTCATATCCACATGGGTGGAAAGGCCTGCAAAAGTGGCTGCAAAATGGTGATGCCCACAAAACCGACCATGCCCATATTGAGAATGTGAGGCACGAAGTGCGAGTTACACATTAGCGGCACGCGAAAGAACAAAAAGAAACTTGCAGGTCGGAAAGGAGGTAACGCTGAAATGCCGGGTAGTCCATGTCGCTCTGTTGGCTGCGGCAGCAGGTACTTGCGTCACCCGATGGCTTTGCAATGCAAGTTTCGGCGACTGTCGATGCAAACAGGTGGCGCACTGTCCAATTTGCTTGCGCTGCTGACTGTCGCTCGTTACCAGACCACCATGTGCGACGATGTAAGCGAGTTTCTCAGCGCATCTCGAGATGCAAATTTTATTTCTGCTCTTGTACGAGAAGGTGCACTGTTTTTCTTCTGCCAATAAAGTCGCACGTCCTGTTCACTCACTTGTGGGTTGTTTGTAACAGCGTCAGTAGAGGCTCTTTGGTCTCCTGGCAATTAGAATGCACCAGCTACGGGGAAGCCTAGGCAATGAGGCATGCCGCATAGGCAGCAGGGCGAGCACGGCTCGTACCGGCACATGCCACCACCGAAAAACAGCCATATTGGATTCTGCTCTAACAAAAGAAAAAGAAAAAAAACCTTCGCTTTCTGGTTAAGCAGCGCCATCTCGCGTCCGCCCCGCTAAGTTCCATGCGCTGCCGCTGCTTCTTTTCGTACCACTGCGGAAGGTACAGTTTCCCTTCTCTATTGTTGGTTCTTTATTCTATGGCGGTGCTAGCGGTATGGTCTCGTGTATGCTAGCGGCATAGAGCGGCATAAAACTCTATGGCTAGTGGTTCCCACTTTTTCGGCCCAGGTTTTCCTCTAGAGTTGGTTGAATTAACTCAATGGTTCCTGCAGTCAAACTAAACAATTAGTACAATTTCTGGTTAGAAACATTTTATTGAACCGTTTATGTTATCACACACTCAGCTATCTGCCTGAACAAACCGGTAAGAAGAAAATAAAGGCAATAATGACTAGTTAAATGTGAAAAAATAAAGAAAAGGAAAAAAAAAAAGACGAGTGACATCTGAAAGACCGCGTTGACAGGACTCAGTCTGGCTGAGGTCGGGCACGGCCGAGACCCATCAGCCTTCTGACAAGGGCGTCGACGTCGACGGTGGACCCAGGCGCAGGAGGGGTATGCCGATCCTGGGCGGCCCAGAACTGGCTGGCCTGGGGAAGCTGGTTTGGGGTGGCCCGGGGCTCAACGGCCCTGGTCTCGCCCAGCTGGGGTGCCAGGTCCCGTTCACCCTCGTTGCTATCTTGGTCCCTTATTTTTACGAAACCCGGAATGGGGTACTTGGGCATAGTTTTCGGCATGGGGGGCATATCCATTTCTGGGTACTGCCCCGGAACGTAGACAACCGGGGGGCCGCTCGCTCTCAGCGACTGGTAGTAACGTTTACGCTCTGCTGGCTTGAGCCCCTGGACCGTGCGGAAAATCGGCGGCACAGCCGGCTGGAAGGGGTTGACGGGGCCACTGCTGTTGCTGGCGCACGGGCCCACGTCCCACTGTTCCTCCGGCTCCGGAACAAACGCATTGGCCCCTCCCGGTACGGGAATGTCAAAGGCTGGGTCCGGCTCGTCCCTTGTCGCCGTGCTGAAGGTCGATGACCGGTCTGGGCAGTTTGCGAGGTGCCTCTGGAAGTCCTCGGCGTTCGCGGGCGCCATGTGATCAGTGGTGAAAGGGCAAGGCTTAAGTCGGCACCGGCTGTGTTCCCTGCGGCACTTCGTGATGTGTATGTTGAGCCTTCCTCTCTTAACTTTGTGGGACGGGTTGTAGGGGCACTTCACCAAGTCATCTAGCACGCCGTTGTACGTGGCCATCGTGCAAAGCGAGCAGGAGCGTTTTAACGGATTCACGCGGGCAGGGGTCCTGGCAGCTGTATATCACGGCCGCGTCCGGCTCACTCGCCAGATACGTTGGCCAATGACGTGCGGCCACTTATGCAAACCAGAGCGGCAAGAGTACAACCGCAGTAACGCACCAAAGCACGCGCTTTCGGACCGATAGTGATATACTAAACACTGACAAAGAAAATAATTACGAGGGCAAATTTTATCCCATCTTTACGAGCTTGGCATTGCACTTGATCGTTCTTTCGATCAATACAACTCGCAAAGTTCATTTGCAACACGCATGCTGCCTGTATTGGTAGCGGACACTCGTTGATATCCAAATTTCTTCACATTCATTTCCTTAAAAAAAGAAGGAAATAAAAGTTATACAGCCAAGCAAGCAGCTATACAACTTCATTATTCAAAAAGCTTATTTTTTCCAACATTGTGCGTAACAGTGTTAATTTAAATACCTAATGACCAAATAAAATTTTTTGATATATGTGGCAATAACCTCTTCAGACACCAATTAATCCTGTCCATAGGGAACTTATACGTTCTTAAAACAGTTGCACCTTTTCGGGTGCATATTTGCCCCACGACGATACACTCTAAGAACAGTTTACACCCTTTGGCTTGCCCCTTCTGCCACACAAAAATAATCGTCATCTGCCTTGATGCGTTTCCTTTCTTTATCGCTGCGAGCCCAGAACTTTCCAGTAACGAATGGCACGCGCGTTATCAGCATAGAACAGTTTACACCCTTTGGAGTGCCCCTTCTGATAACGCGCGTGCCGTTCGTCACTGGAAAGTTCCGGGCTTGCAGCGATAAAGAAAGGAAACGCATCAAGGCAGATGACGACTATTTTTGTGTGGCAGAAGAGGCAAGCCAAAGGGTGTAAACTGTTCTTAGAGTGTAATCATCTGGCTTGCGTTTCCTTTCGTGAAAATGCTTCGCTCGCTACTTTCCTGTCGAGAATGCGCTATGTCACGGTGATACGGAAAACAATTTTATTACGCGAAATCTCAAAAGAAATCCATTTTTCAGCGTTTCATCATTCATAGACCGGCCACGGCGTCCGCCATTCACCCGAGGGTCTTGGGGGCCACGGATTGGCGCGCCCGGTTCCTTGCAATACCTCCAGATGGCGCTCGCCTCCGCCGCATCGCGGGCAGTGCAAGAGGCCGCGTTTCTTCCAGAGAGCCCGCCTTTGTGCGTAGCGTTCGCGGCCAGCGTTTCTCGGTAAACATTACGATTACACACCCTCTAGTTGCCGGCAAGCGTGAGAAGCAGTCAGGGATCTTTGAATGCTATCGGCGTTGCACTTTTAAAGGGCCAGACATGACCAGGTCTGGCCATTTTGAACTGACAAGAGCCGAGCATACATTGCGTGATAACGATTGTGTCCGCAAAGTATTACATTGCTACGCGCCGCGGGAAGATCTGACATTTCAAACCTAACGCCGTTTTTTCTCCTCGCGACCGCCGCGCTCCAAACCGGAGGATGACGTACTCGCGTCCCTACACCTACGTACGCAGTGTGACGTCGCTCGTAGTAACACGCGACTTCGAGAATTATGCAAGGCACATCTGTTACTTGTGTGATCTATTGCTTGAATTGACGAATTGAAGTTTAGGGAAATAATAAAACACACAAACGGAATGTCTGTGCGCTTATTTTGCTTCACTTCGCACCGAAGCTAGAGAGACGTATACTGCTTCGTCTGCTTGTTCCCACGGTCGTGCGGTCACGTGCGCAGGTACCGAAACTGCCATTTTCTAGTGTTCCAGCGCGTGATCATGCTCTGCGATCCGCTTGTTCTGCATCAGTATTCGTGTAGCACTTATTTATACCGCTAGTCATGTGTCCTTGTGCACAGCGCGCAAAATCTTGCGCTGCGCGAAACGATAACAGCTCGCGCGCAACGCCGCCAGCGGATAAACCAGCGGAAGTGCGCATAGCAGAAAAAAAAAATGAAAAAGCGAGAAGAAAAAAAAAATAGTGAAGGCGGGGCCCGTGACACATGTGTCATGCGGTCCTCGAGGTCCGGCATGGGAGGAATGCTAGACGGGGCGAGTGGAGAGGGAGTCTTGGTATGCAGTGGAGCCCGCCTCGTGAAATCATGGGTTTGCGGCACTGAAATATTTCTATCTCGTCTATTAATGAGCAGACTTGAAAAATTTTTGTGGCAGAACGTTCCACAGAGGACACGTAACAACTTCCAGCGTATAACCAAACTTTGCTATGGGGCCTGGGGAGGGGCTCTTTAAAGGCGAAGCTTAATTAAGCGTCCTCCACGTTTTTTTTTTCTTTTTTTCGTTCCGCTTCTTGTTCCGGTTCGAAAACAGTCCAGTTCCGGTTCAACTCCGGAGTAATATGATAACGGTTCAAGCCTGTTCGAACGTACCAGTTCGAGTTCATTTGCATAGCCGAATAATATTTATAAGAAAACAGCACAATTTTATTTTGTACAAGAACACACCTCTTGTTCTTTAGGCCACACGTAATTACAAAATAATTATGCAGATACAATACAAATGCAGGAATATATGTTAGGCGAAGCTTTAATTATTAAGGGAGAGAGAGGAGAATATATTGAACAAACACAGAGACCCAGCCTGCTGGGAAAATGAAAGAGCAGAAACATATGGGAAACTCGATCAGGATTAGGATGAGGTTCATTAACACTTTGTTCACTGAACAGCCTGTGATTAAGCGGCGCCAACAAAATAATTGTCTGCCGTTGGCAGGCGTACTTGGGACAAGCAACAAGTACACACATCTGGTCCACTGCCTCGGTATACTTTGCACGTATCACAGTCTGGCGAGCCCGCACCAAACGGATATGCCATGCAAATATTGTTGCGTTAACACAACGCTCTGTCTGCCCTCCGACGCAATACATTCAAATGCCGTTAAGGCGATCCTGACGGAAGCGACGAAATTGATAGAATTGACCGGCGGGTCTAATATAAGAAGACACCGAATATGTGCCAAAACGCATTGGTGGTTAATTTGCTCCCAAATCAAATATTCACTTCTTATAGGTATAAAGTAGAAAACCAGCGTAGAAATGACATTAAAGCTCCTAGATAAAGTAAAATTAATCTAACACGCTCCCCATTTCTTAGCAACAAAAACGGCAGCCGCATTCCTATTATATATATATATATATATATATATATATATATATATATATATATATATATATATATATATAGGGTTTCGCTGTACGGTGTTTTATGTCAGCTTCGATGCAATACACCTTTGCTAAGTGGTAAAGCAGCACACAAACATCGCGAAGGCGGTTTTGGTGTCGTGTTCGATGGCACCGCGCAGGCAATTTCCGGATGAATCTTCTTGAAAAATAAGGATGAGGCACGTGATAAAATTAGGTAACTACTATAAACAGACAATGTAAGCTACTGTTATTGCTTGAAAATTCCGAGGGCACGCTGAAAATAGGCGTTTTCGACGGGATATGACGTGTTTACGCCATTCACTATCCCCTAAGCTCCGCCATGATAGACTCTGCCACTAAAGGGGTCACTGGGGTGACCAGTTCGAATGAACCGGCGAAAGTCAGTCTTAGGATTGAAATAACGAAAATTTGGGTGCATGGGTGCTGGCCGAGACCTCCGGCCGGGATCGAATTAACCGGAACCAAATTAACGGAGGTCTACTAGCTGAACACTAAAAACCTCACTAACAGTGCTGCCGCTTTGAAGATCACGGGAAGATGGTGTGTGTCTACGAATGAAGTAGCATAGTTGAGCAACAAGTGTCTGCCGGACGACAACTCTATGTGGCAGCACTGCTGCCAAAGCTGCGTGCACGCGTTCGCACGTGCGGGCACTCTGCTCTTGTGTTACTGCGCCAAATAGTGCCGACGTTTTGCTGGCGGCGCAGAGTTTATCACTACGACACCTAGAGGGAAATCTGGCACCACCGTCTACGGGAGTCCCCGAAGGGGCGTTGTGCCGTCATGGGAATGACGGTATATGTGCCTGCAAGGTTTGTATTGGCTGGTGTTGTAAGCGGCGTCGTCTAAAACGTGGATATGGCTACGCGATCGAATAATGCATTCTTAAAGTAAAATCTTCACGAAAGGTTTTCATTCACCCATATTCCATCTTCCATTAAAGTTTACTCACCTACAGTGCATAACCAAATCAAGCAAAGCAAGAACAGACGACAAACTGCTCCAAAGCGAGTGTCAGTCTCGTCTCCGGTCCTCCAACTTCTGCGGCCCGCTGATACTTTTTACGTTTCATATAATTGCACATGCAATGACATGTTCTCATAGCTAAACAAAACATGTTTTTGTGTAATAATAAAGCTAAAACAGCTTTTTACCTGAGGTTTTAGTAGAAAATTATTCGTTGTGGCGTACGGAACTGTTTGCCAGGCACGTCTTCAAAATATCCTGGCTCTCTGACAACGATGCCAATCCTAAGTCACAATTTACTGGCAATCCCATGCATACCACAGCGCAGCAGCACCAGATTTCTTTCTAGGTAACATAGTGAGGTACTCTATGACTGGTGGTTTACGAGACCAGGAAAACCGTACATGGACACCAGAAAACTAGGAACAGCAAAAATAGAAATACCTATTCCTATTACGAAATAAATATTGAAAAAAGAAAATTTAAAATAACAATTGGTACATCTTGATTTAGCTATGTAGCTTCCAGTTGCCTGCATTCGTGGGCTACATGCAGACGTGCAGTAAAAAAAATGCGTGCTTTAGCTCTGTAGCGTTGGCTGCGCTGCCATTGAAAGTTGTCGCTGGGTACAGGCAATGCCTGGGTGGAAAGCCCAAGAAAAGGTGGCCAACCTGAACCAAGAAGTGTCATCCTTTTCTTTCGGTTTCACTCCGGAGTGAAAACAAATGGCAGTTTTCTGGTTCGAGTTCTATTTTCAGCAAAAATAACATTTTTGTTTTTCGTATTCGGTTTAGTTCCGATTCATACTATGGCCTCAACACATGCAAAGCATTGCCACAACAAATCAAACATGTGCTCCCACCACCTGGCAATACACAGGCACCGAGAGCCAAACAACCTTGCTGCCCTGCACACTTTGTTTTTCACATCTTTGCAGTAAAACACTCTGCTTATATTACCCACATTTGTTTACCAGAGGTCCAGTGAAAAGCATACGGCTGGGTGTGTGCGACACATTTCAACAATATTTTTTCGTCAATGTTTTTGCTGCTGATCCTGGCATGCACACTGGTGCAGACAGCGCATGCAGGCGATCAAATGTGACACAAGACAAACCGTGATTTCATACGAAAGCATCTACAAAGAAAACGTGCACCATCTGGCAATGTTATGCAGACATGCACATGGTTGTCTGCAATTTTTGCATTCAGATCTAGCTTTCTGAAAACTTCTAATATCTTCAAATATATAGTCTACTTACATTTGATCATTAATTTATACTGTCATATGTGAAAGCTTGTTATCCACCCGAACGCAAACTTCTCTCTTCGTGAACTTTCCTCCACCTCGTGGGCTTTCGCAGAACTGATTTGCCATAATGTCAAGTTATGCCTCTTAGCCCGATTATAATAATTTTTCAGGCTTGGTTTAATTAAATAGCGTGCTACCAACCTGCGCTGCTGCAGAGTGACCTCTTCACAGTGTCTCACCTGGGTATACTTCGCATTACCCAGTAACGCTGCAACCGACAGACTCATGAGTCTAGGGGTGCACAACACAAGGGAAGAAATCGCGGAGGCCCAACAGCTAGCGCAACACGAAAGATTGACAAAATCACGAGCTGGCAGGAACATATTACAGGCAATAGGTGCAGAACTGAATACATCAAGGAGCCCAATAGAGGCTGAAGTAGAATTAAGGACTGATGTTAGGAACAAGATCAGAACCAACCCTCTCCCCAGAAACATGCATCCAGAATATAATGTCGAAAGGAGAAAGGCAAGAGCTAAAGCACTCTTGCAGGAAATAGAACAGCAGAACCAATTGGCAGCTGTAGTTGATGCAGCCTAGGTGAAAGGTAAACAAACATATACGGCCATTGTCTCAAATTGCTAACCGTGACAGTCACAACCGAGCCGTTCACCATCAAGCCAGGGAATCTAGAGATCATTTAATAACATACAATGACATTACCAAACACTACTATTTAGGACGCAGACAATTCCCATTGCCACATTCAAAACTGAACAGTGCTCAGGCAGTCTCACTGCGCTTATTGCAGACAGGTACATATCCCACACCGTACACCATTAATAAAATATATCCAGAGAGGGAGATTAGGATGGACTGCAACGATTGTAATGGCATAATTGGAATCAGGCATATGCTGGCGGGGTGCCCCGCGGCTCTCCCCAACCTCGTTGAAGAATGGACACAGTGGGAGAAAAGGATTCAAAGCCCATTATTTCAGGACCAACTAAGGGCCGTCGAGAGGGCCCATGATGTCGCTGAAAGGCTTGGCCTGACAGTGCCAACGTGGGAGCGGCCCGCCTTGACTTAAGAAGTCGAGCCTCCGGACCTCATTCGAATAAATGTTTTCACACACACACACACAAACGACTCTGGTCGGCCACTGTAAATACACATGTGCAAGAAAAGAGATGCTACATAGGAATGCATGCCAAGCTGAAGCACCCACTCTAAACTGAAACAATGCTTTTTTATTCAAAGGGTCACATGGCCTGCGCATGTTTGCACACAGATCTAAGTGACCAGGTTACAATGTACTAGCCCGACAGTTTCCTGTAAAATACCAGAAATTGATAAACACAGTGCCTCGTTTGTGACCCTGCAATGTTACCGAGTTACATACCAAAATATTCTGACTTAAGTGGAAGCTATAGCTCGGGGCCAACTCCGATTTTCCTGTTGAAATACTTGTAAAGCGCAGAACTGTTTTTACGAGGCAACCAGTATACTTATTTGAATTACATTTATTGCATTTCAGAAAGAAGGTTAAGCTCTGGAAACTCTAGAAAGCAAAACTTTCATTTAAAGATACTGAATTGTTTATAAAAATGACGAAAAAGTGTAAGTAAAAAAAACAATGAAGAAGCGAGAAGTTTACAAATTTAGAGCACTTCAAGTGGACAAATTTTATGCGTTAATGTACAGCTTATGTGAAATCTTTATAATGCTGGTGAGGGGTTTATATATTACTGACAAATTAACGATATACTTCAGTGTTGTATATAGTGCACTAGCTTTGCTCGGTCAGATGTATTATGTGTAGTTTGCAAGATGGTAACATCATTTTTTATCGATAAGTTACAGTTGTAAACATGATACTAGAAGTTTTCTGCAATTTGCATAAAATTTTCTAAAATATATACGGTACAAACTGTAAGTACACTTTCTACAGTTTCCAGAGTTTAACTTGTACTTTTAGATGCGACAAACCTCATCAAAAGTGGAGCAGTGATTGCTGGGAAAAACAATTTCTGCATTCCCAGATATTTAGATAGTATTTACCAACCTAAAGTTTCTTATTGAGCAGAGAAAACGACGTATACTCTAGTAGCATGTTTAATACTCCGAAGTGAGTTCTCAGTAGTGGATAGGTTCAGCGAAAAAATTAATCATAAATCAGTTTTTATTTTTTTTTTAATTTGTAAAATACCTTACAAGGCCCCTTCTTGGGGATTGAGTAAGGGGGGCATACAATCAAGTACATACAATTAACAACAATAACAAGTGAAAACAGCAGCCAAGTGCACAGCCTAAAAGTCATGAAACATATTAGCTACATAAAGCTGCATATGATTACAATAAGAAGGAACAATATAAGTTAGTAACAACGTATAACACTGCAAGAAAAAGGCAAAGAAATAATACAGAGCAGTGAGTGTGATATTAATGGTTAACATGGGTTAAGCGAGTTCAGTGAGCTCTTGAATTTATCACGGTCAGTTTCCAAAACTATGTTGTCGGGGAGGTTGTTCCAGAGCCGAATGGCACGTGGAATTGCAGACGAGTTAAATGCTTCTGTTTTACCATAGATGCGCGTGAAGCTATGATGATTGTATAATCTGTGCGACGTGTGCGATGGCGTTTCTAGGTGTAAGGAATGTTTGTTAGTGTGGTGGGCGTATTTATGAAATAAATAAAGTTTCTTTAATAGTTCCTTTATAACAGAAATATTTCATTTATATTGTATAAATGTACTCTTCCAAGGCTAGAAATAGAGACGAAGAAATCATTCTAGTTTTCCTTGATGTCAGACTGATGGTGCATTACAGGATTAACAACTACTAATTTTCCATGCAAGAAAATACTACAGTGAAACACTCAAGTGTTGCCACAGACAAAATGACACACATACTGCTAGGACACCGAGTAAAGCAGCAAACACAGGACAGCCTAAATTATGTCCACATGCTACACGATTTACCATACCATGTCTCCGAGCAGTTGCTAATGGAAATGTCTTCCAGTTGCTAACAAAGCTCACTCAGCTGCATTCTGGTTACAGCAGCATTTGACCAATGTTCACAAAGAGGCGTTCTACAACTGTGGACAACATCTGGCAATGCTGTTTGTGGTAATAATGTATCACAGCATGTGCACAAGTGCACACATCTATTATCAATGAGTTACTGACATACCCAGGTACTGTACCTGCACATCACTGGGCAGTGTAAGCATGACATTGTTGTCCCCATCATATATTGATGACAGTAAACATTGTAATATATGATGTAATAAGGCCTCCAGGAGTTAAGTGGTTTTCAATTAGGTGCCCTTGCCTTGCGTCATTCAATCCAACCCAACCGCTGCAGCTTCCAGTCTTGCCATGCCGTCTTCCAGTCCCCTGTGCTGCCCTTGAATGTCTTTCGTTTCTCTTCGCAACTGCTTCTTCACCACCTGCTCTGCGTGATTATATGACTTGCTCAATTGCACTATACTGTGCCGAGGGTATTGTATTGTACTATGCTATACCACAGCGACTACACTGACCTGGTAAACTGTACTGTATGTGTTTCAATGGCAATAAACTTTCAGTCGTGAGCCACACTCTTGTGATATCCTTTCCATGTACTGCCTATTTTGTTCATGCTGAAGCTAAAAATGCAACTGTACCGACTCGCCCAACCAGCAACAAATCTCAACTGCAACATTGGCTCTCTAATCCATGCTGTTGTCTCCTCTTATGGGTTGGAATATACTATAGGATGTTTTTTTTAGCTGCATCAAATTCGTTAAAATTGCCTGTGGCAAATAGCATAGTTCTAATCCTTAATGTGAATTGCTCGATGAGGTGGTCATTACTTCAATGAGAAATCAAAATGAACGGAATAATGAACATAATTACACTAATTAATGACATAATTAATTACTTTACAGCACATATTTCAATGTACAAATTGTAGCTGGTGGGTTTGCAAGACATATCGACTTGGAACAAATTCTGAGGACGGCATTGGTTTCGAGATATGCGGCATCAAACTCGCGGTAAAAATGCTGCTGTTCCAGTCACTTTTTAAAGGCAACACCGGTTTATGCCCTGAAGCACAACAGTAACTGAACTGCCAATGCATTTCGTCGAATACTTTCAAAATTAATATCTCGAAATTGGTGGAGTCCCGAGAATTCGTTCTAGATGGATATGTGTCGCAAACTCACCGGCTACAATTTATAGATTTAAATATGTGCCTTAAACTAATTATTAAAACAGTTAATTAGCATACTTACGTTACTGATTCAATTAAGCATTTTGATTTCTCATAGAAGTAATGGTCGACCTATCGAGTAATTTAGATCAAGGGTTAGAATTGTGCTAACTGCAACAGGCATAAAAAAAAAAAATTGGTGCAGCTAAAACAAAATACACTGTACAAACCACACATAAGAGACGAAATAACACTCATTTCAAACACAGGTTCATTAGCTTTGAAAACTGATATCACAGCCAACAGCGCTATATTAACACAACATCTAGCTGCATACCCAAGGAGGATATTATGCCATCCACACATGACTGCAACTGTGAGTAAGAGTATGGAGCAAGGCACTTCACTACCAGGTGTCACTTGACAATCTGCCGCAGCACTTACTTAAGGAGTCAATCATATAGAGGGATGCTAGGGTATCGCCCACTAGCAGGTCACAGGAGCAGTTTGCTGGCTATATATTTGAAGCACTTGCAAGAAGCCAACTCTTTTCTAAATGCAAGCCAGAAAGCGTAGTCAGCTAGAACTTCTATTTGAGAGTGTAACACCAGCTGGTCAGATGTCCTCACATTCTGCGGAAGTTTCCTACAGAGGGCCCTAGCATCTATGGGAGCTCCAAGTATGGCGGTTTGACAAATGGGAACGATGGTTCGTAGTTCATTGATTTGCCTTTTATGCATGTGCATGTGTGCAGAGACCTTTTGCCTTCATGCATATTTAGAAATCTGATAGCTTGGATATCAGGAAAGAAAACTCAGTGCCCTTCCACTCCGTGAAGTGGGATGACCAGCGAAGCTGTGCGCATGTGGGCTCCTCAATGGCGAAGTGCACTCATAGCGCCGAGGGGTGCCAACAAGCCAGCCGTGGAAGAAGACGATGGTGCTGGAGGCAATACTGATGATGATAGTTTTGTGTTAACACGATCTTGGGGGAAGGGGCTCTGAACAGCTTCAAAAACGTTACAAGTAACACCCTCAAGAACGTTCAAAGCCAGGAGCACAAAGGATAGACAAATCAATGAACTAGTTATCAGTAGAGCGGCAAGTTGGGCTAGTCGGTGGAAGTTCATCTTGTGATAAGGGAGTTACTGTGCTATAAACACAGGAAAATTCACTTGCGAGTCTGCGCGCATCTTGTCCACTTCTTCTGTTGTCCGTGTGTTTACAGTGCAGTAACTCCCTTATTATGAGATGTACTAGTTATCATTCTCATGGTAGCTGTGTGATAACAGTGACAGAGTTCGCTCTGGGAATTCTAGCAGGGTGATCTATGCACTGGCGTCTACAATGCAGAGCTCAGTGTGGCCAGACAATTTTGCAGTACTAAAGCTTCCAGCAACTCAGAAAATCCCTGCTATATGGTGCAGCCTGTAGAGTTCTTTGGGCTAGCTAGTGTGCCACTTCAAAAGCATTCAGGACATGGTGCAACTAACGCAGTGGCACCATATCCACCAAGAATGGGGCAAATACACCATGCTGTGTGTCCTGTTCTTCCTCTCTGTTTACGTACTATACCCGAGGACGACATTTTGCAGCTGTCAACCCCACATTGTGGGGCCCCAGCTACCACACTTGTATCACTGTGCAAGTAGACCACACTAGATGTCGCTCTGTGGCACCTTCTTTTTCCTTGGAGTGGTGCAGTCTGCACTCGAGCAGAGCGCACCTGAGGGGTGCTTGCCGTAGGAGGAGTGAAGTTTACTGTCATGTTAGAATAAGGATGCCATTCTATTACTCACTGGAAAATGAGTGTATAGTTTATTTAATGCTTAACGCTCTTCAAGGTTTCAAGTTATAATGTCCTGACTTATTTATTTAAACATGGGACTGTATCTTGCAGTGGCTGCCACGCGTGTGATCCGGCTCTGTAGCCTTGTCTGCTAGCCACAAAATGTTGTCCAAGACCATAGTTGTGCTACATTGAATGCCTTCAGGATAGCAGCAGGAATGTGCCATTCTTACCCAAGCAAGCCTGTTCATTCCCTGCCTAGCATGAACTAAGTCATATTCGTCATCATCATCAGCCTTACGTCAACTGCAGGATCAGAGGCCCGTTCTACAGATTTGAAATGACCAATTTAATTAGTGCCAAGCGAGTCTTACCCCTTTTCTGCAAATTACCTCTCTCATCACAAGCACATCTACCACAGTGTTAGTATTAGGTTGCCTTAATATTTATTTTGAGAAGCGAGAGGGGGGTGAGGAGTGAATATACATATCTGTTAAAGATCCCTTGTAACAGCTCAGTTCCACCACAACAGCAATAATAATACGTGGTGAGGTTTGCTACTTGCATTACAAGTTGCAGTGTTAGTGAGCTAATTATCAAAGTTATTTAATTTTATAAATTAGTTTAGAGCAACTTGCTAAAACTATGAAACTGCGGCCCAGCAGCAGCGAAATCAGGTCAATTTATTTAAAAAATCCTTAGAATAGTACCAGTCTTGAGATAACTATTGCCGTCATATAATAATATACATTGGTTCTCCGTCTGGTTTTGTAATACGGTGCTCATGAAGAGGTCACTGTGAATAAACAATAAAATAGAAATTTTAGATTATCGAGTTTACCATTTTAAAGCAACCGACCTACTAAGGTAGATGCCCTAGTGTGTGGCTGTGGATTAATTTTGACCACCAAAGGTCCTTTAACATGCATACACGCATATAAATCCAATTAATGAGCATTTTAGCATTCTGCCCATGCATGTACGTACACATTATGAAAAAGAAAGTAACAAACTACAATTACAATGACTTTATTTAAAAATGTAACTGATTACAGTGACCAATTACTGGCCCACACAGCTAATTAAAGAATTACTAATATTTAATCAATTACGTCTATGTTAGTTTCCGCCTGAGCTTTGTTAACGATGCACAAATGCAGTAAATAAATTAGCCAGCCCTGTGAAGGACTGCAAAGGGTTGTGCATCCACGAGGCTGCCGTAGGCCATGACTTTTGGTGTTCTGCTCCGGTTCCCGGCAAATTCAAGTGCTCAAAGCTGCGTCATCTGTTACAGCTTGTCTCGACAATGGCTACCTGCAATTGGTTACTGAAACTAGTACAGTGAGCGTTACAGAAGAAGAAGAAAGTAATCAATAAATTATAATCAAACTACCAAAAATGTAACTGATTACAAGCAAATAATTTAATGTAGTTAATTACGTACAAGTCCGATCCTGCACTTATCAGAACCATGGCTGACAGTTGAACATGCGACCTCATTCACAGCAGCTGAGTGCCATAAAATGTCAGAGGCTGTATGTAGTACTTACTGTCCCCACATTTGCTTCGTTCCCGTGCATCTGATGGCACCTGTGCTGGATACAACAGCAGGTGTGACGTGCTCCAGGGTAAGTGCAAAGGTGTTACGGTTCCAGGACTTACATTTGCAAACGTGGTGCTTTGCTTGAAGTCAGGGGTACAATCAGGACTCGATGTGAACCGAAGATTAGTGGGTCGCCTCGCATTGGGCGCTCACGGGCAGACTACAAATGAAGCTGTGCAGGGTGATATGGGCTGGACAAGTTCTGAAGTGAGGGAAGCTCACAGTAAAATTGATTTTGAAGAACGACTGAGGAATATGAAACAAAGTAAATGGGTTGCCAGACCATTTAAGTATTTGTACTGGAAAACTACTGACCCACAGTGGAGCAAAAGAGCTAGGAAGCTTGCCAGCGAGTATGTGACCGACAAAGTAAGCAACATGGCAACAAAGAAAGTTAAATGCAATGTCAGAGAGGCCGAGACAACCTCCTGGGTGGTGGAAATGAAAAAAAAAACCTGTTAAGAGTAAAAGATACCGAAGAGAAAAAAAACTACGTAAGAGTATAAATGAGATCAGGAAAGAAACAATTTATGATAATTGAAAGCAAGATCAGGATGCCTTAGAGCGCATAGCTATAAAGCATGGTACACCAAGGAAGAAGAAGCATTTGTTTGTTGTGTTGAAGCTAGGGAAACAATGGAACATGTCTTATTAGAATGTGAAGATATCTACCGAGCTGTCGTTTTAGGCTCCTCTGGCCTCCTTGAAGCTCTTGGGTTTAGGAATAGCAGGGTAAAGTGGGACTCGAAAGCTTTCACCATGTATCGTTTGCGTCTGTTGTCTCCGGAAAAACGGATGCACCTAACCCCTTGGTTACCACGACGTGAACAGACCACGTTGTACCGTCTGTGGTTCGGTGTTGCATTTACGAACTCGCATGCTTTCCTTATTGGAATGGCCAACAGCCCCACATGCGCCACATGCAACATCGATGAGACGCTCGCACATGTTATCTGTGTCTGCCCGCCGCGATATAGAGCTCAGAGACAAGTGCTGTGCAGAGTACTGGACCAGTTGGACAATCGTCCACTATCAGAACTGAAAGCTTTAGGCCAGTACTCCAACAGAACATCCCCGCTAAAGGCCTTACTTGCATTATGAAGGTTCCTGCGGTCTGCGGGGCTTCATGATAGACTGTAAGAACACCGTCCCCTACCACTCTGTAGTGTACGCGGTTATAAAAAAAAATTAAATTATGGGGTTTTATGTGCCAAAACCACTTTCTGATTATGAGGCACGCTGTAGTGGAGGACTCCGGAAATTTCGGCCACCTGGGGTTCTTTAATGTGCACCTAAATCTAAGTACACGGGTGTTTTTGTATTTCGCCCCCATCGAAATGCGGTCGCCATGGCAGGGATTCCATCCCGCGACCTCGTGCTCAGCAGCCCAACACCATAGCCACTGAGCAACCACGGTGGGTTGTACTCAGTTTGGTCGTGCTCGTCTCTATTCCTTTCTATCCCCCCCTTCCGCTCTCTTTCTCTTTTTATCCCCCTGAACCCTTCCTCTCGTGCAGGGTAGCCAACCGGAACTGCCTCTGGTTAACCTCCCTGCCTTTCTATGCATCCTTTTCTCTCTCACAGCTGCACAAAGTGCAACTGCCATCTTCTTTGTGCCCTTTAGAGCATTGGAGCTAGCAACTCTGCATACGGTATCCCATCATTGCCAAGACCTCGTCCATTGTCGCAATCCCAAGACAGACCACCAGAGTGAATCGGTAATGCAAAGCCAGACAATTTCAGAAAGAAACATGGCGGCCTTCTTGACTAGACGAACTCTCAGTGCAGCATGAAGGGACAAGCGCATAGGACACGCAAGCACCCCAGGTCAAGCCAAGGCAACTGGGACCGAGCAAACTGAGAAAATATGACTACACAAACTGAAATTGTGCAGTGCAGTTTATCGCACACACACGTACAACAGCACGAACACAGGGTGCACAGTGCAACAAATTTTAGAAGTCTCTTTTGAGAATGCACACTCACATTTCATTCCCAGTTTTATTTTTCTTCGGCAAACTTTACCCTGCACATCTCGCAATCTAGCACAGGCTGTATAGGCTTAGCAGTTGTCTCCATAAGCACCCTCTCGCAGTGTCAATGTCAGGGACACACGTGACAGTCACGACGTATATCGAGTGGGCATTTCCATTTTATTGGCAATGTGCCGTCACAGCTTACGAGGCCGTTGCACAGCTGGTCACTTCCGACCACTCTGAGCCGCTGCTGCAGCAGCCTGCTGGGCTGCTTTCTTGGTCTTCACGAGTTCCACAAGGTCCTGCGCAGGTGACAAAGAAAGAGGTTTTTTTTTTTTAAAGTATTACACGTCTTGGAGTAGCACGAAGCTACAAAGGAAACCAAACAAGCTTCTGAAAAATTTGTTCTAATAAAGGGATAAAACCTGGGCCTAAGGCCTTGGTGGTGCAGTCTCTCTACCATATGATCTAACTAGGAGGCTAGCAGAATGTATGGCGAGGTCAAATCAATCGACAACACAATGAACAGAGCACTCTGCATTGTGTCGTGCAAAACTGGTTTTCAAAAATCAGTTTTGTCAAAATCTCCAATGGCTAGATCATATGGCAGAGACTGCCCCAGAAAGGTGCTGGTTCCAGGTATGATCGCTGGACCAGAGCAAATGTTAGGTATGTCCTTAGGTACGGTCCCTAGAAACTCTCAGGTATGGTCCCTAGAATATTGGCTAGTCCGCTGTCCGCTGATGGGAGCGAGGACTATTTTGAACGTTGCTGGTGGTGGCACGACTTTGTGGTTCTGATGCTACTGCATGGCGCTCGGCCACCTGGCTGCTTGTTGGCCAAGCATACGCATGGTCGGTGTAGTTTCGCCATTCCTTTTTTTAATGATTTTCCGCCGCCGCGTACTTGTGCTGCATTAGAGAAGTATTTGTTATGGGGGTGATGAGAGGTTTTAGCTGCGCAAAATGATATTTGTTCGTAAAGAACTTTTTTTGCTGAGCTGTATGAAGCATGCATGTGGAGTGGCGATGTTTTATCATGGCCTGAAATAGATTGTAAGTGTACCAACACGTGTCACGACAGCTATGCAGTCCACTCTTGACCTTGCGTATATAAAAAAATATTTTCGAAAATTACAAGGTTAGTATCACAGATGGTATTGCCAATCACAAGCTTGTACACATCAACCTTTGAATTGATAGCAAGGACCAGAAACATTCAGTTCAAACCTTTCATGATTTCACTAATGCATATGATGAATCTGTTGATGCCACGTGCATCTGTTTATGTGATGCAATTGCATAAACACAAGTAAACACAAATAAACACAGAACTACAGCAAAAACTTGTTGCATCAAAACGTTGCATGGCGAAAAGAGGCAGAGACTTCTGACTCTACACGATGAGCGAGTTCAATGCTTCTTACAAGGTCGAAACTTGCCAAGCCACCATCAGAGACACTGGCTGTAGTCATGGATACTGTGCACGTTAGGCGTGACTGCAGGGAAATGCGGATGGAACGTGCACGGTGTTGGAGGTAGCTCTGTCTCATAATTCAGTGCATTGCCTCGTTGGTGCTGCTACATAGGCCTCCAGCTAGTGAAGAAGCCCGGCGAACTTCGGGAGTCCGAACGATACAGAAGAACGCCCAGTGGTTGTAGCCATGGAAGGGGTCAGAGAAAGCAACGAAGTAGTGGCAACGGAGCTGAGAGCGATGGTGTTGTCAGGACTTGTATGGAGCAGTGGGTCTTGAATGATGGCTGCTTTTAGGCGGCCAACAGTCAGCAGAATCGTGGCGACTGCGCAAATCAAACATATAGAACTTGTCATTGTGCTTGATGATGATGTGATAAGGGCCATCGTATGGGCGCTGCAAAGGCTTGCAGACTGCATCGCGACGAACAAACACACATGTCGCCGTCTCCAAATCAGGAGAGATGTAGGGAAAATCAAGGTATTGAGGGCAAAGATGTGGGGCATAAAACTGCGAAGAGCGGAGCGCAACTGCACTACATACTCGGGCAGGTCGGGGCAAGGTGAGGTGAATGTAGGGTCGAACAGTTCTCTGGGAAGGCGGAGTGATGAACCATAGATTAGATCAGTAGCTGTAAACTTGATGTTTTGCTTTAAAGTTGCCCTAAGGTTAAGCAACACAGGAGGTAGGGAAACTGTCCAGCTGACCATGTTGGGTTGCGCCCTCAAGGATGCCTTCAGTGTCCGGTGGAAACGTTTCTACCATGCCATTTATGATGGGGTGGTATGCCGTGGTGCAAATCTGCGAACTTCCTAGCAAGGACATCAGCTTTTTGAAAAGGCAAGATTCGAACTGTCCACCTCGATCGGTGGTGATGGTAGATGGAATGCTGAAATGTGACACCCATCCCGAAAGGAAAGTTTTAGCGATGGTTTCACTTTTGATGTTGGGAATGGGAAACGCCTCTGGCCACCGAGTAAAGCGGTCAATGCTTGTCAGCAGGTAGTTCTTTCCATCTGATGGAGGCCATTGTACTAGAAATTCAACATGTACCTTGTCGAAATGCTCTGAAGGTGGTGAGAAGGAACTGTACGGAGACAAGGTGTGACAATGGACCTTAGATTGCTGGCAATGCAAGCAACTGCAAGTCCACCCACGGATGTCCTTGTTGATGCCCAGCCAGACAAAATGCCGGGTGATAAGGTGTTGCATGGTACAGATGCCAGGATGCGTGAGGCCGTGCAGAGAGTCGAAAACAGCACGATGGAAACCATTCAGAACAAGAGGTCTAGGACTACCAGCAGACATGTCGTGGACAATGGAAACAGTGGAGGACGGAAGGGTAATTTCACAAAACTCGATCGTTCCAGGGGCCAGGCAAAGCTGAGCGATCTCTGCATCTCATGCTTGCACTGCAGCCAGGGCAATAAAATTGACAGTTGTTGGGAAGTGGCATAAGATACGGACAGTGTTAGGCATGAGAGTGCATCGGCGGCAGCATTCGCAGATCCTTGCATGTGCTGGATATCAGTCGTGAATTCTGCAATATAAGCGAGGTGATGACTTTCACGGGGTGAAACTTGCTGCTGGCAGATCTGATGGCAAACGTCAACGGCTTGTGGTCCGTGGAGATGAATAAACTTTGAGCTTCTAGGAAATGCCTGAAGTGATGCACTGCCATGTAGCAGGAGTTCACAGCTGAAAGTGCTGTAATTGCTTTTGGTGCACCCCTCAAGAGAGCTTGCCTGAAAAGAACGTGAGCGGTTGCCATGATCCGTCAATGCATTGTTGTAAAGTGGCTCCAACTGCCACGTCTGACGCGTCTGTCATGAGACAAAGTGAGCCTCAGGTATTGGGTGAACAAAAAGGGTGACATCTGCAAGCTGTGTCTTAATAGCTTTGAAAGAGCTGGACATATTCTCAGACCATGTAATGGGAGTAGAGTCCTTGTTTCCATGGAGTAGACCAGCAAGTGCACAAATTAGGTGAAAACGGCGGGGGATGAAACATTGCTAGAAATTGATCAGTCCCAGAAACTCGTATATTTTAGGCATCGAAGTGGGCTGAGGAAAGTCGCGAATGACTTGCGCTTTGTTAGAGAAGCGGCCGGATGCCATGACGATCAACGTGTTGTCCAAGAAAGTCAAGATTAGGCATGCCGAACGTACACTTGGCTTTGTTGATGATTAGGCTGTACTTGGCAAGGCATTGGAAAAGCTGCCAAAGGTGTAAGAGGTGGTCGTCTGCATCGCAGCTAAAGATGAGGAGGTCATCTACGTAGGCAAAGCACAATGAAAGACCTCATGTGACTATGTCCACGAAACGCTGGAAAGTTTGAGGGGCATTGCGGAGACCAATGGGCATTCGCAGGTATTCAAAGAGGCCAAAAGGTGTTACGACGGCAGTCTTGGAAATGTCCGAGGGTTTGACAGGTATCTGATGATACGCCTTGATGAGGTCTATCTTTGAAAAGATGGTTGCTCCATGTAGTGGTGCTATAAAATCCACAATGTTAGGCTGAGGGTAGCGATCGGGAACAGTAACATTGTTCAATGCGCGGCAGTCACTGCAGGGCTGCCGATCACCTGACGGCTTCTTGGACACCATTTGTAGAGGAGATGCCCAAGGACTTGAGGATGGTTGCACAATGCCAAGCTTGAGCATATGGTCGAATTCGATCTGGCTATCTTGAGTCGAATCAGGTGTGATGCATCCTGAACGACTGTGCACAGCTGGCCCTGTGGTGATAATATGGTGGGTGATATTGTGCTTTGTAGGATGCATGAAACTGGACGAGCTAAGCAAATCTGGAAACTCGTCGAATAAGTGCTCACAGACTAATGAAGGTGACTTGTTGGCAACAGTGCTGACGCCGGCTGTTGACGCTATGCCTTGCACCGTTAGGTGCGTTGTAGCATCTACAAGATGCTTGTGGGCCATGTCCACAAGCAGGTAAAACCGACGAAGAAAGCCTGCACCAAGAATTGAGTAAGCCACTCCCGCTACGACAAAAACCCATCAAAAAAGATGCTGGAGTCCAATGTTCAGTGTAAGGGCGTGTTCACAATGTTAAGTTGCAATATCAGTCTTATTGACAACTTGCAGCATAACTGCAAATTGGCGATTATTTGGAAATGCAGGTGAGGGTGGAACAACGCTAACTTTGGCTCCCGTGTCCACTAGAAAACAGAGCCCAGACGCCTTGTAAACGAAGAATAAGCAGCTCCTTGCCGGACTGCCACCACTCGCCGCTTCTAGTGGTGAGCCGGAGAGTTTCCAGAGGAAGTGCAGGGAGACGTGCACTTTTGGGCGGCCATGCCGAGTGTGCACTGATACCAGCACTCGCTGGGACACAGCGATCAAGGTGAGGAGCGCCGGCGTGACGAGGAGCAATGCATGATAAGGAGCGGTGGCATGACGAGGAAAGAGAGGGTGCAGATAGGGTGGCAATCTGTGCAGATAGATGGTCTATCTGGCTGTGAAAGTCGTCGCGAAGTGCCTGCAGATCAGGTGGCGAGAGATGAAATGACTCATTTGCTGCAGAAGCCGTCACGATCGAAGAAATGGGCGGGAAGGCTATGTCCATCACAGTGTTAGTAAGCTGTGTGAGATTCGCCAGAGATAAACCAGTTTAGCAGCAGCGGCAAGCACCATGCGAACAGTGGAAGGCAGGTGCTGCAAGAAAAGTTCTTGGAGCAAGTCTTCATAGAAGGAGGCAGCTTTATTACCAAGGAGCTGCTGCAGACAGTGAAAAAGCTGCGAAGGCTTGCGGTCGCCTATTTCTTCAGCTGAGAAAATCTGCTTGAGTTGTTGCTGTTGCATCTTGCGTTTCAAAACGTGTTGACCGCTGATACCACTCCCTGCTTAACATTGTGTGCTGCGCTGTGTTCCCTGCTGAAACAATCTCAGTCTATGTTTGGTCCCTGTTGAAGGAAACACTCTCTTTTCTCGGTTACCAAAAGGTGAAACAGGAGGTAGAAAAGGAGTGCTTCCTCTGACGGGGACCAAATGTAGACTGAGTTTATTTTAGCAGGGGGAAAGGAAACACGGCGCAGCACACAATGTTGGACGCAAAGTGGCGCTAGCGGTCAACATGCTTCGAAACCGAAACACAAGATGTAACAGTTGCCTTTCCAACTACAACGCACGCTTAAGGAACTCCGCCGACAAAATGTGATAGGGGTTTGTCTCGGGCAGAGTAAGAATAAGGACTTGTATTTCCCCAGCAATCCTGAAGGAAGCGCAGACACGTGGTGAAATTTTGAAGTCTGTGATATCATTCGTGCCATCATGAACTGGCTGCTGACTTGTGCTAGCCAGAGGGAGGGAGCAGCTGGCCAGAATTTCGGAAGGTGGAATGAAAAACCGGAGACTGCTCGAGACACTGCGGGGTCAGAGGAGGCTTGTGTAGAGTCAACATTCTCACTGTAGTCAGCAAATAGTCGCAAGGTTTTGAAAGTCCATCGTCACCAATATTGTAGATGTCACATGCACGTGTTTAGTGATGCAATTGCGTGAACGCAAGTAAATGCAAATACAGTAGAACCTCGTTCAAGCTCTTTGGAAAAATACCATGACAAAAACGTACTAACCAGGAAACTTACGATCCTAAGTAGCTAAACAAATTTGACAGACTCGATTATTGTTGACGTCTACCTAATGCGAAGCATCGCGCAGATCGTTGTGGCATGAGACGCCAACGCGCATGGAGCTGGTGGTGCTCCGGCGGCCCGAGACGCATTTTGATGTTTTCTTATTGTGTGGTGTTTTAAGAGGGCGACGGGAAACCGAAACGAAATCGGGCTGACAAACGACGACACATGCCGCCAGGAACAGCGGCACGTTCGGATTATTGTCTATTAAAAGCGTGCAGTATGCTAGCAATGGCACTACACATCTTCTTGCTAAGTCCTCATCGGCATATTGGTGTCCAAACCCAAACACAGCCGCCGAGCTGGTACTCGACATAGTGTCGTCGAAGGTTGTAGTGTTGGCTGTCGGTCCTCTGCTGGTCCTTGATCCGCAGGTGGGCGAGCTGTCGGGCTTCTTCGGCCCGCTGGAGATAGGTGGCGACGTCAAGATTCTCTTTGTCGGTGACGTACAGCAGCGTGGCGTCGAGTGTCTTTGTCGGGTTCCTGCCGTACACCATCTTAAACAGCCTGATCTGTGTTGTTTCTTGCACCACTGTGTTGTAAGCGAACGTTATGTACGGCAGGATGGAATACCAGGTCTTGTGTTTGACGCCGACATACATTGCTAGCATGTCGGCAACGGTCTTATTCAGGCCCTCCATAAGACCATTCCTCTGCGGGTGTTAGGCAGTTGCCCTCCTGTGGCTTGTCTCGCTGCATTGCAGAATGGCTTGGTCGAGCTCTGCCGTAAAGGCCGTTCCTCTGTCAGTGATGAGGACTTCTGGGGCACCATGTTGCAGCAGGATGTTCTCGACGAAAAATTTCGCCACTTTGACTGCACTACCTTTCAGCAGAGCTTTTGTTTCAACGAAGCGGGTGAGGTAGTCCGTCCCCACGATGATCCACTTATTTGCGGATGTTGATGTTGGGAAGAGTCCCAATAAGTCCATACCGATCTGCTGAAATCGTCGGCAAGGAGGCTTGATCGGCTGTAGTAATCCTGCTGGCCTTGTCGGTGGTGTCTTGCTTTACTGACAGTCTCGGCATGTATTGACGTAACGGGCGGCGTCAGCGGTCAGGTGCAGCCAGCAGTACTTTTCCTGTATCTTTGATAGCGTCCGGGAGAATCCGAGGTGCCCAGCAGTCGGATCGTCATGTAAGGCGTGCAGTACTTCTGGACGCAGCGCAGAGGGAACAACAAAGTAGTTGGCGCAAACTGGTGAGAAGTTCTTAACGAGTAGGTTGTTTTGAAGCAAGAACGATTAAAATCCTTTCTTAAGTGCCCTAGGGACAACGTCGGTGTTCCCTTCCAAATACTTTACAAAACTTTTTAGCTCCAGGTCTGCGCGTTGCACTTCGACAAAGTCTTCTGCATTTATTATTGCAAGAAAGGCACCGCCATCCTCGTAATCTTGCAGCTGCGAGTCAATAAGGGCGCGTGATAGGTAGTCAGGCAGTCAGCATCAGAGTGTTTTCGTCCGGACTTGTAAATTACAGTGATGTCACATTCTTGCAGTATTAGGCTCCACCGCACCAGCCGTCCTGAAGGCTCCTTTAAATTCACTAGCCAACACAACGCGTGATGGTCACTGACGACGTTGAATGGCCTGCCATATAGGTGAGGGTGGAACTTTGCTGTAGCTCAAATGATGGTGAGGCATTCCTTTTCAGTCATAGAATAATTGCGTTCCACTTTTGACAGAGATCAGCTAGCATAAGATATCACCCGTTGAAGTCTGTCTTTCCCTGGACTAGGATGGCACCAAGACCTAGGCTACTGGTGTCAGGGTGAATTTTGGTATCAGCGTCATTTGAGTTCTTGAAATGCGTCGGCCTGCGGCGCTTCCCACTTGAACTTGATATCACATTTAGTTAGATGTGTCAGCGACTCAGCAATGCGTGAAAAGTCCTTGACAAAATGCCTGTAGTAGGCACACATGCCAAAGAATCTACGCACCGCTTTCTTGTTGATGGGCTGCGGGAACTTTGCGATGGCAGCTGTCTTCTGCGGGTCGGGGCGGACTCCAGATTTGCTGACGATGTGGCCTAGGTACGGCACCTCATCGTAGGTGAAACAGCACTTTTCTGGCTGGAGAGTAAGCCCTGATGACCTGATGGCCTCTAGTACTGTTGCAAGCCGCCTAAAGTGATCGTCAAAATTTCCGGCGAAGACGACGACGTCATCCAAGTAAGCAAGACAGGTTTGCGACTTCAATGCTGCCAAAACCATGTCCATTATGCGCTAGAATGTTGTAGGCGCTGAGAACAGTCCAAATGGCATGACCTTGAACTCATAGAGGCCGTCTGACATGATGAAGGCGGTCTTTTTGTGATCTCTCTCGTCGACTTCTATTTGCCAGTAGCCAGACTTGAGGTCCATTGACGAGAAGTATTTAGCATTGCACAGCCGGTACAATGCATCGTCTATCCATGAGAGGGGGTATATGTCCTTTGTGATCTTGTTCAGGCGACGATAACGCAGAAACGTAGCGTTCCGTCCTTTTGCTTGACCAAGACAACAGGGGATTTTCACGTGCTTTTCGACGGCAGGATGATGTCGTCGCACAGCATTTTGACGACTTGTTGTCTTATAGCTTCACGTTCTTGCATCGAAACTTGGTAAAGGCTGTGGCGAAGTGGTCGAGCGCACTCTTCAGTTATTATGCAATGCTTTGCAACTGGTTTTTGTCGAATCCTCAATGACGTCAAAAAGCAGTCTTTGTATCGTCGGAGAAGACCTCTGAGCTGTTGCTGCTTACTCAGGGGGAGACTTGGATTTATGTCGAAATCTGGTTCGAAAACTATGGTTGTCGGGGTAGATGCAGCAGAATCCGAGAGGACAAATGCATTGCTGCTTTCTACAATTTCCTCGATGTATGCGATCGTCGTGCTCTTGTTGATGTGCTTGAACCCCTGGCTAAAATTAGTCAGAATCACTTTCGCTTTCCCTCCATGCAGTTGAGCGATCCCTCTTGTGGCGCAAATGTCACGGTCGAGCAGTGGACATTGGTCGCCCTCGATGACGCCTTCTATGTCTGTGGGCGTTTCGCTGCCCACGAAAATGACGATGGTGGAGCGAGGCAGGATGCTGACTTGGTCCTCAAGTACACTTAAGGCACGCTGATTGGAAGGCCTCTCAGTCGATATCACCTGGCTTGTGAAGAGTGTTATCGACTTCGACCTCAGGCCAATGATGGCGCCTTGTTGGTTCAGGAAGTCCACGCCGAGAATTACGTCTCGCGAGCACTGTTATATGACAACGAGTGTTGCAGGGTAGGTCCGGTCATGAACTGTGATTTTTGCCATGTGGATTCCCGTCGGCGTTGTGAAGTGTCCTCCAGCTGTCCGAATTTGAGGGCTGTCCCATGCAATCTTGACTTTCTTCAGCTTGGCGGCGAACAATCCACTGATGACAGTGTAACAAGCATGTGATGCCCTCTCGGGCATAATCTTCGTTGGCCTGCCAGGCTCGGTAGGCAACATTGGTCACTGCACCAATAAACACGGGCAAGCACAGCTGCTCAGCGGTCAGTCATCGTTCATCACCACCATGCTGCGGAGCGTCTGTATGGCCTCTTGAGATGTTGCAGTGGGCATGCACAGTAAGCCATGGGTGATGCCAAATCTTACAAGACTACAAATTAAGACGTAGTAGTTCTGCGGAAACCCGCAAGGTGGAGAGAAGTAATGAATAAAGGGAAAATGAGACATCCACCCGTTCGTAGCAATTGCTACAAAGGAAACCCATACGGGTTCTTCGAAAGAAAAGCCTCATAGTTGAAGAAAAATTCGTCCTGGTCCGGGACTCGAACCCGGGACCACCACCTTTCCGGGGCAGCCGCTCTACCATCTGAGCTAACCAGGCGGCTAGCAGATGGCAGAGCGAAGTCGAATTTGTCGACAACACGAAGCAAATTCGACAAATTGTCGACAAATTCGACTTCGCTCTGCCATCTGCTAGCCGCCTGGTTAGCTCACATGGTAGAGCGGCTGCCCCGGAAATTTTTGCAATTTTTGCAATTTCACACTGTGAAAATTGCAAAAAAGATCGATTTTAGGAAACCAATTGTTCCTGCAACTGCAACGCCTAATATATACACTGTATCAAAATAATTTAGCTGAACATGCACTGTAAGTGCCTGAAAAAAAAATATTTTGTCAGTGAGGACAGTGATAAAGGAGCTCAATATAGCTCAAAGTTTGTGTAGTCGCCTGTCGTCTTTTCTGCCACCAAGCGCTGCCACCAAGCGCCTCTTTGCTTGCAATAACCACATAGGAGAAGGCATCAAAAGTCACAAGCCAGTCTAACAAAGTTCATGATTCACGCGACCCTCTATTGGGTCAGCATGCCAGCACGTTGAGAGGCCTTTACGATTGGGTGTTGCTATGGCAATGCGCACCAACACTACCAGCGAGTGCTCACATGCTAGGCCTGCTTCGAAAACATTGTTTATTCGCCGTTTCTTTGTTGATAACAGCAGATCGAACGGTGATCACGTATGGTGAATTGATGCTCGGTAATAAAATAGAAAGTTCTAAACCAGAGAGAGAGAGAGAGGTGCAAATGAGAGAAAGGCAAGAAGGCTAACCAGAGTTTAAACCTCCGGTTTGCTACCCTGCACTACAGGAAAGGAAAGGGGAAGTAAAGACGGAAAGAAGAGCGGTGACAAAAATAAAAGCGTGAAAAAATAAATAAAAAGGGACAGGATGGGATCATTACAGTCTTTCTAATAGGCCACTGCCACGTAAAAAGGTCAACAAAGCCTTGACCGACTTTCGGTGCAACGAGAGTTTATGTCGGCATTCCAAGACTAGCTGTTCTGAAAGTGGCCTGTCGTCAAGGCGTGCCAACACGGTCGCTAGTGACAGCCGGTGCGCGCTGTATTGAGGACAGTGGTAAAGTACATGTTCTATGGTCTCCTTACTGCCACAGTGACTGCAAGCCGCGCTCGCGTCTATATTGACTCGGAAGGCGAAATATCTTGCGTAACTGACACCAAGCCACAGTCGGCAAAGTACTGCTGTCTTGAGTCGAGAGAGTCCAGATGGGGGTCGAAGTCAAAGGGCCGGGTCCAGTCGGGGTAGACGTGTGTGCTTCAAGCTTGGTGTGTTCCATAAAGTTCTGATTGTTCATTTGCAAGCACATGAATTTTCATTGCAGCGTTTGTTCTTGAGAATGGAATTGAGTCTTGCAAGCCCTCCTCATGAGCAGATCATGCTGCTGTGTCGGCATGTTCATTGCCCATTATGCCACAGTGGCTTGGAATCCACTGTAACGTGATGTTGTGTCCTTGCTCGACAAGGTGGTGAAGCAGCAGTCTGATTTCTAGACCTAGTTGTTCGTGGGGTCCGTGACATAAGGCAGAAACCAAACAATGAAGAGCAGCCTTCGAGTCACTGAACAAGCTCCATTTATTGGGTAATACATCAGAAATTACACGAAGTGCACAGCAGATAGCAGTGAGCTCCGCGGCAGTCGATGTAGTCTGGTCATCATCATCATCATCATCATCATCATCATCATCAGCAGCAGCAGCAGCAGCAGCCTAGTTACGCCTACTGCAAGGCAAAGGCCTCTCCCATACTTCTCCAACAACCCCGGTCACGTACTAATCGTGGCCATGTCGTCCCTGCAAACTTCTTAATCTCATCCGCCCACCTAACTTTCCGCCGCCCCCTGCTACGCTTCCCTTCCCTTGGAATCCAGTCCGCAACCCTTAATGACCATCGGTTATCTTCCCTCCTCATTATATGTCCTGTCCATGCCCATTTCTTTTTCTTGATTTCAACTAAAACGTCATTAACCCGCGTTTGTAACCTCACCCAATCTGCTCTTTTCTTATCCCTTAACGTTACACCCATCATTCTTCTTTCCATAGCTCGTTGCGTCGTCCTCAATTTAAGTACAATCCTTTTCGTAAGCCTCCAGGTTTCTGCCCCATAGATGAGTACTGGTAAGACAAAGTTATTATATACTTTTCTCTTGAGGGATAATGGCAACTTGCTGGTCATGATCTGAGAATGCCTAAATGCACCCCAGCCCATTCTTATTCTTCTGATGATTTCAGTCTCGTGATCCGGATCCACCATCACTACCTGCCCTAAGTAGATGTATTGCCTTACCACTTCCAGTGCCTCGCTACCTATTGTAAATTGCTGTTCTCTTCCGAGACTGTTTAACACGACTTTAGTTTGCTGCAGATTAATTTTTAGACCCACCCTTCTGCTTTGCCTCTCCAGGTCAGTGAGCATGCATTGCAGTTGGTCCCCTGAGTTACTAAGCAAGGCAATATCATCAGGGAATCGCAAGTTACTAAGGTATTCTCCATTAACTCTTATCCCCAATTCTTCCCAATCCAGGTCTCTGAATATCTCCTGTAAACACGCTGTGAACAGCATTGGAGAGATCGTATCTCCCTGCCTGACGCCTTTCTTTATTGGGATTTTGTTGCCTTCTTTATGGAGGACTATGGTGGCTGTGCAGCCGCTATAGTTATCTTTCAGTATTTTTACATACAGCTCGTCTACACCCTGATTCCGTAATGCCTCCATGACTGCTGAGGTTTCGACAGAATCAAACGCTTTCTCGTAATCAATGAAAGCTATATATAAGGGTTGGTTATATTCCGCACATTTCTCTATCACCTGATTGATAGTGTGAATATGGTCTATTGTTTAGTAAGTAGCCTTTATGGAATCCCGCCTGGTCCTTTGCTTGACAGAAGTCTAAGGTGGAGGTGAAGTCTAAGATCTTATGGTGGAAGTTTTTGCAGGAAAGATCACCAATCCTGCAGACCCATTCACCGCCTACCCACAGTTTTAATTCCTACCCGCGGTTTCTAAGCGCAGGTGGGAACTGTGGAATCACGACCCAGGTTGGCCAATAAAATCAGGTCAGGGCCGGAACCCGGCTCCGCAACTTAGAGAGCCATCTAAACCAGAGCTGCCTACACAGATCAAAGTGCAACCATCCTCTCCTCATTATTTATTTACGTAATTATTCATACAGTCGAGTCCCGCTACAACGAAATTGATGGTGCACGAGAAAATTGTAGAAGCGAAAATTTCATTGTGAAATTCCCAAAAATATGGCTAACCTCAACTGGTAAACCACGAACTTTTATTTCCAAAAGTCAAGTAGTGTCGATTGCTTCCCTTTTCTTCCCAGGAGCATCATGAGGCGATGTTCACATTCGGCGAGTAGCTGCACCGTGAGGTCATCATGCACAGCCACGCAGTTGCTGACGACATCGAACACATCCAGTACGCGAGATGTGGCCAAGGGCTTTTGATGGCAGCATCTCATAAAACAGGCCTGTCTCGTCAGCGTTGTAAATGTCACACATGGCATAATCTTTCAACAACGCCGAAACGTTTGTGGAGATCCAGGCGGATGCGCTGCCTGTGTCTGCCAATGCCGACTTGCCAAAAAGCGACTTGCCGACAATGTCATGGCGGGCCTTGAATCTGCTGAGCCAGCCTGTGCTCGCCTTAAAATCGTCAATTCTCAGCAGGCAAGCATAATTCAGGGCCTTCTGCTGAACGGCGTTTCCACTGATGGGTATGTTTTTCGCCCTCGTCTCGACAAACCAAGTGTACATAGACTTGTCGAGGTCTTCGTGAGCCGACGGCGTCTGCTCTTCTGCTTGGCTGATGTCCCCAATGCAAGAGCTTACGCTATTGCCTCTTTGGACTTCAAAATGGTGGACAGCAAACTGGGAGAAATCCCAAACTTTTCCACAACGTCGCCTTTCTTCTGCCCACTTGCGACTTCGGCCAGGATCCGAGCTTTATACTCCAAGGATAAAAACTTTCGACATGGCGGCGCCATATCGAAAAGCACGCTTAAAACAGAATGGCTTCTCTGAGCAAATCGAACACCGCTACACGTGCACAATACGAAGTGCCAATTGCACTAGCACTAACTACGCACCGACGGCGCCGAGATGCAGCATGGACTGACGAGACGACTGAGCTTCGGCTTTCGATTGTCTGCGGCTAAAAAGTTTCAAGCCAATCCCAAAGGTAGGCCAGTCTCATCGCCGTCGCCATCGAGCAATGGCGGCACTGGCGGCCCCCATGCTTGGTCATCAGCGGCAGTTTCTTGTTGTGCCAACACGCGGTGATAACTTTGTAGACGCATTTTTATGTGCAAAACATTCGAAATTGCGTTTCCTGCACGGCAACTTAAATTTCGAGCCTGGAATTACTTTGTCAGATTTTGTTGAAGCGGAACGGCATAAGAAAAAATGTTCGTTGTGGTGACGATATTTATGCATTGACTCCTATGGGCAGCTGACGGGGAACCAAGAATTATTTGTTGTACCGGAAAGTTCGCCGAAGCGGCGTTCATTGTAGCGGGGTTCGACTGTGCCTCAAATACCCCATTTGGGGTTCTACGTGAGGGTGGGCATATTTAGCTCATGTTTTCAATGAATGCCTTAAACGATGAATGACTGGAGTGGTGCACCACTTCAGCAGGTAGATGATTCCAGTCTTTCGGTGTTTGAATGAAGAAAGAGTTAAGATGAGCGGTGGTGTGAGCTGGAGGGGGATAAACAGCCTTTGAATGGCTATGACAAGATTAAGTGTGATGCGCGGGCATGATGTCGGTCTGGTGAAGCAGCGAGTGATAAAATTTGTAAAAGACACACAGTCTTGCTGTTTTGCCGCGGTTCTCAAGGGTTGGAAGGTTCAGAGATGACTTAAGTTTGGGGGGACGCAGGTTTTATAGCGTGAAAAATGGCAAAAAAAAAGATTTTTTTTTTAAATCACATTTTCAGTTTCTATAACTCTTTTTCTATACGACTCCGAAACATCATCCATATAAAACACATAGAAGTGCTCTAAAAAATTTGTCTTATCAGCCAAGGTGGCGAAGAATTTCACAGAAATCAATAAAGAACAGCGTTTTTCACGCCACAATATCTCCGGAACAGCGCGCCCGAGCGCCGCCATCTTGGTCTCGTTGGAAAGCGCATTCCTCAGTCTTCGAATCTGCCGCTTCAGCGATCTCCTCCATACAGTAACAAGCGCACAAACAGCAAGCGATTGAAGGTCGTGCCGGAGTCTGCGATTGGCCGCGCCCGCCGCGTGACTCCAGCATGATTTGCCATTGGTCCGGCGCTCGCGTCGTCTGCTTGGCTATTTGTACCTCGCGAGTCTGAACGTCTCCACTCGCCGTTTACCTCGACGTGTCAATACGGGCGCTATGCGGACATCGCAGTAGTGTGGCCGATTCCTACGCTTGTGGATGTTTCAGACTCGCGGCTAAGCATTCCGAGCATCGGCGACGCGGACTTTGCGACCAAGATTCACGCGCGGAATCCTCGGATGTGCGGTTGAGCCTTTCACCACTCGGTGTTTCGGAATTTGTGATGAAGCACATCGCACACGCAGTCCTCGGACACCCGGCTAAACATTTTGCGCATAGGGAGTCTCCAACTCGGCGATCATGCACATTGCGTGCGGACTTTTCGGACCCTCACCTAATCATTTTGTGCATCGGCACCTCCGATTGCGTAAACAAGAGCATCGAGTGTCGACTCCTCGAGCCCGCGTCTAGGCATTTCACGCGTCTGCACCTCGGACTGCGCGGTTAGGCATCTGGCACGTCTGCACCAACAATATCTATCATACCCCCCCCCCCCCCCCCATAAAGAGAACCTCATCATGAGCTCTGTTCACTAGGTCCCTTGGGCTGGCACAACATCTGGCTGCAGAAGTGATCGAGGCATCATACAAAAGTACAATTCTGGAAAGCACCTAGCAGCTGCATATCTATAACTGGCCTTCTGATGCTAAGTTCCAAAGCCATTGTTAGGTGAAGGTGACTTGGAAGGCAGTTACTTACACTCAGAACCTTCATTCAGTAACATGGTCAATTCTACATAATAAAAAAAAAAAAATTGCCTCACTGATTGTTTTGGAGACTGCTATCAATCAGGCAGCCTGCAGGTACAACACTGGAACTATATTCATGCCCACACAGAGTTCTGCACCTCGGTATGAAACCCAGGCACCACGCTCTTGTAGAGAATGGTGCCTAATAAAGTTTCTTGTGCTAGTTCAGTGGCCAGTGTGCTATTATTTTGACAGTGTGCAGTCACACATTCAGTATGGCCATTCTAACAAAATATAGAGCTTCAAAACGGTGCCATTTGTATGGCTGTAGATTCACTTCAGCAAAAGCTACATATGTTTGAAACTTCAAATGCGTTTATTTCAGTTCGATGTTTTTGCACACCGTACTCAGCCTTACAGGTGTTTTTTCTGGGTTGTATTTGGCCAAAAATGACAAAGATGGTATCATCTTATTCGTAGTAAAATGATCTGGGGGGTGATGCTATTTTTATTACTTTTGCACTGTCATGAAAATTACATTTAAGTATATAGTACTCACTGCTAATTTGAAAAAAAAAATGTTCATGATAAATGCAAAATTGTTTTGTTGTCCGCAAAATGCTTCCAAATGAATAAAAATAGCATCACCTCCTACAGTAGGTTTTTAGCAATGGTATCATGCATTTAGTTTTTGGTTTAGCAAGACTGAATCATCAAAAAGCCCCGTAACGAGTTTGAAATTAGTTTGACTTCAGACCACAATATTTTTTGAACTGATACAGCCATCGAAAATCTAATTACAGATCTGAAATCAGCATGAAAAATTACCCCAGACAGTGGAGTTTGTTAAAGATTCACCCAAAAATAAGAAAAAAATTTTTAGGACCCATGTCCCCCCTTAAGTTTAGTGACGCTAGTGTGAGTAGTCAGAATGAATGAGCCTTGCTGCACGATTCTGTATGGATTCCAGTGCTGTTGCCAGGTTAGATTGGTGTGGGTCCCACACTGAGCATGCGTATTCCAGTTTGGGTTGAACGATTGTTAAATATGCGAGTAGTTTTAATGAGGGGGGAACAAGATGTAGATTCAGCACAGGTAGCATAGTACATGGTTGGCATCATTGCTAACGCTGCAAATGTGTGAGGACCAACCAACAGTGAGAAGAGGAGGAGGTTATTGCAAGGTTCAGATGGGCAAGGGAAAAGATTGCGCTGGGCCGACCAAACAAGTCGTCAGCGTGTTGTGCAATGCTGTACCGTGCCCATAATGAAGTGACAGCAAAGCAAACCCCTGGCCTCTAATGTCAAGCCAACTCGCGGGTGTAGTCTTACTTTGGAGACTGTACATGATGCACTGATGCCTGTACCCATGACTCTTTGCACAGAGATGGGTTCATGTTTGTTCGTGCATTCTAGATCCTATTTTAATACTACGTGCACTAATGTCACCCCTAGCAGAGACGGCGCACTCGTCCCTCTTAAACAAAAGCGAACAATGTAAAACAGTGTCTGCGGCATAGCTTGCTTGAAAGTGATATCGGTTACGACAAGAGCACAAAGTCAGTTTTGTGGTGTGAGTACAGTTTTCCCCATATGAATATTAATGCTATCATGTAAGCTGCTGCTACAGATGACCGCGAAGCTTTGCCAAACCAACACGATGCTATTAGGATGCCTGGCAACACATTTCAAATCCGCAAGAACATGATGCAACTGCCTAGCGTGTCCTATGTTGTCATATAGCCTTGTGCTTTTGCCCTTGGTAGAGCTGACCAAAAGCATCTGTATGAATTAGAAAGACACTAAAGCCCCACCAAATGAGAAACGGAGCCCCAAAAGTTCGCTCACTGGCACATACGGTGAGTATTATAATTCTGGTATACTTTTGTGTGAATGAACTGTTTCCAAAACTTTGTGGCCCAATTCTTGAAAAGTGCTTTTTGTGTTTGCTACCTTGCTTGCAGAAAGCATGGCATGGTAACGGCAGGACAAGTTTTTATTCCGTTTGTTTTATTGTAATAACCAAGATGCAGTGCTTCAGGGCAAGACCATTTCAGTTTCTTAATCTAGACTTTGTTTTTATTATTATTTCATTGTTTCGTAACCACATTGTGTTGCTACATTGCTGTATGAATGCGATGTTGAATATAAGAATTGTAAAGTCATTTAAAAAAATTATAGCACTGTCTTGCCCCAATGTCCTGGATTGCACATCTGTGCAAGCACTAAGACTGAATCAAACACTCTTGCTTGTTTCACTTCAATGCTAAACTTTTCAAAAGCAGGCAATATGTAATTTCTCATAAACAAAGTCTGCTTACATAATTTATTTGTATATTTGCATTTAGAGTGTTAATACAATTTTCAATGTGCTATATACAAAATTGCAGCGTTCTGCACCAAAAAATAACAATGTTGTTCTCAATCTCCTTACCCCCCTTCACTGTGTATTAAAAAAAAAAAAGCAAACTCTGTTCTGTAGGTGCGCTGTGAACAGGCACTCTGCTCATAGTAAAAGTGATCTGCACCAGAGACAAACGGATGCTAATGGAGATTTTTACAAAATGTTTGTGACGTGATGGCAAAAACTTCAGTTGCCACACATGTATCAAGAGGTATGTTTCCCGCCACACGTAATTCACACGCCCGTATACACACGTATTCGAACAAAGAGGACAAGAGAGGCCTCCTCTCCAGTTGTGCCCGCACCTTGTAGCGGCGCATACACTCCTTCTTGGAACGGGTGGGCACACACTCGGCGATGCGGTCCCAACGGTCGGGCGTGCTCGCCGGGTACGTCTTCAGGGCCTGTTCGAGGAGGCGCTGCTCTTCTGCCTGCCACACACTGCTGCCTGCACCGTCGCCTGCAGGACCACACCACAAATGCACAAAATCGTCATCACTCCATTCATGCTAACGGCAGGTTGAAGCTTAAGTGGTGACGGAAAAAGATGGCCACGCCACATAAGCCATGACAACCCGGGCACTACTGACCACCTTAATTTACCAAGAAAGGATGGCAGGGTTAGATAGTGTTTCGTAGAAAGCAATTGCAGTTGCACTTCAGCATAAGAAAATGTGGATGTAACAAATTATCAGATATAATGATGTAAATAGAAAATTTTTCTTGCTGGTATTCGTATTTAATGAATGCATGTTTATAACAAATACAGCATATATCACAGTTGTTTTAGTGTCGGTGGTGCCTTTGTTATGACGCTCAGCTGCATATACAACTGTTTACATGGTAGCCCATTGGCTATGGCAAGGCACTGTGGAGCTTGTGGTTGGAGGTTTGACCACGGTCGGGACGACCACATTTCGAAGAGGGCAAAATGAAAAAAAGAAAGCCACTCGTGTACTTAAATTTAGGTGCACATTAAAGAGCGCCAGGTGGACAAAATTAATCAGGAGTCCCCCACTGCGATGTGCTTTATAATCTTGTACAATAAAAAGCGGCATTCTTCAAAAATGGGAGGTGGTGCTTGGTTGGGTTGGAGCACTCACTCAGTGCTATAATAATAATAATATTTGGGGTTTTACGTGCCAAAACCACTTTCTGATTATGAGGCACGCCGTAGTGGAGGACTCCGGAAATTTTGACCACCTGGGGTTCTTTAACGTGCACCTAAATCTAAGCACACGGGTGTTTTCGCATTTCGCCCCCATCGAAATGCGGCCGCCGTGGCCGGGATTCGATCCCGCGACCTCGTGCTCAGCAGCCCAACACCATAGCCACTGAGCAACCACGGCGGGTACTCAGTGCTATATGATAGAAATGTGCGAATGATAAATTTTCAAATATTTGATTGAATATTATGCTATTCGATATTCGCTCTGGCTCAAATTTCAGTATTTGAAGTTTTTGAAGTATTTGAAACCAACAAATATACTTATCTTTCCACAAATAAGCACCACCCCCATCAATTACATTGTGGGAAGAAAAAAGAAAATTGCGCATATAACCCACAAACATAACTGCATACAATGCCTGAATCTTTGTAAAAACAGTTTTTATTCACGGGTACATAAATCGTCCACGTCATATTTTCAGCAAGCTGCTCTGTTCCCACCTCCTTAGCAACTTTGATGGTGGAAAACTGCCCCAAAAGGTGGCTTCACGGCGACAGGACCTGCACTGCCATGAAGCAGCACCTGTAGTCGAAATTTGCGTGTAACCCGCACCTCGACTTTACTGTTACACTTTAAAATCTTGTTCATCGTGCACGTGCTGAATGTAAAGGATGTAGATGATGTAGATGGATGATGTAGATGGAAAGCACCAAGGTGAATTTGCGCAACACAGCAAAAACTGCTGGTGTCGCAGAGCCAAGGTCACACTTCACAGCCTTGCAACAAAGCACGACAGGCAAACTTGAAAGCCTCCCAATGCCTCCAGCACCACAATATTTTAAGCAGGGCTGCGGGAATACTAAACAGACTTTCATCTAATTCAATTTCGGTTAATACGATCCCGACTGAAGGTTCCGAAGGGTACCCATACATTTCAATGGGACCAAACCTTCATTACTTCGATCAAAAACTTGGTTTTCGTTGGATCACTTGAATTTGTCTGGTCAGCATCGTCGCAATTATGCCATGTTGGCTGAAAAGGCGCCACTAGGAAAGGTACCACTGTCATGGGACAGTGGTACAGCCAATTATACAGGTGCACATGTGGCGTCTCCAGTCACAGACCTGGATAAGCATACTGGCAGCCGTTCAGAGCTGTTCCAGAGCTGTGGCAATTTCAGCCCTTGTTTCATCACCATGCATGTCTCGTAAAGGAAACCGTTAACGGGACCTAGTACACATTTCTTAATTATACACATACGCACGCGCCGTGTACCAAGAAGCAGGGACAAAACATGTGTTTTCAAAAGCTAGCGAAAAGGGAGGCGGTAAGATGAAAAAGCCAGCGGATCCCACGCACTGTGGGAATCAATGTTATGCGAAGTAGTGTTTAGGGAGCCTACCAAGTTAACGAAACGACCATGAGAGCACAAAGACGTAGGTGGCTGTTTCAAGACCTATATGACACGCATCTCAGGACATTCATGTCAGGACCTATCATTTATATTCGTCATGCACTCATCATACTATGCCAATTTCGGTAGATACCACGATGTAAGCGGCTGTTTCTGACCTCTATGACACACATGTCAGGACATTCATGTCATGACCTATCATTTATATTCGTCATGCACTCGTCATACTACACCAATTTAGGTACATACCAAGATGTTAAAAAAAATTAAATTATGGGGTTTTACGTGCCAAAACCACTTTTTGATTATGAGGCATGCCGTAGTGGGGGACTCCGGAAATTTCGACCACCTGGGGTTCTTTAACGTGCACTTAAATCTAAGTACACGCGTGTTTTCGCATTTCGCCCCCATCGAAATGTGGCCGCCGTGGCCGGGATTCGATCCCGCGACCTCGTGCTCAGCAGCCCAACACCATAGCCACTGAGCAACCACGGTGGGTAGGTAAATTAGAGTCCAGTACCTGATAAAATACAGAGCATCAGTGTTGGGCCGTTCGAATTGCCGCCGACTGCCATATAATAATAATAATAATAATAATAATAATAATAATAATAATAATAATAATAATAATAATAATAATAATAATAATAATAATAATAATAATAATAATAACAACAACATAGCCACTGAGCAACCAAGATGTAAGCGGCTGTTTCTGACCTCTATGACACACGTCAGGGCATTCATGTCATGACCTACCATTTATATTCGTCAGGCACTCACCATACTATGCCAATTTTGGTACATACCATGATGTAAGCGGCTGTTTCTGACCTACATGACATGCATGTCAGGACATTCATGTCATGACTTATCATTTATATTGGTCATACACTCTTGTCATACTATGCCAGTTTTGGTACATACCAAGTTAATGAAACGACCATGAGAGCACCAAGACGTAGGCGGCTGTTTCATAACCTACATGACACACGTCATGATATTCATGTCATGACCGATGATTTATGCTCGTCATACATTCTTGTCACACTATGCCAATTTTGGGCATACCAAAATGTAGGCGACTGTTTCATGACCTACATGACATGCAAGTCACAAAATTTTTATGTTATAACCTATCATTTATGTTCGTCATACACTCTTGTCATACTATGCTATTTGTGGTACACATCAAGTTAATGAAATGACCATGAGAGCACTGCTTCAATGCGCGTAATCTACTCACGAGAAGAAAAAAATTTCATTCAGCTTGCTCTGCCGGCCGCCATTTTTGTTTTGGTGTCCCGCACTGTTACAGCGGCTATGGCAGGTTCTGGCGTCTTTTCTGCTTTTTGTTTAATTTGCTCCATTGGATAGTTCGACCAGTTTTGTCTGTCCCATCAGGATCGAATTAACAGAAGTTGACTGCAGCAAATTTCCAATCAAGTATCGAACTGAACCAAGAAAAAAGTCAAATATCAAATCGAATATCAGATATCACAAAACGTTTCACAGAATTTTGGGCATGAAAATGCTTCACCTGTCTGAGACTCTGCTAGCATTGCATGTCGCAAGCTATCAGTATCATAGGCACATAAAAATCAAGATATACAATACGATCTACACTTAATAAAGGGGACACTAAATTAGTATGCCAGCAATGATTATAGCTAAGTTCTAGTATGCCAAGGTCTGCAAAATATTTTCTTTATCAATAGAATTTATGTTTAATAGAATCAAGTGCTTTTTCCCCTCTGAAAGTAATGAATTAGAGATGTTCTGTTGCACCGAATACTAACGAAGCTCTCAATTTATTAGTGGACCTGTGTTTTGTGGCAACCTGTTATTGCATAGCAAGTTTTGCTTTGCAGTTCTTCTCCAAAAAAAAAAAAGGGCTGGCTATCGCAACTGTGCAGCAGGTGGGTTTCGCAAGGCCAATCTGCGTGACAGACGAAAGGGCTGCACATCACGTGAATTGCATAGCCGGCGGAAACAATAAAGAGCAGGTGCTGTCCACACCTGCTCTTTACCACCGTTTCATTGTCAGGTTCAGCTTGATCTGCCACCTGTCAAAGATTCTAAAATCTCCAGGGTCACGCAAGTTAGTGCAACACTCCACCATACCCCAGCCTCTCGTTCATCTGCCATCCGTGTCAATGCAAGCAACCGTGTACTGACAATTTCACGCCTGCCATATAAATCCAAAGCTAGTCTTGTAGCGGGTCGCTTGAAGCTACAAAAAGACTGATATGTAAATATGAATCGCATCGGTAACGAGAGACTGCCGTAGGGTGTGTTGCAAACATGGCGGCTGTGAACACGTTGCCATCCCTTGTCGTTGTTGCTAACAACCTTAAGTTGCTAACAACCGATGAAGCAGTGCCAATTAGGCCTAATGGCCTAGGCAGTACATGTGGCCGTGACGAAAATTCACTGCTGGCCTATGTGGTATTGGGCCGCAAGCCCAGCTCCACAATACCATTGCAGCTAGTATGCTTCTACGGGTGGCTCACCACATGAGCCCAAATTCAAACGTGCAGGTTAGACTGACAGCTGTTCAAGCGGCATGAAGTTTGTTGCCACGTATCCAACACTATCTGCGTGCCTATCGGTGGCTAACTGGCCAGATCTTCACACTTTACGATACACGCTGCTATTGTTGCTGTTTCCCCTGTCCTTCTTCACCTACCTTGTACTGCTACCTACGCCTGTAAAGGATCCGGTCACAAGCTTTTTAACAAGCTTAAATTGCTTACTGTTAAACAACTTTTTAAGCTGAAGCTCGCCTTGTATATTCGCAAGAAAATTGGAAATGAATTGAGTAGTTATATGGCTCACTGCCACCCTACTAATGTGCCCTATGATCTCCGACACGAGCGATTTAGACTACAGTTATTCAGAACCATTTACGGTAATCAAACATTGCTCTACCTTATACCTAACCTTCTCCGCAACAATAGTTATATCCACGAACTTATTGAAAAATGTACTTCTATCCACACTTTAAAGAAAAATGTTACAATGTACTTACTATCTGATACTGTGTCCTAAATAAGTTCTTGAGTTTAAAGAAAAAAAAAACCTTTTTATTGTTCTATAACCTCTGTGTTCTGCTGCATTTTCTAACAGTTATGCATTGCTAGGAATGATTATGTTACATTTTGTATAACGCTTGCACAAAGTTTGTACTCTTTAATATGTTGCCATTTATGTACGCGTTTGTTCTTGTTATGGGTTACTGTTGTTGCATTATTGTGTGATTCCGTTAATCAACTTAAGATGCCTAATCGCGAAGTTACTTCTGTTCATGATAACTTTTTTTGTGGTGCTTTAATGTACAAAGCCATTGTTTTTCTTTTTTATTCTCACGGCTTCTGAGCAAATGTATGGGTGGAGGGACCTTAGTTAGGCAGAGTTCATCTGCCTTTAGTCCTTTCAACCCAGGCAATGTATGTCTGAATAAACAAACTGAAACATCCACGTCTTCCCTGCTTTATCTACACCCTAAGCATCTTGTGGACAAGGCATGTATGGCGCCCTTGATGCCCCCTTTTGTACTGAAAACGAAGTGAAACACGCGCTTGGACAGCAACGAGCACGAGGAGCTCTGTGGTGCATGCGACATGTGGCACTGTTCGGGGGACCTACACCAAATATGGTGAATATTTGAAAAACCAAATAGTAGATATTCAATTTACGAGTCAAATTATTTGAACGTTCTTTATTTATTTCGGTGCTATTCGATATTTGCACAGCCCTAATTTTACGTAGACTGAAGCACCGCAGTAAGCAAGAGCCTGTGAACAGATTTTCTGTGTAGCTGGAGTTGTAAGAAATATTGAACTTGCATTTTTGCATGAAAATACCTGAATAATGACACTTTAAATATAAACTGACTCCGGAGATGAGCTTGCTTCCTTTTTAACAAATATAGAACCAACCTTCTTGGATTTGTTAACATATGGCTCTTATGTCAAGTATTTATGAAAATTCTACAACCATTTGAGTTATTTGCTTTGAAATTGTTCGGCACTAATTACTATTCACTTCGACTTCAGTTTGAACCAAAAAATTGATATTCACACAAGCGTACTATGCATAAAACATGCCACTATGCAAACAAGCACTTCGCATACAACAAGTGCTGCTGAGTTTCCAGAAGGTTAATCTAACAGCCTAGATTGCATGGCTGCAGTTGTGTATTCTTCAAGCCCCTCGCCACCATTTTTTATGATTTCTTTTAGTAATGCTGTCCGGTTGTTCCTTAACGCTTCTACCAGACAGCAGTTTATCCTCAATGTGGGTCGGGCTTTGCCTGAGAAAGAGGCACCCACCGTCAAAGCGCTGTGACGGGGTGGGCTCATCCTTGAAAGCCACCTCGGCCTTGGCGCCCAAGGACTTCTGGTGCTGTTCATATGCTTTGCGGTTGGCCTCCTCCTTCAACTGGGGGTCTGAAACAAGTACAGACAGTGACAACAGGCGCATAGTTAAAATGTGCGACAATGCTTGCTGCACGCGTGTGCATGTGTGTGACAGTTCACGGTCATTCAGCAGGTTAATTGTGAATGAGGAAGAGGAAGTGTGTGCAACTAAGGAATAAAACCCAGTGTTCCCATTGGCGTTCCAGTTACTTTATTAAGAAAACATTGTTTTATGTATTGAAAGGCACACTAAGGCAAATACCAAGTCGACGTGCACTGTTTAAATACCATTCCAGAAACCTCACGATGCTTGTTTGGTGCCAAGAAAAGACTTCGTTTACAAAAAAATTGTATCTGAAAAGTCCGAATACCCTATTCGTAATTCATACCACCCGAATACCTGAATGCCATATTCTGGGGAGTGGTGAGGTTGCATAAGCCACCACCACCCTTTGTTGTCGTCGGTGAGTAAAACGGCATCCCACATATGGTGGTACCAAGCCAAGACAGAGTGGTGCATTCGCCGCTGAAGCTGCTTTTCAGTGAAGTGGCGTAGACCGCTCGCGCATCCCGGGACATCACATGAAGTTGAGTTCTCTGCTACTTGCAGTTTGTGCGAGTTTCACGAGCCAGCAAAACCAGCATAGCATTACGCGATAATGAAACTACTGAAACGCAATAGCGTGGGCGGCACGGAGGCGAGTGAAAACGAAACCTTTCGACCGCCCGTGTCATTGTCAAGGGTAATTTCAATGGGTTCCTTTTTCTAAATGTGACATAGAACTGGACAAACAGCATTTTGTTTCGTCTTATAATACAATACAAGGATGTTTTTGGAACGAGTGGTTTAGTACTAGTGACAGAATTTAACTGAGGAGTGCTTTCATCATTGGGCAAGTACTTGCAAGTACTGGGGAAGTATCCAATAATGTCCTGCATTTACCTCAATATCCTGATTACTAACGTTCTGTTTGCAATAATATTGATGCCTCAGAGATTCTCGAGCACTAAACTAACCTATCACTTTAGCTTGACTTACTATTTACCTTTAGTGTCCCTTGAAGCACAAAAGTAACTGGAACACCAATGCATGTGTCTGCGAAGTTTGGCAATGACTATCTTTAAACTGGTGTCATCCTGAGAAATCGCTCCAAGTGGATCTGCCTTGAGAACTCCACAGCTAGAATTAGTAAAATGCATAATTAGTTAAAAACTTAATTCGTGACTTTTTGTTAAACAGTAGATCATGCATTGGTCATTTTTTGTGCAAGTAACGTGCGCCTCTTCGAGTAGACTGGCTCTCGAACTAGAATCCGCCTTCTTCATTCTCCTGTGCTGCCCTCTGCCGCATGCCACTGGAAAGGTTTTGGAAGGGGCCCGGGGCTTTCGTCGCGCGATTTGTGTATACTTGCGCCCACGTTGAGTGTTTGTCAGTTGTGCTTTTCGTGGATCGTGAATCATTATTAATGGCTTCTCCGGGGCAGAATGTCGTTCCTGGAAGCCATGAAGCACTCAATGACTACTGGGTGAGCAGGCCTAAGTGCGTTGTCATGCAAGCAGTGCAGCCGATAAAGGCACGCTAAGTACCCTTTGCCGACACGGCTGCCTTGGAGATTGTTGTAGCCGTTTTCTGCACTTGGACCTCACTTTTTGTATTCTTTTTAAACATTATCTAGACATTTCAGCTTTTTAATTTTGGAATTCCATGCCACTTTGCATCAAGATTCAACATCCATATTTAAAAAACATCGGAAGAATTTTCTTCTAACAGAAAATATTTAACTTTAACTTTTTTCCTTTCAGCCCTATTACTTCAAATATTCTGCTGTTTTGGAACCTTTTCTTTTTTATTAGGGGTCATGTATTTTTTGAAGTTTTGTTGTAGTTTGTATTGTTAAACAATGGGTGAAATTTTTTGTATTATTTTTTTTCTGTCCGTTACTGTCAATTTTGTTTAGTTCATTTAGTTTTATTACACAAATTTGCTTCTTGCGATTGTATAATTTCCAGCATTAGATTTATTGTAACTCCCAAATGCACAAGTATATCATGTTTTGTATGCTCCACTACTTACTTTCTTCCATGTTTCCTTGTATATGATTTTAATGTGGTGCTCCTTGTTGCTTTAGAAAAAACATATTTATAAATAACAGTAGGTCCCGATACAGTCATCGACTATGGGACCTCCTTTTTTATGTTATTGTTCCTTATAACCTGTAATCTATTAGGAATAAATCAATTTAAATTTTGCATATTGACATGTGTACTTGTTTATCTTTATTGGGCGGCACGTTTCACTGCCTAACAAATGTTATCGCACAGCGCAGGATGCAGCTGCATGTATCGGAAGTTTCTGGAATGTTATCGATGGTTCCATCTGCTGTCTGTCACCGAACCTTGTGTAATCTGAGTGCATGTATGCGCAACGCGAATTGTGTAGGACTTTGTGGAAGGCACGTGGGCCCCAGCGATTAGTCTGGAACATTCGACGATTGATTTATAAAAGCCGACGCGCTTGCCCCGTTGATCAGATTTTCGACGATCGCCGACTGTGTTAGCCGCTGTCGCCGTTCTTTGAGCGTAGCCTGTTTTTGAGGGCACAAGTTCGCGCAATAAAACGCTAGTTTCGTCTTTCCCAGTTTGGCTGCTTTCTTCACCGTCACTGCTACGTGACAATATTCAAGAAGCCTTCGAGCGCAGCCTTCTGCACCAGACTTATCAAAGTGGTGCACTTGTTTACATCGATATCTACAGACACAGATCGTTGTTAGCGCTAAACATTGTGGAAAAGGTTCAGTGCTGATATGACATAATGTGAAACCGTAGCAAAACAGACATATCCACATATGTGCCATGTTGTTCCACCCTGAGATGAGTCAATATGAGCTACTGAACCACTTAAACAACGGCAACTGTGATCCAGATAACGTATTACGGGCTGCTACAGTTTGCGCATGCCATAAAACATTATTAGAGAAAACTGTGCTGGCATAACTTAGGTGCTCATTTGTAGGTCGTGTTGTTCTTTCGTGAAAACACGGATACCATCACTGATACCGTTGGTATAACTGAGCGAGACGGTTGTTCATGCTGCTGCATACCGAATGCACCGTGTCTTGTTTCCTGTTTGACGCAGAGGTAAACAGTACATCTCTGGAATTGAGAAATGTGTCAGGATAACGACACGTAAAGACCCACCCATCTACGTAGTGAATGCAACTGGTAGCCTACCGGTATGGCGACATACAGTTGTTAGCACAGCGTTGTGTCGCTGCTTGCCGCTTATTGTGTACATGCCGTGCGAAGTGAAGTGTAGTTGATTTCAAATCGCTAAAGACAGAACTGAACTGTAAAAACAGTTTCCTTCGTCCTAACTGCTTACATTTCAGTTCAAGTCCGTTGGTAGCGGGTGCACGAACACGATGGCACCAGGCTTAACCTTCGCCTCACACGATCAACATTGGCTTAAACTTCGTGTGCACGGCTTTAGAGGGTTGAAGCTTGTGCATTTCAATTTCGTAGGCATGTTCTGACTCACTTTGAGCGCGATTAATTATATATACAAGCGAAGGTACTACTGTTGCTATCGCGTTGTCACTTTGATGGTCGATCGCACAGGGTTCGGCCGAATGACGGTCAGCACACCGATTTTGTTGGTGCCGTTGACAAAAAAGCCCGCCGCATCGCACAAGTGCTTGTTGGCACAGTTGTACTGAATAGTCGGTCAATCGGAGACGTGAGTATGTGGTTGCTCACGTATCGACATAGTGTTATCACGCCTTAAGAGACTACCTTCGCATTGCATTTGGACGCGGAGTCATTTCGAGACTTTTGCCGCAGCAGGCACGTGCCTCATCACGTGGCACATAAAGTAAACCCTAGTTATAACGAAGCTGCTTTACTGAAATTATGCAGTTAAACCTCGACATAACGAAGTAGGTAAAATCGGCAATTTGCTTCGTTATATAGAAATTTCGTTGTATTAAATTTCAACCTTTTATTCAAATAAGTACAGTCGACGATCAATTTTTTTTCATCACATTTTTTTTACGTGGAAAGGGGCTGCAGAATAGACAATCGAAAAAAAAAAGCAAATTTGAATGAGAAAAAAAATTTATTTTGATGAATCTGTGAGTCGGCGACAAATGATACGGTTTCATGCCACGTTGGCGATATCTTCACATAGGTGGTATGAACTAAGCGAAGTCAGCCACATTTTGGCGTGCCCTCCGCCCCCATGGCTGATAGCATCGCCTGCCCTGGGCTATCATGAAAAGTACCCACAGCAGGGAGCGAATGCTTCATCTGCCTCTCGCTCCAATGGGTCACCAAAACTCGAGATTATGGAACCTTCAATACTAAATGCGCGGAAGACAGCTTACATGATGCCACGTTGTCCTGGCATGCCCACTCTTTGCACACGCGGCAGGTTACCTCTAAAGTAGGGTGCACGGCTGCATATGCGCTCAGCCGCGCTAACAGCCATGCGCAGCCACGGCCAATGTGCGCGCCAGGAATCAAGACGCCCGTCAACTTGCCCTCCCCGCCCCTCACGTGCACCTGATCGTGTTACCGCGAGCTCACTCCCCTCCCTCTCTCTGCCTTTGCTCGCGTGGGGAGGTGCAACTCATACATGAAGCCACAATCTTTCTGTTTCTCGCACACTTTCACTTGCATCTAAAACACAAAGTGCACAGGGTGCACTAGGATGTTATCGAACTTGAGCTTTATACTGAACATGATGCGGCTTCACTTCTGCAGTTGCCCTTGTCGTGCCGCTTGCGATTTGAGAGGTGCGTTTGCAAGCAGCCACTTGTAATTCAATCATTTGACCATCTGCATCCGCGGAAGTTTCCATTTATTGTCTCGGAATTCCTTTTCTGCAGAAGCAAAATTTCGTTATATTGAAATCGCATACAAGCACACTTTGTTATATCGAGGTTTAATTACATGGTGTTCTATGGAAAAGAGGGTATGGAAAGTTAAATACTTCATTATATTATAAAGGAGATTTATTGGGGTTCATAGCGACCACCGGTTCTAGGATGCACCGAGCAGCTCACGAGCTCGAGCCTCTCCTGCGCACTTGATGCTGCCGATGCTGCTGACTCTGTGCGCATGTTCATTATCTTCCTTACAATGGCCCCGCGGAAATAAAGGAGCCATCCTGGCGACTTAGTTTTCTGGAAGGACGGTAGAATGGTGGTGCGGCTTGAGGTAATTAACGGGTGATGTTCGCTCGAGAATGCGGTATGGGCCGTTGTACTTCGGAAGGAGTTTTGAAGCGAGCCCAGGCGTGCGGTGTGGCACTAACAACCAGACGAGAGTGCCCGGGAGAAAAGTGGTAGTCGAGTTCTGGGCATCGTGAACGGCTTTTTGACGGTTCTGATCATCCGAGGTGAATCGGCGGGCCAGCTGGCGACATTCCTCGGCGTGTCTGGCAGCTTCTGGGATCGGCAGGCATTCGGATGGGTCCGGCTGGTAGGGCAGAATGGCGCCAATTGTGTGCAAAGGATGACGGCCATAAAGAAGGCAAAAGGGTGAGAATCCGGTAGTGACCCGAGTCGCGATGTTGTAGGCGTAGGTGACAAACGGAAGAACTAGGTCCCAAATAGGGTGATCAGGTGAGACATACATAGTGAGCATGTCACCAAGGGTTCGATTAAAGCGTTCCATGGTACCGTTAGTCTGTGGGTGATAAGCAGTGCATTTACGATGAACAATAGCGCATTCAGCAAGCAGGTTTTCGATGACTTCAGATAAGAAGGCGCGGCCTCTGTCGCTTAAAAGTTCACGTGGACCTCCATGACGAAGGAGAAAATGGCAAAGTAAGAAAGTAGCGACCTCCTGCGCTGTAGCATTTGGTAGAGCAGCAGTCTCCGCATAACGGGTTAAGTGGTCTACCGCAACTATTATCCACCTGTTGCCGGCAGGAGTCAACGGAAGTGACCCGTAGAGATCTATACCCACGCGATCAAAGGGTCGGGATGGGCATCGTAAAGGCTGGAGTTCACCGGCGGAGTTGTGCGGTGGCACTTTGCGGCGTTGGCACTCATGACAAGAGCGGACAAACTTTCGAACGAAATTGCACATTCTCCGCTAGTAACAGCAGTGCCGAAGTCTTTCGTAGGTCTTGAAGACTCCCGCGTGGCCACAATGAAGGTCGACGTAGAACGAGGAGCAGAGCTCTGATCGCACGATTCTCGGAATAACGAGTAACCAGGTGCGTCCCTCTGGGGCATAGTTGCGTCGATATAGTAGCTGGTCTCGAATTGCAAAATGAGGAACTTGGCGCCGAAGTGTATGTGACGCCGGAACTTTCGACGTATCCGAGAGAAGGTCGAGAAGAGATGCAGTCCAGGGATCATTACGCTGTGCAGCAGCGATAGTGTCAATGTCCAGAGAGGATAATGTGCCCTCGCAGGAGGAGTCGTGACTGGCCTTTGGGGGAAGCAGCGATCGGGATAGCACGTCAGCGTCGGAGTGCTTTTGCCCGGAACGGTAAATCACACGGATGTCATATTCTTGGATTCGCAATGCCCAGCGGGCAAGGCAGCCCGATGGATCTTTGAGCGTCGACAGCCAACATAGTGCGTGGTGGTCGGTCACTACGTCAAACAATCGGCCGTATAAATATGGGCGAAACTTGCCAAGCACCCACACAATGGCCAAACACTCCTTTTCTGTAACGCTGTAATTGGTCTCTGCATTGGTTAACGTGCGACTCGCGTATGCGATGACGTATTCTGTGTGGCCAGGTTGACGCTGTGCCAACACAGCGCCAAGGCCAACACCGCTTGTATCGGTATGGATTTCGGTTGGCGCTTGAGGGTCAAAATGGCGAAAAATGGGTGGCGTCGCGAGAAGACGGCGCAAGGTTGTGAAGGCGTCATCACACTCTGGAGACCATGATGAGAGATCTCTAGCGCCACCAAGGAGCTGCGTGAGAGGCGATATAATTGACGCAAAGTTTTGAATGAATCGCCACAAGTAAGAGCAGAGGCCGATAAAACTGCGTAGCTCTTTCATAGTGGTAGGTTTTGGGAACGCAGTAACAGCACATAGTTTCTCGGGATCCGGGCAAATGCCCTCCTTTGACACAACATGGCCCAAAATTGTGAGCTGACGAACAGCAAATCGACACTTGTTCAGGTTAATTTGCAACCCGGTGTTGGTCAAGCAAGTGAGTACGTGCTGGAGGCGGAGCAGGTGCGTTGCGAAATCAGGGGTGAACACCACAATGTCGTCAAGATAGCAAAGACAGATTTTCCATTTGAGGCCACGCAGAACATTATCCATCATTCTTTCGAACGTAGCAGGTGCGCTGCAAAGTCCGAAAGGTATGATGGTGAATTCATACAAGCCATCTCGTGTAACAAAGGCAGTTTTTGGGCGATCGGCCTCTGCCATCAGAACCTGCCAATAGCCTGATCGCAAATCCAGTGAAGAAAAGAACTCGGCTCCCTGCAAACAGTCCAGAGCATTATCGATGCGTGATCTCGTTCAGCATGATCTCGTTCAACCGTCGAAAATCAACACAGAACTGGATGGAACCGTCCTTCTTTGTGACGAGGACCACGGGAGAGGCCCATGGGCTTTGGGAAGGTTGAATGACGCCTTGACGGAGCATGTCATCGACCTGGTCTGCAATGACGCAACATTCCGTAGTGGACACGCGATATGGTCTTTGTCGCAGCGGTGAGTGAGAGCCAATGTCGATGTAATGCTCTATCGTCGATGCACGGCCAAGAGATGTTTGCACAATGTCGAAAGAATGGCGGAAGTGCTGAAGGATTGTGAGATTTGAGATCGCTGTGAATGCGTCAGATCTTCGGCGATGAATGGGCTGAACACACCAGTCCATGTTGAGTCGGGTACAGAGAAGGCACTCAGTTCATGGATGGCAGTAGAAGGCACTTCGTCGAGGACGGAGACAATTCGTGTTGAATCGGCTGACTCGATGTAACCAAGGCATTCGCGGCGGAGCAGTGATAGCGGTGATGAGAGATGATTGTAAATGGGCATCGTGCTGACACTGGCGGCAAGGTCAAGACCTGCAAAAGGGCAAAGGAAGCGCTTTTCGGTTAACAAAGTGATGAGAGGGCATGAAGAAGACCGTCCCGTCGGATATGGTACTACAGAAGACTGGTAGGAATGCTGAAGAGCACGGGGGAATGCAGGCGTCTCCTTTCACGACAATTTTAGCGGCAGGATGAGCATCGACGGAGGCCAGGTCACTAAGGTGGAAAAGTTCAATCTCAGTCCGAGCGCAATTGATGATGGCATTGTGGCGTGAGAGAAAATCTCATCCGTGGGAGCACGATGAAAGAACTATGAATTCAATCGTGTACAAAACGTCCTGTATGGCTACGCGGGCAGTACAAGCAGCGGTAGGGCAAATGGGTTGAGCACTCACCGTTCGAAGCGACAATCCAGACAGAGACGTCACTTTACGAAGTGAACGGCAAAACCTGGCATCCATAACTGAAATAGCGGCACCGGTATTGACGAGGGCGACTGTAGCGACATCTTCGATAAACACATCAATGACATTGGAAGTAAAGGAGGAGGAGGCATGTCGACACTTGTGCAGTTCTTGCCTCAGGAACTGCATCGTCTAGTTTCCCTCTTTGTTAGAGACGGGTCATCAACGCATAGGGGAAAGCGATCGGCGACGTGGGGACGGTGATCGGAGGCGTTCGAAGCGAGGAAGGCGATCAGTCTGGGAGCGAGCTGTTGATGGGTCGAAGGGTCCGTAAGGCGCATTTGAATCAGGCGGCACATAAGGCACTCACCGATTGGCGACGGCAGAACCTTGCGACATGACCGGGATACCTACATGCGAACTATATAGGGTGACTGTCCGGCGTATGCCACAGGTTAGCGACGGCAGTGGTGGTCCAGGGGACCGGAGGGGGAGGGCGGTGCACAGGCTGCTGGAAGCGACGCACGGGCACAGCGCGAGGAGCCATTGCAGCAACTGTAGCATAAGTGACTGGTGTAGTCACAACATCCTGCTGGTGAACAGCCGGCAGCGCTTCCGCGACCTCTTCATGGATCACGTTACGGAGATGAGACGGCAAACTGCTGGCAAGACTCCTGAGTGACGGACACCAGAGATAGCTGTCGTGCGACTTCTTCGCGGACGAAATCCTTGATTTGGGTCATCAGGGAGGCTTGTTCTGGGCCGGTGGTCAGGCTGCAGAGTGACGCCGCATTTGGTGTGGGATGTCGCCTTGTCAGAGCTCGCTGCTTACGTAATTCATCATAGCTCTGGCTCAAGCTGATGACGTCGCCAACAGTGTGCGGGTCCTTGGCCAGAAGCATCTAGAATGCGTCATTATCAATTCCCTTCATGACGTGCTTGATCTTTTCCGCTTCCATCATGGCAGCGTTCACGTGCCTGCACAATACGAGAACGTCTTCTACATAGCTGGTGAATGTCTCCCCCGTGTCCTGTGCGCGCGTACGCAAACGCTGCTCGGCTCGGAGTTTCCTGACGGCGGGTTGGTCAAATACTATTGTAATCGATGTCTTGAACACCGACCACATTCGGATGTCCCTCTCGTGATTTCTGAACCAGAGACTGGGCACGCCGGTGAGGTAGAATGATACGTAAGCCAGTTTGTCCGAGTCATTCCATTTGTTGTGCACGCAAACCCATTCGTAGGACGACAGCCACTCTTCAACGTCATTGTCGTCGGTTCCGCTGAAGATGGGAGGCTCCCGCTGGCGAACGGTGCCAGCGCAAGGGACGGGAGGCAATAGAAGAGTCTGCTGGTCAGTGTCCGGCATGGCGGAGGGTAGCATCCGAGAACGGTGTTCCAGGATGGTAGAACGGAATGTTACCCCGTACCTCCCCCACTTATAAAGGAGATTTATTGGGGTTCGTAGCGACCGATGGTTCTAGGATGCACCGAGCAGTCACGAGCTCGAGCCTCTGCTGCATGCTTGATGCTGCCGATGCTGCTGACTCTGTGCGCATGTTCGTTATCTTCCTTACAATATCGAGAATTTTGTTATATTGAAGTTTGTTATATCGAGGTTTAACTGTAGTTTTATTCCAAATTTCTCCCAGTCCCGACACGAACGCATGCATTTTAAACAAAATTACTCGAGAGAGAGAGAGAGAGAGAGAGAGAGAGAGAGAGAGAGGCAAAGAAAAGATAGGGAGGTTAACCAGAGATTATCTCCGGTTGGCTACCCTGTACTGGACAAGGGGAAAGGGGATGATATAGGTGAGAGAGAAAACAATAAAAAATAATTAACACAAGGAACTATACTCACACAAACGCACACATGTACACATGAACTGTTTCTGTGAGCACTGTCACGCAGCCCGCAAAGGCATTCCTAGTGTTATGCAGTGTCACCGTACAATCCTACGTCACACAATGTATAGTAACAATTTGTCAGAAAGTCCCATGTCTTTTAAGTACTGCAGCAGCGCCTTCATAGAGCATCGCACTGATGTTCGTGTAGGCCAGTTTCCAAGGATGTTGTCTTCTGTTATTGGGCGCTTGTTCAGTTTGTCTAGGGTGGCTGAGAGGACTGCTCTTTACGGGTGGAAACGAGGGCACGCACAAAGAAGGTTCGTGATTGTTTCATTGCACCTGCAGAAGTCACAAAGTGGGCCGTTGACCATTCTGGTAAGAAAGGAGTACACATTTGAAAATGCGACTCCAAGCCATATATGACTAGAAGGGTGCAGTTACGTTGTGGAAGGTCGGGGCACAATACAGAGCTCTAAATTAGGGTCCAGGGTATGAAGGCGTGCACTTGTAAACTCAGATGAAATCCATTGAGCTAATGTTAGGTCACGCGCAAGCGCAGAAATTGTTTTCACTGCGTCGACTCTTGAAAGAGGAATGGTAATGCAGTTGATGCCGTCATGGGCAGATCAGGCAGCTGATCATTGCCACGCCACAGTTAGTAGGCAACCACTGATATATTATATGGCGCCCTTCGTCAACTATGCAATGGTGGACTTCCCTGATCTCTGCGACGAGCTGCTCATGTGATCCATGGCGCAGTGCTGAGAGTACACTCTGTAGCGCTGCTTTGGTATCACAGAAGATTGACCATGCATTGGGTGGTTCCTTCTTAATGAAATGAAGAGCCGCACGCCGGGTTACCAGTTCAGCAGCTGTCGTTGATGATACATGTGAGGTTTTTAGCTGTATTTTGACAGATCTTGTTGGTATCACCACAGCTGCATCTGAATTTGCAGGTGTGACTGAGCCATTGATGCAAACGTGTATGCAGCCACTGTGCACCTCATGCAAAATACCTAATATAGCCTGCTTCCGGGCAAACGACGGCATATTAGCTTTCTTCGTGATTCCTGGGATGGTGAGGCGTATTTCAGATTTGTGCAGGGACCATAAAGGTGAGGATGGTCTTGCTGCAGGCATGTAGTTCTATGGTAACGAGGTATTATTGGCAACAATTATACGACTGAAAGTTGTGTGTGGCCTTTCTGTGGGTAAAGCGGCGAGATGGTGAGAAGGTAGTCAGGCAACATGCCGAATATGCACCCTGAGAGCGTCGGTTACCAAGTACGTTGATATTGCGTGATCTCGAGCTATGAGATCTATGCCGCTATCTATGAACTATGCCGCTGTAGACAAACTTCGGAAGACACGTCCTTAAGGCTTGAGCTTGTAGTTCCTGGAGTACACGCAGGCTTGTTTTGCTGGTGTTACCAAGCGCAGGGAGGCTGCTGTATCTTGTGAAACCGAAGAACAAAGGCATTATAAAGCTGCAGCATTGACCGCACTGATCTGCTCCATGACTTTCCGCCAAGAAATTTGAGGAGATGTATTATTGTCATTAACCTCTTCTTTAGGTATGAAATGTGCGGGCTCCATAATAGGTTGTGGTCGATAATTACCCCTAAAAAGCGGTGTTTCCGTGCATTTGCAACTGCCTGCCCATTGACACATACAGGATAACGCTTCATTGCCTTCCGAGTGAATGTAATGAGGCAGCATTTCTCTGAAGACAGCTCTAAGTTCGGCTTTCACAAGTACATTGATGTTAAGGTAGCTGCCTTTTGTAACCGTGCTCGTACCTGCAGTCATGTTACAGCAGACGCCCAAATGCAGATGTCGTTGCCATAGATTGATACTTGAACTGTGTTGGGCAAGCATCGGACTAGGCCAATGAGCACCAGGTTGAATAGCGTCGGGCTCAACACTCCGCCTTGTGGTACTCCACGGCACGTTTGGTGTTGAGTCGTGGTGCCAACTTCGGTCATCACGAAGAAATGCCTGGCAGTCAAATAACTGCACAGCCACTGAAAAGTGTGACCAGCGATTTCGGCTTCAATCAGAACCTCTATAATGGCATAATGTGCTATATTATCACAGGCGCCTTTTATATCAAGGAATAATGCCACAGTGAGTCGTTTCAGACGTTTTTGATGTTGAAGAAACGTGATCAAATCAATGACATTATCTATGGATGAGCGCCCGCACCGGAAGCCAGCCATAGCATCTGGGTACACATTGTAATTTTCCAAGGACCATTCCAGGCGCGTCAAAATCATTCTTTCCATTATTTTCCCTATGCAACTGGCCAGTGCGATGGGGCAGTATGATGACAAATCTAACGGTGATTTACCAGGCTTGAGAAGTGGAACCGAGTGGCTGCATTTCCATTCACGTGGAAGCAAACCGTTACGTCAAGACACACTGTAATGGTTTAGCAGCATGAGTCTTGCTTTCTGCCCAAGATTGGCAAGCGATGTGTAGCTAACGCCATTCGGCCCAGGTGACGAAGAGCGCCTGCAAGTCGCCAGTGCGGCTTCAAGCTCCTCCACCGAAAACATTACATCCATGCGGAAATCCCGTGGCACAGGAGTGGCACATGGTGTAAGTGCGTGTTGGAGCTGCAAGCTGGCAAGTCTTGAGCGAAATTCTTCAGCAATGTCAATGTCTCTGCGACCTTGGTGTAAAGCGAGGGACTTGAAAGGAACACACTGCGGTGATACGCGAAGTCCACGCATGGTTCTCCATATCTGGGATAATTGCTGACGTGGATCCAACGACTCACAGAAACGTTTCTATCTTTGAGACTGTAGCGCATCAATGCGGAGTTGAATCTTCTTTTGAATCCGTATTGCCTCTCTGAGATCATGGATGGATTTAGCGCTTCTGTATCTTCTTTCAGCCCGCTGGCGAATTGCTCGTAGTCGCTGCAGTTCGGCTTCAAATTCTTGATATTTTGGGAAAGGCTGAAGACCGTGTGTAGCTTCTTGCATGGATTTTTGAATTTCGTGTTCCAGATTTGAATGGTTCCCTTGCAGACATACTTCCTCCATGCGCGACCGAAACGCGAACCAGTCAATTCGCCGGAGAGTCATGGTGGAGCATTTATATAGTCCCTTGATCTTTAGGTGATGGGGATATGGTTGCTTCCATGTGATTCGATGTCTGAAACCATTGTACGTTTCTTTTAAGATGCCGAGAAACCAGGGTCAAGTCTAGGCAGCTGCTGTATGTAAGCCCGTGTAAATATGTCAGACTACCATCGTTGAGGCAATAAAGGTCATGCTGTGTGGCAAAGGATGCTAGTCTCCTTCCCCTGGAGTCCATCTTCAATCTCCCCCAAAGCGGACGGTGAGCATTAAAATCTCCGGTGAAAATCGTAAGGCTGGGTGTCGCCGATAGCAAGTTGTGCAGTTGTTTAGAATCGAAGCCACTTGAAGGAGCAATGTAAACAGCGACGAGTGTGAACGTAAGCTTCTTCGTTTTTACAATTAAATAGACGTACTGGTTGTCATCGTGAGGTGGGACTGCGTGCAACACATATGTCAGATCACATCTAATATATATAATGACCTCACATCACCACAGGTAGAGGACATGAATGCCTTATAGCCAGAAATGCATATGACATTCTGCACGTTCGGTTCGCAAATTACCAGGATGGGAAAATCGTTTTCGAAGACAAAGTGTCTAAAATCTGAAATTCTCGATTTCAGACCACAGGCATTCCACTGCAGTAGAGATGCTTTCTTGACTTGTGGAAGGGCAGCGAGGGGCGGGCCATGGTGCTATGCGACGCTTCCAAGTACTGGAGTCAGCGCGTCCAGTACTTGCAGTGTGCTAGGAGCAGCCGGAGTGCCCATGTTTGTCAGTAGTGTGCGCATGACATTCGTGAGCGACTTGAGCATAGCAATCACTTGTGAATCCTTGTCTCACATGTGGTTTACTGAAGTGACATTTGACTTGTGGCGTGTCATGTGCTGTAGCTCTGGCGCGTGGCATGTCTTCGGCAGTGCTGGCCACACCTCACTTGATGAAGCATGAAGAGCCTGGCTGCTTGTTCCGTTGACATTCGTGCTCTCACTGGAGACAATAAGCTTTTCCGCTCAGAGCGAACCAGCAAGGGGTGTGTGAACAGTCACGGTGGTGACGAGCGCAAGCTTTCCATGCTGGGTGGACGAGCTACCCTGTCTGTCACCAGCTACATCACAGCACCTCCATGCTGCACCTGCATGTTATCAGCTGCGACCGTGTGCGCACTCCCGGTGACGCTTGGTGCCTTTCGTGCCGTTTGCACAAGTGACGCTTAGTTTCTTTGTCGCGCACCGTTTTTCTCAATGCTGGGCTCGTGCATTATCATTGGCAAGCGACGCTGCTGTGGCACCGCGGCCATAGCACTGTGGAAGTAATGCACAAAACCTACAACAGAATAGACAAGTGTTACTCCGTGCAGCCTTCTGTGTGCCCCGCGTGCCCATAGTGACCCGAACCAAGGTGCACTACTTCCTCTGTGATTGCATGCGTGCATGCATTGGCAGGTGCAGGCTTTGCGAATGTGTGGTTTCAATCAAAAATGTTTTATATCGACCTGGCTAGACTGCGATTGAAAATGTGCCGCGTGATGTGGGTATTAGACTTTCATGGAGTTGTGCTATTCCAGCTTTGCTTTCTTAGCTTTTAAGGGCACATTTCCATTCTGTCAACGGCACAGACATGCGAGAGCTGCACCACCTTGGCCCGATGCTAGTGCACGTGTGCGAGTTGGGAGAGAGAAATTTGGGGACTGCGCCTAGGTACAACGGAGGCATGCAAGCTTTGCTCGGTTTGTCCTAAGCCGATGGCAATGCACACTATGCGAGAACTGGTGCTTGACTTCCGTTCAAACAGGATCACAGTGGCCAATACAAAATCTGTAAAGGGGAAGTACACAAAACAACAAGTTCGCCGTATGAATGCATTGTTATTCATTGGTCTGCAGCCACTAAAGCGTCATGCCCCTAAGCTCCAACCCTGCAATTTGTGCCAGGTCCCTTCGCTCCTATTGGCAGGAACCATTCATGCCAGGCCTGGTAGTGAATCATAGGTAAAAAACAATTAGGGTACACTAGAAGTGAAAGCAGGAAATGATACAATACAGATTTTTTTTAAGAAAGGAGAGGGGGAAAAAAAAAAAAGAATGATAGAACAACAAATTCTGGCTACAGGCCTCCCAAACACCAGTGCATTGTTGTAACCACTACGCTATGAAAGACGAATGGAGGGAGAGCTTATTCCGGAGCATTTTTCTGCATCTGCGTAGTCCAGATCGGCTAGGGATAAACAGGTGAAAATGTGTTCATGTTCGTAGTACTTAGGTGCAGTCCCCATATTGTTCTCTTGCATGCAGGTCAGGAAAACATGCCGTATCTCTCGCATGTGTAAGCTGTTGAGAAAACCGAAACACACCTTTTAAGAAGTAGTTGCTTTTTATGAATTTACCGTTATATCCAATTTTTTTGCCACCCCATTTACTTCATTATAATGAGCGTTTACTGTATTTGTTGCAGTATGTTCTTGACCTTAAGCAGCCAGCTAGTGTCACAGCAAGGCATTGTCCTTTCCGTTATCATACAGGTTTTCCCTCCAGATTTCTTTGTATTTGTATTTATAAAACTGCATGTTTTTTTCTTTTGTTTCCATCCTTTGCATCCAGCAGGCAGATGCTTAGCATTACCTACTAGAAGGGGGATGCACTCTTGACATATCACAGCAAAAGAAAGGCAATGCAGATTTGCGACTACCGTTAACAAAGCATACAGAGCTATGCTTTTAACTGTGTTGGAAAAAACTAAAAGAAAGGCAGCACAAAAAAGACTTAGCATTACAATATGCACAACAAACCTACACTGTGTAGTCATTCAGCCATCAGGATGGACTGCAGCTTCTGGCAGTATAGCCTGGTTGAGGGATGGTACTGCTACTAAGTGGCACGTACGGTGGGATGCTTTTCACACACTGCAATTTTTGTGCCTCACTTCATTCATTACTTTTCCAGTTTTTCTGGTGCAAAGCCCATTTATACCTGTGCTAAGAAAAATAAATTTCAGTTGTTAGTTCAGCACTGTGTGTGTCCATTCTGCATGTCCAATATGCTGGGAAAACATCAATTACGCAGCACCAGCTAAACCAACGCTCAACCTTGATGAAAGCTTCTTGTTTGGAAGACGACTGATACTACAGTGAGGTTCAACCGCACTTGGGTAAGCCTCGTATCAATGCAGAAGCTTACCTAGCTTTTGCAAGCTCTTGGCTTTTGCGAGTACCTCCTTGGCTGTTCGATCAGAGGTGGCTCCATGCTGGTTCAGAAAGGCCGCCACCACTTCCCACCTGCTCCAACAAACAGCAAAGCAGGAAGTCAAAGCAGTGCCTGCTTTGCGTGGATGAACATTTCAACTCCTGGGCCCCTTGCTGCATGCAGCCATCTCCACAGGTGTCGCCACCATCACAATCATCCGCTTTTTGCGAAATAAAGGCTGTGTTCCAACACTGAAAGAAAGCAAACTAGACAGCAAAATGGGCAACGCACATGTTATGTCTTGTTCTCATTCTGGCAAAGAAGACAGATTTGCAAAGACAACATCGAAATCAGACTGATGCTGGCTACATTAATGCCCGAACAAAATGGCAGTTGAGCAGTGTGCCTGGTAGCTGACAGAAACATGTGCCTGCCAAAGCGGAAGCCGAGACAGGTTTTCTTTTGCACTTGAAGTAGGCCACGTTGTGTTTTCCTGTGTGCAAACCACACACAAAGTGTTAAAACATGGAGCTGACATTTGCTTTTCTCAGCCTTATTTATTTTTATTTATTTAATTTCTGTTGACACGAGGTGGTGTCAAGTCGCAGAAATATGTTCCAATTGCATTCTAATACCTGGATTTAAAGCTGCCAAAAATTCCAGCAGTTAATCACTGTTTGTGTAAATTTTTTCCTGCCTTCTACCAGTCCTCAGTTGTGCAGCATTCTGTGCAAATGAAGAGTGAAAATTTAGCTTTTTGACATTTCTTTGAGCTTCATGTAGTGTCACAGTAAATCAAAGCTCGCAAGACACTGTTGTTGGCAAATAGGTAGGTGCAGCCTTTGAGACGGTGAATAAATATTACAATGGTCAAATTCCTGCCTTGCAACTTTCCAACGCCCACCTTCTGTGAGAAATGTGCTGCAACATTATACAGCTGGTAGTTAAGAAAGGTGACTTGGGTCTACAGAATATTTCCCATCAGGAAGGTCACTTTTTGACGTCTTTATTCTGTAAAGAACTCGAGAACAACAAATACAAGTGTGTTATTAGTAAGCAATTCTGAGTAGTGAATAGATACTGCTATATATGCACTATATTATTATTCGGTGGCAATCCCTTTTCGTGACTTATGACATTTTATCCCTTTCACGCAAGACATACTTTAATTATTAGAAATTTAATGAACATTGTTGCCACTTCAATAATCTAATTTCAATTTTTAGTTTCAATTCAAGTTCAATTCTTCTTGATAACAAGGAGGGAGCAGCTGCATAAAGGCAACACCGAGCAGTTTGACGAAGGTGGCAGTCCCATTCTTTGGCAGCAATGTACAGCTTAACACCAAACATGCTTCAGACAGGCATCTAATAAACAAAAGACAGGCGAGATATATTACCTCACCAATTCGAGCATGCTGCCATTATCAAGTCAAAATCAGTCAATAATTGTGGCCTAATTTCATTTTATCCAACAGCCTTAGAAAGCATTGGTAAAAGAAATCAATGTAAAATTTCGATTCTAGACTGAAATATTATTGCTAATATTGAAGTAGTTATTATGCTCTAAAATACCTCGCACACATGATACATGTTACCTAACATGGAGGATGTACAACCAGTTTAATGTTTGGCCAGGTGAAGGCAAAAAGAACAAAGCAGGAAGCATGAAAATAAATGTGACACTACATAAGAATCCAATGCGACATGAGATAAACATTCTAATAAATCAATGCAGGAACAAATATAATAAAGCTGGCGCAAGGACTACAGGCAGTCATAAAAATATAATGTGCAAGTGTTTAAAACAAGTGCAAGCAATATAGTAATGGTTGGCAACAGTCATTGTTATGTGAGAATGGGACAGGTTTATCTAATCAGACTGTATGCATAAATCAACAAGGTATTACATTCTTGAATTTACTCAAGCATCACTGGCTGCCTAGGAATTTAAGGTGACATGCATGTTGATACTTAATGGACATAAAAAGAGTGCCATTCTATTCGGCAACTACTAACTATGTTAGCCAGTATCACTGTGACAGAGATGCTGCTTTGCTTTTTCTGGGCAACTTTACCACAAAACTGTTTGATATGTTTGATTTGTTTGAAATTTATAATCATAATCCCTACAGCCAGTGATCACCTTTCCACTTTTGCTATCTCATAATTATATCTATGTTGGTATCTTAAATTCTGAATTCTTTTTCTTTTCCAAATAGCCTTCAAGCAGTTTTCACAGGAGTGTGTGTGCGATTGCCAAGTGGACTTGAGGCAAAACAGGCCTCACTTTTCAACCAAATTGCGTATTAGTAGGTCAAACATATGGCCAGACAGAATAACCATACTACTGCCTAAAAGGTTTCAAAGATTCAAAGCTTAACAGGCTTAGCGCTGTTGCTACTTTACATTCTATTCAAAATTCCTATTAGTAAGCACATAATTACATATGAAAAACAAAATCTTGCTTTAGATTGGTGCAGTTGTGGTGAGCTACTAATCACCTTGCATCCCACGGTTTATCACGAACAGCTTAATCACGAGTATTACTTACACGACATAACTACATCACTTGCACAAACACTGGCTTAGCAGAAAATACACAAAGTGAGCAAAGCCGGAAATCAGTCGACACATACCTGTTGGCTGTGCCAGCAGGAAAGAGGTTGACAGCCTTGACGAGCAGCTGCACGTCATCTGGAGTCCAGGATGAACCGGAGGAGGCGGAGCCTTTATCCCCTCCCCCTTGGCTCCGCCCACTCTGAGTACCACCCAGCTGCTCTGCCTTCTCACGCTCCAGACGCTCTTCGAGGGCCTTGGCCTATCACACACGTACACACAGTGGGTGAGATGCAAAAGATGCAGTGCTTGCAATCACCAATCCATCTTCAACATCAGCCTACTTTTTGTTTCCGCTGCATGATGAAGGCCTCTCCCAGCGATCTCCAATTACCCCTTTTCTGCCCCAGCTGACCCCATCCTTAAGCCTGCAATTTCCCTAATTTCATCACACCACCTAGTTCTTTGCCATTCTCCGATTGCACTTTACTTCTGTTGGCATCCATTCTATAACTCTAATAGACCCCTGGGTATATATGCTACCCATAACCTAGCCAGCCAAGTTTCGCTTCTGCCCCTTAATGCCAGCTAGAGCACTGGCTAGCCGTTTTCTCTTTAATCCACACCGCTGCATGTCTTCATGTCTCTCAACATTAAGCCTAACGTTTTTGGTTATATTGCTCGTTGTGCAGCCCTTGACTTCTTCTCAAGCTTCGTTGTTAAACTCCCAAGTTTCTGCCGCATATATAAGCACCCCTAGAATGCGATGACTGTACACTTTTCAAAGATGACAGTAAGCTGCCAGTCATGATTTGGTAATGCCTGCCACATGATCGCCAATCTCAAAGGGACTTATACCCTAGTCAGACTGGCGAGCTTTAGTGTCATTCTGAATATGGCACATCAGTTCTGCAGAAGTCTGCAAGGTGGAGGAAAGGGCTTCGTGCTACAATTTGGGTGGATGCCAATTTTCCCATTTCATGTACGTGACTTATAATCACAACGCACTACATGATGCACACAAAGTTCCAGCAACTAAAAGTTTTCAATGCCAAATAACTCCTACAATCTCAATGTGGCACATGACCTGCAGATTTACAATATTTTATGGTGTTCCACCTGGAAAAGCCTTAAGACGTGCAGGGCCCTTAAATTCTAAAGCATCTGCAAAGTTTTTCTTTGTGGCATCAAAGGAGAACCTTTAGAAATAGAATAGAAAGGGCATACTTTTTCAAGAAACAATGTCTTCCTCTCAACCACGTTGGAGGCCGCTTCCAAAGCTTGATTGAGCTGCTGCAGCCTACATAGGAAGAGGGATTTCGTTGCAGTCCATTATACAGATGCATGCACATACAAACAACACTATTAATGGACAAGAAGTAAATGTAAGTGCCTGCCCGTGCCATGTATCGAGCCCAGTCTACAGTGGGGAGAATAAAATGCTGGGTTTCCATAGCTGTACACATGAGAACAGGTGCAGCAGACTTTTGTAGGGGAACGTTCTTATGAAACCTACGCTTTTGCTTAGTACAGCACCCTATTTCCTGGTACGTAGTACAGTCGAAACCCGTGATAACAAAATCCGGCAAAAAAAATTCTCGCGAGAACGAAAAATTTTCGTATCCCTGGCGAACGCTCATAGGATTCAATGCATTTCGTATCTCTCGGCAACAAAATGTCGCTGTATTGCAATCCCGCATCAATGAAATTTGCCTAACTCCGCATATTTCCATATTTACTCGATTCTAATGCGCCCTCGATTGTAACGTGCAATCGTTTTCCGTGACCAAAAAATGGAAAGTCCTTTACAGTACCGCGCACCTTAGTCTTTCATACAAAAATACAACTTTCTCTCATTTGGAAAAAAAGATTTACTCCCAATGCACTAAAGTTGTTATAAATAAAAAATAAGTTGCAGTTTCGCTCGAAAGGCGAAGCATTGATTACGACAGCAAATTAGTAGAAAGTAAGGATAGTAGTTTTATTGACTGTATAAACTTTTAAACATTCACTTACTCACTAAATTAGCAAGCATGGTGTCATGCATGCACAAGCAAACATGAACACGTCTCACTCAATGATGCAGAAACACTTTAAATGCTGGAGTGAGGAAGTGCGATAGCAGGAACGAGGGAATTGACTTTTGTGCAGCCTCTCGCTTCGACGCAAACGAAGCGATGAGAACACAGCATGGTGCGCCTAGATGCGTAGACTGTCGTCTCCGTCGCAGATCGCTTTCAACATAGGGACCGCATGGCCGTGCCGTACGTAGCAGCCGCCAGTGTAGAACGCCCTTCCTGTTTGAGCCAGTCTCGAATGCAAGTTTTGGGAACTCCGAATGCCCGTGATGCGGCCCAATTTCCGTCCATATCCACACACGTGATTGCTTTCCTTTTAATTGCGGCATCATGATGAACTCAGTATGTCTTTGCAGTTGGCACTTCCATGCTGATGGAGCAAACGCAGTACATGGGAAGACAGACGGTGCCCTAACCTAGACCAAAGGAAGCATTGCCTAAGCACACATACTACAACACATGGAGAAAGCTACGGCAACTAGGCTCGAAGTGCGTACGAGACGTCCATTTTGAAATACCGATGGCGATATGGTAACACAGATTTATGGTCGTACTCGATTCTAACACGCACACAATTTTAGGACCCATTTTATCGGAAGAAAGTGTGCGCTGGATTCATGTAAATATGGTACCTACTTGCGTAAGGTTAGCAGGCTCCAAAATGTGCTCAAATGTAATTGTTTTGCACTAAAATTGAGTAAAATAGTACTGCCATATTACACTTGTGTGGGCACCGCCATTTTTGTTCACAAAAACCAAGCGCCAAAAGCGATCAATGCGCTGGAAACATGTCATAGCCGCCATCTTGTTTGTTGATCGCCCGTTTGAAGCTGCACCATAAGCGGCACGCATGTTGCTACGAACATGTGATGACAGTTTTTGCAAGCCCACTGGCGATATCGTAGATTGCGGTTCGAAACGTGCGTTCAGCTTGCATTCCCCGCGGCTGACGACTTGGCGAGGCCTATAGACCAATCACGTGAGGCGAAACTGAACGCAAGCTGAAAGCGTGTTTCGAACAACAATTGCCAATTGTGGCAGTGGACAGCGCAATGTGCACCTCGGTGAGAAAAATGCAGCAAAAACAAGGAAATCCATGTCCCACCGACATGGAATTGTTTATGGTGCTTGAGATGGCGGTCGCAGCATATGGAGTGTTCCGCATCGGGTCATGATTGAACGATCGTCCAGGAATATGCATCCTTTTCTTCAAGAACGCTGGTTATGGTGCCACCCGACAGGCATTGCGTGTGGATTTGGCGCCAGATGCAGACTTGTGCAAAAGGACCATCTCGATTGTGTGCCTTTGGGTACACGAGACACGATCACTTTTGTGCTTGGCACCGGACGTGTTGGCACCTATGGGCAACCGCGTGCACTGGAGAAATGCTGCTGCATGCGCTGTTGCTCTGTGTCCAGTGCAGAGTTACACAACATCTTGCAAAAGCGATTGCATCTCCGAAAGCAATTGACCGAGAATACTGCGCCACGGAAGTACTGCCACTGCTGGTCGACACGCCACACTTTGTACTGTTGACAATGCGGTTCTATATCCTCGAGCAAAGCTTGCAAAGTAGGCTAACGGAATTGTGACAGTAAAGTTTTGTTCTGTGATGCATTACCTATCTGTGCTGTCTCTTTTGCAACAACAAAATTCTCGCGAAAGCAAATCTTTTCGCATTCCCCGCCGATTTCATTATTGCGAGGTTCAACTGCATCCTTAAATTTGCGGGAAGATTAAAGGGATTCAAGGGGCTCAATTTATTTGTTGGTCACAACCATTTGAAGACACAAACAATGAAGCCTGGAAAAGCATAAGGGAATTTTTTGTAAAAATGATAGGTTAAAAGGAAATGAAAGTCTACGAAAAGAACTTCTGTCAAAATTAGAAGCTTAACCCAAATCTTATGCATTACGCGTGCAGTGCTTTACCAGTTCATCTACCATCCTCTTGTGCACTTCCTCGGGCGTTTGTGCACATGTACAAGATTAGCCCTGGAATTGTTAGCTGGTCACAGCCCAGGCTTCATTGTCTGTTTCCGTCATATGTACACAGATAATTCCATAAATTCGAGCCACCGAGATTCGTGCTGCCAAAGAAAGAGGCACTCACTCTTCCAGGCTGAGCAGCTGGCAGAGCCGGTGAAGCTGCTCCAGACGCACGACGTGCTCCTCCGCATCGGCTGCGTAGTGCCCATCCTCCGTGCATACCGCCTCTAGGGCCTTGCGCTCTTTCTTGAGCTGCTTGCGAAGGTTCTCCTTCTCCCGACGCTCTTTCTCTCTCTGCACAGACAGATCACGGAAAAGACCGGCACACACACTTTGCAGCATCCGGTGGTCAAACACAAGGCAAGAGAGGCACTGCACAGGGTGCCGTCAAGTTCTTTTTCCACGTACAAAGGCATTTCCACATTGATTCACTCCTGCTATTCATATGAATATTCCCACATTAACTCTGTAACTCTGTATGCATGTCATATTTAGGATTGAAAAGCATGCAGGTCATGCAGGCTTGAGTTACTGAAACAAACTGCCACTAGCCAAGACCTTCATGGCAGATTGAATTAAGCAAAATATCAAGTTAACCAAAGTTAATTTGGTGGACGTTCAATCTATTTGGCCTCTCAATTTTAATGCAATACTTTACATTCCTTTTGTATTTTGGGGAGTAGACGTTTCACACCATGGATAATTATTCCTCACCAAACAGGCTTTTACTGAATGCTTGTCCTGAAGATGCCCATTTACTATACTTAATCTTCTTTCTCGTCAGCACTCATAAAATTTTTTTTTGTAAGTTCATGATATATTTGGGGCCAATTTGCTCAACAGTTTCGAAATGTTTCAGCCTGGAAAGGTGGTACTCAGCATGTGGTTGTTATCACGTGGTTCACGAGCTTCGCAAGTTCCTTTGTGGTTTCACTTTTGGATGGTTGCTTGTGCTCTCACTTCATCGAGCACTGTGAGACAAAGGATTTTTAATCTTTGGAGCTATCAACAATGTCCTGGCAAAGTCCAATGCAGGAGTGTCTGCTGTGGCTGTCTGCCAGAAGATTCCAAGTTGTTTAAAAGCAATCCTCACGAAAAACTATGATGAAAGCATTTCACAGAGAGCCCAGAACGATGTGGTCAGTGTGCACATATAAAAATTGGCTGAAGGCTTAGCTTGGTTAAGCCTGGAAGATTGTGAAAGCAATACCCTTGGCTGCGCCTTGGTTTGGCTGATGGTGTGAACATGGTTGCCCTTTGTTAAACTTATGGCTATACATCATCCGACATAGCGCAAGGCAGCGCGCCGACCACTGCGAGGAGCCGAGCTGCAGCCCCATTTATCCTCCTAGCATGACGTCACACCAGCGAGCGCCCTCTCTCGGTAGCGCCGCAGCAGCGGCGGGCAAGGCTTCGCCTCCACCATCGATGCCGCGAGCTGGGGCCCCGTCTCTCGGTCTGGCGTGACGTCACACGGTCATGTGACGCGCAGCTGTGTAAGGAGGCGCCACGACCCCCGATGGGCCGAAAGTGCGAGCAGTATTGCTTTCGCAATAAAAATGAGTGCCCAATACCAGCCAAGATGGCAACCAGTTGAAGCTCACCTGCTGTCTGGCATCCTCCTCCTGCCGTTCCCGCTCCAGACGTTGTGCTTCCTCACGTTCCTGCCGTTCCTGGAATTGTTACAACAATGCCACATCTCATATCACAGGTGCCAGATGCACAATTTGAATCAAATTGGACATCCTCATGATCTGTTGGTAATCAAGAGAAGCCTCAGGATGGTGCCAGAACATCAAGCAAGCGGGCTTGTCATCAGGGAATGCTTTCCTACACAGTGTTCATAAACCGCGTGTTGCGTAAGTAGGAGTACCTAAGTAGGAGTACCTAAGTAGGAGTGCCAGATGTGCTATATGACATTTCCAGTTAAACTGCTCTCTCATTCACTTAAATTTCTTATGAAGGTAACATCATCCAGTCTGTTTGGTTCAATACCACATTTTCATGCATTGCTTGCTAGTCTCACCACAATAATTTCGAAATGAATGTAATCTGCAGTGACACCTCTGAAAACGTCGATTCCACTGCAATGGAATGGTAGTGCCATCTATCACAACTATGGTGAACACCACGCTTTCACCGTAGCAATGACAGATGGTGCCACCCATTGTTCTGTCACAGCAAAACAGAACATCTTGGAGTGGCATCACTGCAAGCAACACATACTCCAGATTTAGTGCAGACAAAACTGGCAAACAATGCCTGAAAGCATGGTAGCACACCAAGCTCACTGCAAAATGCTAACGCTGTGTGAAATTTGAGACTGAACCTGCCAGTGGTTTAGCAGGATGACTCATGGATACCTGGCACTCCTAGCTGGCAAGAAAAGCAGCAGCTGCTTTGATGAAGACAAGTCCTACAGTCAATCTGTTGGATTCTGACTTGCTGTTGATCATATTAAGGAACAGAAGCCATCTCACAGCCTCCATAATCGATGCTAGCGGGTTCAAGGGTGTTGTTCCTGTTTGGTTCAGGCAATATTATTTTGTTGTATCTTGTATTATGTGAGCAGCTGCTGTATTTTTATACTTCGTATTTATCTTTTAGACGTAGGTGAATATCAGCTTTTTCTAATGTGAAGCAAATATGAAGAGTAAGTATGAAATATCGATTTGAAAGTCAAATGGTGAAATGCAGGCACGTGTATTTACTGCAGGAATAACTATTTTCGTATAATTAGGCACCACACCTGTACTGACTAGTGCAAAAAGAACAGCTATCAGGAACAAATGATTAGCTTTAAACACAAGATCACCTGGTGTCATTAGGAAAAAAAAAAGGAGAGCCAACAGCAGTTCACAGGACAGCTTCCCCAGTGCAATGGTATACCATGTGGTTTGTTGTTTAGACTGCACTAACCTTCGGGTCGGCCCACATTTTTTAATGAATGAATGAATCGACTTTATTTCTCGTCCGAGCGAGGGGAGACTGGGACTAAAGGCACGAAGGCTTGACAGATCTGTGAGGACTGTGAGGTCCCGGGCCCCCACAGTTACAACAGCGGTCACAATCAGTGCAAATGAATCCATATAAAATGTACACACATTTCGCACAAGAGAACAGAATTTCAGTAACGAAAATGATTACAACATTTGTTCATTGGAATGAGGAAGTCGCATAAACATCAGCACAAATGCTATCTTTATGCGCTCTTTGTTAGGTCATACAAGCATACATACAGATGCAATAAAAAGAAAATATAAATAATTTAAGTTAGCGAAAGCAAATGTTGTCGGCGTGTAATAATGCACTAACCTTTTTTTTGAAGGAGCCTTCTGAAACGCTAAAATTTAACAGTTCTCCTACCCTGTTTAATATTTGTATCAACCGATATATGAATGTTTGTTTTCCATAATTTGTTCTTTTTTTCGGTAAGTGTCTGGTATTCCGGGGTAGTGAATAACGAGATATTTCATCAATGTCTATTTTGGTGAATAATTTTCATTTACGTATGATCATCAGAAGCTTCTTATAATATATTCTGTCTGCTCGAAGAAGGGAGTGGTGTTAAAGTAATGGAACTGTTTCAAAGTCTACAAAACAGCCATGGCAATTGCCGTATATACGAAGGATTCGTTTCTGTAAAAGAATGACCTTTGTGTAGTTTGTTTTTGAAGTTGTTCGCCAAACCAGGACCCTGTAGAAGAGTTTAGTGTAAAGGAGAGCACCGTATAATTGTTGTTTGAGCCGAAGCGGAATGCACTGGGTTATCCTCTTAATGATACCGACAGATTAAGAAGGTAAGTGCATAGCATCCTTATATGCGATCCACAAAATAAATGTTCATCAAACCATATGGCTAAGAATTTCTGTTCCTGGACATGGTGAATTGCCATACCATTGAAATAAACGTTAACGTCATTGCGTATGTCCCTGTTACGAGCCCTGAATAAAATGTATGTTGTTTTTGCAGGATTTAATTCAAGACTATTTCTCTCAGCCAAACTGACAAGCAATTTAGATACGCATGAACGCCAACAGAAATTCAGAAGTGTCATTGGATGTAAAAAACGTGTTGGTATCATCAGCATACATTACCAAGTCAGGTGAGTCAGGTTTTCATACAATATAATTTACATAAATTAGGAACAACAGTGGGCCCAGTTTTGAGCCTTGAGGTACACCCTGTTTTACAGGCAAAATGTCAGAGGTAATAGAATTTATCTGAACAAATTGGTTTCGATTTGTTAAATAACTTAATAAATCATTAGCGACGACGCATATTCCATAGAGTTCTAGTTTATGTAACAATAGTTTATGATCGATCGAGTCAAAAGCCTTCCACAAATCTAAAAAAGGTTAAGTGTAGCCTTCTGTTTTTTGATGTTCTCAATTATTTTATCCTCGATACCTAGAAGGGCTTGCTCTGCTGACTTATTCTTTTGGAAACTATATTGGTACTTTGAGATTACATATTGTTTAGTCAAGGAAGACCACAGCCTGTCAACCACGACACTTTCGAAAAGCTTTGAAGATATATTTAAGACCGATATTGGCCTGTAATTTGAGAGTTTTGCACTACCTTTATGGGTTGGTATTACGCGAGCGGTTTTTAGTGCATCTGGAAAAATTCCTGATAATATTGACAAATTAACAATATAAGCTAGAACGGCACTTATTTCGCTTCAGACATATCTGATCGGCTCTGGTTGAATTCCGTCGGGTCCTGCCTAAGCTGTGCTCTTTATTTTGTCTATCAGATTCTGTATCTCAACGGCATCTGTGGGTTGCAGAAAAATGGAGCTGGTCACCAGTGGGATGTCGATTGCACGAACCACTCTTCTTTCGCCTCCTCTCGAGGTACATGAACCAGCATGAACAAAATGTTTGTTCATGTCCGTCATTTGACTTTTGTTCAATGAATTTTTAGAATGCACTACCTGCAGGATCGGCCCATATTTTTGTTTGAGTAAAGTCGCACTTCTAGTTCTGGTTTCAGGAGTGCGCAGTTTGAACAAGCGCATCTGGGTTTCATTTTGTCCTTTTTGGACTAATTATGCATTATTACTGCTTCTGTCATAATTCTAAGCTAACTTGGTACGTCTTTTTCCTTCCAAGCTTCATTGTAATGGCTTTTTGTTGTCCTAGAAGGCCACTAGAAGTTACTACTAAAAGTAATTACTAGAAGTCACAAGAACTGTTACTAGTTGTTACTAGAAGGCACCAAATTATCTAGTCTGATGAGATAGAAGTGGCCAGGTACATGTTTCTAACGAAACCCAAATCCATTTGAAGTCGCCAATGAAAACCTTTGTCTTCAAAACAGCCTCTTAACAACATAGACACTGGTTGCAAACAAACTCTCCAAGGGAGAATGGCTGCTGTATGACTGAATTTCCAAAATCCTTAAGCAAATGGTTGCTGAAAAAAAAATTAAAGGCTCCAGGATAAAAGGTGTTGAAGCACTTGGGCGCAGAAAGAAAGTTAATGTGGAAATGTTTCCTTCTCATGCTTTTTCATCAAGTGACTACAGCTGTGACATAAGAAGCCAACAAACACTGACAACAAGGACAACATAGGGGAAATTACTTGCACTTGCTAAATGAATTAAAGAAATCATAAATTAATCGAAATGAAAGTGAATGAAAAAAAAAAACTTGCTGCAGGTGGGGAGCGATCCCGCGTCTTCGCTTACGCGTGCGATGCTCCACCAACTGAGCTACCGTGGAGCCGTTTTTCCATCTACTTTCTTGGGTATTTATGTGTCCTAGTAAAACCCTGGGAGGGTTAGCCAGCGCCACCCCTCACAAACCTTGGCAGCGGATGTGGAACATCCTTTCTGCCACAGGTGTCATGAGTACGTGATCTTTTTGGGTGAAGGCAACTGGTCAATAAACCCACGCATGCTACCTGAAGGCATCTATGTTGCCGGATTCGAGACCCTCGGTATGTAATAAACGAGAAGAAAGGCGGTTAACCGAGGGGCCCGATTTTTACTAGTGGTATCATAAGAAGCCAACAAACACTGACACCAAGGACAACATAGGGGAAATTACTTGTACCTAATAAATGAACTAAAGAAATGATAAATTAATGGAAATGAAAGTAGATGAAAAAACAATCTGCCGCAGGTGGGGAACAATCCCATGTCTTCATATTACGCGTGCGATGCTCTACCAATTCCCCCCAAAAGATCACATACTCGTGACGTGTGCGGCAGAAAGGATGTTCCACATCCGCCACCAAGGTTTGTGAGTGATGGTGCTGGCTAACACTCCCAGAGTTCTAGTAGGAAACATAAATACCCAAGAAAGTGGATGGGAAAATGGGGCCACGGCAGCTCAATTGGTAAAGCATCGCATGCGTAACGTGTTCGAAAATGTGTTCAGAAAATGCCATTTTCTTTATTGCACATCTGACAAGAAATTTTTTGTAGATACGAAATATATATGACATGGGGGTGGTAAATTCACAACTCGTGTTTGAAAATGCACAAATTTAGGCGCTGGCATAGGGTTCCGTCAATCTTACTTCATTTATTATCAGGCCATATCAGAATGATCATTGTAGCTGGCGATATCAGAGTCACGGGATGTGTCTATAGCACAGAAAACACTGTCATCACTGCCAATGCTTTCATGTAGAAGCAAATAATCTTTTGAGCGTGATCACCCATTCAAATGAAAGTTACGTTTTCATGATGAGCACGGCAACAAGCCACTGGCAGATGCCATTTTTTAAATCTGTGCCAGAGCAACCTCGAAGAACAAAGCATGTAGGTCCCCTAGCTGGCAAGAATGAACTCGCCAGAATGTCAAAATGTATTGGACCAGCCCGGCCTGTCACTTCGAAAGAGTGCACAAACAGGTGGATGAGACAGACTCATCCTTAGCAGTGGTGGCAAGAACAATTATACCGGAGTAAGAATTGCCCACAGCACTTAGAGGGTTAATATTGTCTCTGTAACAAATCATAATTTGCTCTGGAAATTTTTGAGCCACATTGATGCGTCCACAGCTGATGCTGAGCATCCTCTGTGGACGTGGGGGCAGATCTAATATATTGAATCAATTAATAAATGTTGCTGGGGTAAGCCCACAGATCACTGCCTGATTCAACACACAATTATGAGAAAAGCACAAGTCTGCAGTGCCCCAGGTGTACCTTTTCTTCAAGTTCCTGTCGTGCCCTGGCAGCTTCCTGTCGGGCTCGCTTCTGAGCCAGCTTGCGCTCACGCTCTTCCTCTTTAAAGCGTTGCACTCGGGGGTCACAGGCATATGCCGTGTCTGCAAAACACAAAATGGATCTTGTCAAATGAGCCAGTGCATATTTACTGCCTTATTAAGTTCTTTAATTCAGCTCCCAGGGTCAAATTTTATCAAACATTAAAATTCTTCCGCATGACTTCAAGAAGAAGGTTAGGACTTTTTTTATGTGACATTAAAGCAACAAATATTTTATATGTACACAACATGCATAACTTATTAAATATCCCCTACAGTTACAGTGTACACATTTGTTCACACAGCTTCATTTTGCCAATTCTGTTTAGTGGTAGCAAGGAAAGAAAGCCACAGACATTAAAGACTAACTGCAACGAAATTTCACGTTTAGAGATGAGCAGTATGCACTACTGAGAATGAATCCTGGTAAAGTTGCAGGACAGGTAATTGTCTTACTTTGTTACCAGCAGCCTTTAAGTTGACCCTTAGCAGACAATGTGTGAACACTGTGGTTCGTGGTAGAGAACTGCACGGGCCCGAGCGGGTCAGGTAAGCTATCTTTATTGCTGGCCCGGGCCGGGCTTGGGCCAAGGAGCTTCGGGGTCATGCCCTGGCCTCAGACAGGCCCGTAATAGGTCCGGGTCTCCACGAGGCCTGTAATAGGCTGGGTATGCTATCGGTGACTTTTGAAAACTGCCTACTAGGAAAACCTTTATTTCATCAGCGTTAGGCGGGGTGATTAGGCGTGGCTTCTTCAGGCTGGCCAGATGGTCGTCAATCGATGTTTGATGGCGACCTCTTCAGCTCGTTCTATGGCCTGGAGTTGGATGTCCAGCCTAGTACTGCGCAGCATTGCCTCCCATGCTTCAGGTGAGAAAGAGGCCATCAGCTTAGGAGGAGGCTTGTCCTCCTCGCAGTCCCATATTATGTGATTCAGTGTTGCTAGTTCCTCACAGCACCTACGGTGGCTTCAGCTGTGTGAACAGCGATGTACAGCCTGTACTACGGCCAAGGAGGAGAAACGCGCTTACCTCTTTCCCCCCCGCCCTGCCACTCTAGCTATCTCTTGATCACGTGACCTCAACATCGGACATGTTGGTGGACGGCACAAATATTTGGCCAATGTAGCCCAGGCTTTGATGTCGCATGTTAACGCACGAGTATAATGGGTTTACTGGGTTTAAGAACTGCACCGAGACTCGCATTGCCGGCATCAGTATGAATTTCAGTGTGAGCGTCTTCGTCGAAATGAGCAAGTATTGGGGCCGCTTGTAAACGCTTGCACAATTCATTGAACGACTGCTGCTGCTTGTCCGCCCGAATTAAAGGCACATCATCACGTGTAAGCCGTGTCAGAGGCTTAGGAATTCTGGAGAATCCCTCAACGAAGCGCCTATAATATGCGCACAAACTAAGGAAGCATTGGACAGCCTTCTTGTCTGTGGGTGGTGGAAACTCGGTGATGGCAGCTAAGTTGTTGGGGTCTGGTCGGACGCCTATAGGACCAACGACATGGTCAAGAAATTTGAGCTCTTGCAACCCGAAGTAGCATTTTTCAGGCTTGATGGTGAGGCCGGCAATACGGATCACCGCGAGGACACTCTCAAGTTGTGCGAGATGTTCGTCAAATGTGCTCAAGAACACAACGACGTCGTCCAAGTATACGAGGCAGGTTTGCCATTTGAGTTCAGTAAGCACGGCATCCATCATCCGCTGAAAGGTGGCAGGTGCTGAACAGAGACCGAGGGGGAGAACTTAGAACTCATTAGCCCGTCAGATGTCACAAACGTCGTTTTTTTCACAATCCTGTTCATCAACTTCGATTTGCCAGTACCCTAATTTAAGATCCAATGAAGAAAGAAACTTGGAAGGTTGTAGATGATCCAATGCGTCGTCGATGCGTGGCAATGGATAAACATGGCACTTGGTGACACAGTTCAACTTTCTGTAATCTACACAGAATCGTAGTGTGTTGTCTTTCTTTCTGACTAACACTACAGGGGAAACCCACGGGCTTGTGGATGGCTGGATCATGTCGGCTTGGAGCATCTCTTTCACGCGATGCTTGATCGCTTCCCTTTCCACTGGAGATACTCTGTAAGGATACTGACAAACAGGACGTGCAGACTCGTCCATAATAATGCGGTGCTTTGTGATGGACGTGCACATACTTTGGATGACATTGAAAAACAGTCCGCACATTCATTCACGAGACTCAGTAGACGGTCTTTCTGATGGTCTGGCAGAGCAGCATTAATATGAATCCGTTCTTTTAGGCAGGGTAACTTGCTGAGACGATGCCATTTCCAATGTGGCAATGTCAGTAACACCAATGATTTTGCGAAGAAATGCGATTGTTGTTCCTCGCCGTACATGCCGGTACTCGTTGATAAAGTTCGTTAGCAAAACGGCTGAACATTTGTTTCGCACCTGAAGAAGACCTCTGGCTATGCAAATGTGGCGCTCAAGAAGCAGGGGGACGTTTGCCTCAGCAATTCCTTCGGCATCGTCCTCCATGTCACATCGGACAAGGGTAAGCACGCTGCTCTTGGGTGGAAACGTGACATGATCATCAGCTATGCGAAGCGCAATGTCACAGTCGTCATTACTGTTCGCTATGGCTTGCATAACAGTGAAGCTGACTCTAGACTCTTGCAGGTCGATGATGGCACCGTTCGCCTGAAGGAAATCCATGCCGAGTATAAGGTCCTTTGAACATTCAGAAAGAATGACGAAGTTGCCAATGTACGTGAAGCCCAGAATGTTGACTCGTGCTATGCGCAGGCCCAGTGTAGTTATGAGGTGGCCTCCTGCAGTACGAATCTGAGTCCTGGTCCATTGCGTCGAAACTTTGTTCAGTATACGCGCAAGATTCTGGCTCATAACAGACGTGTCCGCACCCGTGTCAATTAACACCGTGACTTCGTGGTCATCTATGGTAACTGGTATATCGCAGGATACTGACACCGAACTACACTGCTTTCTCTGCGTCTCAGTTACGTCATATCGCGGTCGTCGTAGTGGAGGATCTTCAGCTTTCGCCACGTCAGCGACCTCACCTACGCAGGTCGCTGGACTCAGTTTTCCTGGGAGGCAGGGCTGGGTGAGCGATGCCTTGTTGCGCATGGCGTGAAGAGGGGGCTGGAGAACCTGTTTCATATGGGTGATAATGACCAGGGGTCATGGAATCGTGCGGCAAACGATGTCCTGGCGTCTGTGAGGTAGGCTTCAATCACCAGGGGTCGTTCGCCATTGCATGGGCACGGCGCATTCAGTGAAAATCCACGAAGCGCAACTCGGCGGTAAGGTCATGCCCTGTAGAGGTGATCGGCTTCACTGCAATGAAAACACAGTCAGGTCTGCAGTGCGCCATACGTCGATCTTGCGGAGTGGTCGTGTTTCAGCCATGAATGGCATGCAGTGAGGCCTGAAGTCGCCAGTAGCTTGTTCAATGGCGCGCACACCATGAAAGTCTGGGATGTCGCTCACATCATGAAAAATCGGGGACGACGAACTTCGCGCAGCTTCCACATGCGACATGCGAGGTTGTGGCTGCTGTACCTCGTGCTGTGGTGTCTCGCTTCGCTCTGGGACTTGGACTGCCGGCCTGATCTCCTCCCGGACGACCTCAGCCAGAGCAAGTCACGGTACCGATACCGGAGCCACCTGAAGCTTTTGGAGCTCTTCTCGAACAACAAGCCTAATGAGCTCTCGCAAGGCGTCGGCATTGTCCAAGGGTATAGCGAGAGGGTCACACGATAGGGTCGACACGTCGCGGTTGTACTTCCTTGTTTGCTGCTGCAGTGGCTTTTCCATTGATATGGCTTCCGCGAGAAACTCTGCAATGGTCTTTGGTGGGTTGCGTATTAGGGGAACCAAATAACCCTTGCTTGACACCGCGCATCAAGTTCCTGAGCTTCTTTTCTTCCGGCATGGATGAATCTGCGCGTCAGAAAAGTTGGCACATATCTTCGACACACATTGCAATGCTTTCGTTCGGCCACTGTACTCTCGCCTGAATTGCAGATTCAGCTTGCTCCTTGCGATCGAGGCTGGCGTATGTGCTGATTAGCTGCTGGCGGAATTCGTCCCATGTCGATAGGGCTGCCTCACGGTTCTCAAAACATGTCCGCGCATAGTCCTCGAGGGCAAAGTGGGCGCTGCGTAGCTTGCGCTCTGGAGTCCAGCCGCTGAATTCTGCGACACACTCAAAGTGATCGAGCCAGGCCTCTACATCCTCGAAGGTGTCCCTATGGAAGGACGTGGGCATTCGTGGCTGGTTAAGGATGACCTTGGTCCGTGCAGTTAGGAAGAAGACAGAACCGATGTACTCATCCTTCTGACTCGATTGGGTAGAGCCTCGTGCTCAGGTAGCAGTCCTTGAAGTTGACAGCTTGTCCATATGTGAACAAGAGTCAGCTCGACCGGTCTTCGTATTGGGCTTGTAGACGGTGTTCGATCTGGGAGTGGTCGCATGTACCCCACATCTCCACCAGAAAAATGTAACATAGATTGAAGACGGGGTCTTGCAAAATAGACACGTTTAATTAATGTGGGCCAGAAGAAGAGCATGCAGCTTACGCGCTTCGTCGTCTTTCATGGTGCTGACCTTTGCGTGCGTCATCCCGCGGTGCAGGAGCCCTACATCATTGTGTCAATATGCTGTCTTTCCATTTTACCTGTTCATTTTTCAGCAACAACACCATACGAAGTCCTGAAACAGTCAAAACTATCTCTAAAAAACGTCATGTGCCGCGGATGGTATCTTCACAATTATTGAGAATTGCACCATGCTTCGGCTCAAAGGCTCACGGGCCAAAGCGGAATCTTTTGGGCCCAGGTCAGGTACAGGTCAGGTTTGAAACTACCGAGTCTGGCTCAGGCGGACCACCGCATAGCACTTTCGGGCTCAGGCTGGGCCCGGGCCAAAAAGAAACGGCCTGTGCAGTGCTCTAGTTGGCAGCTATAACGCAGGTCCCAGCAAGTCACATATCAGCAAATCAAAGATCAAGTTAAGGAGCCATGTTTTTCTTAATCCTGCATCACCCCTGGTGAGCAATAAAGTTTTCAAAACATGAAGTGCCAATGGTAACGGAACCCAATAAATGTGTTCAGTTTGGAAGGCTCGCCCGTGCACTCACTGGCCTAAACCCCTCATGGTTGTGACTCCTGATGAACTGTGTGTCACAACTCCGACTGTTAGGGCTCCGATAAAAGCAATAGCAAGCAAATGCTGTCGTACTGGCCCTGTGTGATCCAAAGAAGAGTGAAATCACAGAAGCAGATTTCAGTAAAACACCTATGCACACTGCTTAGGAGTTTCAGCAGCCCAATGTGTCCATGCTGCTTCAACCTGGCCATGCCATTTCTCTGTTGCAGCAGAGGCTGCCTCCTTTTTGGGCACGGCTGCCTTCTTGCGAGGGTGATGAATTCGCAACTTGACTGGAGCAGCCCAGAAAGTGAAAAGGATGATGCAGCACAGTCATGGAGCTGATGTAATCACTTGCCTCACATCCCCACCACTGACCCACTTTTTGTTGACTGATGACCTATTTTCGTCCTCTTCGCCTGCTAGTGCTTCCCACCCTTTCCCATATGTTGGCGATTCGCCTGCTAGTGCTTCCCACCCTTTCCCATATGTTGGCGATTACAACTAAGGTTGTGTGTTTTTGCAGTTTATCTAGAGGCAAAACGGGGGGTGCATTTCAGAGTTAGTCATTAACTAAAGCTTTCTTTTATGACAATAAAATTCTCGAGTTTTTAAAACCTTTTTAGGTTTATTCCCTACTGTATTGTACGCTAGTATTGTTACGAGTGGTTGTCATTTTTGATACGCTGACAATTCAGTGGTTGGCGCTTGGGCGATGACCACGAGACAGTGTGGCTATCTGCTGTGCATGGGCTAGCCCTACCGCTGCTGCAGCATTGTGTGCCTTGTCTTGCAAATACATCTGTAGATTATTATCTTTTCAGTCTATTATAATAATGGGCATTATTTACCCGCACCTTGAAAAGTGACTTTGATCACAAGAAAAAAAAATAATAAAATGCAGTATAACGCCAGTAAAAATTTTTTTTATTTACAGATTATACATACATACTTGCCAATGTTTAATAGGTCAGTGCAGTGTGCTGTTTTCAATTTAGATTCAAACATTGAAAACATCCTTTCAATGAATGCGCTGAATACAGGAAAAAGCTGTCCAGAGCAGCATGTGAAAGCACTGACCAGTCTGGCACATGCATCATTGTGATGTGTGGTGCGCGACACGGTGCGGTGATCGGGACGGTCAGGAGCAGACGACACTGAGTGCACGCGCGCCGAGGTGGAAGAAGGAAAACAACGACGCCGAAGAGCGTCCGGCACGAGAACGCGCGGCGCATGAAAAACAACAAAAACAAGAAAAGCAACCAATTAGAAAAGACCAATTAGAAGCAACCAATTAGAAAAGGCGCGGGCGCCGGGCCCGCGCCCGCGCGATTCTCGACCGCATCGACGCGGATCGTGAAGCCACCGCATTTGTGGACGCGGCCCAGTACGGCAGCACATCCTCTTTCGCTATAGCAGTCGTGGACGGCAACGGAACGCTACGATCATCCGCATCGGTTAAAACGAGCAACGGCGCTAAAGCAGAACAAATAGCCGTAGCCATCGCCATGGCAGACCCCACATTTACTTACGTCTTCACAGACTCGCGTGCCGCAATTCGGGCCTACGAATGCGGCAACGTATCTAAAGAAGCAGCGCGTATACTACTAGCGAGCTCAAAAGAGGGCAAACGATGCCTCTCCTGGTTCCCCGCTCACATGGGGAAAGACATTCACCCGCAAAAAGCTAACCTCAATGAAACGGCCCACGACCGTGCGCGAGAACTTGCCCGCCGCGACGGTCCCACGGCGTCTGAGGGGCTGGACATTCAGTTTAATGACCCGCTGCTCACTTACCAAGAAATCACTTCCCACTATCGGAAACGCAGAACCAAATTCCCGCTCCCACAGGCCAAACTCGAACGCGCGCAGGCGGCCGCGTTTCGAATGCTACAAACGGACTCGTATCCGTCACGAGGCCTACTAAGCCACTACAACTCAGAAATCCCGGCAAATTGCCCAGACTGCCCAGAACTTTATTGCTCACTCTCGCACATGCTATGGCACTGTACCGCGTTACCAAAGGGCCCTCTCTCCAGTGAGGCCGAATGGGAAGAAGCCCTCAAAAGCCCGGATCTCAAATGCCAACTCAAGGCCGTCCAGAGGGCCCAAGAACTGGCGGAGCGTCACCACGTTCCCGACTTGGGCGTCGCCTACGGTTTCGGCCGGAGGAGTTCCCCGCCTGGGATCTTCAACGGCTTGAAACTCCTCAGGACTTCAATAAAGTTCTTGACTGACTGACTGACTTAGAAAAGACCACGGGGCGTCAGGCAGCCAATCCAAGAATGCCAAATCGGCCAGACCAGAAGAAAAAGCGTGGTGCGCTGGCAGAAAGGGAGGACACGCAGGGAGACGCCGGGGAGACATCAGGAGAGTCCCAGGAAGCGACGGCAGGAGGAGGTCAACCACCGGAGCGGGCGTTGAAGACGGGCTGTCGGGTTACGGACCCGAGCCCACCAGGACTTCACCCGACCGGGGCCTCCTGCCAACCTGTTCCTGTGCGTCGCCCGTCTACCCGAGCGTGCCGCCAGCTGCCCGGCCAGAACGCCACCCCCGTCTGTCGTGCCGCCTGCTGCCGAGGCCGGCGTTCGAGCTTCTGCGCCCGTGGGCAGCACGAGAACAGTCGGGCTACGGGCCTGAGTTCTACGCCAGCTGTCCGGCCAGAATGCCGACACCGTCTACTCGCGCCACCAAGCCGCCTGCTTTTTCTCGCCAAGCCAGGGCGGGCGCACTCTGGTCGCCCGGTCGGTCAGCTTACACCGCGACCCATGGTGAGACCGGCACCACTCCTTTCGCCTGCTTGTCGCCGCGTCGCCACGTCGAGACTGTGACGCGTCCCCGCCCTCGTGGCAAGCCCGGACTCGCGCACCCGTTAACCTCATGCAAGCCCTATGTGTGTTTTTTTTGCCGCAATGTCTTCTTGAGTGTTTATTTTAGACATGCTTTCCATTTCCTTCTATTTGCTTTATGCCTCTTTTTAGTTTGATTAAAAGTCTTTGTGTGTGTGTTCAAACCAACGGCTTTGTCCTCAATTGGGTTCTCGGAGGCTCCGCCTAAGAGAACCAACCGAACCAATGAGTACACGAACCTTTGCCCCATATTAGGGTCATCACAATCATCCAGAAAACTAGGGGCTCCATGATTTTTTCAATGGCATAAATTTACACCTTATATTCAGAACTCTCTTGCCAGCCAGGTGGTGTTATGCTCTGATGGTAAAACGTCAGGAAACAACTGCTCCTATGTATCGAATACGACTGGCAGTTCCTTCTTCACGTTTGGATTCACAACTTGAGCACTGTACTAGAATGACTCGCTGGTGCAGCAGAAGTTGCAAGGGATGCTTTCCTGCATGGCATGGCTACATTTTTCTAGAAAGCTAGAGCACAAGTCTTGGAAGCTATAAATAATGACCTCACAATGATTCTCTATAGTCTATAACTTCAAGCATGTAGTCAATTTCCGCCCCAGTGATGTTGAAGATGCATCATACCATTGACTTAGAAGCAGATCCAGGCACACAGCAAAGACACAGTACACATGATGCAAAAGAGTAGATTCAGCTTCTAGTTCCTTAATAACTAAGAGCACCTCTGACTTTTTCACTGGGAACCTGAGCTTGAGCATTTTGCTGTCATGGTGAACACCTTCTGCTTCTCATACTTTTTCTGGAAATGTAGTCACAGCATAGTGACACTGAACACAACTGAGGGCCCCAACATTTGTAGGTTCTTGGATAACTCCAAATAGTAAATGTACTTACTGGTAAGTGTTTGTCGAATTAATTCGAAAATGCAGAACACTGATCATAATCCAGAATGCTAAGCTACGTCGAACGAATGCTAAATGCTATTACATGAAAAGCATTCCCAACATCAATGGAAAACAATATACAATGCTAAGCTCCCTTGATTATATGTTAAATGCTATTACAATAGGAAAATTGACAAAATCGGATTGAAAGAAAACACAATAGCAATGTGCATTAAAACCAAGTGAAGAACCCATAAAAACAGTATGGCAGATGAAAACATAAATACCACGCACCGACAAGCTGGCGGATGCGTTGCATCTCCTCCCGCTTGCGCTTCTGCCGCGCTGCCCGGTTCTGCTTCTCAATCCAGCGGCGCTCTTCACGGCTGAACAAAGGAAGTGCGTGCTCACACTATGCCGCTATTCTGGCATGAAATTTTTAAAAGTATTAGGAATAGATGCGAGACATTAATTACAACATGTTGAAAACCACATATCATATGTAGATTTACTTGCATTTAAATTAAGATGTGCTTCTAAGCTCCCTTTAGTTAAAATAAAGCACCACTCTATAACAAGGTGATGCGCAATGTACCTTTTTACATTGTTGTAAACTCTTCAGTGACATTTTATTCCTTAATTTTTTCTTTATAAATGGCTTAATGTATGGAGATCGAAGTGCCTCCCCCCGTGCCTCGTTCCCCAGCTCGCGCGTTGTGCTTAGCTCGATTTCCGGGAACCGCCGCCATAACGGCAACATGGCGGACATGGCTAGTGCACCGGAGCTAATTTCTCGCACAAACCATGCTTCTCTTTCCCCGGCTCGAATCACTGTGCAAGCGTCACCGGAATGCGCGCTGATTGGCCTCCCGAGTGGCAGCCCCCGGGTGCTCTCTCCACCCGAGCTCTCATTTGCTGAGCGCTTCATCGCCACGGCAGATGCTCACAGCATATGCTCAGGGGTAGCACACTCTCAAGTTCAACAAATGGCCACAGAGGATGAACAAATTTATTGCGCGCCACTGCTAATAAAACTTTCATAGTAGAAACCCTTAGGGATGCCTGCATTAGTTCCAATATCTCCCACTAGAGGTGCCGTAATAAGTGAAATTTCATCTTACAAACTTTGTCCCACAATTATCCAAGCATTCTTATGACAAAATATTAGATATTGTACTATTTATTAGTAAGTTTATTGTTTTTTGTCATTATAAACATAAATAGTGTTCAACATCATCAATCTTCCACATAACCTCTGGCCTGGATTTCAAATTTTGAGCGGCATTTTCGAGTGCGTAGTGGCACGGATGCATTCGTTTGTACATTCAGACTGGTTGCTTCTTTGTTGCTAAAACTATTTTATTGCACTTCAATGTCTTGCATTATTTAACTTGGGGTGAAGTGACTTGTTCGCAAGAGGACATGTAAGCCCGAAAGCTAGGTTTCGGTCATGAGCCATTCGGAACAAGTCTTCATCGAAACGGGAGCTAGATTCTGCTGCAGCTGACAACGGCAATAATGGTGAGTCGTTTAACATTGCTGCTTGAATCGTTATATAATATTTGTCTCATTAACTTACAGGAGGAGACAAGCTAACAAACTAGATTCCACATTACATATGGGCAGCCAGGACCGTCCGTTGCTGTTTCCTAAATAAACCTTTAGTTGCGAGGTCATCGTTTAACAAACACAATCAGGAAAGAAAGAGAGAGCGATATTGCAACGCGCATCAGATTTTTCACCTTATTGTAGCCGTGGTCACAGGTGACTGAGTAGCCCTATCAACATATATGTATAAAACTTTTCTTTGAGTGCGCTGGCAACTTCTTTCGTCCACAAAACCGAACAATCATTTTCTAAAATGAAGTGAAAGTGCATAATTTAATGTATTAAGCACTTGGCAAGCATTATAATTATTCACCCATAATTCGTATTTGTTGGTTCCAAATGTTCTTGCTGTTCAGTTTGGTTTACCTCAGGGCATTTATTCTTGCAGTAGTGAAGTGGTGCACCATGTTTGTGCAGAAAAATAATGCATCAGTTCTAATAGCTTCATGACTTTCATGCATTTGCTTGTGGAACCAGCAGTGTGATCTCTTCTAGTGTATAAATGAACGCACAAATGTTCTCATTTGTGATCTTAATAATACTTAAGCTGTTGACATGCATTGTAGTTAGGCAGACATCAATTTTATGGACAGTAGCAATATTTATTTAACATGCTGCTTAAGCACCCTAGAACAGGCAGTGTACATTTTCATGTATTCTGTAGTTGCAAACCATTGCAATATATATGTCACACCTTTTTGCAATGTCACACCTTCTTGCATTTCATATTGCAAAATTGTGCTTTTTCAATTTCTTCAAAATTTCTGTTCCAGACATGCAGCAATGAGGATGGCATCAGTACAAAGCAACGCACTCCACACACTAAACAGAAGCTGCTGCCTCCTACAACAAGGCCATTGTGTGGACTTTGGCTGCTACTACAAGGTAAACAACACCTGGTTCAGAAATAAATATGCTTGATATATGCTGCATTGGCTTGCTAGTCTTGAGATACATGTCATTTGTTTGCAGCAGATATGAATGTTTGTTCATATTTATGGTTCATTATAATTGGTTCAAACATAAAAGAAAACACTACATGAGTTTGGATAATCTCTGCTGTATCTCATGTGTCACCGTTCTGCCCCAACAGAGTCCATGCCAAGCATATCTTGGTCATCACAGGAGCTCCTATCCACACCAACAGAAAGGGGCTGGAGCCGAATTTGCAAGGATTTTACACAACAAACAAAGAAGCGCATGCATAAGAATTTTCATGAGATATCAAGTCTACGAACGACTGTTTCAAGAGTAAAAGAGCCTCCGCCATCATTCCACCAGTACGGATATTGGCCGAGTCATCCAGGTACCTCAACAACAAAAATTCTGTGTCTTCAGATGTACCTACAACCTCTGAACAAGCACAGACGACGCTGGCCAGAAGAGTTCTGTCAGCTTGCCCTTCCTTAATGAGCTTCCTGGCCTTGCCAAATTCCATTTGTGCCAAGTATAATTTTTTTTTCCAATGAATGCAAGCTTTTTCATCCCACATTCTTGTTAGAGATCATTCCTCTTTCTCATCCAAACATTAAAGGTCAACTGATTCCTTGCTCATACTTAATACCAGTCATTGTCTAGTAGCATAACATCCATAGCAGTATTTTCTAATGTACGTTGCCATGTGCAATTCCTCTCCTGAAATAGCTGACGTGGCATTCGTGCATGTCTTGCATTAACCTTTACACTGTGTGATATGTAGCATTTAACTTTTCTTAATGTTTTTGCTTTCAGTGCTTGCCAGGTATAGTGGGTTCCTTCTTGAATGCAAGCTTTCTCATTCCCATATTGAATTCCTAGTCTGGTTCAGAATTGCTATTCTTGCACGACAGCCTGTGTTCTTGGAAGGGGCAACCGGAAGGGGCTGAGCCGAATTTGCAAGGCTTTTACACCACGAACAAAGAAGCGGAAGAACAAGAATTTGGATGAGATATCAAGCCTGTAGAGGACTGTGTAAAGACTGGAAAGAGCTTAAGTTACTATTCCACCAGCATGGACATTTGGCCGAGTCATCCAGGAAACTCAAAAAGGACTTTCTAGAAATTCTTCGTGTTCAGATACACCTGCAACTTCTGACCAAGCACGGACGACGCTGGCCCAAAGAGTTGCATCAGTTTGCCCTTAATCAGCTTCTTGGCCATGTCAATTCCATTTGTGCCGAGTGTAATATTTTTTTCTACAAATGCAAGCTTTTTCATTGCCCATTCTCATTAGAGATCATTCATCCCCATCCAAACATAAAGGTCAACCAATTCTTCGCTCATACTTAATACCAGTCATTGTCTAGTAGTGTAACATATCTGTAGCAGTATCTTCTAGTGTATGTGGTCATGCACAATTACTCTCCTGAAATAGCTGATGCAGCATCGGCATGTGTCTTGCATTAACCTAAGCACCGTGTGCGATGCACCATTTTACTTTTTTTTACGTTTTTAGCCTTCAATGCTTGCAGAGCAGAGTGGCTTCTCTCTTGAATGCAAGCTTTCTCATTTTCCACATTCCTAGTCTCGTTGATGATTGCTCTTCTTCCTCAATAGCCTGGGTCTTTGCGCAAGCTACACTGAAGTGATTGATTGCAGAATCTGGTTTTGATGCCCCACTTGGTTGTGGTCGCCGTGTTGCACTGGAAAGCAGTCTCTCGAAGTAAGCATTTGCTCCTGCGGTTCGCACAGCGACATAGACTCCCAGTACTGTATACACGCACCGTAACTGGTGCTCCCCAGTCGTTCTTTCCTGCTGCAGTCATGGGCAAATTGTGCTTGTGGCCTTCGTCGGCCGTGATTTGCCGAGAACGGAGACCAGCGTATGTGCTTACATGGTTCGAAGTGTACGAAGTTGACAGCCACATGCATGAAAAGGCCTGCAAAAGTGGCTGCTAAAGGTGATGTCCATGGAACCGATTTGTCCATATTGAGACAAAATGGGGCAACAAGTGCAAGCCATACGTTAGTGGCCCCCCAAAGAAAAGAAACGTGCAGGTTGGAAAGGAGTTAATGCTGAAATACCGGGTGTCCATGTCGCTGTGTTGGTTGCGGCAGCAGATGCCTGCGTCACCTGATTGCTTCGCAATGGAAGTTTCTCATCTTCAACGGCAACTGTCAGTTCAAACAGGTATGACGCTCTGTCCAATCTGTTGGCACTGCTGGTTGTCGCTTGTTGCCAGACCACCACGTGCGACGAAGGCAAGCACTATGCCTGTAAGTCGGCGGCTGAATGTATCCTAAGAGACCCGTGTATGTGAATGCCCACTGCTGCCATATGGCTCAAAGTCAATGTATAATGTATTATGTGAACCTCATGCGGTGATTGATTGCTATTTAATTTCGCTATTATGTCACTTGGTTACGGTTGCCTTGTTATCTTTCTCGAATATGGCAGCCTGGTCAGTTGCATTGGGAAGCAGTCTCTCTAAGTAAGCATTTGCTCCTGCAGTCTGCATAGCAAGATAGACTCCGAATTTACACACACCATGATTCGTGCTCCCCGTTCACCCTTTCCTGCTGCAGCCATGGGCAAATTGTGCCTGTGGCCTTTCTCGGTCCCGATTAAGCATGCACGGAGACCAGCAAACGTGCTTACATGGTGCGATGTGTATGAAGTTGATAGCCCCATGGGTAGAAAGCCCCGCAAAAGTGGCTGAAGAAGGTTATTATGCCCACGGAAGCGACTTGTCCATATCGAGACAAAGTGGGACGCCAAGTGTGAGTCACATATTACCGGCAGGTACAACAACACACATCATGCTTTCCTTTTTCTTTTTGTACAAGGCTAAGGAATTTGTTGATGGGTAAACAACAGTCAAGGCTACATATGGACTATGAGAGACATTGTGCAGAGCAATGAACTAATTCCGGCCACCGTAGGCAAAACATTTGTGTATTTATGGTCAGATGCAAATCCTAGCTGGTCAAAAATAATGAGCCGCCACCCACAAAAGCATTTCCAATAATCTACCATGCAGCTCAAGGATCTCTCAGTTATTCACAGTATTCTTCAGAGAAATCACAAATATCAAGAGCCTAGAATGTCGAACCTCCACTATTGCCACCGAGACCTCTCCACATTCTAGGTGCAAATACTCTACCGTGATACTTTTGCAAGCCCCTCAGCATGCCGCTGTTAGAAGACTGTTGGCAAAGTCTCGTGCATCATGTGACAGTGCAGCACGTCTCTTGTGCATGCGCATGAGACAGCGCTCGGGCACTTAGTCTAATCGGAAGTCATAGTGTGTCTGCCGATCACTGGGACCATGAGAGAGGAGTCTTCAGTGAAGAGATGCTGTTGTCTGCAGAAGGATCTATTGAACTCCACTTGCCATTTGTGCAATACAGTGAAACCCCATTTATAATGAATGAATGTTTGATGTTTAAAGGTGCAAGGGCCAGGTACGGCCAAAGAGCACCATGCTAGTGTTAATGAGTTCGCAGTGGACTGATGGGTTCTGTGAAGTTATGTGGCGTGGCTGTAAAGGGACCAAAAAGAATTGGCGTAAATTGCATAAAATGTACATGTAATAAAATTATGGCAATCACTAATGACGTGTACTATGAACATTAAAATGCATTGTGAAGGAATGATGCAATATACAAAATATGAGATGCTAAAATTGGCTAGAGCACAATTGCCTCACCAGAGCCCTTGAAACACAAGGGCCTAGAGACATGTGCTATATGGTTCTTCACCAAGAAACATAGCCGGACGTAGAGGGATGCAATAGCGATATGCAAAAGGAAAATGTTTCCTCCTGTCTCTTTTGGCTTCCCGACACTCCACAAAGATGTGGAGGACGGTCAGCCTTTCACCACATCTATCACAGCTTGGAGGTTCGTTACCAGTCAAAAGAAAGTTATGTGTGCCAAATGTGTGGCAAATGTGTGTCCTATTTTTAGTCTGGTGAATAGGACATCTGTTCTTCATGTTTTCGCAGTCGGGTGCCAGAAACGTAACTTCGGCTTAACTATGTGAAGCTTACTACTAGTTTCAGCGTCTCACAAACGTTCCCAGTGGCTTCGCAGTTTGTTTCGTAGGAAAGGCTTCATGTCTGTGGCAGGGACAGCAGCAGAACGAATAACCTGTGATGCTACTGAATTGATGATCTCGTCAGCAAGCACATTACCCTCGATTCCTCTATGGTCAGCAACCCAGCATATTACTACATGTCTATGCAATAAATAGATGTTGCATAAGAGTGAGTAGAGTTCATTGAAGACAGGATTTGTGTGCTTTTACAAGACTTAACGAGTCTGAGAATATGATTGCTCTGTCAAGTTTTAATTTCTTTACATGTTTTACTGCAGACAGTACTGCATAGGCTTCTGCAGTGAAGATACTTGTTAGGGGGTTCAACACATTTTTGGCACCAACGTTCAGTACAGTGCCAAACTGTGACCGTATGATCAATTCCGGCAGCTAGATACCATGTAAACAAGAAAATTCACGAGACAGACACGATCGGCAACAGTATATAGATCTCTGCCGTGAAAGCTTCACCGCAATACTCGCCCGCCTGTCTCACGTGAAAACACCAGTGCGCACTCAGTTTCTCATTTCGGTACCAACAAATCTTCTCCGGGGTCGTCGCACGCGGTGTTCACAGGTATCACAGGCGCAGGTGCCGTTTTCGCACCATGAAAATGAATGCTGTGGCATACGAGCAAAGAATTGGCCAATATTTATATAAGAAAAGAAAACAAATGGAGGTGCCTTATGTTTCTCTGAACCGATCCCAATAAATTTGGTTTCATTGCGATAAACATCTTTGCCTATCTGTTTCACAGCGCATGGTGCCGTTGGAAGCGTAGCACATGCTTTTAACAGGCAATAACTGAAACACGACGCCGTTCCCTGCTTCAGACTGCGATCATATACATTTTCCGGCCGCTGGATCCCACGTGAATAAGAAAAAGTGCAAGGTGCAGGCGATCTAGAACAGTGTATAACTGCCCGTCTCATGCAAAAACGACGGTGCGCACAGTTTTTTATTTCGGTACTGGCAAATTTCCAGCTGGGTCGTTGCATGCCGCATTTACGGCTATCACAGCCAAACCTGTTGCGTATCGCTTTGGCGGCATCCAGCGTCACCCACCAGCTCGATTTCGTTTCACTTCCTCATCACCCTCTTAAAACACCATGCAATAGGAAAACAACAAAAGATGTCTCGGGCTGCCGCAGCACCACCAGCTCCACGTGCATTGGCATCTCGTGCCGCAATGATCTGCACGACGCTTCGCATTAGGTATATGTCGACAATAGTTGAGCCTGTCGAATTTTTTTTAGTTACTTCGGATCGTACGTTTTCCCGGTTAGTACGTCCTTTCTCGCGTTTTTTTCGAAGACGTATGGATGAGGTCCTACTGTACATAAAAGTGCAATTGTGAACTTGCTCTGCAGTCTGTTTCTAACGATGGAGTAGTCCAAGTGTACAATTTGAATCATGAATTAAGCCCCTTTTGAGAATGCAGTTGAACCTAGAAATGAAACAAGGCGGTGCAGTAATTCCAAAATTGTTCGCATTTAAGTTTCTGAACACTGTACAGAAACATGATGGCGATTTGCACGTTGTATCAACAATTTTCACCCGCCAATACAGGCAGTCAAGCGTTGCGCAATAGCGAGTGTGCGCACAGAATGCCTGTGGCATCCGTTTGGAGTGTACTCTAGTCCACCTTCGGCTTGCACCAGTGCTGCCATGCGTGCACTGTGGGCCCTATATGAAGCTCTACTATAGTGTTACACAGAAGTTTCATGACCAGATGAAAAGTATTGAAGGAACCTGTTTCCACCTTTTCATTCCTATCCTTCTCGCCTATGATGACCGCATAGAAACAGCAAAAACAAGTCAGACGATGCTCTGATGAAGTTCACGATGTAAGTGGCCCTGCTATTCGCTCAAAGTGCCAGCATGCTGAGGGGTGCCTTACAATGGGCTGTTGCTATGGCAATGGTGCACTGACACGGCAGGTGGCGTGCTTGCCTGCTATGCTTGCTTCAAAGTTGATTCGCCATTCTATTGGCGTGCTTGCCTGCTATGCTTGCTTCAAAGTTGATTCGCCATTCTATTGTTGATCCTACCGTTATCACAAGCAGTGGTTATGACACTTGTTTTAAGAAGATTAAAACTAGACTCGCATATGGAAAGCAAAGTGTAATCATTATCTGATGATGTGGCAAGAAAGGGGAAGTACTTGTTGCAATGATCAGAGCTGGCATGCGAGACGGCGATCTGATTGCGCCTGTGTCACACAATCCCACACTGCGTTGGCAGTTTAGCAAAGCCCTACGTTGTGGAGTCTTGAACCATGTGATGATGCAGACGTTGTGCATGTCATTTTATTTAGCAAACCATACCGGACAATAGACGGTGCGCCGGAATTTGTTCGCACGACTCTCCACGCACTGTCAGTTCTTGCACTCTAGATTCCGTTTTGAGACTAGGTACGCCTATGATGTCCTTATTAGCAGAGACAGCATACTCGCTTAGAAATTTAGATACGTTAATGATGTGGGACTGTGTCCACGGGTTACAATTAGTGTTGAACACGATGTGGAAGTGTGTATGCATGGTCAACCGTGGCAAGTTTTATGGCGCAGGTGCCGTTTTCGCACCATGAAAATGAATGCTGTGGCATACGAGCAAAGAATTGGCCAATATTTATATAAGAAAAGAAAACAAATGGAGGTGCCTTATGTTTCTCTGAACCGATCCCAATAAATTTGGTTTCATTGTGTTTACCAGAAGCTCAGCTTCATTCTAAAGCTTTTCTTTTGCTCACAGGTTCAAAAACATTTGCAAAACATTGAACATGATTTTCTCAGCTTTTCTTTTTTATGTGAAGTGCCTCAGGCGTTTCCATGTGCACATTTAAACAAACTTGGTATCATCCTTTTCAGTAATAACTCAACCACAGGCTAAAGCTTTCCCTTCTTTTCTTTTATAACCTTGATACAATTGTACCGTAAAACAAACCGTATCCGTTTAAACACTAGTTTTGTTTTAAAGGAGTAAAGTCAAATCCCCGACTCAGAGGCCATTGACCATAATGTGTTTTGTATTCGCATAAACCGTACCAGCTTATTCCGTGCATATCGGTTAATAAGTAATGTTTCCACTTTTCGTCGCACAAACGCGGCGGTGCATCGTTTCTATCGGGTCGCCCGGCCGAACAACAAGCCTCAGAGATCGGAACCATGGATTTATTTAAGGTACCTTACAGGCCTGTCAGGCATTGTGTAAAGGGGGGCAAAAAATCCGAACAATGCATACACAACCAGATGAACATGAAGAAAGTACAATACATGGTAAATAAAAATTTGTGCATATAATAGCAGTAAAGAAGAGGAGGCTAAGCAATGCGGAAATATCGAGAAGAAATATGGTACAGAATGCACACGACAACATAAAAAGCGCATGGCGCATGAATAAGTGCACAATTCATCAAGCATGTTATAGCAAATGTAAAAAAAGGGGGGGGGGAACGAATGGATCAGAACAACAGCCTCCAAGCGCCCTGTGTGTTTGCGTGTGAAGCCACATCAACATCATTTCGGCGCCGAGCCAGAGAGTGTTTTGGCGTCGTGCAAACAAGGACTCGCCTCATGCCAAAGCTCGGAAGAAAAAGAAGCCAGATGCTCAGCATAGAAGAAAAATTAGACATTGTCCGTACTATCGAATGTGACATGAATAAGTCGGCGCTGGCACGTGACAGGGATCAGCTGTTGACTACGGTGTGTGGCATTTGGAATGTAAAAAAGTTGTTCGGCAGTGCTGCTGCGACCGCGAAGAAATGTCGGCTACGAGGTTAGACTTTTTGCCATTGTTGCCTCTGCTGTAGCCGAAGTGTCGCCTAGCGACAGTGATGAGCATGGCAAGGAAAGGGACAGCACGGGCGATCCAGGCCCGACAGTGGCTGAAGCTGCGCGTTACGTCAGCCTTGTGAATGCAATCGTCACGACGAGAACAGCACCCCGCAATGAAAAAGGCGCCCGTGACATCCGCAGCGCTACCACACCAGTGCACGGAGAATATGAAATGCCAACGAGGAATTTGCCATGCAAGTGTTTGCCGGGAAGAGGGGGCTGGGGGGGCTGAAAAGCTGGCTCGCAGCTTAAGTTTGAGGCCACAGTTGTCACTGTTAGGCCGCTGCGGCATCAAAGGAAAATAACACTTTTGCCATGCGAAGTGAATAAATACTGCATGTTTTTTCCCCTTTCATTGCGCTCTCTCAGAGTTTCGTTTTTGACAGGTAAGTGGGCGATCTTTGGTTAAGCAGTACTACTGTTCAGTATGTACTTTTTCCGAGCTCAGGCCAACTACGGTATAACGAGGTTTCACTGTAGTTAGGTGATATGTAAGCTAGGTAATTTTTCATCTCCAAGTTCAAAATTATTTTTGGTAACTAAAATAGGTCTATAAAAACTCTGTGAACTTTAGCCTGTGTGGTGGGCCTTTCAGAATAAGTACATTATTTCTGAAAAATAGCTATTCGAATAATAAATTACTATAACGACCCGTAATAAACTACCTAATAGTAATATGACACTGTCATACCTTCCTTTCTAGATGAGATATTTGAAATCTGTTTGCACATTTGAAATCTCCATTCAATGAGGCCCCCGTATGCCAAATTCATTAAGGTAAGTTGACAAATTAAAATAAAAATTTTAGGTCTGTCGTCTCCTCATTGAGGCTCCTCGCAACTCTTTCACATGGAACTTTGTACTGTAGAACCTCGTTGATACACTCCCGTTATGTACGTTTTCTCGGCGCGAGCGTTCGCAATCGAGAATGCCAAAAATGACCCAGTAGAGTTACGCAAATTTTTTTTACGGGCCCACGCGTTCCTGGAAAGCATGATTTTTCAGCAGCAATGTTCAATACGTTGCTAAACTGCGATCGTATGATACGTTTTCGGGCCGCTAGATTCCATGTAAACAAGAAAATGCGTGAGCGGTCGAGAACAATATATGGTTGCCCGCCGCAGCAGCTTCACCGCAATACTCGCCCGCCCGTCTCACATGAAAACACCGGTGTGCAATGTTTCTTATTTCGGTACCAGCAGATCTTCTCCGAGGTAGTCGCATGCGGCATTCAAAGCTATTACCGCCAATCCTATTGTGATAAGCATCTTCGCCCATATGTTTCACAGCGCATGGTGCCATCGGAAGCATAGCGCAAGCTGTTAACAGGCGGTAACAGAAACGCGCCGCCATTCCCTACTGCAGATTGCGATTGTATATGTTTTCTAGATGCTAGATACCACGGGAACAAGAAAAGGCATGACTGAGAACGGTATATAGCCGCCCGTCTCACGTGAAAATGCCAGCGCACCATTCTGGTACCAGCAAATCTCCGCCTGGGTCATCGCACGCCACATTTACAGCTATCGCCACCAAACCTATTGCGATAAGCATCTTCACCTATCTGTTTTACAATGCGTGGCGCGTAGTGTCATTGGTAGCGTGCTGCATGCTTTCAGTAGGCGATCATCCACATGAGCTGCCGTTCAATGCTGCAGGCGTCGCGATGTGGGCATCACGTTTCGCTCTGGTGGCATCCGGCGTTGCCTAACAGCTCGATTTCGTTTTGGTTTCCTGTCACCCTCTTAAAACACCACACAACAGGAAAACAACAAAACATGTCTCGGGCTGCCATAGCACCACCAGCTCCACGCACGTCGGCGTCTCGTGCCACAACGATCTGCGCGATGCTCTGGATTTAGTTAGTACGTCATTTTTCGAGCTTTCTTTTTTTTTCTAAAAACATATGAACGTATCTACTGTATTACAGACAAATGTTTTGCTGCTTGAGTAACAGGACATTTTTGCATGCTCCCAAGAAAGTCGAATAATCGGGATTCCACTGTAGTGCTTGACCCTTAGTTTATGGGCAAAAGTTAACCCACAATAAACCAATTCTTACACTGTCCGTCTCTGGTGGCTACTACAATATGTGAGCACGAGGACGAGCAATGGAGTGAGCCTGCTTACTTCTCGCCTTTCTCTTTCTCCTCTTCATCCAGGTACGAGTACTCGCGCCAGGAGTCAAAGCTGTACCTGCGCACGAGCAAATGACGTAGCGATGATTCGCACCACAGCTCAGAATGGCCTCCATTTTGTTAAACAGCAGCTATAAACAGCACAACACAGGACACAGCAAAATAAACACACAGCAATATAACCACAGTGTTCAAATGCTCACAGAAGTGATTTTTTTCTCTCTTTATATGCATGTACAGAAGTGAATGAAAAGGTTTAATTACTGCTCCAAGAATTCTTTGTATTCTTTGCAACTTCAGGCACTTTGACTCTCTCTCTCTGTCTGTCTGTGTCTGTCTGTCTGTCTGTGTCTGCCTGCCTGCCTGCCTGCCTGTCTGTCTGTCTAGCCTCCCACACTGCCATTATGGCAGTGCCTACCAACTTGAGCCGCTGGGTATAGGCATGCGTTGGCAATGCCGTCGTGGTAGCAGCATCGTCGTCATTAGAACTTCGTCATCTGACCCTCACCCCTGATGCTCGCGTACTACCTGCACTCCAGCGATGTGGTGCACATAAAAAGATCCGGGCACCTCGGCTGTAGAACATCGGGTGGTGGTTGCCACCGCATGAACTGCGATTCAAAAGCAAATTTCCCGCAAGCGTTGATTTCCGATCACCGGACAGCAACGTGCCGCCTCCTCATTCCTCTCCAAGCTCACGCGGGACTTTCAAGGCCTTTCTCATATTTATCGGGCCATTTAATCAAGCAACGAGGTCTGCTCCTTTGTGCTGCACATAAAGTCTTGGTACAACAACACTGTGCCAAACTCCAGCGCGGCAGCATCATTACAGCGAGTTGCGTTGATGAACCTGATTTTTGACGATAACAAGGAAGCACTTTGAAGGTTACAGCTTCATTGAAAAGAGCATCAACTTGAACTCTGCTTTCCTCAGGGACTCGAGGATGGCGTACTACTGGGTGCAAAGGAAGAGGAACGTGTTTGCAATGATCGAGAAGCTAGGCAGGCCTACGCCCTTTCTAGCCCTCAACATGTCCAGCTCAACAAGGAGTGCCAGCTCAAAGTCGCCGAAAGAGTCAGAGAGCTGGTCAAAGCGCACCGTCACACAGGGTTGACGCCATAGCCATCCTACCTGCAAAATGCTTCGCATAACTTCTGATTTTCCCAGTACGTGGGATTTGCATAACTTCACTTAGGTACAGTCAATAAGTACTAGTACTTATTTAAGAAAAGAAGGCAAAAAACAAGCAAATTTTTTTTCCCTCTGAGGGCTTGTTGTCACTTCATGCTACCTTTTGCTGCCAGAGGTAGAACTTACGTGCATATATACAACTTCAAGCTGAGAACTTGCTGAGAACTAAAAAATTTCTTTTTGTTACCCTGCACTGATGAGCTGTCGTACACGAGTCAAAAGCCTGCATGATGTGGGCTTTTCTTTTTCTTTATTTGTGGCACTGGGGCACTTTCTGGGAAAATTTATGGCTGTGTCTGTACAATTAGGAGGATTGGTCAGAATTTGGGAGTCACCCGGACAAATACGGAGAGTTAGCAGGTCTGCCATTGCATCCATTGTGCCCAATCATGAACAGTGAACCGTATCGTGTAGACTGTGGGAGGCTCTTTGTATCCATCTCTTCCAAAATTTTTTGCTTGTTCTGGAATACAGTCAAACCTCAACAAAACGAACCTCGATGTAACGAAATTTGCAACTGTTAACGAAGTATTTTCATTTCCCGATCTTAGTTGCATTGAAAACTGCATACTTGTTGCTATTTAATAAAGTAGTTTCATCACATGGTTTTGACTTAACGAAGTTTTCGGCCATTTTGAGCATGTACTTGGAGCCTGTATGACTTCAGCAAAAATTTATGAAAATGTTGGCTGAAGCAAAAGTTACTTCAAGTGCCCTTCTACACGAAAAGTTTGAGTGGCAATACCGATTTGAAAGCGCACGCGCTAGTACGTGGTAGGTAGGAAACACTGCAGCGCCATCTGTCATGTTTGTAAACAACTTGTGGAGGCTGCAGGGCATGCAGCAGCTTGTAGTGCTCGGAGAAACACGAGTGCTGACAATTCCTTCTGCGCAAGGGAGATGGGGAGGGAGTGCGTGCATGGCGACGAGATCGAGCACGTACTGGGCGACGAGAAAGGGGGGCTTCTCCTCCTGGTGCATGCGTCTCCCCCTCTTGTGCGTCCGTGCGTGGGCCACATGCCGAAATGGTTGGTGCCTTCATGCGCATTTTCTTGTTCTCATCCATCTAGTGTTCAAGGTCATGCAGTCTCAAGTTTCCGAGACACGGTGTAAAAGCGCTCCCTCATGTTGAGACTGAGTTTGTGGTCATCGAGTGAGATCTGTTAACGTTTGCCTGAGCGCGCATGACTCCAATAAAACTACCACCCTTACTTCGTGTAGTTCTCTCTTTGCTATCGCCACCAATGCTCCATTTGCTATTGCCATCAATGATCCACCTTTCTGACTAGACTGTCACTTACCTCTTAGTTTGCCCCCCATTTTTTTTTGCTGGGGACGAATAACTGTATTTTTTTTACACCTTTGTCTTTAATTTGTGGGTACTGGCTGCAGGCACTAAGTGCAGTCAGCTATGGTGTTTGAGATTGACGTCGACGCGCGACGCAACACACACAAATCTGGGGCGCCGTGAACCACGTCGATGCATTGCTCTCAATACGCGCTGGCACTCATATCTGTACTGTTATGGCGTAGCGTTCTTAGAAATTGATTATAAGTGCTTACTAAAAAAATACTATCCACCAGGAATGCTCTGGGAATTTGTGAAGTTGTTTGTTTTGCAGAAACTTTAAAACCTCGATTTTATGAAATTCACGATTTAATGAAGTTTTTCACTGCAAGATCAACCTCATGATTTCAAGGTTCCATTTTATTAATCTCACTTCCCCAAGGGGATTGCACTTTGAAATTCAAATGCTACTGTAGTTGTAGAGGTACAGAAGAGCCTATTAGCTCAATGTGCGATCTCTCAAGTTGCGAGATCCGACAGTGGCCCTCCAGTTTTCTCTCATGACCTCACAAACGTTGCCGAAAGCTATGGTGACCCTCATGACCACTTCACTGGAGAAACACTTTACTCAGTCAAATTAATAGTCTGAAACAATGGTCCAAACAGTGAAGGATCTGCTTGGAAAAGCAAGCAAGCAAGCAACCTTCATTTGGCACTACTTAGCTATAGAGGCATCCCAGATGTGAAAGGTTTCACACCCACATAGCTCCAGGAAATGGAAAGACGACTCAGAACTCGAGTTCCAATGAGGGAATCGGTGCTGCAACTCGCATGGCTTACCTGTGACATCGTGGTCATGAGTGCACACATTAAGCTAATGGAACATAATCATAATCAGTGCCATTGCACTGTATAGAAGCTCGAAAACAAGTGCGGGTTTTATGACAGAGGAAAAGCCACAAACCCATTGTTATGCTGTAGAGACAGATTACGCAGTCCTGCAGTATAACTGCCATAACCTGATCTCACAGTGCAAGCTTAAGGTGGACCCATCATTGCCAACAGCCTCAGCACAGGGTACATCCACTGCCCCCCTCCCCCCTCAGGCAACTGCATAGGACACACCTTTTGCTCGGAAAACTGCACCAACCACAGAAATGGGTGGAGGTTCTGACTTAAAAGACAACAGTGTAGCATAAACTCAGAGCAGTTTGTATGCTCCATAGGCATAAGTAAGCCACTAAGACATGCGGTTCCTCCCAGACAAAATCTTCCATCTGGCAAAATGTTCAAACCAGCTGTTTTGGCATACTTTTAACACTGTTGCTGCTCTATGCCTCAGCAAAAAGGGGAAAAAAATAGCAATAAGAATGAATGAAATTGAAGTGTCAGCATGTTACAAATGCATACAATCCAAGCGCACGCGATGCAGTCAATGGCTGAGCATCACCTGCTTTTGGAACAGAAGCTTCTGCTAGCTACGAGTACTTATTTCGAGTGCTACAGGAATGAGTTCCTACAACATGTTATCTGTGTTGCAGCATGCAGTGAAAATACAAAACTCTTTAGCTTCATTAATCAGAAAAAGTCAGTAATGAGGATAAAAAAAAAACTAGCTTTTGAGTGGTGGTGCACACTTACAGACTCGACACTGAAGTACTGACATCTAAAACTGGTTAAATTTTCTTCCCTAGCTAAGGGAAGGTCCAAGCCCTCTAAACACTAGAAAAACTATTTGTAAGTGCCATAGAGCTTTAAAGCTAATATTTCAACTATAATACCTGTTTCTACAGCCAGTTTTGATTTCAGTACCCAGGAGATGAATACGTCATGACATCACGATACCCTTGCTTGCTCTGTTTCAGCGACGAATGCAGCTGCTGCACATATGCTTAGCCAAAAGAAATGTGCGCAGCACTAATTTTCTCATAGACAGTGTAATGTGCAAATAAAATTTAAAAAAAATAACAATGCAACCCCTGAAAACGTGCCCATTTTCTGAAGCCAGGGACACAGTTAGAACCAGACTCACCAAAAGTGGTAGAAACGATCCACTTCGTCACGGCTGGCATTCTCGTCACCTAGCGGAGGCACATCACGCTTGGTTGACCACCTGCAGAGGGCCAACACAGCTTCTTAAATACCTGTTGCAAGTAAGAGTGTGCTACACAATTACCATTGTTTTATGACATTCTCGTATCTTAAAGGGCCCCTCACCAAGCTCCATAGCAAATTTTGGATATAAGCTAGATGTTGTTACGTGTCCTCTAGGGTGCATTCTGCTGCAAAAAATGTTCAAATCGGCTCATTAATAGCTCAGATAAAAACACAGTCAGTACCCGCGATAACGAAATACTGCAACAATGAAATTCTCGCGACAATGAAACATTTTCGTATCCCCGGTGAACGCCCATAGGATTCAATGCGTTTCGCACCCCTCGGCAACGAAATGTCGCTGTACTGCAATTTCAAATCGACGAAATTTGCCGGTGCGTAGCTCCGCATATTGTGTAAGGCTAGCAGGCTCCAAAACGTGCTCAGATGTGATTGTTCTGCACTAAAATTGAGTAAAATACTGCCACATTGCACTTATGTTGGCGCCGCCATTTTTGTTCACAAAAACAACCAAGCGGTGGAAGCGATCTGTGCGCTGGAAACACGTCACGGCCGCCATCTTGTTTGTTGATTGCCCGTTTGAAGCGGCACCATGAGCGGCACGCACGTTGCCACCGACATGTGACGACGGTGTTCGCACGCCTACAAGGCAAGATCGTAGATCGTTGTTCAAGATGCGCATTCAGTTTGTGTTCCCTGCGGCTGACGACTTGGCGAGGCCTAGGCCAATTGCGTGAGGCAAAATTTAACACAAACTGGACGAGTGCTTCGAAGAACAATCCCCGATCATGGCAGTGCATTACGTAATGTGCGCCTCGGTGAGAAAAATGCAGCAAAAACAAAGAAATGCACGTCCCACCTACATGGAATTGTTTATGGCGTTTGAGATGGAAGTGCCGGCATATAGAGTGTCACGCATCGAGCCATGATTGAGCGATCATCCGGGGATACGCATACCCTGCTTCAAGAACGCTGGTTTTGGTGCCACCCGACAGGCATCGTGTGCGGATTCGGCACCGGGCGTAGATTTGCGCAACAGGGCCGCTATTTCGATTGCTTGCCTTTGCGTACACAAGATACGATCACTTTTGCAATCGGCACCAGACTCGTCGGCACCTACAGGCAACAGCGTACACTGGAGAAATGCTGCTGCATGCACTGTTGCTCTGTGTCCGGTGCCAATTACGCAAAATCTCGCAAAGTGATCGCATCTCTGAAAGCAGTTGACCAAGAATACTGCGCTACGGCAGTACTGCCACTGCTGGTCGACACATGCGGCACACTTTGTACTGTTGGCAATGTGGTTCTATATCCTCAAGCAAAGCTTGCCAAAGGAGCTAACGAATTTGGACAGTAAAGTTTTGTTCTGCAATGTATTACCTATTTGTGCTGTCTCTTTTCACAACAACGAAATTCTCGTGAAAGTGAATTTTTTCGCATTCCCTGCTGATTTCGTTATTGTGAGGTTCAACTGTATTTCAGTACTGCAAACCTATCATTTCAGGAGGCAAGCTCTACTGCCAAGCGAGACACTCCCTCCACTTGCCCCGTCTAGCCTCCACGAGTGAAGTTCCTTCCCTGCGTTCTCCCATACTGGACCTCGAGGATCGTGTAACGCATACGTCATGCCTTCATTTTCTTTCTCCTCGCTTTTCTGTGGCGTGGTGCACTGCCGCTGACGCCGTCGCGAGCAAGCTGTTGTGAGTGTCTTGTTTCATGCAGTGCATGATATTGCGCGCTGTGCATGAGGACACCTGACTAGCGGTATAAGCCAGTGCTACAAGAGTACTGAGGCAGACGCAAGCGGATCACAGAGCATGATCGCGTGCTGGAACACGGTAGAAAATGGCACAGTTTCAGTACCTGCATATGCGACTGCACGACCGTGGGAACAAGCAGACGAAACAGAAGTAGATTTCTCTTGCTGAGGTGCAAAGTAAAACGAAAACATTTGGTTTGTGTGTTTTATTATTTTTCTAAGGTTTAATTCATCTATTCAAGCAAGATATTGTCGCAATGCAGAACAGGACGTGCAAGCAAGAGATAAAGGTCAGGTGGTGGCTTCAGCATTTGCCTTGCATAGACAACAGCGGTAGCTGTGTGAGGCCTGACATGATGATCAACAGCCAAAGTGCCACAATGACCAATCGCCCACCTCCGGTGCCGCAGACTCTGGCTTCTGTCGTGTTGTCCCAGCCGAGAGATCGAGGGACCTTTAATGGCATCGATGGTACAGACGTTGAAGACTGGATTTCCTGGTATTAGCGTGTAAGTGAAAATAATCGGTGGGACCCAATGCTAATGCTAGCAAATGTGATATTTTACCTCCGAAACACAGTGCTGGCATGGTAGGAGACTAATGAACACGACATAATGAGTTGGGACATCTGCAAGCAAAAGCTTCTAGACCTCTTTGGAAAGCCCTCTGGTCGTCAGTTGGCAGCGAAGAAGGAGCTGTCGACCCATGTTCAAACATCCACAGAATCTTACGTGGCATATATTCAACATGTCCTCGCACTCTGTAGTAAAGCTGACAAAGACATGACCGAAACCGACAAGATAAGCCAAACCTTAAAGGGCATAGCAGACGACGCATTCAACCTGCTTATATGCAAGAACTATGACTCGGTGGATGCAATCATCAAAGAGTGCCACAATTTCAAACCGATAAAGGTAATGCAGCAGTTGAACAGGCTACCAATTGCAGCTTCGACGTCTTCGTGTAAAGAGCAGCCACGTGGACTTCCTCTGTCTGGAGAAGAAAATTTGATGCGATTAATTCGTTGCGAGCTCGAAGCCATGTTTCCCACCGTTCCTCGTCTGCATTGCCCAGACAACGCATGTTCTGTATCGCTTATGCAGGCCGTCGTCAGACAACAGATAGCAAATTTAGGCCTCTCGTCTCTCTGCCCCATTAGTGATGCCGCTGTCAGCCAGGACCGGCACTGCTCAACCACTGCTTCGCTGTTTTCAGCGGTTTTAACTCACCATTGTAACTCGGCCGAATGGAGAACACCGGACGATAGGCTGATTTGTCTCAACTGCTTGCGTGTTGGACATCTCACTCATCACTGCTGCAGTCGTTGGTCATCGCCTCCTACGTGGAGCTTACCGTCTGACCGTCCAGATCAAGGTGCTCCCCATTTCTCTGTGTGTCCTTCATCTACGAATACCGACAGCGTACCTACGACCTTCCGAACTAGCTGGTCACCATCGCCCCTAAGTCGTTGGTCTCGCTTGCTGCACGCCCACCGCCCCCGCGTTCGTGCCACAGGAAAACAAGTCGGTGCAGCTCCTGGAGGTGACGCTGTATCAATGACCTGGCCTGCAAATTCTCTGATCACATTGCCTACCCTTGGAAGTGTATTAGACATAGAAGTGGATGGCGTCCCAGTCAAGTACCTCGTCGGCACCGGTGCACAGATGTCTGTAATGATTGCCACCTTTTGCAAAAGACTCAGAAAGATCTTCACACCTGCTGTACCGCGCACAGTACGCGTTGCCGACAGCAGTACGCTGCCAGTTGTCAGCATGTGTACAGAGTAACGATCAAACCACCATCTTATTTATTGTGTTAGAGCGCTGTCCAGATGACCTTATTTTGGGGCTAGACTTTCTTTCAAGCTTTTCAAGTCCATTGACGAAAAGTAGCATGCGTTTTGCAACCTATCCAAGGAATTATCAATACATGGCAGTGGATAAACGTCTTTCTTTGTGACCTGATTGAGCTTCCGATAGTCGACGCAAAAGTGCAGGCTATCGCCCTTTTTTTTTTCACTAAAATTACAGGTGATGCCCAGATGGTCGAATAACACCATCTTCCAGCATAGTCTTCACTTGTTTTTGTACTGCTTTGCGTTACTTTAGGGCCACACGATAAGGGTTTTGTCGAATGGGTCTGGCGTCGACATCAGTAATGATGCGGTGTTTGGTAAGTGGCGTTTAACCATCTCTTGACACATATGAGAAACAGCCCTGGTACTGATTGACGAGTTCAAGAAGATGCTTTCGCTCAACGGCCGGTAATGTTGGATTAACATGTACAATAGGCGCAGCTGTGTGGATTGTAGAGGCCAGCTCCTGCATTAAGTGGCAGTCTTGTATTTGTGTTACTGCGTCAAAATAAGTGACAGCAGTGCCTCTAATGATGTGTCAACGCTCCTTACTAAAATTCATCAGCAAGAGCGCAGCGCTTCCGTCGATTACATTGATAAGTGCTCTGGCAATGGAGACGCCGCAATTCAGTGCTAGCGCATTGGTGTGTTCGGCGACTCCAGTCCCATTCTGCAGGCTGTCACAGTGCACAGGTACGAGAGAGCAACTCTGTGGCAAAAGTATGACGTCATCCGCAGCAATACGTAAGCAAGGTTGTTGTTGCTTCTCATGGGTGACATTGTCGGAGCTTGTGGCAAACGTGACATTTCTGTCACGGATGTTAATCCCGGCACCGTACTCACGCAGGTAATTCATTCCCAATATAAGTTCTTTACAACACTCAGTAAAAATGACAAGGGTGGCGACGAAGGTTGAACTGGCAATTAAGAGTTGGGCTGTGCATTTCCTGACAGGTGTCACAACTGACCTCTGGCGGTTCTTATGTTGGGCCCGTGCCATGGTGTCTTCACCTTCCCTAGTTTGTCGGGGAGCGGTAAGCTTACGACTGAAAAATGGGAGACATTGTCAACAAGAGCGGCCTACTTGGAGGCAGTCAATGCAAACGATGAGGTCGGCGCTGACGATGTCAGTTACGTCTTTCATGGTTGTATTCGTCGTATTCGGCGTTGTATTCAGCATCTTCTTCGTCATCAGAGTCTTCATTTCGTTGTTTGTCGATAATGGGGGATGTGGAGAAGTTAGAGTACTGGCAACCTCACCCCCGGAGGCCGCTGCGGCTAATTTCCCCGTCGAGGGCTACAGGATCTGCCCCTAGTGATGTTGGTAAAACTGTGATGAGACGGCGAATTTTAGCGTGCAAGAGATGGAGAAGGAGAATGTGGTCGTGGCATCGTCGTATTTTGCGGCTGAATGTTCACAGGAGTGTCATTGTAGGTGCGTCGACCGTCATGCAGAGAATGGGCATAGTTGGCAGGAAAGCTTGGGTACTGAGTGGCGCGATAGTTGTTCCATTTGTGGCAAATTTGATAGACGTGTCCAGCTTTGCCACAATGGTAGCACACTGGTCGATGGTCGACGATGTGCCACAAATCGTTTTTCCGAAGCTGATAGTTCGGCGGCAATTCTCCATGGAGCCAAGGAGTGGCGTGCGCATCTCAAAGATACGGCATTGCTTGTGCTGGCATGATCGGCGGGGTCAGTAGAGCTGACGAGGGTGACAATGTCGACTCAGTTTGTAGCATAGGTGATGTTCTAGTTGTGGGTGTCAACGGCGTCAAAATTGTGTTGATTGGACGGTAAACAGCCTCTGCATAAGTAAGGTGCCGCAGCACATTACCACAGCCTGGAAACGAAAAAGTTTGCCGGACTTCTTACCGGATCACATTAGCTGCAAAACATAACGCTGGCGCCGGTTCCACAGGCGCAACAACAAATCCGAGCTGCCGAAGCACTTCTTGCACAACCTGTCGGACAACTTCACACAGAGGCCTGTCGTTACTCACTCACAGCCAGTACGGAAGTGTTCGCTGCCAAGTTACTCAGGTCATACTGGCAGTATTGTACTGTAAGGCCCGTTCAATGGCTGTAGCCTCTTTTGTGAACTCCGCCACTGTTGTGAGTGGGTTTCTCACAAGGTCAGCAAAGAGTTGCTCTTTCACTCTCCACAAGAGATACCACAGCTTTCTTTCCTCTGACCCCATGTCGGGGTCTGCCCTACGGAAAAGATGGGCCATGTCTTCTGAGGACATAGCAATGCTCTCATTGGGGTTTTGAATGCGGATTTTAAGGAGACGCTGTGCATTTTCCCTCCTGTCGATGCTTGTAAAGGTATCCAGCAGCTGTGCACGGAAGTCGTCCCACGTGGCAAAGCTCCTCTCCCAGTTGGCAAACCATGTACGAGCATTGTTCTTCAGATCTTGGACGCGTTTGAACTGGTCTAGCCAATCTTGGACGTCTTCAAAGGCATCACCATAAAAGCTCTCCAGAACCATAGGATTCTGCAGTGTTACTTGCGATAAGGCTACAGTGGGCATGACAGTTGTAGGAGGCAAACAATTCCTTAAGGTTTCTTGCAGGGGACTGGACTCGGGAGCTAGGCTTAGCAGGCGACAAGTGGACCAACCGACGTTTCGATGCGCGATGGCGATTCCAGGCTTGATCGTCGGCTCTGCGAAGGGGTGCTAAGCATGAAGAATACGTCGCACCTCCACCAGTGTAACGACATGGGATCGACGAGAATGCAGAGCAGCACCACCAAGAAATACACTTTATCAGTCATCAAAGAAAATCAATGAGTTCTTCAATGCGTACTATCAATTGGTGGAGTGTGCAGGTTCCCTTTTTCCATCTGGAACTTCGTATCCGGACTTCACCCCCCGTCTTGGCCAAGCCTGCCAATGTGCCTCAGCAAGGTGTTACCGCACCACCAGTGGTCGCCTGCGCCAAAGTACCAAGACAGTGAGACCCTGTCATTTTCAACGGCACCGATGAGCACAACGTCGAGGACTGGTTCACTTCGTATGAGCGGGCGAAGGCCCACAATAAATGGGATGATGGTGACAGACTCAGCAACGTCAACTTTTACCTGGCGGGCGAGGCACAGCTGTGGTTCCACAACTATGAAGCTAATATTGCCAACTGGTAGTCCTTTAAAAAGACCTTCGCGGAAGTCTTCGGCTGACCTGCTGTTCGCAAGCTCAGCGCAGAACAGCACCTATGCGGTTGCACCCATCAATCCGGCGAAAAATTTATGTCCTACATTGAGGATATTGTCAACCTCTGCCATCGCATCAACACTGATATGTCCAAATCCGATAAAATTTGGCACATCATGAAGGGGATTGAGGACGACGCCTTCCAAATGCTCATTGCCAAAAATCCCCAAACTGTCACAGACATTCAGTACTACCAGAGCTATGACGAGTTGCGGAAACAGTGCACTTCTACACGCCTCCAGAGCTCTGACACGGCCAACATCTCAGCATTAACTGTTGGTGCTGCTGCTATTGACACCTAAATGTTAATGCAGCAAATTCAGCAGTTTGTCCGGGAAGAAGTGGCACGACAATTGTCCCTTGTTCCCCACGTCTTAGACTCCGCACAGGTGCTTGCTCCCGCATTTCGACAAGCCATAGAGGAGCAAATTTCTGAGGCAATACCAACTTCCTACCTGTTTCTGCTCCTCTGACTTTCAAGTTCCAAGTTTTATTGCTTCATTCATTAGTGGTATACATATGCAGTAGAAGTTATACAGAAAGAGGACCCACAGTTATAAACTGCAGCGGGACCTCTTGTTTTTAGTTATATAATAATATATAAATAAAGAGGCGTCAGTTGCGGTTATAAACAAAGAATGGATTACACAATTTCTACCAGTGTTAAAGTAATAAAACCTATGGCAACACATCACAACATAAAAGAAATTACATAATAAGCAACATAAACATACTTCAAAGAATAGATGCAGTTTACAGGGTATTAATATAAGCTCTCAGTGAATGTTGGTATGACGATAATGTAGGTGAGGATTTCACGTGAGTAGGTAAGTTATTCCACATTTTCACACTAGCAAAACCAACAGTTAGTTTGCCATAGTTGCTGCGTGATTTTGGAAGTAAAAGGTTATTTTGTAAAGAGAACCTGGTAGTGTTAGGATTAGCAAGACTATTCCTGCCAATGACATAATGTAATTGTGGGTTTTTAAGAAGGCGGTGAATAACGATGCTGTGGTTGTACCAGATAATTTTATTTATTGTGAGGATACTTAACTCAGTGAAGATGGGGGTAACATGAGCGTTATAAGGAGCTGAAGCGATGATACGGACAGTGTTATTTTGGATGTGCTGCAAGGGAGCTAGCTATATGACAGCGATATGCAAGACCCCAAGAACTGATATAGTAATTTAAATGGCTATAAATGAAGGCATAATACAATGTCAGGAGAGCGTGCTTTTGAAAGTACTGTCTGGCCTTTAAAAGCACCCTGATACCATAGGCAGCTTTCTTTTTTATGAAGCTGACATGCAAATTAAACTTTAGAAAGGAGTCTAATTGAACACCTAAAAATGAGCACTCATTAGATGGTAATATTGGGTGTGAAGCTATGTACAGTGGTGGAAGGTTATGTTGAGGTTTACTGTGTGAACTAAATACCACAAACTTTGTTTTCTGAGGGTTAATTAGCAATTTATTTTTTTTTGCACCAACCACTGACATTATTTAGTTCATCATTTAAAAGCTCAGTTAGCGTAAAGATGTCGTTATGTGAGGCGTAAATAGTGGTGTCGTCCGCGTACAAAAGACATTCTGTAGAAGTTAGGCAGTTTGGGAAATCATTAATGAAGATTAAAAATAAAAGGGGACCGAGTATGGACCCCTGTGGAACGCCAGTGTTAATTATTTTTGTGTCAGACAGCACTCCTGAAATGCAAACCTGTTGCTGTCTGTTGTATAAATAGCTTCGCAGTAGTTCCAAAGATGGACCTGTTATGCCATATGCGCTGAGTTTAGTAAAGAGAATGTTGTGATTAATGGAATCCAATGCTTTCGAGTAATCGATAAATACAGATCCTACGAATCTGCCCCCATCAATCTCCGCTTTGATCTTGTCAGTGAGGGTGATTAAAGCTAGGTTAGTAGAATATCCAGCACGAAAACCAAACTGTCTTGGTGTTAATAATTGGAACTTGTCCAAGTAATTAGATAGGCGGTGTGCTAATAGTTTTTCTATTACTTTACTGAAACACGGCAAGATGGATATGGGCCTGTAGTTTGCTAGTAAGGTGACGTCTCCTTTTTTTGTGCACAGGAAATTATTTTTGACCTTTTCAAGTCACTAGGAAAAACGGCAGTTTTAAAGATTAAATTGACAATGCGACTGCAAGCTTCACATATGCTTGAAAGAGCGTAGGTTAGGGCGTGTTGATGCTGTCAACAATTTCTTTGATATGATACGAGCATATGGAATCTAAACCAGGACTGCAATTTTTAAGCTGAAGTCGCACGCAGGCAGTCACCAGCAACGCTGCTCGGCATGAATCCTGGTCGACCTGCAAATGACTTCTACGCTGCGCCTGCCCGCCCAAACCCAGCACCCTTTGGCCGTCCCGTACCACCGTTCACTAATCCTTGGTGCACCTCGGCTAACAGGCCTATCTGCTACTTCTGTTGCCTAACTGGCCATGTCGCTCGTTTCTGTCATCGTTGTGACTTCCGTACTAGTGTGGGCGAAGAAAATCGGGGCTCCTTAAATCCTGAGCCACCGTACCTGATCTCCTCCCACACAACGATGGACACCTGCTCACCGAATCGACGTGGCTATGGCACATCCTCACAACGTCCCCGTTCAGTTTCCCCTATGCTTCTTCGCCCCCCACCCGTTCAAGCGGAAAACTAGCCATCGCTGTTCTGGAGGCAAGAACTGTGCTCGTGTCGACAACTTCAAGGCCTCGATTTCTACCTGCGAACGAAACAACCGTGAATATTGAAGGTGTTTCCGTGCAAGCACTCGTTGATAATGGAGCCGCTGTTGTCTGTTAGTGGAGAAATGTGCCGCAAGTTAAAAAAGATCACGGTTCCGCTTTCCGACATCTCCCTGCACACTGCAACCGCGCACCACCTTCAACCTTCAGTGGCATGTACAGCTCGCCTTGTCATTCAGGACAAATTTGACGCAGTCAAATTTGTCGTTTTTTTTTCACCATGTTCGAACAACGTTATTTTGGGTTGGGACTTTCTTGCTACTAACCATGCTGTTGTTGACTGTGCGCGTGCCGAACTTGAGTTGTTGCCGATGTGCGACGCCTCCTCTGACAAGCCACCTTTTTCTCGAGTGGTCGTCGCCGCGGACACTGACGTACCTCCTTTGTCTTGTGTTCTTGTACCACTTTCTTGCAGCTATGCTCCCTCTTCCACCGTCCTGTTTGCGCCCTCCAAAGCCTTCACATCTTGCAAAAACTTCCTCCTCCCTTTTGCAGTTTTCACAGTTGAAAGCTCTTGCAGCGCCATTTATGTCACGAATTGCTTTTCTTCTACAGCCACCTTATTCAGTGGCAAATGTATAGGTCGGCTTGACGATATTGATTCCGGCTACTCTATTCAACTTCCTGACGATACGTTAAGTCTTCTTGTCAACAGCCTGTGACCAGAGCCGATTCGTCCTCGTTAGAAGCCTTCCTTCCGTTAATTAACTCTGAACTCCTGGCTGCCCAGCGTACCCAACTCTTGGAGTTGCTCGGCCGCTTTCGGATGTCATTCGATCATAAGCAATGTTCCTTGGGCCGCACATCCGCCATCGTTCACCACATGGACACCGGCACTCATGCACTTCTATGCCAACGTCCATACTGAGTTTCTTACGCTGAACGCCGTGTCATTGATGAACAAGTTAACGACATGCTTCATCATGGCGTTATTCAGCCCTCACACAGCCCTTCGGCCTCCCCAGTTGTGCTGGTGAAGAAAGAGGATGGTAGCGTCAGATTTTGCATTGATTATAGGTGCCTTAACAAGATCAAGCAAAAAGATGTCTATCCACTGCCCAGAATTGACAACGCTATCGACTGCTTGCAAGGAGCAGAGTTCTTTCTCTTTTTGGACCTTCGATCTGGGTACTGGCAGGCCCCTATGAATGAAGCTGACGATGCCAAGACTGCGTTTGTAACCCCAGACGGCCTATATGACTTTAATGTGACGCTGTTCGGCCTTTTAATGCACCTGCCACCTTCAAACGTTTCATGGACAACATACTTAGAGGCCTCAAATGGCACACGTGTCTTTGCTACCTGGACAACGTTGTAGTCTTTTCGAAGGACTTTGGCTTCCATCTGACTTGCAAGCGTCCTGACTTGCCTTTCACACACTGGACTGCAGCTTAATTTGAAGAAGTGCCACTTTGCCGCCTGCCGGCTTACCATCTTAGGCCATGTTGTCAGCAAGGATGGCGTCCTTCTAGACCCTGCAAAGCTTCGCACCGTTACCGAGTTCCCCAGGCTGTCTATGCTGAAAGAACATCTAGCATTATAGGCCTGTGCTTGTACTTCTGCCAATTCGTGCGTAACTTCACTTCCATAATCGCCCCCTCAACGCAGCTGCTTGCCAACTGTCAAGGCATCTCCACATGGTCTACCGCTTGTGAAGACACGTTCGCCACATTATGGCATCTTTTGATATCTCTGCCTATTCTACAACATTTAGACCCGAATGCTCCTACCGAAATCCACACGAGCGCAAGTGGAGTAGGCCTCGGCGCTATTCTTGACCAGCGTAAGTCTGGCTTCGAAGAGTACATAGTCTCTTACACCAGCCGCACTCTCACCAAAGCAGAAAGAAACTATTCGGTCACTGAAAAAGAAAGTCTTGCAATTGTTTGGGCAATCACAAAATTTTGACCTTACATATATGGCCGTCCATTTGACATTGTGACCAATCACCATGCCCTGTGCTGGTTGTTGTCATTAAAAGGCCCATCTGGCCGCCTAGCTCATTGGGCACTTCGTCTACAGGACTATGACATCCGTGTTGTCTACCAGTCAGGCCATAAGCATTCGAATGCTGACGCTCTTTCGCGCTCACTACTGCCCGATGAGCATGGTACTCCATCTGTCTCCAGCTACGATTCTTCATCTCTTACATTCGCTGGCATGCCAGCAGAGCAATGCAGGGATCGTTGGATAGCCTCTCTTCTGGAGAATTTATCTCAACCGTCACCTCGCACCACTGACCACTCGCTTCGTCGCACTACTCGCTACTTTGCCATCCGCGAAGGGCTCCTGTACCGCCACAACTACCTACCCGATACCCATAAATGGTTGCTAGTGATTCCTCGCCATTTACGTTCCGACGTCTGTGCCTCTTCTTATGTGGATCCACAATGCGCCCATGCTGGTGTACTAAAGACGTATGCACGCCTAGAGCTTCAATACTACTGGCGAGGAATGTACCGCTTCGTTCAGTAGTACGTCCACTTGTGCTCCAAGTGCCAATGCCGCAAGAGCCACAAAATAACAGAACCGCTCCAACCATTGCCTTGTCCCTCCCGACCTTTCGACCGTATCGGCACTGATTTGTACAGCCCTCTACCGTACGCCCCAGATGGCAACTGCTAGGTTATTGTTGCCGTGAACCACCTCACGCGCTACGCCGAAACTTCATCACTCCCGGCGGCCACAGCATGTGAAGTTGGCTTGTTCAAACTTTGCAACCTTGTTCTTCGAGTTCTTCGACATGGCGTGCCTCGCGAGCTACTGAGTGATCGTGGTTGTTCATTTCTATCCAAAGCTGTAGAAACCCTCCTTTGCGATTGCAACGTTGCCCATAGAACTACAACTGCCTACTATCCACAAACCAATGGTACGATTGAACGCTTCAATCATACTCTCTGCGACATGCTTGCCATGTACGTCTCCGCTGACCACACTAACTCAGACCGCATCCTTCCCTTTGTTACGTATGCTTACAATAGCGCCACTCAGTCTACTACGAGATTGTCTCCCTTCTTTTTTCTTTATGGTCGCGAACCTTCCACATTTACGGACACAATTCTTCTGTATCGCCCTGACGCTTCCGAATCTACGACTCTATCTGAAGCCGCCATTTATGCCGAAGAATGTCGCGAGATCGCTCGCTCACTTACCGCGCAAGATCAAACCAACCAGAAATATGGCTGTGACGCAAGCTTGATTTTTGCATCATATTCACCTGGGACGCTGGCATGGCTTCTTGTTCCTTTCTCTACTCCTGGCCTTCCTACAAAGTTGAGCTCAAAGTATGACAGCCCTTATCGGGTTCTACAACAGACGTCCCCAGTCAACTACATCATTGAGCCTATTCAGCCATCTGCGGACCAACGGCATCACAGACGCGAAACTGTTCATGTCGACTGACTGAAGCTGCACTACGATCCACCAGTGCTGCCTGTTCCATAGGTCGCCAGGATGGCTCCTTTTTTGCCGGGGAGTGATTGTAGTGAGAAATACGGACGCCAGAAGAAGATGAAGACACAGAAGACGGTGTCTGTTGTTGCTGCTCGCGCTCGCCCCGCTCGGCCGTTGTCTCTTTCTGTGCATTCATATAAAACGCTGAGCACGTCTAGCCTTAAACGCATACTATCATGAGAGTTTTACTTCAAGTATACATTTAAGAAGTGACACAATGTTTGATGCGGATGATGCGATCACACACAAGACAATTCATCATGGAAAAAAAAAGGAAAGCAAGAAAAGAACCTTGCATGAAAATTTCTTGCAATGACTACTGATACAGTGAAACCTCGTTAAACCGTAGTTGGCCGGAGCTCGGAAAAAGTATGTACTAAACGATAGTACTGTTTAACCGAAATAGCATGAGATCGACCATTTACCTGTCAAAAAAGAAACTCAGAGAAAGTGCGATGAAAGGGAAAAAAAACATGCAGTATTTATTCACTTTGGGCAACGAAAGTGTTATTTTCATTTGATGCCACCACGGCCTAGCAGCGACAACAGCGGCCTCAAATCTGCGAGCCAGCTTTTCAGCCCGCCACCCCTCTTTTCGGCAAACACTCGCGTGGCAAATTCCTTGTTGGCATTACGTATTCTCAGTGCACGCATGCGGTAGCGCTGCAGAAGTCGCGGGGTGCTGTTCTTGTCGCGACGATTGCGTTCATGAGGCTGAGGTAACGCGCAGTTTCTGCCACTGTTGGGTCTGCCACTGTCGGGCCTGAATCGCCCGTGCTGTCGCTTTCCGTGTCGTCCTCATCACTGTCGCTAGCCGGCACTTCGGCAACAACAGAGGCAACGATGGCGAAAAGTCAAACCTCGTAGCCAACATCCCTTCGCGGTCACAGCAGCGCTGCCGAGCAACTTCTTCACATTTCAAATGCCACACACCGTAGTTAACAACAGATCCCTGTCACATGCCAGTAGCGACTTCTTCATGTCACATTTGATAGCCCGAACAATGTCTAATTTTTCTTCTATGCTGAGCATCTGGCGTCCATTTTATCCGAGTTTCGGCCTGACGCAAGTCCTTGCATGCACAGCCACAACGCTTTCTAGCACGCCACCGAAATGATGTTGATGTTGATGTGGCTTCGCTCCCAAATGCACAGGGTGCTTGGAGGCCGTTGTTCTGATCTCTGAGGCTTGTTGTTCTGCCAGGCCGCCCGATGGAGACGGCGCACTGCTGTGTTTGCGTGACGAAAAGTGGAAACACTACGTGTAAACCGATACATATGCAATAAGCTGGTATGGTTTATTGCGGATACAAAACACGTTATGCTCATTGACCGCTGAGTCGGGGATTTCACTTTTACTTTTAAAACGAAACTACTGTTTAAGTGGGGACGGTTTAACGAGGTTTTACTGTATACTCGTCAGCAGTTAATGCACATCAAAAATTGGGTACACACGACTCCTTTCATTATTCTTGTATTGAAATGTGGCTTCCGTGGTCAGGAATTGAACATCACGCTCAGCAGCCACCCCAGAACGTAGCATGCACAAGCCACCTTTGACAGCAAGCTGTGCTGTCTCACCTTGCATTTGCATCAAAGACTGGCCGAAATGTGGCAAAGAAATTGTTCCGTGATTCTGCACAATTGGTTGGGATGTCATCGTCAAATTCAGGGTCCACGCTGTCGTAGGAACGTCGCCGCACGGGGTTGCCCAGTATTTCGTATGCTGCAAGAGAGCAAGAAGAATCAGGAACTCTGGTAGGCTGGCAAAGTGAAGCAATTTTTTAGGGATGTTGACAGATGTGTGCAGGGATGGCATAGGGCGAGTTAACCATTTTCAATTCCACTGAGGCTTATTTCATTAAATCCTTGTTAACTCTAAGCTGTAAAAACAGCAAAAATTTTTAGATAAGCAGAGTACTGAGATAAGTGAATTCACGAAAATATAAGCCTCTGGCTGTCGACAGACTACATAGAATTTTTCAAAATAGGTGCCAGTAGCTGCTAACTTTCACCCAAAAGTTCAACCTACCAGGAGCAATATTTTTGGCAGATCACTTTGCGAGATATGGTGCGACTTGGCCCCCAACACGTTAAGTATCTACGGACGTTAGCAATCCTTGCACAGAGCCAAGCAAACGCTGTTACACAAAGACACCGACGTGTCCAAAGCCTAGTCACATATATCGTGAAAGCTGCTCTAATGTCAGTGATTTGCACTGCTTATACAATGTCATGCTCGCGCCTTTCTTGCAGGAGTATTCACTAAATCCACAGTCAAGCATCACAACTAACGTGGCCTAGCGAGCAGATCCACAAACATACAAATGCACACGTGAGCATGCACATTGCGGAATGAATGAATGTTTGATGTCTTATGGCGCAAGGGCCAAGTATGGCCAAAAAGCGCCATGTCCGTGGTAATGACTTCGCAGTGTAATCATGAGTTCGATGAAGTTGGTGTGACGTGGCTGTAGAGGGGCCTTAAAAATGGTAGCGCTAAAATGCGTAAAATCTGCATAATAAGATTATGGCGATGACTTATGACGTGTACTATGAAAATTAAGATCCATTTAAAAAGAATGAATGATACGATGTGTAAAAATATATAAGGTTATAAGATATGCTAGAGCCCTACTGCTTCCTTAGAGCCCTTGAGACACAAGGGCCTGGAGACATGTGCTATATAAAACATCTATCACAGCGGCATCCTCTGTAGAGAGGATGCGCTACGAAACCTTTGGGCTATTAACATGCAAAACCACCTCTTTCAAAAAACCTAGGGCAGCTTTGGTGGTAAAAAGGGGTTCTTTACCAATAAACAGAGCAGGATGGAGAGGGAGACAATAGCGGTATGCTAGAGGAAAGTGTTCCCTTCTTTCTCTTTCGGCTTCCCGACACTCCACGAGGACGTGGAGGACGGTGAGCCGCTCACCACATCTACCACAGGTTGGAGGTTCATTGCCAGTCAACAGAAAATTGTGAGTACCATATGTGTGTCCTATTCTGAGTCAGCAGAATAGGATGTCAACTCTTCATGATTTAGTAACGGAGGGCCAGAAACCTAACTTTGGCTTAATCAGATGGAGCTTATTATTTGTTTCGCTGTCCCACGAGCGTTGCCAGTGTCTTCGCAGTTTGGTTCGCAAAAATGCTTGAGGTCTGTGGCAGGAATAGTTGTGGTGGTATTACCAGCTTGAGGTGTGACTATGTGGCCATTTGGTCGGCCAGCACATTACCTTCGATGCATCTATGGTCAGGAACCCAACATATTATTACATGTCTATGAGCTGAATAAATATTGCACAAATACGAGTAAAGCTGAATAAGAACAGGATTTTTGTGTTTTCTTAACGACATGAGCACTTTTACGACACTTAACGAGTCCGTAAATATAATTGCTTTTTCTAGTCCTAATTTCTTTATGTGTTTAACCGCACACAGTACTGCATAGGCTTCTGCGGTAAATATACTGGTATGGGGGTTCAATACACCTGATTCAGAAAAAGGGGAGCCACCAGCCGCGTGAGACACGCCAACATGCGATTTTGATGCATCAGTGACAGGACAAGAATACTTCGATTGGAGTTCATGGAAATGCATCCGAAGTTCGAGTTCTGGTGCATGTTTTGTAAGCCTTACAAAAAATATATCGCATTCAATCTCCTGCCACTCCCACGGAGGTAGATACTTCGCTGGAGGCATCAAGCGGTGTTCGAAGAGCGGGACATTCATTTCCACACTAAGCTCCCTCACGCGCAGTGAAAAAGGCCTTCTCATTGAGGGTCGATTGTGGTAAAGGGCAGTGTACGTCAAATCACTAATGGTTTCAGAACACGGATGATCAAGATTACAGTACATTTTAAGAAAATATGTAAAGCTGGTGCAAGATCTCTGCATATGGAGTGACCACTCACTCAATTCTACATATAAGCTTTCGATCGGGCTAGTTCTGAATGCGCCTGTCGCCAGATGGATACCGAGGTGGTGGACGGGATCCAGAATCTTTAGTGCGCTCGGGGTGGCAGAGTTGTATACTATGGCACCGTAGTCTAGCCGTGATTGAATGAGGCTCTTGTAGATATTCATTAGACATTTCCTGTCGCTACCCCATGTTGTGTAAGATAGCATTTTCAGCAAGTTCATTGTTTTTAGACATTTAGTTTTGAGATATTTTATGTGCGAGATGAAAGTAAGCTTACAAAGTATTAAACCTAGAAATTTGTGCTCTTTCTTGACAGGTATTTGCTCTCCACATAGTTCCATGCTCGGGTCTGGAACCAGGCTACTCTTTCTTGTAAAAAGAACACAAGAACTTTTGTGGGGGTTGATTTTAAACCCATTTTCATCTGCCCACTTAGATATCTTGCTCAATCTCTGCTGTACTTGTCTTTCGCACACTGCAAGGTTACAGGATTTAAAACCTATTTGTATGTCGTCTACGTAGACGGAATAAAATATAGCTGGTGGTAATGAAGCGCGGAGTGTGTTCATCTTAACTATAAAGAGGGTGCAGCTGAGCACACCTCCTTGGGGAACACCAGTTTCCTGTATAAATGGACGTGAAAGTACACTCCCGACTTTCATGCGGAATGTACGGTTGGACAAATAGCTTTCTATTAGGGTGAGCATATTGCCACGGATGCCCATTCCAGACAAGTCTCTCAAGATTCCGTAGCGCCATGTTGTGTCGTACGCCTTCTCCATATCGAGGAACACGGATAGGAAATATTGTTTATGTAGAAAGGCATCGCAAATGTATCCCTCAATGCGCACAAGGCGATCGGTTGTGTACAGCCCTTCTCTGAAGCCACACTGAAAGGGATCAAGCATTTGGTTTAATTTCAGGAAATGTATGAGTCACCGCTTAATCATTTTCTCAAACAGCTTACAAATGCAACTTGTGAGGGCTATCGGGCGGTAACTTGACGCCAACGAAGGATCTTTACCTTGCTTCAGAATGGCAATCACAATCGCTTCTCTCCATGCAAGTGGAAGATATCCAGCAGCCCAGATAGTGTTGAAAAGTGCAAGTAAAGTCAGTTATGTATCAATGTGTACGTTCTTAATTATGTCGTACATAATTCTATCAGATCCCGGTGCAGAGCTCTTGCATGCGCTCAAGGCAGCTCTCAACTCTGCAATACTAAAGGGGCGGTTGAACGGTTCATTCTGCCGACACTTTCTTATGAGTGGCTTGCGTTCTTCTATTTGTTTATATTTGAGAAAGGGTTTTGAATAATTGTTGGAACTTGACACGCTCTGGAAGTGCTCCCCAAGTGAGTCTGCTTGCTCAAGCAGGGTATCGCCTTGTGTGTTTACCAGGGGGAGTGAATAAGTTTGTCGTCCTTTTATCCTGTTAACCCTGTTCCAGACTTTCGCCTCCTCTGTATAAGAGTTGATACCCGATAAAAACTTCTGCCAACTCTTTCTCCTGGCCTGTCGGCGCGTTCTCCTGGCTTGAGACTCTGCTTTTTTGAAGTTAATAAGACTCTCTGCAGTGGGAGAGGCGCGTGACGATCCCCACGCTTTGTTCTGTTTCCTACGGGCGATTGCAAATTCGTTGTTCCACCAAGGTACACGTCGTTTGCATGCCGAACCACTTACTTCAGATATGCATTTTGATGCGGCATCTATTATGAACGCTGTAAAATACTCCACAGCAGCATCAATTTCTAAAGAAGACATGTCATTCCGTGAGATACTAGTGAGAGTTCGGAATTTCTCCCAGTCAGTTGTGTCGATCTTCCACCTAGGAGCCTGTGGTAGATATTCGTTTTCTTTATATGTTCTCAGAAGTATGGGGAAGTGGTCGCTCCCGTAAGGATTGTTTATAACTTCCCATTTGAGTTCATGCAGTATAGACGGGGAGACTATGCTGAGATCAATTGAGGAAAAAGTTCTGTTTGCAAGACAGCAATATGTGGATTCCTTCTCATTCAGAAGGCACGCACCAGAAGAAAAAAGGAACTGTTCAAGAAGACGACCTCGCGCATCTATACAACAGTCGCCCTACAGGGAGCTGTGCGCATTGAAATCGCCAAGAACAACTTAAGGTTCTGGCAATTGATCTATAAAGGATTGGAATGCATGCTTTGTTAATTTGTAATATTGGGGTATGGGGTATATGGAAGTTGTTTGTTTAGGAGAACAGCTCGAACCGCCACTGCTTCAAGAGGTGTTTGTAGCTGTAAAAGTTGACACGCAATGCTCTTATGGATAACAATAGCGACACCGCCCAATGATGCAATAGCATCATCGCGATCTTGGCGAAAAGTTATATACTGTCGGAGAAAGTTTGTGTGTTTGTATTTTAAGTGTGTTTCCTGTAAACACACCACTTTTGGATTGTGTTTTTGGATGAGTTCCTGCACATCATCAAGGTTTCTAAGAAGACCTCTGACGTTCCATTGAATTATTTGTGTATCCATATTGGAAGCCAATAGGTGCTGTGTGTACGGGAACGGAAGTTATGCCTTAGATTACAGAGCCCTTTCGAGGCCCTGTAATCGGGGTTTTGCCCTTTCTGGAGCGTTCGAGGGAGCCTCGCCGCTCCTTAGGCGCTTGGCGCGCCGTGAGGACAGGTGTAGTGTCCATTGCCTCTTGCGAGGCGCCGGACACGTGCTCTTGCAAGCGAGAAGTTACCAGCGAGGGTCCCGACTTGGAGGGCAAGACCCCTGCGTCCGCCAGCCCGGAGGTCGATGGGGCTCCCTGGGGGATTTGGCTGCACCGGCTGTTGCCAGCGCTGGAAGGGGCCGGGGAGGTTGGGGCAGCCTCGGCTGCGCCCACCTTCGGGGTCGGTGGCCCCGTCTGCTGGGTTGACGGAGCAGCGCTAGCTGCAACCGCCGCGGGGGCAGATGGCGTAACTGCCGACTCGCTGGTTGTGGGTCGGACAGCCGCCGGTGGCTGTTGTGCCGCTGCCCCCTGACGCGTCACATCGGCAAAACTTTTCTTGGGCAGGCATGAAACCCGCCTGTGTGCCTCCTTGAATGAGATATTCTCTTTTACTTTGATAGTTACGATTTCTTTTTCTTTCTTCCGGATGGACACGACCACAAGTTCGCGGCGTGCTCCCCATCACAATTTACACAGTGGAGAGAATTCTCACAAGCTTCAGAGGAGTGTTCATGTACGCTGCATTTCGTACAAGTTTGGCGGCCTCGGCAGCTCTGCAAACTGTGGCCAAAACGCTGGCACTTGAAACATCGGAGGGGATTTTGCACATACGGTCTTACACGGAGCTTGATGTACCCGGCCTCGATTGACTTGGGCAGGACACTTGAATTGAAGGTGAGTATTAGGTGTTTGGTCGCAATTTCTTTACCATCTCGCCTCATCTTAATTCTTTTGACATTTATAACATTCTGTTCACTGAAGCCCTCCAAGAGCTCAGCCTCAGTGAGCTCCAGCAAATCATCGTCTGAGACAACGCCGTGGGAGGTATTCATCGTGCGGTGCGGGGTTACTACTACTTGGGTCTCCCCAAATGATACTAGTTTAGGCAGTTTCTCAAATTGCTTCTGATCGCGGAGCTCCAAGAGGAGGTCACCGCTAGCCATCCTCGACGCCTTATATCCTGGACCAAAAACTTCGGTAAGAGACTTCGATACAAGGAATGATGAGATTGTTCGCACTTGTTTCGCTGGTTTTTCTGAGTCGATCATGCGAAAACGAAGAAAATTGTGGACTTGGCGTCCGAAAAACTGAAAGACCTCTTCGGTGCACCCTTGTTTCTGAGGGCGATCAGGGAGTTTAGAGAAAGCGTTTTCCATAAGTATAGTTGGGTTTTCGGCCGCGATGCCGACCACCCACCATGGAGCCCAACAGGGGGACGTGACAGAAGTTCCTGCTAGAGAAACCGTGCCAACGCCAGCCGTACATCACTGCTATAACCAAATACAGCATAACCAAGGCTGGCTAGCCACATAAGGTTAACCCTCGCGCCGGGAAACTAGGAAGTGAGGAGAAGTGATGAGAAGACAGGAAAGATAAAAAAGGCTAGAGAGAAAGACAAAGATTGGAGAGGAGGACAGGAAAAAACGACTGCCGATATCCCCCGAGTGGGTCAGTCTGGGGGTGCAGTCTACGTGAAGCAGAGGCCAAAGAGGTGTGTTGCCTCCGCCGGGGGGCCTTAAAGGTCCGAACACCCGGCATCGGCTCAACCCCCAGGATCCTCCTTTCCCCAGACACGGCTAAGGCGCACACGGCTACACGCGGGAGGGTCCAACCCTCGTGTGCTCGGGTACATGGTGTTGCAACACACCAAACGCCTACTTACACAGACGCCCCTGCGGGGTGCACATTGCGGAAGTCGCATGTACTTTCCTTTTAGCAGTAGTTGCTAGGGGTTGCCCTCTCTCACATGACCTTGGTTGGCATACCAGCCAATGCCATGTGAACCAATTTGCTACAAACTTGCGGTTCTGACATTTTTAGCCGATATTTCAGTGGCCACAAAGTATGGATTCTTTTGGGTACTAACTTTTTCCTGACAATTTCACAGTCGAGATTTCATGAAAATTGAAAGTGCGGTGCAAGAGTATTTCGAGACAAGAAGTGAAAAATACATGGAGTTGACACTGAACCAGGAAAAGGCTTTGACTTGACAGATATTTTGACACATTAGTGCTTTCATTAATGTGCGTTTACTGTATGTCCAGATTGAAGAAAGGCACAAAGGAGGAATAAAAGTTGGCGCTTCACTATCAGGATGAAGCAAACTGAAAGCCATCACTGGACAGGTTAATGTGGTGAGGTTAATAAAACAGCATGTAAGAACATTTACAAAGAATAAGAATTCAGTTCCTGGGTACACTCAGTATGACACGATGCAGGCTTGTCTTAATTCCATGTTGTTTTTCCTCTCTTATGGTCAAGCTTTTCTCCCTCTCGAGATCAACAAGGGTAGAGGAGCATCGGGATGCAGTGCTGGAAAACTGGCTTCGAAACCAACCGTCAGGCCAACATGGGTCACTGGTTATGGGGCGCTGAGTGTGTGCTGCTCTTCAATCACAAGAAAAACGAAAGGATTCTTTAATATTTCTCCAGAGCTGAGTGGAATTGAATCTAGATCATATATATTCAGACATGTGCTACGCACAGACTTCAGAGTGTGGTCACTAGACAGCACAGTGCATCTATAGAAAAGCGCAGAAGACGAACCCAATTGGCACAAATGCCTTATACATGACGTGCTTTGGAGGAAGCAATGTGGTGTATCACTTCATTGAATGCTCATCACATTAACGAAAGTCAGGCTGAGGTCATTCCTTTGCTTTCTCTCTCTGTCCTCGTGGTTTAAGATGATGACACAACTTGCACCCGTTGCTTATGACTGGGAAGAGGAGGGTTGTAAGAGCACTGTGTCACCAGTTGCCTGCTTACCGCCCACCCCCTTAGCAATCGATTTACAACATTCTTTGAACGAGTGGAAGCTCCATGTTGCCTTGAGGTGCCCCTCCAATATTATGAGGGCACCAATATCCTTCCCAAAGGTTCACAACCTTGAATATATGGCAAAGTCACTTCAACCCATCTTTGCAACTTTGTGCTTTAATTGGCTGCGATGTATGCTGACTTCATGTTCAATGGAATGATGGATGGATGGGCTAGTTGGGATGGCATTATGCACAGCGCAGCACAAGCAAAAAACACAGCTGTGTCCCCGTCTTTCTGTTGCCCTGTGTGCCTGCCTTGCGCTGCGCTACAGTAGAGCTTCATTGTTACGATCCCCATTACATACCATTTTTCGGCACCAACGTTCGCAATCGAGAACACAAAAAGTGACCAGTTACGTGAATGCAGTGAATACAGTTAAAAGTTATTAAAAGTTTTTAAAAGTCAAAAGTTATGTGAAAAGTGAATACAGTTACGCTTATTTTTTAGCAGTTTATGCTCCAGGGGAACACAATCTTTCGGCACTAACATTCAGTACCTCACCAAACTGCAATCGTACCATACGTTTTCCGGCCGCAAGATCCCAGGTAAACAAGGAAAAGCACGTGGCACATGCAGTAGCAAACAGCAGCTGCCCTTCACAACAGCGTCTCTGCAATATTCGCCTGCCTGTCTCACAAGAAAATGCCAGCACACAAACAATTTTCTCCCTCCCGGGTCGTCGCATGCCATATTCACAGCCATCGCTGCCAACGATAAACATCCTCCCCTGTCTGGGTCACAGGGTGTGGGCCGTAGTGCTGTTGAAAACTTACTGCCCGCTTTCAATAGGCGATAACTCAGATGTGTCGCTGTTAGCATTATGTTTCACTCTGGTAGCATTACGTATCGTATTCTGACTCTACTGTCTTAAATAGGAAAATGACAATGTGCGTGTTGGTTCGTTCTGGCCCCTCCATCTCGACAAGTGTCGATGTCTCGTGCCACAATTCACGCTGAGTGGGCACGCCAAGATGAAATTGGACGATTTAATCAAGAGGCAAAAAAAAAAAAAGAGGAACACACAGCCGTAACAATTCACAGTATTCACGGCCAATTGTGACACGCCCCGGAATCAAACATGCACCCCGTCTTTGTGGGTGCAAAGTAGAAAACTAACCTAGAAATGACATTAGAGCTTTTACACGAAGTACATAGAAATCAAATGCACACCTGTTTTCTTTGCTAGAAAAACACATGTACGCTTCAGATTCTGACAAATAAATAAGGCACGACCAGCAAGCTTTACCTTCATGGAATGGGAATTTACTTAATTTACATCTCTCTCAGACAATACTTTATGGCTGGCTCTGAAGAACCACAACATGTCATCCTCCGTATGATCCACAGGGTATTTGATATTCTGCATTTATTGTACGACTGTGCGAAAATTCCAAATGGGATTGAGGCCCTCGCCTACGCTAACCATTTCACTAGTCCGTCCTGCGACGCATGCGCTTCTTCGGCCAAGAACAAGTGATTCGACTTGGTACCACTGGCTTAACATGTAAAATAACTTTTCGCAATCAAACTGCAAACGGTGCACTGTTGTCGTCATGCTATGTGAGAACTCGTTTCGTCACCATGCATGGTCACGACCTTGCGATAACAATGGTGATGACACTGGCTAGGTTAGCTCCCCCTGTTATGAATGGCATGAATGCGCTTTTGCTTTCGTATCAGATTGCAATGCCTAAGCAACTTCTGGGCAAATTTTCTTGGAAAAAAGTGCACATTCGGATCGGGTAAACACTGAAATCATTCATTTTGAGCTACCATTCTCGCTTTAAAATCTAACGGAAGTCGGCAAGGGGACTCGTCCTAGCCCCCCCACCAAAGACAAGCCCTTGTGCCGAAATATTGGCCCCAAGCCGAAGCACCCTATGTCCAACCACTGTTGATCAATTTAAAGTGCAGCCCCTGTAATACATTTTCCACGGAACCGCGAGAGAATAAACTTAATATCTGGGAAACGTACTGCCCAAACATGCTGTTAAAATCACACGAACGTGCTGCAAGATCTTAAAACAACACTAAGCACGGCTCAACCTCCAAATGGAGAGCGCCTAAATATCGGATTCAGCAGAGCATGAGTGATTAATCTAAAAGTGACCAAACACAATGTGTCGCATTCTCAGATGGTTGCTTCCGGGCATAACTTATTTTTGACAAGGCTAACGCTAGATGCATCGGCATCTACAAGGGAAGTTCATATTTAAAACAGCGCCAAAAAACACGGACAAGGGAGGACACAGGACGAGTGCTCGTCCTGTGTCCTCCCTTGTCCGCATTTTTGGCGTTGTTTTAAATATGAATGATCCGTACCATCTAGCTCGCACCCAAACCCTTCTGAGTCATCATTTATTATCTGCGAGCAGTGTTTCTTTTTGTGTTTTCTCTGAACAGCGCTCGTCCTGTGTCCTCCCTTGTCCGTGTTTTTTGGCGCTGTTTTAAATATGAATGATCCGTACCAACTAGCTCGCACCCAAACCCTTCTGAGTCATCATTTATTGTCTGCGAGCAGTGTTTCTTTTTGTGTTTTCTCTGACAGCGCTCGTCCTGTGTCCTCCCTTGTCCGTGTTTTTTGGCGCTGTTTTAAGTATGAATGATCCGTACCAACTAGCTCGCACCCAAACCCTTCCGAGTCATTATTTATCGTCTGCGAGCAGTGTTTATTTTTGTGTTTTCTCTGAACAGCGCTCGTCCTGTGTCCTCCTTTGTCCGTGTTTTTTGGCGCTGTTTTAAATATGAATGATCCGTACCAACTAGCTCGCACCCAAACCCTTCTGAGTCATCATTTATTGTCTGCGAGCAGTGTTTCTTTTTGTGTTTTCTCTGAACAGCGCTCGTCCTGTGTCCTCCTTTGTCCATGTTTTTTGGCGCTGTTTTAAATATGAATGATCCGTACCAACTAGCTCGCACCCAAACCCTTCTGAGTCATCATTTATTGTCTGCGAGCAGTTTCTTTTTGTGTTTTCTCTGACAGCGCTCGTCCTGTGTCCTCCCTTGTCCGTGTTTTTTGGCGCTGCTTTAAATATGAATGATCCGTACCAACTAGCTCGCACCCAAACCCTTCTGAGTCATTATTTATCGTCTGCGAGCAGTGTTTATTTTTGTGTTTTCTCTGAACAGCGCTCGTCCTGTGTCCTCTTTTGTCCGTGTTTTTTGGCGCTGTTTTAAATATGAATGATCCGTACCAACTAGCTCGCACCCAAACCCTTCTGAGTCATCATTTATCGTCTGCGAGCAGTGTTTCTTTTCGTGTTTTCTCTGAACAGCGCTCGTCCTGTGTCCTCCTTTGTCCATGTTTTTTGGCGCTGTTTTAAATATGAATGATCCGTACCAACTAGCTCGCACCCAAACCCTTCTGAGTCATTATTTATCGTCTGCGAGCAGTGTTTATTTTTGTGTTTTCTCTGACAGCGCTCGTTCTGTGTCCTCCCTTGTCCGTGTTTTTTGGCGCTGTTTTAAATATGAATGATCCGTACCAACTAGCTCGCACCCAAACCCTTCCGAGTCATCATTTATTGTCTGCGAGCAGTGTTTATTTTTGTGTTTTCTCTGAACAGCGCTCGTCCTGTGTTCTCCTTTGTCCGTGTTTTTTGGCGCTGTTTTAAATATGAATGATCCGTACCAACTAGCTCGCACCCAAACCCTTCTGAGTCATCATTTATTCTCTGCGAGCAGTTTCTTTTTGTGTTTTCCCTGACAGCGCTCGTCCTGTGTCCTCCCTTGTCCGTGTTTTTTGGCGCTGCTTTATATATGAATGATCCGTACCAACTAGCTCGCACCCAAACCCTTCTGAGTCATTATTTATCGTCTGCGAGCAGTGTTTCTTTTTGTGTTTTCTCTGACAGCGCTCGTCCTGTGTCCTCCCTTGTCCGTGTTTTTTGGCGCTGTTTTAAGTATGAATGATCCGTACCAACTATCTCGCACCCAAACCCTTCCGAGTCATTATTTATCGTCTGCGAGCAGTGTTTATTTTTGTGTTTTCTCTGAACAGCGCTCGTCCTGTGTTCTCCTTTGTCCGTGTTTTTTGGCGCTGTTTTAAATATGAATGATCCGTACCAACTAGCTCGCACCCAAACCCTTCTGAGTCATCATTTATTGTCTGCGAGCAGTTTCTTTTTGTGTTTTCTCTGACAGCGCTCGTCCTGTGTCCTCCCTTGTCCGTGTTTTTTGGCGCTGCTTTAAATATGAATGATCCGTACCAACTAGCTCGCACCCAAACCCTTCTGAGTCATCATTTATTGTCTGCGAGCAGTGTTTCTTTTTGTGTTTTCTCTGACAGCGCTCGTCCTGTGTCCTCCCTTGTCAGTGTTTTTTGGCGCTGCTTTATATATGAATGATCCGTACCAACTAGCTCGCACCCAAACCCTTCTGAGTCATCATTTATTGTTTGCGAGCAGTTTCTTTTTGTGTTTTCTCTGACAGCGCTCGTCCTGTGTCCTCCCTTGTCAGTGTTTTTTGGCGCTGCTTTAAATATGAATGATCCGTACCAACTAGCTCGCACCCAAACCCTTCTGAGTCATCATTTATCGTCTGCGAGCAGTGTTTATTTTTGTGTTTTCTCTGAACAGCGCTCGTCCTGTGTCCTCCTTTGTCCGTGTTTTTTGGCGCCGTTTTAAATATGAATGATCCGTACCAACTAGCTCGCACCCAAACCCTTCTGAGTCATCATTTATTGTCTGCGAGCAGTTTCTTTTTGTGTTTTCTCTCACAGCGCTCGTCCTGTGTCCTCCCTTGTCCGTGTTTTATGGCGCTGTTTTAAGTATGAATGATCCGTACCAACTAGCTCGCACCCAAACCCTTCCGAGTCAATATTTATCGTCTGCGAGCAGTGTTTATTTTTGTGTTTTCTCTGAACAGTGCTCGTCCTGTGTCCTCCCTTGTCTGTGTTTTTTGGCGCCGTTTTAAATATGAATGATCCGTACCAACTAGCTCGCACCCAAACCCTTCTGATTCATCATTTATTGTCTGCGAGCAGTTTCTTTTTGTGTTTTCTCTGACAGCGCTCGTCCTGTGTCCTCCCTTGTCCGTGTTTTTTGGCGCTGCATTAAATATGAATGATCCGTACCAACTAGCTCGCACCCAAACCCTTCTGAGTCATCATTTATTGTCTGCGAGCAGTGTTTCTTTTTGTGTTTTCTCTGACAGCGCTCGTTCTGTGTCCTCCCTTGTCCGTGTTTTTTGGCGCCGTTTTAAATATGAATGATCCGTACCAACTAGCTCGCACCCAAACCCTTCTGAGTCATCATTTATTGTCTGCGAGCAGTTTCTTTTTGTGTTTTCTCTGACAGCGCTCGTCCTGTGTCCTCCCTTGTCCGTGTTTTTTGGCGCTGCTTTAATTATGAATGATCCGTACCAACTAGCTCGCACCCAAACCCTTCTGAGTCATCATTTATCGTCTGCGAGCAGTGTTTATTTTTGTGTTTTCTCTGAACAGCGCTCCTCCTGTGTCCTCCTTTGTCCGTGTTTTTTGGCGCTGTTTTAAATATGAATGATCCGTACCAACTAGCTTGCACCCAAACCCTTCTGAGTCTACAAGGGAAGGCTTTCTTGGTACAATGCCAAGCACGCTGTCTTATCACACTCCCAGGATCCCTTATTCCAGGCCACTTGTTCTAAAAATGGCCAAAAACAGGGTGTTGCATTCTTGGATCGCCACTTTCGGGCATACATTATTTTTCATAAGACTAACACTACAAGCATCGGCATCTACAAGGGAAGACTTTTTTGTCTTATCACCTTGCCACGATCACTGTCCCCCATCGACGGTGGTGGTGGTGCTGCAGCAGGCAGGGTTATCTACAAAACTGACCGTATCATCTTCGGTCTGAGAATATGACCCAAGCTTTCCAATGCTTTACTGCAAGCAACTACCGCTTGCCCACAAGGCCTACAAAGTGCAAACCCAATGAAAGCAAAGCAGCAAGGCAACTCGGACTTGCACCATCGTGCACGACAAGGACACAACAACCTCTGATTGGCTGTACGAGCAAGCGCTGCGGGCAGGCCAGGATCATTTATTGCAGGGGCGGGGGGTGTCGCCGACTCTCTCGATGCGGTGCAGTCATGACAGGGAGAGCCGGTAAATGGAGCCCCGCCGTTGGGCTAAACCCCTTTTGAGACGTGTCAATTGGTGTCCCTGCTGCTGCGAAGGAACACCATCTCCTGGGGGCACTTTTGCGCCGCTTGATGTACGATATATTGGGAGTGGCTATTTTTGTTTGGTGTAAGCGCAACTTTTGCTATATAAACTCATTGTAAGTATGCATACTATGTTGATAAATTGTTCAATATACAGGATAATTCGATGTAAACAGGTTCGAGAGAGTCAGGTTAGTATATAGTAGTACTAAACTTATGCTTAAAGAAAAACGACACATGTGAAAATAGCTATTTCAAACACTTTTGCAACAGAGACAAGAGGGACACGGGGCGATAATTTTTTATGTTGCTCATGATGCCACTATCATGAACTGGCACAACAATGGCATTCTTCCAACAAGAAGGAAAGGCAGCAGTACGCAAAGCTACATTAAAGATGTGCGTAAGGAGAGGAACAAAAACAAAACAGCCTTTGATAACAAAACTTGGTATGTGGTTGCAAGCAAGAGAATGCGAAATGGTCACTGAAGCTATATAGTGCCAGTCACCAGTGCTGGGAGAGCATGTGCTGTATTCAGGAAAACCGAGGAAAAATGTTCAGCAAATGCATTGGTGATACAGTGAAACCTCATTACTATGAACTTCCCATACTTTTCACAAACTTTTCAGATTAACAAACTTTTCCAAAATCCCCTGCTGACTTCTTACGGTTTGAATGTAAGAATATTTCAGTACTACGAACTTCAGAATACCAAACATTTCAGAATAACGATCGTTAATCAGATTTCGTGTAGTGTTAACAATGGCTCAGTACCACTAACATTCCGAAATCTGGGGATTTTTAGACTTCTGTGCATCCTTCACGACAGCTGAAACAGTAGGCTAGCAGAAGACAAGGTGCACAATGCAGACGCCTCAGCAGACTGGTTCTGAAAACCTGAGACTGCGCTCAATTAAAAAAAATGCGGGAGGGATTTCTTTTTTTTAATCTATTGTGGAGGCAACGACGCATCAGGTTTTATCAGTGCACACTCTGCCCAGGAAAGTGTTGTCTCTCAATGGAGGCGCATCTCTTTTTTCTTTCATCCTTCTTTCTGCGGCTGAAGTAGCGCGTGGAGAAATGTAACCTCAGTATTCGTGGGGATGCCACACGGTCACACTTTGCAGTCTCCGGTCGGTGTTGTTTATGAGCACTTGTGCTTTGGAACCGTTCAGGTGTTCTCAAGTGAGACAATTGCAGTGTCAATGGCAAGGAATGTGAAAAACAAACAAACAAGAAACATTGCACTTAGGAGGTGACATGGAGCTTCTTTTTTGCCAGTAGTTTTCTCAGTGTCAGCTTTGTGCATGTCACTTGTTTTATACGGTGATGCGTGGTGGCAGAACCTAAGGAAAATGGCAACAGCGCAGGCTGAGAGCCAAGAGTGATTTTTTCGTGGGTAGCTTAAATGGTGACAACATATGAACTGATAGATTGATGGGTGGAATGATTAATTTTGGGGCTTTCACTATAACGCCCTTTCAGAATAAAGAATGATTTTCGGCGGTCCAACATGATTCATTATATAGAGGTTTGACTGAGTTGTCACAGTTTCTAAGAATGCCAGGAAATGGATGATTTATGACATTAATCTCAGCCCACTCAAAACTGTAATCTTTTAAATAGGTCCAGAAACATTTGGGACCACATTTTACATGCCCTTCGACAAATTTAATGTACCGTATTTTCATGATTGCAAGTCGACTCGAATGTAAAAAAATGCAACAGGAAAAAAAAAAAGAACATACCCGATGGTGCATTCTATAACGCAAATTTATTGGTAGCTGGCATGGTCACTGGACTACTCGCCTTCAAATGTGCCATCGTCCTCACTAGTGCCGCCATCGTCATCGCTGCTACGGTCCCACAGCGCGTCGTCGTCCAGTGAAATTCCACATTTGGCAAACAACCGCACCATGACATCTTGTGGAACAGCAGCCCACACAGAATGCACCCAACTACACGCAGCCATCAGGGAGGCTCTCTTGACAGGTCCGGCTGGCATAAGTTCGTGGTCTTCTTCCACCAGCCACTCATACTCACGGCAAAAGATCAAACTTGCGGCCCACTACGCAGTTATTTGTTTCTTCAGCGTAAACGATGGCATCCCTCTTGAACGCTGCTGTGAACGAGCGCCGAATGTTTAGTGGACTCTGAGCACTCATGACGACTGAGGAAGCATGGAAGTAGCATGTGGCACAGTTAACTTGAACGCATAAAACTAAAGAGGTACAGGGAGAAAGAAACATATGAGTGGTGTCTGCTCTCCTATGAACTATCGATACGCCCCACAAACGCCGCCGTTCTGAGGGTGCCGCTGCGAATGGAACAGCAGCACTTCCATCAACTATCGACACCTCCCCCCCCATGCGTGTTGTGTGCACTGTAAAACTCTAAAAAATGTTGAAAAACCCTTCCGAAAAGTGAACAAAGGTGCGGGATAGCGAAAAGCTACAGGTAGGGCCATAGAGCAAACATAACATTGTAACTATGTTTTATCTCCCCTGATATCTCATTGATCTCGCTTTTTTGGCGGTGCCATGTTTTGGTTTTGATTGTAAGTCGACCCCTTCACTTCAGATTTTCAAATTAAAAAAAAGATAGGTCGACCTTCAATTGTGTAAATACGGTATGCATCACTGTCTCTACGCATTATGTGTTTCACCTGGCTTTGCAAGAGACAAAATTTTTCGTACCGCTCTGATTATTCTATGTCCTTGAACTTCCCACCTTAGCTTTTTACAAAGAAAACCACGCAATTCCTTAGAAAACCATGTAGGATAGCGAGCAGGATGAAACTCTTTGCAAGCAATGAAGGCTTCCAGAGCACATTTTACATTACAGTGAAATCTCGATATAACAAATCGCACGGGTCTTCTGAAAATCGTTCGTTATTTTGAAATATCATTGAAATGAAAAACTTGCAGAGCCAGTGGACAAACCTAGGAATGAAAATGACGTACCTTGGTGGTCGACGCATGTGCAAACAAGCCTACTCTCAAATAAAAATGTTTTCTTTTGGCGCGTGCAGTAAAAATGACCGATTAGGAATGCGTCAACATTTTCGAGTTTGTACAATACCTCATCGGGTACGTCACTGCACCGGGTGACGTAAGTGCGGACTTTTTTCATGTGCAGAAAAACATCTACGTTCGACACGATCTCATCTTCTGTGTTCGGTGACCCACAGTTGTCTTCCTTCGGGTCGTCATCGTCACTGGAGACGTCGCGAACACAGTTTAACAATCCCTTCAGTTGTAAGGACCGCTGCCTTTAGTGCTGCGCTGTCGCTCTCCACGTAGTCGTCGAAGGAAGGGATGGTGGGCAGCAGTTCCCCAACCTCGATCCACAGGTCTCCTGGGTTGTTGTCTGTCACCTCCAGGCCATCTTCAAGCTGCACAGGCACTTTGACAAGCCCTGCTTTTCACCAGCAGTTGCTAATGGTGGACGCCTTCAAGTTCCAGCAAGCTCCTGTGAGCATTTCCACTGCCTGACGAATATTGACTGCAGTCAGCTGCTTTAGGCAGAGGTTCATAATCAACCACTGCACAAGGCACTTATGAAACTCTGCTTTCACACTCTTTATAAGGCCCTGGTCTAGGGGTTGCAGCAAGGACGTTTGTTTGGTGGCAGAAACTTCAAGCGAACGTGCATCAAGCGAACATTCACAATGTGAACAGAGCAGCTGTTGACAACCAGTAGAATGCTTCGGTCATCCCTCCTCATTTGGTCGTCAAGTTTGATGAGCCACCCGGAAAAGAGTTCTCTGGTCATCCAGGCTTGTTTGTTGGCGTGGTAGTCGTACTGTAACAACATGATGTTTTTCATGCAGCGAGGCTTCGCACATTTGCCGATGACGAGCGGTTTAATCTTCTTCGTGCCTGTTGCATTACAGCAAAGCAGGACTGTCACGCGAAGATGTTACTTCTTGCCTCCTTTGCACTGCTGCCCTTAGAAGTGCATCGTCCAGTCTGGCAGGAGCTGATAAAAACGTGCGGTCTCATCCGCATTGAAAATATTGTTACATGTGGCTGATGCACAATTTATTTACAGGGGAGCTCACGGAGGCCAAAATGGTGACACTACATCAAACGGGCACACACGTCGTCTTTCTTCTTCATCAGTGCAGCCACACCGTGGTGGCTGTTCTGTATCATCACCCCCGGTAGTAGAAGCACCATCCCGGTGCTTAAAGGGACACTAAAGGTTACTATTAAGTCAACGTGGACTGTTGAAATACCATCACAGAAACCTCGAAACGCTTGTTTCGTGCCAAGGAGAGACTTATTTTAAGAGAAAATGCGTTCTGAAGCGTCCGCGTACCTCTAGCGCAGTTCAAATCGCCCGCCCTCCGATCGAGGAGTACTGACATCATGGTCTCATAGTGACGTTGCGCCATCGGTGAGTAGAACGGCGTCGGCAGACGGCGCTACGGCTTTTCTGCGCAAAACGCGAACGCGCGGTCAGAAACAGAGCCAAGGCAGAGCCGACAGCAGAGCGAAAGCGGGAGTATGGTGGCTAGCGGAAGGAGAAACGAATTACTTCCCACATTACGTCCCATGGCACACGGAGAGTCCGTTTTCGTTAAACTATAGGCTGCGGCGAGCTCGCAGCGTGGTCGGCGTGGTCTATGAGAAGCGACGAGCCTTTTCGCACTTGCAACAGGGCATAAAAATGTGCGAATCGACGCAAAACTCGGCCTAGAAACGTGCTTCGACACAGCCAGGGCTCAATACGACCCAAGCTGGCACGACCCAGATGTCGTTTCCCGCACCGCCACCAGGCGCCGCTACTATACCTCAAACTCCAGCGCAAGACGCCCATAAGCTGGTACTTCATTCTATGACGCTAACTTCGACGCTCGTCGCAATAGACCCTGACACCGACAGATTGGCTCGCGATGGTGGGCTCAACTTCAGCGATTTAAGCACCGACGAGCGCGACCTGCTGCTGAGGGCTCGCACTGCCGGCGTCGTTGCGTACTACGACGGCGGCCTCGACACCGGCTCTCCGGAGCAGGAAAGCAACGAGGGCTTCCCACGACATCACATGGACGTGGCATTCTCGCTGCTTGTTCCAAATGAAAGTTTCGCGAGCCAGCAGAACCCTCACAGCACGACGCGATAACGAAACTACTGAAACTCCAAAGCGTGCGCGGCGCAGAGTCGAGCGCGCAGAGTCGAGCGAAAACGAAACCTTTCGAACACCCATATTACTGAAGGGTAACGTCAAAATGTTTTTTTTTTCTTAGAATCGAATAGACGTAGACAAGCAGCATTTTTTTCCGTCTTATAATCGAATGAAATGATATTTTTAATACGAGTAGTTGAGTATTAGTAACACAAATTATGAGGAGTCCTTTCGTCATCGGGCTAGTACCGGAATGTCGCTGGGGGGTCTCAAATCGTGTCATGCATTTACCTCAATTTCTCGGTTACTAAAGCTCTGCTCGCGATTATATTGACGCCTTAGACGTTCTAGAACATTGATCTACCACTTTAACTTGAGTTTCTGGTAACCTCTAGTGTCCCTTTAATCTACACATCCTCGGTGAAAGGTGCATGGTATGGCTTTAGTCTCGCCACGTGAACGATGTCACTTGCAGTTGACGATGACGCTGAGAGGTCGGCGGGGATGATTTCATACGTGACATCGGTCACTTGTCGCACCACACGGCGTGGGCCAGTGTAGCGCGACAGCAGCTTTTCGGAAAGGCCCACACGTCGAATGGGCGACCAGAGAAGCACCAGAGAATCCGGAGAAAAGTGCACGTCGCGATGGTGGCAATCATAGAGGCGTCTCTGATGCTCCTGTGAGGCCTTGAGACGGGTGCGGGCGAGTTGGCGCGCGTGGTTGGCATGTGTGATCCCGTCACGGGCGTATTCAGTGGCTGAACGTGTGGCCGAGGGCACCAAAGTGTCCAAAGGCAATGCGGGCTCTCAGCCATATAGGAGATAGAATGGTGAATAGCCGGTGGTGTCATGACGTGATGAATTACACGCAAACGTCACATATGGTAATTGAAGATCCCAGTCGTGGTGCTCGTTCACAACGTACTTCGAAAGCATGTCGGTGATGGTCCGGTTGAGGCGCTCCGTGAGGCCGTTGGTCTGTGGGTGGTAGGATGTGCTGAACTTGTGCTGTGTCGAGCAGGAGCGGAGGATGTCCTCGACAATTGCCGAGAGAAAGCTGCGGCCACGGTCAGTGAGTAATTGGCACAGAGCACCGTGCACTAAAATGATGTCATAGAGAAGAAAGTCAGCAACGTCAGTAGCACAACTTGTCGGGAGGGCTCTGGTGATTTTGTACCACGTAGCATAATCAGTAGCGATGGCGAGCCATTTATTTCCGGAGCCCGATAGAAGAAATTGTCCAAGAAGGTCCAGGCCAACACGGAAAAAGGGTTCGGGTCGTATGTCGATCGGCTGGAGACATCCAGTTGGAGGTGTGGAGGGCTTCTTCTGGCGCCGACAGGGCTCACAAGCAGCAACGTAGCGCCGCACGGAGCGGGCGATACCCGACCAAAAGAATCGACGGGCACAGACAGTTGTATGTGCACGAGACCCCCAAGTGTCCAGCCAAGGGAGCGTCGTGAAGTTGGTGGAGGACAGTCGAACGCAAGTGTGATAGAATGACGAGCAGAAGGTCAGGGCCGTGTGGATCGAAATTGCGGTGGTATAATGTCCCCTCCTTGAAGAGAAACATCCGGAGAGAGGCATCGCCAGGCGTTGACTCCAGACGGTCAATGAGGGCTCGTAATGAAGGATTGCGGCATTGCTCGTTGCCGATTTGAAGCAACTGGGACACAGAGAAAACGCAAGCGATGGCGTCCGCATCAGCCGGTTTGTCGACAAGGTAGCGGGACATACAATCGGCATCCTGGTGCAAGCGTCTCGTCTTATACACCACAGAGAAGGTATATTCTTGCAGGTGTAAAGCCCAGCGAGCGAGTCGTCCCGTGGGGTACTTGAGCGAGGATAGCCATCAGAGAGCGTGGTGATCAGTGAGGACACAGAAGGGGCGTCCGTACAAGTATGGACGAAACTTTTCAACAGCCCACACAAGAGCAAGGCACTCGCGCTCAGTGATTGAATAGCTGCGCTCGGCGGGTGATAGAAGTCGGCTGGCATAGGCTGACCATGTCCCATGTCCACGCTGGCGTTGTACTAATACTGCACCTATGCCGTGACCACTGGCAGCAGTTTGAACTTCCGTTGAGGCAGACGGGTCAAAGTAGGCCAGAATTGGAGGCGTAGTAAGGAGAGTAGTGAGCTGCGAAAAAGATGCAGCATGGTCAGGTCCCCAAGAAAATAGGGCGTCTTTCTTCAAGAGGTCGGTAAGGGGACGGGCGATGGTCGCAAAATCCTTCACAAAGCGTCGGAAATAAGAGCACAGCCCTACGAAACTACGAACGTCCTTGGCAGACTTCGGAACAGGAAAGTTTGTAACGGCGCGAATTTTGTCCGGATCAGGTCGCACGCCTCTGGCATCCACGAGGTGCCCAAGGACGGTGATTTGGCGGTGAGAGAAGTGACATTCATACACATCAAGAAAACGATCAGTGCGGAAGGAATCCGTGCCTTCCCTGTCAGCGGCCTTTTTCTCGCCCAAGACTACCTGCAAAGTTATCCTGTTCCTTTGGCAGAAACGGAAAAGCCAACCCGCACTGGCGTCGAACCCAGTTATTTCAAGTGCATCGGCAAATTCGCTGTCTTTTTCTTGGAGCATTAGGCCAGACACGGGAACGTTTTGCAGTCTGGCATCTTTGAACTATGTGAGAACAGCTTGGTCCACATTTTGAACGTTTCCCAGTTACAGCCGTTTCCTCGTAGGGGTGAGTTGTGATTCCTGGTGAAGCTTGACAATCTTGTCTGTCTTTCAAAATGGTCGTCACGGTCGATGGGGCAATGCCACGCTGTCTGCTCATGTTGATTTGCTTTTTCCCTGCGTCGATTTCCTGCAATAAGTCCAATTTGTCCTGCAGCGAAAACTGCTTTCGCTTCTTCTTGGCGCCGTCACCAGCTGCATACATAGTTGGATCTCGGGCCTTTGTCGTCATCCAACCTTTGTCGTGATCTCACCTTTGTTGTGAACACGGTGGTAGAATAGGAGAGGTGGCCAAATGAGCGCCGCAAGCGCGTCGCCGCACCTCTGGAGTTTCTGCAGCAGTCACCAGGTGGCGAAATGGGTTTATGGGCCCAAAGACATGCATCACAAGCTTTCACTGTGCTGTAAAAGGTCAGTTATTATCGAAATTTTTCTGGCTTTAAAACGCTGATTATAATTTTAGTAATTTGTAGAGTCTGTCTGTTGGCCTTGTCTACAAAAAAAAAAGTATGTCAAGCTCTCTGGAGCTTAAAAATTTCTAATCGGCGTGGGTAATCTCGACAAGACTGATACGGAATGCCGATCACAAGGGGCGCGCATGTATTTTTCTGGAAGTGTGAAAATCCTTACCGGCGCGTGTACAACGTAAAAAAAAAAAAAATTTGGTTTTCATGTCATTGGCTCATGGACGTAGTTGATTTATGGTCGTCTGGCTGTAACTAAATGTTACTGTGCGCTCACCAATTGCCTAATTATTGTTCAGCTCCCTAAGAACAGAAAAAAAAATGTCCAAATAAAGGTAACAAAATATTTTATTGGCATTTAACTTGGGAATACAATTACGCTATGCTAGAAACTGAATACTTTTTCAAGGTTGCAGTGTATACAATTAAATAAATGCACCGTGACAGCACAATTGAGCGCAGAAAAGTATGTTAACACGATATGTATCTCCCACGCCTTTAACTTTGTTGCGAAGCACTACATACTAAAAAATGTTTACAACCTTTGGGTTGTATTTTGTCCCCAGATAATAATCGTCATCTGTCTTGCCCACATTTCTTTTCTTTAATGCTGCGAGCCCGGCACTTCCTAGTCACGAACGGCTTGTGCGCTATCAGCTTGACACAGCATTCTCAACAGGAAAGTAGCGAGCGCCGAGTTTTCATGAGAGGAAACGCAAGCAAGGTAGATGACGATTATTGTTTGGGGACAAGATAAGCCCCAAAGGGTGTAAATTTTTTTAGAGTGTAGTTCAAACCAGTTTTGATAGCTTCCTTAGTTTTTTAGTCTTGTCTTGTGCTTTTGGATTTTTTTTCTTTTGCATACTGGAGTATGCCCATTGATACATAGTAATGCAGCAAATGATCCAAAATCGTTTCCTTGTGAGCAGAGCATGCTTGCAAATGCAAATGTTTTGATATATGCATATATACACATATTGGTTAACACGACAACAGTACTTTGGGGAACATAGTAAATACTCTTTCCGCATAGTCGTACATGCTAATAAAGAATTCTTTATTAATATTGTAATCAGGAAGAAGAAACAGATGTACTTATTGATCGTGAACATATAAAAAAGATATTTGTTTCAAACATTATTAGTTTGACAATGACACATTAGTCATCGCATGTTCTCAGAACCAATCTGTTTCCAGCAAACTAAAGAGAAAAAAACAAAAACAACCCAATAAACAAGGAATAAATGACGCGTCTGAAGTCACACGTAAATCAGTGCAAAAAGTCTGTTTTAAGCGACCATAACTATTCAGTGTGATTGAAGACGCGTCTGGTGCGATGCGGCGCTCTTTCTCAAACATCAGAGGCTTAAAAATACAGTGAGCGCCCGCAGGCTACGTACTTCCAAGTACATCGGAGCGGAGAAATGGGCCCAGACTACCCCTGCTGCCATCTGATGCAAAGCGGCGGCAACTCGAGAGCCATCGCATATTGCGCGATGCATTGGCGAGGCGGTGCCGCTTGGCCATCTCTCCTATTCTACCACCGTGGTCGCGAAGTTTGTGGTGAAGCAGTTGGCACTCGACATGGTGATGATGATAGCTACAGCACTCGTGGTTTCTGTTTTACGCGAGAGTTGCGGCATTGTTACTTTTAGCCAAAATTTGTAATGCTGAAAATAAACAATGTGCGTTATTCGGAAATATGCGCTGTATTGGAATTCGTAGTTCTGAAATATCTTTAGATTGGAAATATAGGCAATCTGGTGGGGATTTTTTAAATATTCATAAATTTGAGAAATTTGTTAATGTGGGGTCCGTAGTAACGAGGATTTGACTGTATCAAAAAGGATGCCAACTGCTTTGTTGATATTGTGATGTGGTAGTGACTGTGACGAACACAGTAGCAAAACTATAAATGGCGAAACTAAATCTTTATTGGGCGAACTTGTGCCCTAAAAAGCAAGTTACACTTAAAGCACAACAATAGTGGCGAACACAGTCGGCAATCGTAGAAAATCTGATCGGTGGGCCAAGCGCGTCGGCTTTTATACATCAGACGTCGAATGTTCAAGAGTAATTGGTGGGACCCGCGTGCCTTCCACAAAGTTGTACACTATTCGTGGCGCGCACACATGCAATCAGATTACACAAGGTTCCGTGACAGGCACTGCATAGAATGATCGATAACATTCCAGAAACTTCCGATACAAGCAGGTGTGTCGTGCGCTGTGCAATAACATTTGTTAGGCGTTGAAACGTGGTTGCCCAATAAATATAAACGAGTACACATGTCAACATCTGTGGCATAGTAAAATCCAGACCAGTCGTCATCATTCAAATAGTGGTAAAAGGCTAGATAGTCACCGTTCGTAAAAACAAGTAAGCGAACAGGCTCGCTCAACACATGAATTGCCTCTAGAAAAATTGCGAATTCGAGCGGAACACACCAATGGTCAACAGGAACCAAACCGCTAACAGCAATGGAAAACTCAGCAATGCAGAAATTAGCCAGCAACAGAGTTTTATGTCGCAAAATATGATAATTATTACATAAATGTATCACAGACCTGGACTTACTTATCCCTGAACGAGTGAAGTGGCACGTTTCTAATAACCAGTGGCCACAAAGAACACTTGCTTGGTGTTTGCAGAGCTGCCTGCTAAGTATGAAGAAAAGTGTGAGGGTGCCCAGCTGTGATTCGGTCGCTCACCCCTAGTGATGCAGGAGAAGTAGTCACGGTCCAGGTCCCTGACCTGCTCGCCCTCCGTTCGCCGCTTGTCGGGGTGGTGCAGCAACACCTTGCGCCGGTCTGCAGTGACCAAATCAAACCATTATCATGACTCAAAGGTAGATCAAGATGGCCAAAACTTCAGCCCCTTTTAAAAATCCATATGTTCTAGAAGGGTTTCGGTGCAACTAGTTGGTATGGGTCATTCATTTTAAACAGCGGAAAAAAAAAAAAAACAACAACAACGGGCAAGGAAGAGCACAGGACAATGCTGGCCCTGTGCTCTTGCATGTCTTTTTTTTTTTTGGGGCGCTGTTTAAAATGATTGATCCATGTATCACTTACTGTGCAAAGCACTTAATGGCACAGCATTGAGAATATGATGACAGTGAAAACATCTCAACAATGACAATAGCAATGATGGTGGCGTGGTGACATTCAATACATTTTTGACTGTCATCTAAGACAGCCATGAGCTAGCGGTGTTCATGAGAGGAACGTTAAGAGTGAGTCCTGTGCCGAAGGCTGTGCTGGCTCTGGCAACATATAAAATTGCAAGCTGTCAGAACTGTAGCTGTGAATTGCACAAGGATATGCTGGAACGATATGAAAGACAGTTGTTGCACTTAAATGAGTGAGCACAATTCTAGTGACTGGTGAAGGAATATTTACTGAGTGCATTCAATCAAAAAAAGAAAATTAAAATCAACCGCAAGTGAAAAATCAAACAAATATAATGTAAGCATAAAGCTTATAAACTGCAATTTCACATACGGTTGACATCAAATTCAACAACTATTATGTTATGCTTTCGTTTCATCTTACACTTCATCATCTTTCAGTTCAATACACCCGCACTTCATCTCAACACCTTCAATACTAGGTCTACAAACTGTAAGAGCCAATATTATTCAACAAGAAGGCCCAATTAAAACAACCACTTTTCTTTACAGTCATATAGTTGCTATAAAGTCACATGCAGTCATTTTTTGTTTTGTTTTTTCATAACGACTATGCACACAGACACCAGAAATTGAGAGAAAGAGCAATCAAGGAGCTGTTCTTGTCGGCTCTAATGTTTTGTAAACGAGATCAATACCAACTTGCCAAACAACAGGCACTGTAATTGTTCAATAGTAGCACGTTCATCGTCTTGCAGTAAACATTCACACACACAAAAAAAAAAAGAAACCCACAAAGCTATATGTTTTCTTTCCAATTTACAGCGTGCAATCACCATAATAAATGGTCAGCAGCAGTTCTCACGGGCTTTCTTGATGTCATGGTCGGTGGCAGCATATCGTTTTCCCTGCAGGCCGAGCACTCGGTAGTGGTCTTGGGACTGCACAGACGGAGAGGCACTTTTTGAACAGTGCCACAAAGCTAAGCACAAACCCTTGCAACAGCAGGCAGTTGCAACAGTCTGGTAACAAATAAAAAAGCACAACAGGTTGAGGCAAATCCAAACCAGGCAGAAATTTTTCGCGTGCTTTGTGTGTTGGCACAATTGCATGAACACACCCTGGAAAGCAACAGCATTGGAGCAGTCCACAGAAAACAAACAAAGCAATAAGTGAATGACTTGAAGGTATCCAATAAAAGTGTGCAATAAACACAAGCAACAGGTGACATGATGTCAACACGACTGACAGAATGCTAGCTGCAATCTTTTTGTTCCCTTTACACTGGCTGTCTTCAAGTGCCACTTTGCAAAACGTCATTATATAATTCAAGCCACAAATAGCTCAGTTGCAAAGCCAGCTTAGCGTGTCTTGTAAATAACAGCTGGAAGTCTATGCTGCACCTTGTGGCTTTTGGTACATTTGACTTTCATTACTCTGTTAGGATCAATGACTGTATCATGCCTGCTGTACTTACGATCACCCTTTATTGCCTACTGCCCACCGAGATGGCTCCTCTCGTTCTTGATTGGTTTTCTCACACCAAGCGCCATCTGTAGACTATCTGCATAACCACTGCTCACTGGCACTGTTGTCCTGTTCTCACAGCTCCTCCTTTCTTTAAAATGTAAAATAACTTTCTTGAAGACAGGTCCATGCCTGGCTATGGGTCATTGCAGAGTGCCAGCATTTCCGCATGTGCAAATGCACCCCATCATCCGGTCATGGGGTTATACCAATGTAATGTCATTTATTTCCAAACACTGGGCCACAAAATATGGTCCATGGTGCAAGTTTGGCTGAAACACCCTTAGCCGCATCACATGAGGAGAGTGGCTGTCAAGAAGCATGAGGTTACCTTCATTGATGGTCGTGAGCTGCTCACGATGTATGTTGACTTTTGCATCTGCAATTGTTCTGATTGATGATCCTTGGTGCAATTTAGTGCCTCAGAGAGGCCCTTTGTGATGCCTGCCATAAAGGCTTTGTGCACTGCTGCTGGGGCTCTGTGTCATCCTTGCTCCCAGCATGCTCCTACAGGGTGTGCAATGCCTGACACTAGCATAGGAAAGGCAGCACATATCCAGTTATTACACTTTCTGTAGTGCACATGGCATAAACAATCTCTGGTATATGCTGGCCTAAATCCCTACAGTTGAAGCAGTAAGTTCATAGGCACTCCTTGTGGGGCATTGTGGGTTACATAATGGGTGCCAAAAAAGAGAAGCACAGTCGCGGACGGCAGAAGACTAGGCGGGGTGATGAAACTAAGAGATTCACAGGTGCTAGCTGGAATCAGTTGGCACAGCACAGGGATAATTGGAGATTACAGGGAGGGGCCTTCGTCCTGCAGTGGACATAAAATAGGCTGATGATGATGATGATGATGTGGGGCTCCAACATCTACAGGTATATGCATGAATCGTAGTAGAGTGTTTTTGGAGAGCAGTTACAATTGTTTTGTCCAAGGAATGATGCTAGTATAGTTGGAGGCCCTCTAGCTTTATTTTCATTATCAGGTACCTTGATCATTTATTTGGACTCCAGAGCTTATCAGATACTTTCTTTTACTTGAACTCAGTCACTGGAACAGAGGAGCATTTCTCAAGAAATCTCTCAGTGCATGTGCATGAATAGAGGGGGAACATTACAGAAGAGCCAAGGTGCAGTGCCGGCCTTTGTCACCAAAGGTCGAAGCAGCGCCTAAAATAGAGGAACTGAAGTGAATTATGGCCTCATTCAGGAAAGCACTATCGTTTCATGCAGATGCTGCGATTTGTTTTGCTGATTACAGTTATATAAATAACACTTTCTTTAACATGTTAAGATCTTGTTAGAGCAGCCATTATGCAATTCTTGATCGCCAGCTCCTTCGTGTTGTGCTAGCCACTCTTGCACCAGAAACGTTTCCTTAGCAAGTCCAACCCAAGTTGCACCTCTGAGGAGCACCTTGGAGTACCAAAAAATATTCAGCGTAGAAAACCTTGTTCTGCTCTCTTTTGGCTGAGTGTCTCATGTCTATAAAGTCAGGATGCAAACAAGGAAAAAGCATTTGTGTGCACAGACATTCTCAACAGGAATGTCGTAAGCAGGAAAAGAAGGGGAGCACCTTCCACTCTTTGGGGTCGAGGCTGAGCAGGTACTGCGTCTCAGCAGGGTCCTCTGCAACGCTTCCACCTTCACCCTCGTCTGATGACTCGGAACCAATTGATGCTGCTGACGAGACGTGGCGGGTGTGAGCATTCTGGTACACCGCCTCAAACCATCGGCCCACAGGTTCCACTTCCACCTGACTGAGCTCTGCAAATGTTGACAGGAAAGTGCCCAAACTGAGATAAGATGCTTGACCTGCGCATTTCGGACTCTGCTGTTTTCAAGCTGTTTGTTACATGGAGGTGAAAAACAGAAAGGCAAGTGAAATGAAAATAATGAAAAGTGGAGTACTCTGGCCATAGCTCAAGGTTCAGCATGTGATGCCACCAACCTATCGCAGTGCTGCAGCCTGGGTATATACCTTACTGTCACCAGAGAGGAATGTTTTATTTGCATGCTGTCATTTGGCAAATGTATGTTGTGCTTACAGCCGAGATGCTTCCAATGGACTGGAAGTAATTGCTGATTTTCAAGAACCTAGACACTCATTCAATTCTAGACGACCTTTTTGTTAGATTATGAATAGCATTTATGTTAGGTTTTCCACATATATTATTGATAGTGTATTGCTGCATGGGCATCACCCATGACGTGCTCCAAAGGTACCTTACTTCCTTGCCAGATAGCTGAAGATGGCTAATGCAGTGCTCCACTAATACACACTCAACACACTTGTAAAAGCCTGCTGTAAATAAGAAAGAATGATAGCTTTCTTGGTTATGATAGAATGAACAAATGTGTACAGTGAAGCAATGGCGTTTTTTGACCTTGGATTGTACTGCCTTACAAAATGCAGTAGCGAGTGGTACATTAACCAGTCTTCGTTTAAATAATTAAATTCTGGGGTTTTACGTGCTAAAACCACAATCTTATTATGAGGCATGCCGTAGTGGGGTTCTCCGGTTAAATTTGAACTACCTGGGGTTCTTTTGTATGCGCCTAATTGTAAGTACACAAGCGTTCACTGCATTTCGCCACCATCAAAATGTGGCCGCCGCAGCCAGGGCCAAACCTGTGGCTTTCAACTCAGCAGTGCAATGCTATAGCCCCTGGGAGTCATCGTTTCAGCTACCTGACAAGGAGGCACCTTGAAAGCACATTATGTGTGATGCGTATGTAGCAGAAGACAATGAATATTGCATGTCTCCCCAAGGAACGGTTGTGATCAGAGTGCATCATATTACCTGTCATGCCTATTTTGCTGCTTTGTATCTGGTCAAAGTCCTTTTGACATCTTGTTAAGATATCAGCAGATCTTACCATTAGAACTTTCATGTGAGACTGAGCCCATGCCCTGTCCACTTCTTTTTGTTTGTTCACCCTGTGCTGAGCTTCCCACTTCACAAAATGAACACCCACTAGCTAGCCCACCTGTCAATTCAATTTCAGAGGTACTGTCATAACTTTCTTTTTCTCAGAAGCAAACTTTTGAGAGGTTTGTTAGCTTAGACACAATGGTACCACCAATGTGTCATTGTTACAGTACTTCCGCTTTAACATGTTCAGCAAGGTACCGCAACAATCTTCGGATGCAGCAACGAGTTTTATGACTATACCTGGGCAGCGTGACGGAACAGATGAAACATGACAAAGAGATTAATAAAATAGACAGGATGTGGCACTAAAGGCTCTTCTTTTGGTTGTATTTTATTGTGCTACCCGGGTATAGCTATGAGTCTGGACCAACTTCCTTACCTTTCAGTCGTTCTACAACAAAAATAACTCTTAGTTGGGCTAGATAATAAGTGTGAAAGGATGGCGGGGAGGCACCTTTCTTGGACGTTTGTGTGCAACTGAGTGTGTTTTCTTGTGCTTTTCAGCTGTTATTAAAATTATGCAACATGTTTTACTTCGCATTGAACATTCCGAAAGGCCTTCACCAACTACAGCTAACAAAGTTTTACTACGAGAGGTCTCGCGCAGCTGTGATGCATCTTGTTTGCTCGTACTATCAACACGCTCTGATGACAGGTGCTAGTCTTCTGTGACGGCTTAGGCTAGGAATGGCATTTACACATCAGTAGTACCATTTAAGAGAGATACAGAATCTCCAGGCTGAGCTGTGCGATGTGACTGCAACTGTGGACCTTACGCTCTGTTTGCTCTACACGATGGACAGACGCTGGCTGTTGCTCTTGCCCATCTCGACACTCTGCCGTTATGTGAACACTTATACTTGGCGAGAGTGTTAATTTAGTATCCGGGACATCCAGACCTTACATTATTTTTTTATAAGGAACACGAACTTGCAGTGTAGGCTACGTCTAGACCCGCTGGTCGTCTGCTTAACCTTCTTCACTGTGCCCTCATTGTTATCTATTACGCTCGTATTTACTTAATTTCCTTCAGCACAGACTACGAATGCATCTGAGGCCGACTCTTTTGCCCGAGTCACACGAAATGCCTCACGAAATACCTGCCAGATAAACAAAACTTTCTCCAAGACAACGTGGAAATGCAATTTCTTTGGTACGACCTACGTCATTCCCCGACCAGTATTAAGGAGCGAAGGATTAAGACCAGGATTAACGGCTGCTAACTCTTACAAACTAGATGAAATTCCTGCAGAGCTGTTTTTCTCACCGGTGAGCTTGCCGAAGGCGACAGCACCAGACTGGCCGGGAGGCGCCGGCGGGAGCACCAGAAGCTGCACCATGACGCTGTCACCTAACTTTGACTTCAACACACAGTGAATTAGTGAAGCGGGGGCGGCTGTCAGTGGTACTGCGGCGCCGTAGTCTCCTTAGACTTCGGCTGTTCAGAACAGCTATGGATCACAGAATGCCGCGCGTCTTTACCGAAGCTAGCCTGTTAGTTATGCATCATGTCACAACAGCGATCATAACACGCTCCACTACATCACAAACTTGAAAACGCGACCACACAGACCACGCTTTCTCAAACACGCTTGCCAGACAGTCTGGCCGGTCTGGCCATGGTCTGGCTGCCCACGATTTAAGAACTGGATCGAGTTGCCTTCGAACGGCACAAATTTGTACAATAAATAGTCATTATTTTTCACAAAAAATTATCTTCGGTATGTTTTTATACTTTTACGGTATATTATTTTAGTATTCCTAATTATTTCTTAGTTAACAAGTGCTTTGTTAGTTTTACATTGCCGCATTGCAGTCTAAACGAATCCAAGACGAACACGATATACGACATCGTCTGCCTGTTCCTGCGTGCATGCGACGTTCGCATCTCGAATGAAAACACGCAGGCAGGATTTGACAGCTTGCGTGGAAAGCTGAGAACGTGCCGTGTGGTGCTTGACTTAAACGTAATGGACGTTTCAGTAACGCGTCGCGCCACAGAGATTGCTAGCTGCCGCACAGCCTCCGCGCACTGATCTGACCACGCGCATCGGCGGCGTTGAGCCGGGAGAGCCGAAACCATGAAGAGTCGCTTCAGCACCGTCGACATCCTCGCCATGGTCGCCGAGCTGCAGAAGAGCGTCGTCGGCATGCGAGTCGTACAGGTGTACGACGTCGACACTAAGACGTACTTGTTTAAACTGAGTCGACAGGAAGAGAAAGCCGTTCTGCTCATCGAGTCCGGCGTGCGACTGCACACCACGGAGTTCGCCTGGCCCAAAAACCAGAGCCCGTCGGGATTCGCCATGAAGCTGCGGAAGCACCTAAAGAACAAGCGCATCGAGCGGCTGGCACAGCTGGGAGCCGACCGCGTCGTCGACCTTCAGTTCGGCACGGGCGAAGCGGCCTACCACGTCATTCTCGAGCTGTACGACCGGGGCAACGTGGTGCTCACCGACGGCGACTACCTCATCCTGAACATCCTGAGGCCCCGTGCCCTGGGCAAGGACGAAGACGTCAAGCTCGTGGTGCGCGAGCGGTACCCAGTGGACGGCGCGCTCGCCGAGCCGCCCTCGCTCGACGCCGAGCTGCTGTCGGCGATGCTGGCGCAGGCGGCCCCGGGAGACACGCTTCGCAAGCTGCTCACGCCGAGGTACGGGCCTCCGAAGCGAGCGCGCGCCCGGCGGCAGTCTCGGAGAGCTTAGCGAGAAGGCCCGTTCCTATACGCACTAGCGGCACTGATCGGATTAGCGCTGCAAATGACGTAAGAGAATGGTGAGCAGCGCAAAAAGCTGTGGTAGTCGCACACGATAGCGGAGTAGTGGTGCTACGTAAGGAGCAAAATAAAAGGAGCGCAGTCGAAGAAAGCTTTCCCTAGCTATTACGTTCCGCAAGAGGTGGCAGATAGGATTTACGTGCCACGTACGGCTGTCAAGTGTCGTGCGCAGCGGGCAGCAGTGTGCATGTACGCATCACCGCATTACTCTGTCCATGCACAGCATCGAGTAGTTACAAGGGTAACGCACAGTGTTAAAAAAATCTGCATAGACAGTGGCTGCAGTTGCTATTCCACAATGCTTGTAAAACTGTTTGTAAAGAGTGCAGCTTATCCTCTTGTTTTAGTGTCTTGGCATGTGCACAAGGAAATTCAATTACCACAAAGTGGGACGTGAGTGTGAACACGTAAAGTTGGGTGATGTGCTTCACGGTCATGTTGGTGGGTGTGGCACGACTCGACAGCGATAGGCAGGAAGACGACACACTTGTATTGGCTCATAGCTGTAGTGTTTAGGATGAATGCTTGAAAGCATGCTCATGTGACAACCAAAACAAATGCTTATGTACATGGAAAGCTTACAAAGATAAGCCTTCGCAGATACGCCTTCGTATGCCAGTCTGAGCAACTGATGCATCATCGACATCTAAGCTGTATAAGCAACTGAAATGTATTTAACTGAGCTCGTTGGTTCATAGCTCAGACAAGTTCTGAACAGCTGAACTGAACAAAACAAAAAGGACTAAGCAACGCAGACAAGGATGTTGCTGTACTAGCAACTGAATTTATTTTGCACTTGCAGCTACATAGTGCACGCGCATTAACGAAAATACGGATACAAAGTGTCGGCGCTGCATATCAGCCGCATAGAGGGAGACAATAGGCGATTGCATGTCGCCTGACAAGATATATGTTTTCTTTAGTCGTCAAAGGTGTTGAGGGCTTGCTTATGCATATGCTTCCCTCCTTAGATATCTCAGTGGCCTGAAGAATTTCCCTTTCTTCTTGCATGGCACTTTTTGTTGAAATGATAACTTGATTAAGATTGTCTTGGCATGCTAATATTCTGCAACGGACTGCCAGGTTTCCACAGGTTGCGGTTGTCTAGAGTGAGGCTGCATGTTCTCTGGTCCACTCATTGAGGCATCATGCCCGATACAGGCACGGCCATATGATAAGGGGATGCAATACACGACAGCTTGCTGGCACTGTGCATATCTTGTGTTTCTTTTTTTTTGTTTTTCAGATTTCTACTTTCTTGTTGGCATTCACACGTCTGCACATGGTTAATGACATGTTTGGAGCTGAAAATACAGTTTTGAAGTCCCGTCTGTTAGCAATCTTTTTAAGCCCTTGACTCGCTTCATAAATATACGGAACGACGGCAGGTGGCCTTCTTGCTTCGTCTTCATCTGTCAAGTCTTGATGGGGTTCTTGTGTTTCAGCATCTAGAGCATCGTCTCACAGATGGCAACTAAAATCTCGTGGAGCATGATCTTCTTGCAGTCAATGATAAAACTGCAAAAGCATAGGAGGAGGGGAGCATGTGCATAAGCGTGCCCTCAGTAGTTTTGACTAAAGAAAAAGATTTCTTGATGGCAGGTGACTAGAATCACTACCGTCTCCTGTTACATTGCTGATACGAGGCATGGACACTATGTATTTATCTTTTGCTTTTTGCACTTGCACTACTATATATGCAGCCACAAGCATGAAAATTAATTCAGTTGTTAGTACAGTGATGTTCTCACCTGTCTTCATTAGTCCTTTGTTTTTTCAGTTCAGCTGTTCAAAACTCGGCATGTAAGCGAGTTCTCAATCCCTCAGGCAGTACTAGGGGTCTATTTGCTGGCTGTCCTTGGTGGTGATTCATCACTGACTGCTGCTTCGAGGCTCCCATGCAGACGGTGTTGCTGGCTGCTCTCTACCACCGCCGCAGCTGTGCAAACTTCTAGATGACCCCCAACATGGTGCCTGTTGCCTGTTGCAACATGGTGCCATGGTGCCAGACACGAGTCTAAAAAAATTATGGATGATTGGCTGAAAGAATTGCACAGTGAAGCTGTTATCTATTCGTGTGAGGTGTACATGAGGTAACCTTTATTTTATAGTCATTGATAATTATGTTCCAGTGCAGAAGTTCGACTCTGATGCATGTTGCATTGCTTATCTATACCAAGCATGGTGCCACATGCCAGCCTTCACAACATGAAAACAGTTGTGAAACTCCTCTTAACAGCTTTGCTGTGAAACTAACAGCAAATTTATTGTAGTTACTGGAGCACTTGCATTTCAAGAGAGATATGCTGAGACCTTGCCATAAATAGCACTGTGCATTTAATCAGCGCATACAAGACGGTGTCTTACTTTAAGAGCCTTTGAACAGAATGCCTAGAAAGCTTGTGTTGCACACTGAATGTTGTAAAGTCCCATCCTAGACGTGCGCTGCTGCAGGGATTTTTCAAAAAGAGTTTATAGATGGGCAAATTGAATGTTGCAAGGCAAAGGTGCAAAGAGCTGAAGTACTCTCCCTGGCGTAGGGGTTCCCTTTTATTGCCTTATGCTGAAGGCCGATGTGCCCAAGCATTGAAATTAGACCAAATTGCCATTCCTAATAAAGTGTTAAATCTCTCTTTCATTTTCTTGACCAGCAGCCACAAGCGACACCCCTCCTCTACCTTGTTCTATGTTAGAGCCAGAAGAACAGCTTATGTTGCTGGTCCCACCTTCGTGTAAAGCTTCCGCTCATTTTTTGTGGTCGGAGGTTGGACTCTGTGCCGACGCACGGGGCAGATGCACGCGCCTGCCCAAGTTGCAGTGTGTATTTGTTACCAAATGCAAACTGCTGTAGCTCTTGGAGATGCCCTTGCTGTCCACTTACCACTACGCTTCAGGTGTATTTGTTAACAGCTCCGTTCTCTACAGAACAACACAATGAAACAAGCTATGCCTAAATATTTGCACTCAAAAAATGTACACCGTTCAGTGTGCCATTTCTTTAATTAAGCAAATGGTGTCTTGGAGGGCTTGGCTATTTGCTTACATTGGCAATCATTGTCAATGGTGTCTGCACAAGTTTTTTCTTTTATTCTTTCTTTTTTTTTCGTCTCTTTTTTTCTTTCTTGTGCGGTGTACTCCTGGCAATGGTTTTGTGTGCTGTGCATTTTTCATAAATCGCCACGTTGCTTCTGGCTACTCGTGTGATCTCTCATGTGGTAGGCGACACTTGTGAGATTGTTTTTTTGCAGGCACACAGGGGCTGCCTGCTCTGAGACTAAGGGCACATGGGCTTTCGTTAGAATTTTTAACCGCTCTTGCGTTGTACATTCGCCTGGCCTTATCACGTCCTTATCAAATGATCTATGTGTTGGGCTTGTTTGTTTGCAATAGCCAAAACTTGTGAACGACTGTTTTAGCCGTTTACTCCGTTGAGTGTATGTTCTCATCAGTTTCTTCTCTTTGAATAGAGTTAAACCTCATGAATTTTGGAGAATGATGATGCATCATTATTGAAATGGCCACATTTATGGGGAAAGAAAGCATAGCAGTTGCCAGTAAATTCACGACGTCCTAGTCCTCCCGTGATAGACAGTGTCAGTAAGGATGTGTATGCTACTGGTGCAGCTTTAAGAAGTAATTGTGAGGAAATGACGTATGAGTTGTGAGTCTGCACATTTTTATTGTCAGTGAAATCTTCAGTTACTAGAAATTGAATTCATAGTGGAGGCAACAATGCAGCTGGTGCACAGGAAATTCTAATACGACAAAAGTAGAAGACTTATGACAGACTCTCTGCCCTTCAGCGTCACTTTCAGCCCTCGTCTTGTCGCCTGTGGTTCTTGTTTCTTTGGACAGCAGAAAATGTTTCCAAGAGACTGAGTTCCCCGAATGTTGTTGGTGGAAGCAATAAAGAAACGGTGTAATATTGGCTCATGCTCATAGTTCAGGCAGACTTTTCCCATTAAAATACGGAATTTCATAAATCTGTTTATGAATGCAACAATACAAAAAAAATTTTTTTGTGGACAGATGAACCATCATTTGTAAGCCTATATAGAATAATTGTCCGAACATAGTATCTTTGAGTTGGCCATTAGTTTTTCAATTGCTCTCATAAATACAAATAGGCAATCGTACATCAAGGCACAAAATCTGAAGATTACTGCTAGCAAAGGCTGTGTAAGCGGTACTGAATATTTCACAAATAAAAGCAGCAGGCACACATGACAATTCTGGCGTAATCTGCGGCTCTTTTGCCTCAAGATCTTACGATGTGGCATTTCATGCCAGTCGCAGTTAATATCGTGCTTGAACACATTACTTGCTTCTTTTATCCAGCCTAACGAGACAACAACAGAGAATAAATACAGAATTATGAAACAGTGGCACTATCTGTTAAGGCAAAACACTGCACACACTTTATTTTGCCGTTTGGACCACTGTGATGTAATACACTCTGCGGTAGGAATACATTTTGGAAGGCAGAAAAATTACGGGGAAAGGAAGGGACCACGTGCCTGTGTCCCAACGGCGAAGCAATTTTTGGGCTAAAAGGACGGAGTGGTGGACTGAACGGAGGGCATCGGGCGAGCTTTTGCTGCTGCGTTAGAGTGCACTTTTGCCCGATAGGTCACTGTACTGGTCGTGACCATGTCCTTGCACTAAGTGTTAAATGCACGATGAATGGGCATCACCTGTGACAATTGTGGGTGTCTGCAAATTTGTGGCATCATGGAAACTCTTGTGTTGCTGTTGGGAGTCAGTGCAGATGTTGATCGCAATAGGCTGCTCAGCATATTGGCAGCTTTGATTGCATCATGCACTACCTGCAGCTCAAGTAGTAAGGTCTCTGGATTATTTGTTATGAATTGCTAATGACAGGCTGGCCTTCATCGCTATTGGGCATGCAGTGCAATTATAGTTATAATAAACTAACCACATTATTCTTTACAAACTCCAGGGCAGCAGTAGTTCACAGGGTCCCATGCTGTGCCTACATATTCTTTCGTTTTGTTATGGTTTTTATGGAATGAGGGCAACAGAAATGTTGTGGCATATGTAGGATGACATGTGGTTAGCGTTATTAACAATCTATTCATTGTTGCTCGTCTAATTGATGTTACATGCAATTTGAAGACTGAAGTAGTTAGGAAGAGTGACAAGTACCAAAACAGGCTAAATGTTTGCATCAAGTTCCAAAACAGGCTAAATGTTCGTATTTCAGGAAACGTGCACAACCTTGGCCTTGCTTCCATTTGGCTCCATTAATCGTTGTTTAGATCAAGATACATCAGTAGTGTTAGGCTTAAGAGTGCTAAGCTCATCATTGTTATTGTTTTCGAAAAATATTATGCAATCACCAGCAAATAGAAACCTAGGAAGAAACTCGTTGACATGTATCAGGAACAAGATGGTCTTAAGGTGGACCCCCTGTTGAGCACCGGAAATGTGCATTAGCAAGGGTTAGAAATCGCAACTGTCAGCAATAGTAAATTGCTTATGCTTAACATTCCATCCACCTTAATGGGCTCAGGTTATGGCAACTTAGTTTATGGAACAGCAGCCTGTGCCTTTCATATCCCCATTGTTTCCTTTAGACGTTAAGCCCTGTGAATCAAGTAGACACCTATGACACACCTTGTTAGGCACTTCCGAAAGATCTAAAAATATGTAGTCTGCGCAGTATAATTAATTATGCAGTGTAACGAGTGAAAGAAAAGGGTTATACATATCATGCAGAAGCCACCGTCATGCTTTGCTGATGTGAAAAAAAAGAACTACCTTCTAAGAAGGCAATTAAATTCATGACAATGAAATGTGTTAGTAAGGATAATAGGGCAGTAATTTACAACATTTATTACGTGATTTACGCAGTGAAATTGGAAAGAAGGCCAGATGTGGCAAGGGATTCGTGGAAAAGTTTAGTTATCATGGAACTATAAGCAGAAGTGCTTCTTGCTAATTTAGTATTTATAGAATCATAATCAAAAGAGTTTCTATATTCCAGTGAATTACTTTTCAACGCCTTTCAGATGGCACTTCAAGCACAGTGCACCAAAGTTGCATTATGGACTCAACACCTTCTTTTTTGTGGCCACTTACAGGTTTCTGTGAGATTCTCTAGCTTTCTAATACGCAACTTTCAGGTTGTTTTCATTTTCTGTGTGTTCTTCATTGCACACCATTCTTCAGAAACCATTATCTCATTTCATTCCTTTTTTTTCTCCCAGGAATCTGTATGGTCCAGCCCTTCTTGAACATGTGTTGTTGGGCCATGGCCTCTCTTGTGGGGCCAAGATCAGCACACTTCCAGCTGAAGGTCTCGCTGAAAAAGTCCTGGAATGCTTGCATGATGCAGATGCCATCATGGCACGGGCAAAGGCCGAGTCATGCAAGGGTTACATTGTTCAGCGGATCGAGCAACGAATCCAGCCAGCTGAGGATGGAAGCACTGAAATCGCGACTTACCAGGAGTTCCACCCATTCCTCTGGCGCCAGCATGACGGCTCTGCTGGAATGGGCACCACTTCCACGATTGAGCTACCATCGTTCAGCACTGCAGTCGACCAGTTCTTCTCCAGCGTCGAAATGCAGAAGATCACCCTCCGCGCCCACCAACGTGAAAAAGAGGCGCTTAAAAAACTGGAGAACATCCGCACGGACCACGAAAAGAGAATTCAGGCCCTTCAAGAGGTGCAACAAGTGGACGTGCGGAAGGCTGAGCTAATTGAGGTGAACCTGGACCTGGTGGAACGTGCCCTGTGTGTTGTGCGCAGTGCTCTCGCTAACCAGATTGGCTGGGCAGAGATCACAGAGTTGCTCAAAGAAGGCCAGGAGCAAGGTGACCCTATGGCTCGTTCCATCCGTAAGCTCAAGCTTGAGACAAACCACTTTGAGATGCTTCTTAGGGACCCGTACGATGAAGCCGAGGAAGCCTTGGTCGACATTGACATCGACCTGTCTGCATACGCAAATGCACGCAAGTACTATGATCAAAAAAAGCACGCAGCGGGCAAGCAGCAGAAGACAATAGAGTCGTCCGCAAAGGCTTACAAGTCGGCTGAAAAGAAGACACGCGAGGCACTCAAGCAAGTAGCACTGACCACCAACATTGCGAAAGCACGAAAGGCATTCTGGTTTGAGAAGTTGTTCTGGTTCGTCAGCTCGGGGGACTACTTGGTCGTTGGAGGTCGTGATGCACAGCAGAATGAGGCCATTGTGAAAAAGTATTTGCGCCCTGGTGACATTTATGTGCACGCAGACCTCCATGGTGCTAGCAGCATCGTCATCAAGAATCCAACAGGGGCGCCTGTGCCACCCAAGACCTTGAATGAGGCTGGAACCATGGCCATCTGCTACAGTGCAGCCTGGGATGCCAAGGTGGTCACTAGTGCGTGGTGGGTACATCACCACCAGGTGTCTAAGACAGCACCGACAGGGCAGTACTTGACTCCAGGAGCCTTCATGATTCGTGGCAAGAAGAACTATCTGCCACCTTCCTATCTCATCATGGGCTTTGGCTTTTTGTACAAGCTGGATGAAGAGAGTATCGAGCGGCACCGGGGAGAGCGCAAGGTGCGCGTGGCTGAGGACGAGACCGAGGCCAGCACAGAACCACCAGAAGAAGGACCCGAGTTGGAAATGTCCGAAGAGTCAGACTCTGAGAAGGGCAGTGTCAAGGGTGACGGCGATGCAGACAGTACAAAAGGTGATGCGGAACTGTTCCCTGACACAGTGGTCAAGCTTCCTCACGAGTTGGAAGCAGCAACGAATGAGCACGACGACCAAGATACAGCTGAGGAGATTGTATATTCACAGCCAGTGAAAGGGTTACATGTCAGTCGCAAACCACAAGCCAAGCCAAAGCCTGAGCCACCTCCAAAAGAAGTGCCACCTGCTACAAACACTGAAAAGGTGGTAAAGCCTAAGAGAGGAACACATGGAAAGTTGAAGAAGATCAAAGAAAAGTACAAGGACCAGGACGAGGATGAGCGTCGTCTGCGCATGGAGATCCTGGCATCTGCAGGTGCTCCAAAAGAGACGAAGAGTCGCAAGCAAAAAAAAGGCAAGAAGGAACCTGGGCAGGCAGCCCCCAGCAAGGGGAAGCAGCCAAAGCCCAAGCCATTGGCAAAGCTAGAACAAATACCTGGTGCGGTAGAAACAAATGAGGCCGATGAGGTAGCGGCAGATAATGAGCAAGGGTCAAAACAGGAAGAGATCAAACAGAAAGTGGGCAGCAACAAAGTTGCACCACCAGTAGAGGACGAGGACTTGCAGGCTGATCCAGAAGAGGATGAAGACGAAGGCAACATTGGTGATGAGCAGCAGAGGCTTCTAGCTTCACTGACAGGTTGCCCAGTGGCTGAAGATGGTCTCTTGTTTGCCGTGCCTGTGTGCGCGCCCTATGCAGCCATTCAGAACTACAAGCACAAAGTGAAAGTGACGCCTGGCACGGGGCGGAGGGGAAAGGCAGCCAAGACAGCACTGTCGGTCTTCCTGCTGGACAAGAACACCAGTCCACGGGAGCGGGACCTTCTGCGCGTGACCAAGGACCAAGACATTTCTCGAAACATCCCTGGCAAAGTCAAACTCTCAGCACCTCACTTGCAGAAACGAAAGTGACCTTGTGTTTAGCTGCAGAAATGCTTGACAGCGCCACCTGTGTACAGATGCAAAAGTGGATCGTCTTCTTCATTGCCAAGCTTGTTGTTTAGGACAATTGTGCAGAGTGAGGTGTGGAACGGAACACCAGGACGAAACAGCGGCTTTGTGTTCAGAATAAACATGTTAAGTTAAACCAACCTGGTAGTATATCACCTTTATGATTGTGGAAATGTTCTTTAGAGTTGCTGTTTCAGCAAAGGAAAAGCACTCCTTACAGACCTTGTGTTGCCAGTAGCACTGAACTGGCTGTACAGTGGCAACATTGGCTTCTGTTCTAATCTGCCCAGTTTATATATTTGTGCAATTCCGCACAAATATATAATGTCTGCATTTCATGACTTTTTTTGTGTGTTGTCCATAGCTCTTGCAGAGTAGTTTGCACTAAGACCTCAGAAGATGCATTAGGGGTAATGCTAGCAGTGCTTCTGATGTTGCTGTGCCCAGCATGAAAGCTATTGCCATGTTGAGGTTGTGTGAAGAAGTTACATTGTAGGATGTAAAAATACACACAGCATGCTTACCAGTTGTAATAACACACAAAATCTGTTTTAGCAGTGTGTGTTTCATTGCAGCATTATAAACCATCGTCATACTGAATGCTTGGGATTTTTTGCACGAGCAGTTTAAACAGCATGGTTCGTGGATCAGAAACAACTTGCTTATTTTTAAAAATGCCACTCAAGGCATTCCTGGTCATTGCACCTTTCTTCTGGAATGTTATCTCAGTCACTGCCAAATACATTATTCTATCTTGAAAGGTAAAAATCAATAAACATATGAACAACCAGTTCTCTATTGTTCTCAGCTTACTGCTGTGCAAAAAAAAAAAAATATTTACAGGAGAAAGATGATATTGTTCATGTGTTGTTAATTATCCACTAGTCTGTGTGCACCTGCATTACCACCTGTCCCAGTTTTCAGCTGGTGAACAATTTCTAGCAGATGCTGCTGCTTCAACTCCCTTACTGGCTTGCATTTGCTGGTTTTGTAGTCTGGCATTGATGAACTATTGAGAAAAACCACATTGCAAACAATTATCACTTGAGTGAAGTGAAAGGCAAAGTAAAATTATTCAATTTTTTAAAACAAGAAATGCTTTTAGCTCCCATTGTGAGCGACATTCAAGTGACCTTAAGTCAAAAGCCAGAACCATTATCCGGGCTCTCAAACGAGATCATCCGGGAACCAGTCAAGACTGCATTACGTACGCTAGTTACTTCCCAAATGAGTTACAAAAATATTGCTTCTAAGTTCTTTTTAATGTTTGTTTACGATATCAATGATGCTGTAACTTCCAGTGTGCTGAAGTTTTATTTGTCATTTCCAATAGCAACTGTAGAACGATTGACATTTGGGTGCGTTGGTACATGTTCAACATCTTGAAGGGGCAGGGCAATATGACGAAGACAGAAGGCAGGAACACACAGGACAGTGCTGATGAACATCTTGAAGGGGCAGCGCAATATGACAAAGAACACACAGGACAGCGCTGTCCTGTGTGTTCCTGCCTTCTGTCTTTGTCATATTGCGCTGCCCCTTCAAGATGTTCATCCAATGGCAACGTTCAAAAGGCAGACACAGGGCACAGTACACTTGATTGCCATGTTTTGTGCTGAGTGCTCTTTTCAGTGCCAGCGGTGTACGAGTTCTGTGGTGCGTCTGGCACACCGGCAGTGTCCGGCACGCCGTGAATGACCATTTGACTGAGACGAAACTTGCGATGAACTCCTGTATGTGACAGCAAACTCTTGCGTCCATATGGACCAATGCACAGTGTGGCATGGTGCAGTGTGATGTGGTGGACTGTGCTGTTGCGAATGTGGCACTACACCCATTTTAAAATTGTGGCTAGTTACTACTCCATCCAATCTGCTTTGCCGGTAGCCATTTAATGCTTACATTTACTGTCGAATGCAGGTTAGCCAGCAATTATTTATTAACAATATTTTACTGCTTTCTTATTTTTTAGCATCCTCAATTGCTGTGTATGTATGTTGCATGTAGTCGTATACTCTACTTTTAAGATAGTTTTTTTTTTGTCTTCAGTATGTGTTTAAAATATTTTTTCAAATCAAATACAGTGACTCTCCCAACACCCCCACCAATTTCTAGCCGAGTGTTGGTTTCCATTGCAGCAAAGGTGGCAACCCGAGTATTGTCATGTTGAACCCTGTAAACCATGTAAAAAAGCTACTATTGCGATGGAATAGGACATCCTCCAAAGTGCACCTATGTCAGTGCATGGTCCCAGCATTGAGGCAGGTTGTCATATACATTCTGTGCACTGTGGTGTACACTTTATTGTAATACCATCACACGCGAATGAAGTGGCAACTGAATGATATCACTATAATCCACATGCTAAGATTTATATGCCAGTTATGTGCAAATATTGCTAAGACAAGAAATTTGCATTGGCAATACAGTAGTGCTAGTTATTTCACACTTGGAAGTGGCTGCTTATGTTAGAGCTCGGAGCTTGACGAGCGTGGTGGCAGTGCTTGCTGACTGTTGAGACTGCATGCGTGACAGCAGTTGCAGCACAGGCGTACGAGTGGCCAGACGGCATACGTCATATGTTGGAGCCAAGGTTTCGACAGTGTGACTTGCCCCGACAAATTTCCTTGTTGGCTCCAGTGACATCCTGCGTTCAGCTGCTCTTAAAGGACCAGGAAAGGCAAACGCTAAGTAAAGCTAAAGTGATAGATTAGTGCTCGAGAATCTCTAAGGTGTCAATGTTATCGCGAACAGAGCCTTCATAATCGAGAAACTGAGGTCAATGCAAGACGTGATTAGAGACTTCAACATTCAAGCACTTGCCCAATGACGAAAGCACTCCTCAGTTAAATTCTGTCATTAGTACTTAACAACTCGTTGCAAAAAACATCCTCGTATTATAAGATCAAATAGAATGCTACTTGTCCAGTTCCATTTCATGGTTAGAAAAAAGAACTCATTGAAATTACCATTAACAATGACGCGTGCGGCCGAAATGTTTCGTTTTCACTCGACTCTGCACGACCCACGCTTATGCGTTAAGAGTAGGGAGGAGGGAAGAGAAAAGTAGAAGGCAGGGAGGTTAACCAGAATAACGTCCGGTTGGCTACCCTACACCGGGGGAATGGGAAAGGGGAAAACAAAGATCACAGGGAGAGAGAGGAGGGAAGGAAAGAAGGAAATTGCGGCGAGTTCACTGACACGTGAGGTCTTACAGAAATTGCATATGCGTTAAGAGTACTTTCCTGATTGTGTAGTGCTGCCATGGTTCTGCTGGCTCGCGAAACTCTCATAAACTGCAAGTAGCAGAGAATTCAACTTCCATGTAATATCTTGGGATGCCTGAACGGTCTGAGCCACTTGACCAAGAAGCAGCTGCAGTGGTGAATCCGACGCTCTGTCTTGGCTCGGTGCCACTGTTTGTCGGACGCCGTTTTATTCACCGACGGCAGCAAACGGCGGTGATGGCTTATGCAACGTCACCACACCCCAGGTTGGGTGGTGGGAGATTTGAATTTCGAAAAAGGTATCCAGGCCCTTTAGGTACAATTTTCCTATAAACGAAATCTTTTCTTGGCATGACAGAAGCGTTGCGAGGTTTCTGGAAAGGTTTTTAAACAGTCCATGTTGACTTAGTATTTGCCTTTAGTGACCCTTCAATTACTTTGTCTCCATTTTCTTGTGACACCTCGTTTTTGTTCGCAGCACAGAGTTACGTGAGCTTCAGCACTGTAATGTTTTAAAACAACACTGTCTTTGCGAACCCTGCCAGACTTTGTTGACCGTAGCTGCTGCTTTGCTGAATAGAGCAAGTGCGCGTGAGAGTGCCTGCATACAAAAGCACGTGCTGGTATCCATTTTTCCAAAGACACAGGAATGAAACGGGTGAATAGTACTCAGTCTTACAGTCTTTCACATCATACTGTTCTCTTGCATACACCTCTCCTCACCAATCTTAAGAAACATTAAACACCACCTTCATCCTTGTGACATCGCTGCATTAATGTTTGGCAGCGTGCACTCTCGTGAACTGCTGTTTACATTTTGGCATGGCTTCTGAACAGTGTAGTACATAAACAAAACATTGCACAACTTGAATAACATTTTTGTCGCAAGCGGACGAGGGTAGAAGGGAGGTGCTGAAAACACAATGTGCTAACTTCAAGTTATACACAGAAAAAAACACCCTTATACACCCTGCACAGTAGCGTCCCACCTGATCCATACGTGAACTGAGCTTTCCAAAAAGGATGTTTATCTAGCACGTCTAAGAATCTAACAGCTTTGACCACTCCGATTGATAGCCTGTACCTCACCGATTTCACGCACATCTTTATTTCTGTGCCTGGCCAGAACCACACGATCACCAAGCAAAGGAATGCCGCCGCATTCGTGGCAGTGAACAGACAGATGACCGTCATGGTAACTTTTCACGTTTAAACAATAGTGCTCTCTCAAGTGGTCATTTAAGACACCGTCCTGTCCATCCTTTTCTTGCCACAGGACAGCGGCAACTCGTACACCACTGCCTCGTCACAATCCAGAAAAGGAGTTCGACGTCTCTTGGAACACCCAAGCTCAGATTTTCGGCATCGGTCTCTCAGCCGACACATACTCCTAAGTTTTTCTGGAGCTGAAAAAACAACTGTGTTGACACGGTAGGGTGCAACCATTACCTTTCGCTACAAACCAAAGGTAGCAGTTGTGCTCTACCTATGCAGGATGGTACACTGTATTTAAAAAATTGCTTAGTCGCATCAGCGCATACTCGTATATTCATACACATGCATTACATGTATAATATTTCATATGTATAATATTTCATACATATGTAACATAGTCTAACAATGTATACATGATTTATAGATACATTACATATATACATGTTTTACATATACATTTTACCTTTGCATATTTCTTGTTGATTGTTTCTGATCAGTACATACCGCGTGTACAAGGTATTTGAGAATATTATGACGACTTCATGAATAGCAACAATATTCTTGACAAGAATCAAAGTTATTCACAACAAAATTATTGCGCCGTCTCTTCTAGCATTGCTTTCTAGGCCTGTTGAATAATATTATCTTCAGCATCACTTATTTACTGTTCAGCTGCAATAATGGCGGCATACTCAGATCAGTTAGTGCATGTTGATGTTGAGCAGTGGGTTGACAAAGTAGCCCTTAGGAAGTTTTCAACATGATGTGGTTGTTTATTAGCCTCTACATATCAGTTGTGCTACCCATACGTGGCAGCACAGCAGATTTATCTTACAAAGTAGGACACCCAATTGAGAGTGGTGGGGTCGCAGAAGTTAACAGCCATGCACTGTTGGATCATGCAGGTCTTGTCGGAGCAAGCTGATTTATTGCTCAGAGTGGTGCTGAACAACATTGTGCAAAGAAAGCTTAGCTCTTGACTGTGCCACTTGAAGTGTCCGTTGCCTGGGTGGCTATTCTACCAGTTGGACATGCTCATTTCATCTGCTGCTGATCTCTGTTTCGTCTGCTGCTGAAGTGCTAATTGGCTGGGGGCGCCTGCCTCCTTCCAACGCATACCCAAGCCCAGACAATCAGAACTACTGCAGCAGACAAAATGGATATGTCCACTATGTGAACACTTGTAGAATACTCTCCCCCCGCCACTTGTTGTTGCCCCAGCCAAAAAAGAAACAATTTGGCAACGGCCTGGAAGATGGCTGTCTCCATGTTGCCATGGTCGGCATGTAAGGCAACTACGACAGTGTGTGGCTACACATGCTGCGTCATGCTGAAAGTTGCTATCCTGTAATAAATGTGATAGATAGACGACAGAGGTTTGATGTTGCCAAAGTTAAGTGCCTAGCCATACAGAATGAGAATTTCAATATTTATGGCAATGCGAAGCCATGTCCTAAAATAACTCTCACACACAGCACCATTTCTGTTTTACTGTACTAACCTGTACAGTATTTAATACTTGTAGCACCAAAGGGCATGGGAGGTTGCATTGATTACATGATCAGTGTTACATCATCATAGTTACTATGAGAACACAGGTGTGACGCAGCAAAGGTCCTTGGGAAGGAATTTTACTGACAAATGTGCGTACTTATGCGACAAGAGGAAAATATAGGCAGCAAACAAAAATTATATTTTTATGTTGCAACATTAATTATATCTTACTACAGTAATTACTTCAACATCATTAGTTGTCTGTCATGATAAACATAAGCTCATGTGAAGCATCATCATCAGCCTATTTATGTCCACTGCAGGATGAAGGCCTCTCCCTGTGATCTCCAATTACCCCTGTCCTGCACCAACCGATTCCAACTAGCACCAGCAAATTTCCTAATTTCATCGCACCACCTAGTCTTCTGCCGTCCTCCACTGCGCTTCCCTTCTCTTGGTACCCATTCTGTCACCATAATGGTCCAACAATTATCTAATCTGCGCATTACATGACCTGGCCCAGTGCCATCTTTTTTCTCTTGTTGTCTAATAGAATACTGTCTATGCCCTTTGCTCTCTGATTCAAACCGCTCTCTTTCTGTCTCTTAAAGTTATGCCTGGCATTCTTTGTTCCATTGCTCTTTGCACGGTCCTTAACTTGTCCTCATGCTTCTTTGTCAGTCTCCGAGTCTCTGCCCCATATGTCAGCACCGGTGAAATGCGCTGATTGTATACTTTCATTTTCAATGATAACGGTAAGCTCCCAGTCAGGAGCTCACAATGTCTGCCGTATGCGATCCAACCCATTTTTATTCTTCTCTGAATTTCCTTCTCATGGTCAGGGTTCCCTGTGATTAGTTGACGAAGGTAAACATACTCCTCCACAGACTCTAGAGGCTGACTTGCGATCTTGAACTCTACTCTTGTTCCCTTGCCCGGTTATTTATCATTATCTTTGTTGTTCTGCATATTAATCTTCAACCCCACTCTTACACTCTCCCTGTTAAGGTCCTCAGTCAATTTTAGTTTACGTTGACATCCAGCTGATGCTGCTCAGAGTGGTCTATAAAGCACACTTCTGATTGCCAGTTGTACTAGTTTAGGCATGTCCCAGAAGCATCAGATGACTACAAAATTATACATCACTGATAAACATTCTTGGTACTCGCAGAATGAACAAGAAAGGCAAGAGCTAACAAATTTAATTCATTCTATAATACCTTCTACGACGTACGGGACACATGAAATACCTCTTACTTCTAGCGCTTGTTTTGGTAGCATGTTAAACCAATCAGTGGTGTGAGAATAGGATAGGATAGGAATAAACTTTATTTGTCCAACGGTTGTTGATGTTGGTGCCCGGGGCTAGGCTGCCAGAGTTCCATCGCCCGAGGAAAATCTTTCGAGATCCTCGGCAACGGCCCTGGCCCGCTGGACGGCCCACTCCTGGTCTTCGGGTGCCTCGCTGAGGAGGGCGGCTTGCCATCTCTCGTTAAAATTAATTAAATGTTAAATACGGCAGTAATTAAATACAGCAGTAGTATGTTCTGAATTTATCTTTTTTATATGACAAGTAGTAAGGTTGTTTTACCTAAATGTCTTTGTCAATGCTTGTTTAGTTGTGTGGTAGATATATAACAAGAACTTTGAAGTGTAACATCTTTCTATAGGATGTTAGTACGTACTTCATCATCAACTGTCCAAGATTTGGGAGGACCTTCTAATGCTGTTGCTGTAATTCTATGTGAAGAAACCTCCCAGCATGCTTTTCAACCACAATTTATCACTGCATATCCGCAGGCGACTTCCATATTAGTAACGGTTTAACATTATAGAGGAAGACCTATTAGGCTTAAAATTTTAGTTTAGGTTGACATCCAGCCGATGCTGGTCAGAGTGGTCTATAAGGCACACTTCTGATTGCATCTTGTACTAGTTTAGGCACGTCCCAGCTACAAATTGTGCCAGTTGAGACTGGCTTAGCTATTCCAGTAGAGTCTGCTTCCTGGTCTCACAAAATGCAATGATCAGATTGACTGATTCCAGTTGCTGACTGAAGCAAGTGCATTTCGGGGGCAAAACAACAGACCACGTCCCCAGCACGTTCGGTGCACCCCAAGCAAGAACATCCTTACAGGCACAAGTTAAACAGAACTGTGGTTTTGTCAGGAGCACTTGTAAGCCACTGGTTCAAGCTGGGAATCAAGCGTAGCCACTAAATAAACATCCTTCTCGATGGGTGTGACCAGCTAGGTTTCATTGGCTGCCATCCAAGAACAAATGGCCAGATGATTTACAGCTGCATCGTCAGAGTTAACATTTTACTAGGCCACCTGTAGTTGCTATGAACACTATTTGTCCTAGATAAGCTTATGCGTATACAGAGCAACCAGCATACGCATTGAGCTTGCGCATTCCAATGTAGTCCCTGATTTGATTGTGCCTTATGTCCTCTCGCAAATGGCTCATCATTCATGTAATCCAGCAGTCTCCCCCATAAATTTTATTTTGTGTGCTGACGTGCAGGTATCTGTACACAAAATCTAACATCAACAAATTTGAATGCTCCAGAAAAGGCAGTAACTTTTGTATTGAACTCCTTGTCATATTTGAACTATTCATCTGGGAATGTATTCTCAGACTATCACTTTCAGCGAATTACTATCCCTTTCGCTTGATGTAGTGCTCATTTCAGTCCATTCAGTTTTGGCTCAACCAGCCAAGTGTGCAGTGAAAGTGACATTTCTGAAAGTGGTCGTCCGGGAATACGTCCCCTGATTAGACGAAGCTGCCCACAGAAATTGTGCTTCCCAATTTAACATTTCTACCAGATAGTAGGGAAGCTTGCACAATATTTGACGATATGCTGTTTGATGTAACAATTCATTGCAGCAGTTTTTTCCAAGGACAGCAATAACCAACTCTATATGAAGTTACCATGACAATGTAAGAATGCCTGCAATAAAATAATGTACCAGCCGTCATGTATTTATTTGCATCTGCGCTTTGACACAATTTAAATTTCATCAAGTGATATGTTGAGGTACCCTCAGCAACATAAATATCTCTAAATTAACAGGAGTTATTTTGTTGAAGCATGTACTGCACTGCTGCCAGTAGAATCCCCACCCATTCTTCAAAAATTATTCCACAATACTTTTCTTGTGCGGTGTGCCTCATTTCAAATGCGCGAAAAAAACTTCGTGGGAGGAGTTTTTTCATTGAATGTTTCCCAAAGTTGAGTAGGTATATTATTATTCATTGCTATGACGTGAAATATGATCAAAACCCGGCAGCTTTTCTAAAGTGTTCGCTGGTTTCATGGGTAGAGTGGCCCAGAACAATGCCTAGAATATCATAGGTGCAAACGCTTGCATAGCCTGAGCGAGTATATTTGCGTGAGGTGTTGAAGGGAATCGAGGTGAACATTCGAGCGACCTTAGCATAGCTCCTTCGGCAACGAATAGAACCTCTGTGATCGAACATAGTTATTCGTAGTCGTTACACGGCGCAGATATCGAGGTGTATGATCGTAATATTACTGCTCATATGTACGTACGTCCAGATGCGCACAAAATACCGAATGTACGGGAAACACACATTGAAATCTGACATAGCTGCACTTCTATAAAGGTTAAAAGCTTCGTTGAGCTAGTATTTTCCATAGGCTAGACATAGACATCCCAGCATATAGTACGAGCGTACTATATGCTGGGATGTAGAATATCGATCGATCGAAGCCACGTACACGTAGTACGTGTGCAGTTGCGAAGTCGAAATTCTTACGGCTCCTCAGCGCAAGAACTGCGAACGGGTTCTTGTATGTACACCCGGTTCGTGTCTTTCAATGAGGTTTCGTCGTCAGCCCTGGAGCATGCCTGAAAAGTGTGCAGTGCGAGTCCGGTTAACACGAGCGCAGCATTTCATGCCACACGACAAATGCACCAGTTGAATACGCCCTGTTTAAGTCATAAGTATCATTCTTCGTGATACGTTTTCGTCGTGCCCCTGTGGCCTAATGGATAAGGCATCGGTCTCCTAAACCGGGGATTGCGGGTTCGAGTCCCGCCAGGGGTAGTCTTTTTTTTTTTTTCTTCGGTTTTGTACATTTTTCTCTCAGCCAGCGCCAATGCTCGCTTTCCACGATAACGGCGTTTGGCGCGTGGGAACCGGTCCAGAAATAAAGAGGCCGGGAGAGTTGCCAACACCACGGCGGCGCGAACGGCGCTAGCTGCCTTCAGGACAAGGCGTCGGAAAGCAGGGAGGAGAGAACCGGTAGAACATTGCAACGTAAGCCGACAGCGGCGCACAGGGCGTGAACGTCGGACGTAGGCAAGGGACTGCAGGCGAGCCAGCAGACGAGTGCCGCTCAGCGGCTCTGGCTGGCTGGACGTATTCAGCAAGCTTGCCCTGGTAAGGTGCCGAGTGTCTCCTGCGGTCGTCCCTCGCATTAGCGTTTGGTCTCACGCATCTACTGCAGACTTACGAAGTGCTGTTCATCTGCGAAAAATATTAGTGGGCGATTAGGATTATTAGGGTACTTCGCGCACTTACCCGCGGGGCTATCTATCAGGCGCGCATAGCCAGGATTTTCCGCGGGTTGGGGGCTGACGTTCCATTATTCCCTGTTAAGTATCCCATGCTTGGTGCATAATATAGAAGTATTACCCTGCGCAAGCCCTTGGTCTGCCTGAAGGCCAGTGGCGTAGCCAAAGGGGGCGGGGGTGGGGGAGCTATCGCGCTTCAGCCCACCCCGAAAATTTTTCCGCCGCGGCGCCCTGCTCCCTTTCGTGCCTGGCACGTCGCCTATGAACAAAGGCGCGTATACTTTGAACGCCCGCCCGACGGTACGTTCGATTTCTGACGGTACCTCACGAAGACCTGGCGGTACGTTCGATTCGCCTGTACCACTTGAACGAGTTCACGAGGTGCTGCACCCTGCCATTCGTTAAAGTGGTGCAGCAATGGTGCCCGCTAACCCACGCCGTTCGTTTCAACATGTAAGCCCTTTCGATGCCCATTACCGCTGGGAGGTTGCTTGGGCTAGTTGGTAATCCATGATAAAAGCGACCTACAGCACGAAGGACAAGGACTACGAGACGACCATACACTGCGCTGTCTTCAAACAATATCTTATTGCGTTGCCACATCATGTGTATATATACAAGAGGGGCATGCGCAGAAAATGAAAGTCAGTAACAAGGGGTGTTCTAACAGCAAGTCATTGTACTAAGGACATGATAACTTGAAAAGAACAAACATTACTATTTCTATCTGTTGAGATACATGCCTTCACTAGGGGTCGGTGCGATAGAGGGGGCACTAACGCACACACTACCCAGTTTTCTGATGAAATCAGCTTCTATAATTTCCCGCGCTAGCTGTGAGCTCTGTCTCGCTAAAACTTCCGTATCTTCAAAGAAGGGCACGCAGCCGCAGTCCCGGAAATGGCGCATGCCCAAGTGGCCTTGAACAGCACGTGTTATGGACGTTGTTATAGTGCTCTCTTGAACGATCGTTTAAGCACCTTCCTGGTATTCAAGGCCACCTAGACGCGTCTCCTGTTGTTAAAGTGTGCAGGTTTGTGGTCGACTACCTGGTATTTATTGATTGCACTGGTCACGCTATGCTGCTTCGGGAGTCTTGGAGATCTTTAAGAAAGAGCTGCAGCCTGTAGAACTTACGCATGAGGTCCCCATTTATAGTTCCTTGCCCTTTCTAGATCTCAGGCTGTGCCTTGCCAACAAACATTTGTGCTGGTGCTTCCAACCGAGAAGTATGAAGCCACTCTTGCCCACTCAAAGCTCGTTAAATGAGCTATTATACAGTTATGCCTCGCTAACAGCCTCAATAAATATTGCTCACACAAGATGCAACATAGGTTGATCGCCTTTCTTGGGCTGGCTACCCGTTGGCCTTAATTTCAGCCACGGAGATTTCAGCCATAGCGGAACAGCTTCTGAGCCGCACAAAGCGTGATGAGCCCGCTCAGTCAAGGAACCAGCCGGTTGAAAGACGCAGGTTTGCAGTACTACCATAGTACCACAGAGAATGGTACTACCGTATGTGCGTGATGTCTCGCATAGGCTAAAAAAAAGATTGTGCAGTAATCGCAGTCGTTTTCTCAACCCCGGAAAAGCTGGCAAGGCTCTGTAAAAGTGTACATGCGCCTAAATCACGTCAGAGTTGTTCCTCTGTCGAGCACAGGCAACGTTTTGTGACATGCGCAACGAATGTGGCTTACCAGATTCCCCTGTTTTGCGGCAGTAAATATGTTGGACAAAGAGCACTATAACAACGTCCATAACACGTACTGTTCAAGGCGACTTGGGCTTCCGCCATTGCCCTGACTGCGGCTGCGTGCCCCTCTTTGAATATACAGAAGTTTTAGGAAGACAGAGCTCACAGCTAGCGCGGGAAATTATAGAAGCTGATTTCATCAGAAAACTGGGTAGTGTGTGCGTTAGTGCCACCTCTATCGCACTGACCCCTAGTGAAGTCATGTATCTCAACAGATAGAACTAGTAATGTTCGTTTTTTTTCAAGTGATCATGTTCTTAGTACAATGACTTGCTGTTAGAACATCCTTTGTGCTTGTCTTTCATTTTCTACGCATGCCCCCTCTTTATATATACACACATGATGTAGGCAACGCAATAAAATATTGTTGGAAGTCAGCGCAGTGTATATCGTCTCTCGCAGCCCTTGTCCTTCGCGCTGCACGTCGCTTTTATCATACCACTACCGCCTTGTCCGAACACCGCATGCCTTGTATACGGTGCTTGTACTAAATGCAGGACTAAAAATGTATTCCCAAGCTGTCCAAACGATAAATTAAATCAAGGTCAGTGTCGTTTGCTTTTCATTCTTTATTCGGTAAACACTTTGAAGGAGAGTTGTGTAATGTTTCTGACTTTAGTAACGTTTCAAGGCACATTCCTTTTGCTTAATCGCTTGCGGGAGGCTCAGTTGCAATAGATTTGTACTTGATGCGCACAATGCTTGGAACGTGGATGTTCTGCAAGACGTGTTATCGCTATTAAAAAGTCGGATACAACTTAAGTCTGCGGTGAAGCTCCGCCCACGCGCTCATAACCGCCAGCCACTGTTCCTCCGCGAGGTTGCAAATATTTCGTATTGAAACTTCCTCTGTTACCCAAATAAAGCGGAAGCCACAAAAATAAAATTATAAGTGCGTAATTTAATACAGTCTCCCTCGTCTTTTATAGTGGAACGGTGAAAGCCTAATCCGCCTCATTGATGTTCCTGTGCTGCCCTCTGACGCATGTCACTGGAAACGTTTTGGAAGGGTGCCGGGGATTTCGCCGGTTGATTTGTGTACCAGCTTCCATGTTGAGTGTGCGTCGGTTGTGCGTTTCGTGGATCACGATTAAGGATTAATGGTTTCTCCGGGTTCACCCATCGATTGTACTGGGTGAATAGGCCCGAGTGCGCTGCTTTGGTAACAGCGCGGCCTAAAGGGCCCGATGAGTTCCGTCTACCGACGCGGCTGCCTTGGAGTTCGCTGTCGCTGATGTCTGTGCTTGCACATCGCTTTTTGTATTCCCTGCTGAAGTGAATGTAGAGAAGGAATACTGTGTCAGCTTTGTGGATGTGGCCACGAGGCACAAGTAAGTGCATTGCTTCCAAATTGGAAAAGGTTTTAAATTTTGTTTTTTTGAAGAACCAAATGGCTATTTAAGTATGTTTAATATTTAGTATGTTTAAGTATGTTAAGTGCAGCGGTGGCGTAGAGGTAGAACACCCGCCTCGCGTGCAAGAGGTCCGTGGTTCGAATCCCGGTGCCGGCAATTTTCCACCGGATTAAAAAAAATCCGCGTGTTGATAAAATTGCACAAACAGGCCTGGAGTGTGGCCTGATCCCGGTGACCAGAACCGGTAACGCACTCCCTCACCAGAGCAGGATTAGCCACCCTGGTGCAGTACTTGGCCACAACCTCCTATATGAACACAACAATCAAACCCCGGCCCTCAGTCCCCAGCAGCTGCGAAGCAACTGACCACAGCGGCGGTCAGACCTGCGACGCAGCAGAGGGTGCTAAGAATCACTGGCTCCAGACAGGCCGCCATTGGAATATGAACCTGGCAACGTTCAACGCTAGAACGTTATCTAGTGAGGCGAGTCTAGCAGTGCTATTGGAGGAATTAGAGGGCAGTAAATGGGATATAATACGGCTCAGTGAAGTTACGAGGCCAAAAGAAGCATATACAGTGCTAAAAAGCGGGCACGTCCTGTGCTACCGGGGCTTAGCGGAGAGAAGAGAACTAGGAGTCGGATTCCTGATTAATAAGAATATAGCTGGTAACATACAGGAACTCTATAGCATTAACGAAAGGGTGGCAGGTCTTGTTGTGAAACTTAATAAGAGATACAAGATGAAGTTTGTACAGGTCTACGCCCCTACATCCAGTCATGATGACCAGGAAGTCGAAAGCTTCTATGAAGACGCGGAATCGGCGATAGGTAGAGTGAAAACTAAATACACTATACTAATGGGCGACTTTAATGCCAAGGTAGGCAAGAAGCAGGCTGGAGACAAGGCAGTGGGGGAATATGGCATAGGCACTAGCAATAGCAGGGGAGAGGTATTAGTAGAGTTTGCGGAACAGAATAATATGAGGATAATGAATACCTTCTTCCGCAAGCGGGATAGCCGAAAGTGGACGTGGAGGAGCCCGAACGGCGAGACTAGAAATGAAATAGACCTCATACTCTGCGCTAACCCTGGCATCATACAAGATGTGGACGTGCTCAGCAAGGTGCGCTGCAGTGACCACATGATGGTAAGAAGTCGAATTAGCCTAGTCCCGAGGAGGGAACGTAAGAAACTGGTACATAAGAAGCCGATCAGTGAGTTAGCGGTAAGAGGGAAAATAGAGGAATTCCAGATCAAGCTGCAGAACAGGTATTCGGCTTTAACTCAGGAAGAGGACCTTAGTGTTGAAGCAATGAACGACAATCTTGTGGGCATTATTAAGGAGTGTGCAATGGAAGTCGGTGGTAACTCCGTTAGGCAGGATACCAGTAAACTATTGCAGGAGACGAAAGGTCTGATCAAGGAACGCCAATGTATGAAAGCCTCTAACCCTACAGCTAGAATAGAACTGGCAGAATTTTCGAAGTTAATCAACAAGCATAAGACAGCTGACATAAGGAGGTATAATATGGATAGAATTGAACATGCTCTTAGGAACGGAGGAAGCCTAAAAACAGTGAAGAAGAAACTAGGAATTGGCAAGAATCAGATGTATGCGTTAAGAGACAAAGCCGGCAATATCATTACTAATATGGATGAGATAGTTCAAGTGGCTGAGGAATTCTATAGAGATATATACAGTACCAGTGGCACCCACGACGATAATGGAAGAGAAAATAGTCTAGAGGAATTCGAAATCCCAAAGGTAACGCCGGAAGAAGTACGGAAAGCCTTGGGAGATATGCAAAGGGGGAAGCCAGCTGGGGAGGATCAGGTAACAGCAGATTTGTTGAAGGATGGGGGGGGGGGGGCAGATTGTTCTAGAAAAACTGGCCACCCTGTATACGCAATGGCTCATGACCTCGAGCTTACCGGAATCTTGGAAGAACGCTAACATAATCCTAATCCATAAGAAAGGGGACGCCAAAGACTTGAAAAATTATAGACCAATCAGCTTACTGTCCGTTGCCTACAAACTATTTGCTAAGGTTATCGCAAATAGAATCAGCAATACCTTAGACTTCTGTCAAGCAAAGGACCAGGCAGTATTCCGTAAAGGCTACTCAACAATAGATCATAGTCACACTATCAATCAGGTGATAGAGAAATGTGCGGAATATAACCAACCCTTATATATAGCTTTCATTGATTACGAGAAAGCGTTTGATTCTGTCGAAACCTCAGCAGTCATGGAGGCATTACGGAATCAGGGTGTAGACGAGCCGTATGTAAAAATACTGAAAGATATCTATAGCGGCACCACGGCCACCGTAGTCCTCCATAAAGAAAGCAACAAAATCCCAATAAAGAAAGGCGTCAGGCAGGGAGATACGATGTCTCCAATGCTATTCACAGCGTGTTTACAGGAGGTATTCAGAGACCTGGATTGGGAAGAATTGGGGATAAAAGTTAATGGAGAATACCTTAGTAACTTGCGATTCGCTGATGATATTGCCTTGCTTAGTAACTCAGGGGGCCAATTGCAATACATGCTCACTGACCTGGAGAGGCAAAGCAGAAGAGTGGGTCTAAAAATTATTCTGCGGAAGACTAAAGTAATGTTTAACAGTCTCGGAAGAGAACAGCAGTTTACGATAAGTAATGAGATCGACACTGGAAGTCATAAGGGAATACTTAGGACAGGTAGTGACTGCGGATCCGGATCATGAGACTGAAATAATCAGAAGAATAAGAATGGGCTGGGGTGCGTTTGGCAGGCATTCTCAGATCATGAACAGCAGGTTTCCATTATCCCTCAAGAGAAGAGTTTATAACAGCTGTGTCTTACCAGTACTCACGTACGGGGCGGAAACATGGAGGCTTACGAAAAGGGTTCTACTCAAATTGAGGACGACGCAACGAGCTATGGAAAGAAGAATGATAGGTGTAACGTTAAAGGATAAGAAAAGAGCAGATTGGGTGAGGGAACAAACGCGAGTTAATGACATCTTAGTTGAAATCAAGAAAAGAAATGGGCATGGGCAGGACATGTAATGAGGAGGGAAGATAATCGATGGTCATTAAGGGTTACGGACTGGATCCCAAGGGAAGGGAAGCGTAGCAGGGGGCGGCAGAAAGTTAGGTGGGCGGATGAGATTAAGAAGTTTGCAGGGACGGCATGGCCACAATTAGTGCATGACCGGGGTTGTTGGAGAAGTATGGGAGAGGCCTTTGCCCTGCAGTGGGCGTAACCAGGCTGATGATGATGATGATGAAGAAGAAATATTTTGCATATTCAAGTTGCCTTCGAGCGCAGCCTGCCACGTCGGATTAGCCAAAGCGGTGCATTCGTTTACATCTACATCTACAGCTTCAGATCGCTGTTAGCTTCGGATATTATAGAAACGGCGCATCACTGATATGAAATAATCTCAAAAGGTAGCAAAACATACATATCTGCACATATGAGCCGCGTTGTTCTTCCCTGATACGAGTCAATATGAGCGGCCGAGCCACTTTAACAACTAGAACTGTGATCCAGACATATATATTATGGGCTGTTACTACTGATTCTCGCTTTTCTTTAATTTCATCATACGTACAGTTTGCACGTACCATAAAGTATTATTAGAGAAAACTGTGTTCGGTATAAGCCCCCGCTTATAGGCTGTGTAGTTCTCTCGCGAACTGTTCCAGCTCAGCCAGCTCCTTATAGAATTTGTCGAGGGATCAAATACATCAATGATAACTGCACTGCCATTGCCAAAGACGCTGCAAACAATTTCTTGAGCGCTACACACTGTCGAGGCATGTAAAATATGTATTTCTTAAAAGAATATATTCGTATATCCCAATAAACTGTGCCAGAAATAACTGGTATCAATGCTTTAAGCTTTTTTTGTCTGTTTAAAATAAAATATCACATGAACTTTAGAAATATATCAGTTCGAAACCAGCAAAGGAGTGCAAGCCGCTGATATGAAAAGCGTGAAGGCCATGAAATGAACAAGTTGAGAATAAATACTTCAATGAAGCTTTGTAATTCAAGAACCTTCCTTACATTTTTGCACATATGCAACGGCCAGGAAAAAATATCAATGACGCTGACCTTCATTCCAATGTATTGCACAGGAGCAGCTGTGACCGCTCGTGTATCGCGAATAATTGCACAAAAATTATAGTCGTAGCAGAGAGAACATATAGAAAGCAGGAGTTCTGCAACACATACATTAGAAATGCGAAGATACAATGGAATGTGCAAATGCGAAGATACAGATTGATAACGGGCAAAAAAGTGTCACTGGAAACAAAGTTCACTGCATGTATACACAAAAGCTCGCAACAAGATATTTAAATATACATACAAGTCTCCAATAAATCTACGTACCTAAACAAAAGTCACTGCATATAATGCGTCAAACAAGGCAAATAAACATGTTGCGCAATCACGGATTCACAGGTCACAGAATCCTAAGGCCCGCCCCCCTCCCTTCCTCCACTATCCCCGATGTATCGCGCGTGACGGAAGGCGGCGCGCTTCCTCCCCACTTTTCTCCCTTGCGCACACAAGACTGATCCACCATCGTCGGCTCACCTATCCCCCTCCCCGCGACGCTTTCACTCGCACGTACAGCATGCGGAGCGCGGTGACGACGTTATCGCCCTTGAAGTTTGATGATTAAGCGCGAGAAGATGCACCGACTAAGATAGCTGAAAATTTAATGACGTTTCAGCTCCCCCTATGGTAGCTTTGTTCGCAATAAAACCCATAACAGAGATACAACGTATTTAAGTGTACGTTTCAATACGTGACTCAAGCAGCGAGTGTACGCCGTCGCAAGTGCCCCGTCATGCCTATTTAGCGTTGAAGGCCCCTCGCCTTCGCTCAGGGGGTCCGCGAGCCGCGACCAGCACGACGAAGGGCCAAAGGCGCAAGGAACAAAAACCGCTTTAATTTACAATAGAATGTAACGCTCAAACAATTACCGCGGCCTCGCGGCCAATAGCAGAAAAGAACAAGGCAAAGAAGCAAAGCAGCAAAAAGCAGCAAAAGCAAAGAAGCAAGCAGCAAAACAGCGAGGCAACCAAATATACGAGCCAAAGAGAGCGACGAAAGAACGGCCGTTACAGACCATCAACCAACACAATCTTTCGGTCGATAACAGAATGCATAAAGCGCAGAAAGCAAGCAAGCACCGAACCAGGCGCGCAGACACAGTTCCAAAAGCGAACAACAAGAGCACTCTTTCCGCGGACACAAAACGCTTATCCCCCTGCTCTGCAGCACGCTCGGAAAGAAACCTAGACGAGCCACGCCCCACCAGCGCTTCCCTAGGCCCGCGCACCGGAGAAGAAAAAAAACCGAGTGCCGTCTCCGCTGCCTTCTTATCGGGCAGCCGCCTTCCCGGCGTTCCCCGCGCGAGTTCTCACGATACGCGATCGGTGCGCATGCTGCATGCGACGAGTGCCGTTGTGGCGCGCGTTTCAAAGGCTTCCCCCGTGCGCGCTGCAGAGAGGGCCCAAGGGCCCGACAGCGTGTAGGCCGTGGTCTGTATGTGCAAGGATTCTAGATTCAGGCGTGACGCAAGCTTCTTTTCCTTGGCCAGGATACAGTCAGTATTGTGACCTGTAGATTCAACATGTTCAGTAAGGGCATTCGAGGCCACGTGCGGTTTCTTGACGTTATACCCATGCTGTTTCACACGTTTCTTGAAGTCACCTGTCTCTCCGATATACTTGTAATCACAGTTCTCGCACGTTATGGCATAGACTACACCGGGGAAATTTTCCTGTGGCAATTTGTCTTTTACGCTTACTAAAACGTTTCTTAGTTTTCGGGTTGGCACATGCGCAATTTGGCGTCGTACCTGCGCATGATACGAGCGATGGCCTTTAAAAAAATAAATTATGGGGTTTTACGTGCCAAAACCACTTTCTGATTATGAGGCACGCCGTAGTGGAGGACTCCGGAAATTACGACCACCTGGGGTTCTTTAACGTGCGCGTAAATCTAAGTACACGGGTGTTTTCGCATTTCGCCTGAGCGATGGTCTTACTTGTGCCAGACACATATGGAATGGCAGTTCACTTCTTCAGAAGCGACGTAGAACGCTTTCTGGGAGTGACACTTCTTTCCTTACTGAGGACAAAAAGGATGGAGGGTAGGCACAGGTTCCTAAATCTTTTGCTCCCAATATCATGCGCGCAGTCACGCTGCCTCGTGCAAACGGCTTTTGCTCGCTGGAACAGCGTAGCACGATCAGACCTTTTGTGTGAAAGCGGATGTATAGAGTTAAAATGCAGGTACCGGCCTGTATGTGTGGGCTTCCTGTAGACGTTGAAAGAAAGGCCAGAGTCACCACGCTTGACAATAACATCAAGAAACGGTATAGACAACCGGATGCTTCTTGCTCCACAGTAAACTGAATCGCCTGTTCCACGCTATTAAGACGAGCAGTGATGGCAGCGAAAGCATCCATGTGAATTATGCAGAAGCAATCAGATACATATTCCAGGAAAACCTTTGGAGAAGGGGTAAAAGATACAAACGCCTGACGTTCGACGTCCTCCATGACCAGATTCGCAGCAGAAACTGATATAGATACACCCATAGCCGTAGCATGCGTTTGCAGGTAAAAATTCTGTTGGAAGACGAAGTATGTATTTGAGAAATAGAACTTACGAGATGAGACAGGTCTTAAATGGAAATCGGAGAATCATCGGGCAGCAACCCGTCAGCTTCGAGGGCAGCGGTGAAAACCTTTACAGCCAGTTCTACTGGAGCACTTATGAATAGTGACTTAACATCAAATGAGGCCATGACGTCATCATGAGCAGGAAGAACGTGCCGTATCTTTTCAATAAAGTCGCCAGAATTGGGTACGTGAGTGCTGCTTTTTCCAACGAGTGGCGAAATGATCCGGTGTAAGAAACCGGAAAGTTTGTGAAGAGGTGAACGAGCGTAGTTGACAATGGGCCGCATAGGAACACTTTGCTTGTGTATCTTTGGTAGGCCATAAAGTGCAGTAGCTGATCCGTTGCGACAAAGTAGTCGGTAATAGAGTGATTTATGCTGGGGTGGGACCAAATGGAAGTCGTAAGCTAGAAGCCTCTGGGAGTCTGTTTGCAGCTTTTCTGTGGGATCACGGTTCCGGCGAGTATAGGTATTCTCGTCACTAACCAGTGCCAGCATCTTTTTGGTGTAGTCGCCACTATCCAGCAAAACAGTTGCGTTTCCTTTGTCAGCCGGAAGAATGATGATGTCTGGATTGCTTCAAAGCCGGCCGGTAGCCTCACGTTCCTCTAGCGACAGCGCGGAGTTTTAAGAAGGGTTTTGAAGCCTAGAAAGCACGTTAATAACACGCTTGCGACCTTCGTCACGTCTAGTAGCATCGACTTGGCTTACCAGCCTTTTCAACAGCACAAATCAGCTACTTCGTATCTCGTGTGGGCCCTGTGCTAAAGTTTGGACCAAGTATCAGGACCGAGAGTTCCACTTTGTCAGGTTTATAGGAAGAAAGAATGCGTACAGCCTCTTTTGGTAAACTTCGGGACGTACCGTTTCAGGATGGTCGTAGTCTTTGCAGCTTGGCATGGTGCGCGACGTCGTTATTTCGTGTTCTCACGCTTGCTTGAAAGTAAGCGTGCAACTGTACTGAAGCAAAATCGGCAGGACACAGGAGCTCTAGTCGGCGGCGGGCATAGAAGGTATCATTTTCCAGCATACGGACCTTAGCCTTGCACTCCGATATTATTGCTTGTAGTAGTAGTTGTTCAGCCCTTGAAATCACGCACTCTTTTCGCGTTTATTCAACATGCATTTTTCCGGCCAGACGGGCTGCCGTCTAACTTTCGATTTCAGCTCTTGGAGTTTACACTGAAGGTGAGGGCGAAGGCAGGAATGCGCCTGAAGTGTCCATATAATGGCTATCGCAATAATATAATAAGAGTATCAGAGTCCCGTGGCCCTTCACTTTCCGTAAACGAAGTAACAAAATCGAACTTTCACCATGCGACAATTCGCTGCGCCGCGACAATGCCTTTCTTTCGTGGGGCGGGGTTACCGAAATGAAAAAAAATTGCGAAGGAAAAAGCATGTTGGCCACAATCGAATGCCTGCACCTAATGTGGCCACCGAAGGAACATCGAAGAAAACGTGAGACGCTTGGTCCACAGAGAACCTGCACACTGCTCAGTATCCAACACCGGCGAGACAAAATACTTTCCGGAGAGGTTGCAATAACATCAACCGAGGTGATGCACTCAAGCGGGGGCGTTGCAATCCATCGAGTCCCCACAGAGATGGCGGCGAGCGACTATTGTTTCTTTTTGTAGTCTGCTAACCAGAAAGGATCCAAAACTTTGGCAGGCCAAAATCCGCGCGGCCAGAGAAAAATGAACGCGCACCAAAGTGCGCCGCGCGGTGGTCGGTGCACCACAAGAAAAATGCGTGTGCTTTGGCTGGCTCTGGCAGCCCGCGAGTAGCGAGGACAAAAAAATTGAAGAGGCTGAATGTGTACTCGCGAATAAAATTCAAAGTAGAAAAAATAAATAAATAGGAACATAGCCACCTTTGCAGGCTTTGCTATCCTGACATCAAGCTTTGGCGGAGCCGAAAAAATGTTGATGTTCTTTTCTGCGACGTGACTGCGTAAACGAACCACCACAACGTTTCGTCTGATAGGACCTCGCTGCGTGCTTTGCCAACTTGTTTGATAGTGTGTAGATTTGGCCTGTCTCGTTGTATGGTCCGATGTACGACTTTAGAAAAGTCAATGCACCTTTGGTATCAAATGTTTATAAGAACATTAAACCCACAAAGTTCCTAAATTTAATATCTAAAGCACGACTTTGGAAATGTCAATGCACCTTTCGCATCAAAAGTTTATGATAATTTTATGCCCATAAAGTTTCGGAATTGAAATCCATGCGCTATGTAGATTCCGCGGCCTCCGCGAGATATTGCGACGAGCCCGTTCGCCATCATCAAAACGCCCTTGAAACTTGGCGCTTGGATGGGGCTCCTTGCGTTATGTGACTCCTGGTGCATGGGAGTTGCCACGAAATGCAGCCCGAGTTCGCAATGTTCGCGCCGAAATATCTTTTCGAGCGTGAGAAAGACATTCTAGTACAAAATCCTGAATGATTTCCGGCGCCAGGGTTGTTTTGGTCGGAGGTGCATGACAGCACGAAAAAATTTCGGGGGGGGGGGGAGCTTCAGCCCCCTCGCCCTTTGCTACGCCCCTGGCTGCCACCACCAGCAAGAGTGGGCCGACGCTGCAAGAAGACTGCGTCAGCAACGTGTTTATGAAGCGTCGCCCAAGTGTAACGTAGGGGTTTATTGATAAACGTGACGGCCGTCAATGCAAGGCGGCAACTACGTGGTTCACGGCGCAGTCCTGACGAAGCCCTTTTCTATATTGAAGTGGAGTCGCAGTCTTACGCTACGCACGCTTTCGGCACCGCACCTGCGTCGAGCTACCAGCAGAGTTTCAACGCAGTGCATGGCACAGGTGTTCGCTGCAGTGAGCGTCCGTGCGCTTGTCTATTTTTTTTTTCGGGGGTACCTTCCCCCGATATGTGGCCGCGTGGCCGCGCGTGCGTCCCTTCCAAAACGTTTCGCGACTGATCCGCTAGGGCAGGGCGCATGCGCCGTCGCACGGTGAGAAAGACGGATTTCTTATTGAACTGAATTAAAACGCTTGTTTCGCTGCAACTATTTAGGGTCAAGTTTCGCTTGAGTTGGCATTGAAGTTTTATGAGTAAAACGGACTCAGCAGTGAAATGGACTTTACCGTGGATGTTTGACGAGCGAAATGCTCGGACTCCATACACTGTGTCCCTGTCTATTGCACACCTCATCGCTTCTGCCGATGACAAGACTCTTCAAGGGCAGCAGACGCTCCGGAGGAATCAAGTACGATGCCATTTTGAACACGTCGTATGACGACATGTATGACGACGACTTAGTTTGCTTCTGTTATTGGCTAGCGGAGTAACACAACTCCTCGCGGTTCGTGTGCCTTGGTTGCCAACTGCAGTTTTTCTTTAAGAGGAAGCTTTATCTCTGTCCCAACTTCGACGCGGCATATTGAAATACATGTAAAACGCAAAAACGCTTTTTTCAGATAACCCTTGGACCGATTTTGATTAAATTTTTGCATTTGAGAGATAAAAGTGAATTCTAGCGACTGCTGGAAGCGGGATTTCGATTTGGGGCATGAATTTAATTACAAGAATTCTAAAAAATTCGAAAGTTTGAAATAGAAATAGAAGCACACTGTTTACAAACTCGTAGCTCTGCATCAAGAACAGATATCGCAGTTCTGTAAACGGCATCCTTTAGATCTCTCCATGAGGACAAATTTGATATTTCAATTTGTATCTTACGTGAATTTGTTGCGTTGTGTACAGGGGTTCTGCAAAAGCTGTATTTCCATATTGCTGAATTTTTGCTGAATTATTGCTGAATATTGCTGAATTCCATATTGCTGCTCCATATTGCTGAATTCAGATTCGTTTTCTGAAAATTTTCGATTTTTGCCAATATTTAATAAAAAATTTACAACCTGAATCGAAAATTCGAAACCAACATTCACTAGATCTTATGTTTTTTTTAAAATGCAACAAACCTCGTCAAATTTGGTGCAGTGGCTGCTGAGAAAAACGAGTTATCCTTTTACATGTATTTAGATACGAGCACCCGAGATAAAGCTTCCTCTTAAGTTGTCGCTTACCCCCTGTGGACCGTCACGAAACGTTCAGCTTCAAACATTCGCGTGTAGTTGGTCTAGTCGCCATGACAAATGCTTCGGCGCATTCATTGAAGTGTGGGCCCATTTTGTTATTCTTGATACGTTGGCGATAGAGTAGGCGTAAGTTTGCGTGCGAGTTGGGATGTGCCTAGGTAAGGTGCGGTAAACTTACTATGCCAGGATGGGGCACTACTTCCGTCGTCACTGTGTAGCAATCGGTACTCGTACACATCCATGCATGCCGACGTTCCGGGGCTGAAGTCCCATCTTTGGAGGTTAGCGATACAAGGCTGGCGGAAGAGTTAATTTTTATTATCCTTGAGGAAAGCTGCGCATCGCGAAAGGCTGCCAACACACGCAGTCCTTATGCAGTCGTATGTGAACTGCGAAGAGCTGCGCTCTAAAATAACTTTCTACATAAAACCTGAACATATAGCGTCGGCTCACAGGCATTCCTAATCCCATGGATCTGTCAGTAGAATAGTAAATTATATAAAACGGTTTCCTAGATTTACTTAATTTTTTTTTATTTAGCCAATCTGTATGTGCCACTCGGAGTGTGCCTGCCCTTGGCCAATCCTCTAGAGTGGGTATGTCCCAAACGTGACACAGATGGTACAGAATCCGCTTTAATTGTGTGTTTGCGCTTTAATTGTTCAATTAAATTTTAATAGCTATTTTGTCGTTTCACGGTGTTGCTTACCTGCGTGACTTCTAATTGAAAACAGTTCAGATATCAATTAGGTCGAATTGAAAAACCAATTGGATCACGTTCCATCAAAACTAAATGGCATTTAGGCTACTTGGGACCTGTTGCTAATTGTAGATTCAAACACAAAACTCTTGAATAACCACTTGGTCATCATGATACTTCAAATATATGTCCAAATAGAACATCCAATGAGGATCAATTGGAACTGTTTATACCAACTGAGCACGCAACGATGACCAATCGGAACTGTCTTAATACCAACTGGTCCTATACTCATCATCGTAATAATAATCATATTTTTGTCTACTGCAGGACGACGGCATCTCCCAGTGATCTCCAATTAACACCCTTTTGCACTAGCTGATTCGAACTTGCGCCTGCAAATTTCCTAATTTCATCACTCCCACCTAATCTGCCGTACTCGACTGCGCTTCCCTTCCCTTGACACTCATTCTGTAACACTAATGGTATACCGGTTATCCGCGCTACGCATTTCATGGTCTGCCCAGCACCATTTTAAAGCGAAGCTTTTTTTTTTGCCTCTTCCTTTGACTCTCCCACTTCTGCTGCTGCCTGGCACACCGCGTCAGAGGGTGGTTCAGAGCGTGTGTGTACATGACAGCAGCGCGGCAGAGAGAAAAGGTGACGCGAAAAACTCGTTTGGACATTTGCACTGCGTCGAATGTGCACAGTGCCCTCTGGAGCTTCCTCGGTGTCGGCACATTAGCCTCTTGCCAGCTGTAATTATCCGAGAGCCCCTGCAAAAGCATTGCCGAAATTGCAGCTCTTAACTTTCCACTTAAGTGCAAGTCAAGAGGGAAGCTAGCTAGAGTGGTAGATATGAGGGGGAGAGGAGGCAGAGAATGGGTAGAACTGACGCAGTCGTGAAAAGAGTGAATGAAAGCATTGCCACTCTTCGCTCGCAGTTCTCATACAAGGGTGAGAAGAGGGGTATACGAAAATGCTGACGTGAGAAGACAAGGAAACTACTACTATAGACACAACAGCGGTTACGGGCAGACGGCATAAATTCAAGTTCAAGGTATGTGTGATATCCTGCGTCAGCTGTCGACGCCATCTTGGCGTTGCGTCGAGACGCGCTGGACATACGAGCTGTCGAAGACTTGAAGTTCCTTGTCAACTTGCTCCACGCTTCGTCCGATTTCTTCGGCTTTCTTGAGCGTGAAGGACGATCCTTCGTAGAGTAACCTCTCTCGTATTCTTGCTGATGCGACGCCTTGCAAGATTCGGTCACGAAGAGACTCGTCGTGCCAAGCGTCGAACGCACAAGCAGGTGCTAGCCTTTGTAATGCGGTGACGAAGTCCTGAAAGGTTTCCACGGGTTGTTGCTTTCTGTCCTTGAAGATAATACGATGCATCAGGGGACTGGTGCTTTCTTCGTAATGTCGGTCGAAGAGGCGAAGAACGTCTTCGAAAGTTGCAGTTGTCAGGTCCGTTTGCGACGCCAGGTCGTAGCAGAGACGCTGCCCCTCGAAGCCTAAATTACTGAGTAAAATGGCTTTCTTCCTCTCGTTTTGTAGTGCCACGCATCCGGTCGCCTGAATAACGTGCAAAAGGAATGTTTCCCCGTGGCCACGGTACCGAAGGAATACCGGGTAACGCAAGGAAAGGCGGCATGGGGGGTGCGAACGCCATGCCGGGCACCAAGCACCAAGGCGGGAAAGTTGAAGTGGACGGAGAAGCAGATGTAACATGCCGGAAGCAAGAATAGAATGGTAGAGGCAAGTAGTACGCAGAAGAACGGTTTACCTCGTCGCCACTTTGTAGTAGCTTCGACGGGGCGACCAGTCGCGGGACCTACGGCATGAGGCCTAACGGATATGGAGAGCGAGTGGCCCATTTTTCTCTCAAGGGAGAGGTGACGTGATATCCTGTATCGGCTTCCAGCTTCGCTTTCGAATCGTTACGTCAGGGCACCACTCAGCGCCAAACGCTGTAAGTTTCCCCTCGCTGGAATAAAGGCATTCTTTGTTTGGTACCCGACTCGAGCAGACCGCCTCTTCCTTGCGGCGCTTCGCGCCCCGGCCGTTAGGCCTCATGCCGTAGGTCCCGTGTCCAGCCGCCCCGTCAAAGCTAATACCGTATGGTACGGCACGTTTCTGCTATTTCTGAAAAATAAACACCATCTAAATTTGTCAAGCATACAACTTACGGGCGTACAGGAGCATGCAGAGCCGCATTAAAGCGCACCGTAGGGTCTATAGGCTGCACTATACGGAAGCGGTCACACGTCAAATCAACACTTCTGTGCCCGCCACGGCAGCTTTGCGGCTATGACATTGCCCGAGGTCACGGGTTTGATCGCGACAGCGGCAGCCGCATTTCGATGGGGGCGAAATAATAAAAAAAACGCTCGTACACTTAGAGTTGGGGATACGTGAAAGAACACTATGGGCGTGCCTGTGATCCCATTGTAGTTTTGGCTCGTGCAGCCCCATATTTCAATTGAAGTTCGATACTTCTTCCACGATGCGATGTGCCATGTGAGGCAACGAATATGCTTAGCCATCTCGGAGGTTGTGAATTATTGCGCTCAACAACGCCTCAAGCAAACACCTCCCCCTGTGTGTTCTGTGTACTACGCAGACAAACATCAGTAGTGCACGGAAGGTAACGTTTAACATTAACTCACCACTCTCGTGTTGGACTAAACGCTGAAGAAATTAAACATTCACCCTCAACGTCACCGCTTATTATCGTCAATCAAAGCAAACAGCATAGAAAGCTTCGCTTACATCGATTCCCACAGTGGGTGAGACCCGCGTAATTTTTTCTTTTAATGTGAACTAGAATATCAGATAGCCTCGTTTGCGATCTCATCCACACCGCTCTATTCCTGTCTCTTTATGTTACGCCTAACATTTTTCGTTCCAAATGGAAAGGGATGTCCAAACATTCCAATTGGAAGAGCAATGTTCCAATGGGTCGATCCCAATTGGAAATGTGCTACCAATTGGACTGCCAAACATTCCAATTGGAATAACACACATTGCAGTTGGAATTCCAATTGCAAAAGCGCTGTTGTGATGTGCGCAACCAACTGGACTAAGAAGCACTCCCATTTGGAGACCAATTGGAAAATGCTGCACCGATTGGCATGGCGATATGGAACTGTCAATTCCAATTGAACTATCCGCCAGTCAAGTGTAACGCTCCAATTGATTTCCAATTGTCATTCGGGTCTACTCACATATTGTATGCCAGTCACTGTTGAAGCTTGGGCAAGTTGGTGTGACATTCTTTTTTCACCAACGCAAAGGCCAAGAACGAGACGAGTGCACATACACAGCGCTGTGTATGTGCGCTCGTCTCGTACTTGTCTTTTGCGCTGTTGAAAAAGATTGTATGACCGGTTAGGCCCATTAACTTTTTCTGACCGGGGTGTACTTAGAGGACACTTGGGTGCACTGAAAAGGCATCTTATGGCGCCGCAGAGCAGTCAGAGCTGGTAGCGCCATCTCTTTGTGCTCCTCAAACTAACGACTGTGAATGGTCTATAGAAAGCCAGAATTAGAGTTTGCGGCACTTTATCGTTGTTTTTCACCTTTCAATTTAGCACGTACACCATTGATTGTGAAAAAGGATGTTTAGCCGAAATAATACTTTGTATTTGCAGTCAACATTTACAATAGCAGCAAGGATTATCGCCGCTACACTTTACTGTAATATATATTGTTACGGCGCAATCAAGTGTGGCGCCAAAGTCAGAAGAAGACGATCTGGACTTGTCGAGGTGAAATCGGTCTCGACAGCCATATGAATTTCGCCGACACCGCTCGTCCACTTACCGGCTTACTTCAGAAGGCAGTTACTTTCCCATGGAGCCTAGCTCAAAGCAAAGCCTTCTCCGTCCTCACCTCGCACACTTGCTAACGGCTTCCCCATGGCTAGCTCATTATGACCCATATGCCGCCACTGAAATTCACACGGATTCCAGTGGCCGTGGAATTGGGGGCTGTACTCGTTCAATAGCAGCGTAACGCTGAGCGTGTAATTGCATACGCGAGATGCCTCCACTTCAACACAATCAACTGGAAGTCTAGTTGAGAACCTGGTGAGCAGTGTCCAATGTTTCTGTAAGATCGAGTTCCAGGAGCTCCAGAAACGACTTCTCAACGGTACAGCGGCGGCAGCGTTGTTCGAGCGTCGATCATCTACGGACTTGCCCTCCTGTTACCTGTGCACCTGAGGTGGCTGGCCGGTTTCACTGTGGTGAGCTTTGAAGCAGTTCCAACGCGGCTGCCCCTGCCGGGGCCATAGCTGCCTTGGCGTGTTTTCTACACCATGAACCAAGAGCGCCAAGCGACCAGCTCTTCCGAGGCCCATGTTCTAAACGGGCGTGCAAAGGGCCTTCGGCCAATTCACCGCTCTGTTTCGATGGAGCATTTATCTACCGCAACGTCATTTTCCAACGAGCAGAAGATGCAATCGGCGACGGAGAACGCCGCCGCGCGTTCCTTAACAACAACGAAGACGCCCGAGGTGGATACCGCGGGAGTGGCCGCCGATCCCATCGTCGCCAATTTTCCCTCCCAACAGCGAGAGGTGGACACTCCGACCGGGGAAAGGATGGAGGAAGATGCTGCCCCGAACATTTACGACGACAAAACTGACGATGACACAGGTAGCTGTTGGAAGACAGTCATACATAAGCGACGCATCCGTCAAATACGCGCTAAGACGTAGCCCTCCGAGAACATCTTGGGCATTCCGGACGCCTCCCAGCCTACCGTACGCAAGCGCATTCGGAATCAGAACCTGTCTCAACTTCCTTTGCACGATGAAAAGATAATTCTGCGGCCTCACGGAGGACTTTGTCTCGGTAAGTGGACGCGCCCAGAACTCGCCAGTGCTCTATGGAGTGCAGCCGGCTTGACCACCGAGGATCGTCAGGACATCATATTCCGACTGCGACCTCAGCAGAACTTGGCAATCATCAGCACACCCCAGTCGCACGTAGCCGACGCATTGTACAAGGTGAGGGAGCTGAACCTTGGTCAGCGGGTCTATCCCATCACGACATATTTTGCGGCCCCAGACAACTCATGCAAGGGAATTGTTCCTGGCCTTTTGCCCGGTACACCGTCTTCCAAGCTAGTGGATGAGCTTGTGGCTCCTGGAACTCAAATACTTCAAGCACGAATGATGGGTCAAACCAACGTTCCGTTGCTAACATTTGAAGGACTTAAAAGTGCCTCGCTACGTGTGTTTCTATGGTGCTGAACTCCGCTGCTACCCCCATCGACCCCGCCAACTGGTTTGCAAGATATGTCACAAGCTCGGCCATTGGGCTGATTACTGTCCTACGCCGCACGTGGTCATTTGCGCGACGTGCGGTACTGACAACCCCACGCCGTCACATCCGTGCACCCCACACTGCAGATCCTGTGACGGCACCCACCCTATAGCGGATCCAAACTGCCCGCGACGTGCTAGGCAGACACTGAACAAAGCATGGGTGCGGAAAGCTCTCGAGAAAGAGCAGCGTGAACTCCAACCCCCCAGCGACCCGACCACTGCCACAGATACGGCGGAGACCCGAACGTCGCGCGCCCCAACGAAGGAAACCAGAAAAGTTCGGTCGGACACCCGTTCGAGATCCCGTTGCAAGTTCAAGTCTCGGTCCCGATCCCGCGAGGCATCGGTGCGCCTCCCAGAGAAGCGCCCTCCTTCCCCATCTTCCCAACAACCCTACAAGAAGGCCCTTCAGACCAACGCCCCAGCCAAGGTGACCCTGGTCCCTTCAGGGATGCAGCGGACCCCGGAGAAGAAAACAGCAATGGAGGCGCCTCGGGAGGTAGGTCGGGCGGAGGGTCTCCCACAGCTTGCTCCGCCCCGTAAATCTCTCCCTACCCCTTCCCCTATTACCAATTCGTTACCAAATCCCGATCCTCTAATAGAAATAGCCCGCCTACGTCGTGACATGGAGGCGCGCTGTGAGCGCCTCCAAGAGCAAATGGACGCGCTGGTGGCAGACATGAGCACTAGTATGCAGGCGGCTCTGGACAGGATAGAACGCCAAATGGAGGCCCTTCAAATAGGGATTACGGAGCAAGTGAAATCATGTATAAAGTGCACTTTCGCACGCATGCAAGTTCCTGAGCTTAGCGGTAACAACGAAAGCGCGCTTTCCGACCAAGGCTCTCGGCCGCAACCTTCAAATGTGGGCACCCGGCGCCCGCATCCCTATGCACGACCGCCTGCTTCCTCTCGCGATGATGATGGCGCCGCGTAACGCGGAGCAACTAGTGGTGTGGCAGTGGAATTGTAGGGGATTCCGCCGAAAGCGAGGTTCCCTGTAACAGTACATCGCCACATCCACGAACCCTCCCGATGTCATCCTCTTACAGGAAGTCAATTGCACCCCTTCTTTATCCGACTACAGCACGCTCTCGGGTGTCTTTCCTCTTGTGGGAGCCTTAGTTTCGAAACACGTTACATGTCGCATGCATACCACTAACATTGACATTCCTCACCAAATATTGGAAATAATTACGCAAGGTAAACGCAGCGAGAGTCTGTTTATACTCAATGCATACAGTTCCCCCCGTTCGCGAACGCAGTGTTTTCAGCACCTACTAACAGAATTTGGCAGGTTTGGACGGGTTTGTGTGGTGGCCGGCGACTTTAACGCTCCGCATACTGCACGGGGTTACGTTAAATCGCAGACTAAAGGGACCCGCTTATAGAATGCCATCTGTAACAGGAGATACACAGTGCTTACCGACCCAGAGCACCTCACTCGGATGGGCAACAGCGTATCTCGTGACACCTGCCCTGACCTTACCTTCGTGCGCAATACTGGCCCAGTCGTTGCGCATGGGCCTTTAGAGGAGCACCTTGGTAGTGACCCCTACATTGTAGCGACCACCTTGTCATTACGGGGTGCCCGCAGGCCCGAGCGAAATGTGCGTATAACGGATTGGGCGAAATTCAGGGAACGTCGCCAGGACCCACCTGAGCGCCAAGGGTACGAACGCTGGCTTGACTCTCTCGCACAAGATCTAGAGGCAACCACGAGCACACTGCGCACCACAACCGAGACGCCAGACATAGACCCGCATTTACTTCATCTTTGGAACGCCCGCAGAGGGTTGACACGACGATGGAAACGACAACGCCTCAATCGCAAACTTAGGAAACGTATAGATCAAATTACACGGGAATCTCAGGAGTATGCAGAGATCCTTACGAGGAATAACTGGAGAGGATTTTGCGATCGCCTCTCAGGTGCATTGAGCACAGCAAAAACGTGGTCGATTCTTCGCTCACTCACAGATCCCACCACAGCAAAGGGAAAAACATTTCAACAGCTGCACATCCTAATGCACGAGTACAGGGACGATGTCTCGACACTCCTCAGAGAGCTAGAGAAGCATTTCATACCCACAGGCCCGCCGCCGCAGTACCCTGACTATCCTTATGTAGGCGAGGCGAACGAATTGCTCGATGCAGACATCACATCTGACGAGGTGCGGGTGGTCCTACAAGACCTACGCCGCAACACGGCACCGGGAGCCGACCACATCCGATTCGCCACCCTTCGTAACCTCAGTGACGCGGATATTAACCACCTCACCCATATCTTCAATGATTGCTGGCGCAAGGGCATGCTTCCCGAAGCATGGCGACACGCCGAGATCACACTGATCCCCAAACCGGGCAAGCCTGTTAAGGTTGAAAACTTACGACCCATCTCCCTAACATCCTGCATTGGTAAGCTCATGGAGCATGTACTCTTGCGGCGTCTGCAGGCCTTCCTCGAAGAAAAATCATTCTTTTCTAACTCTCAATTCGGATATCGGGCTCATCTGTCTGCCAAAGCTGTGCTTTTACAATTGCGAGAGGAAGTCATAGGACCTCCGTCGTCCGCCCAAACGAGAGCACTCATCGCCTTAGACCTTAAAGGGGTATTCGATAATGTTGAACATGACCTCATCCTTCGCAATGTTGCACATTCACACTGTGGAATTCGTATGTACAACTATATCCGCGAATTTCTTCGAGATCGCACAGCCACCGTAGGAATGGGACCGCATCGATCCGGTACGATTCGCCTTGTAGGACGTGGGACACCCCAGGGCTCAGTTCTTTCCCCTACTCTATTCAATATCGCGCTCGCAGGGCTCCCCCGGCTACTCGACCAGATCCCTGATGTCGCCCACGCTATTTATGCGGAAGACATTACTATCTGGTCGACACGGGGTTCCCGACGGAGCCATCCAGGACCGACTGCAGCAAGCAGTCGATACAGTTTCCGAGTACGCGAAAAAATCCGGCTTAAGATGTGCTCTGGAAAAGTCGGAGCTCATAATCATTCGCCCCCGGAGCCGTTCCTCTACTCCCCCTATCACTGTGCACGTGGATGGCGCACCGATACCACAGGTTAATCGTGCTCGTATCCTCGGCCTACACGTCCAAGCGGATGACAGGTCAAACTACACTGTTTCCCTTCTATCCAGACCAGATTGAGCAAATTCTGGCCATGATCCGGAGGGTCTCCAACACGCGCTCGGGCCTTCCAGAAGAGGGCCTGCTGAGCTTGGTGGAGGCATGCGTGATCAGCCGCCTTACATACCATCTCCCATTTCAGCGGTTGACCCAAGCGCAACACCTTCACATAGACGCAATGATTCGTAAAGCGACGAAGCTGGCCCATGGCCTCCCGAACTATACTTCCACACACCGTCTCCTTAACTTAGGGACACATAACACACTAGGCGAGCTGCTAGAGGCACATTGGGTCAGCCATCGCCAGCGCCTCCTACTCACTCCTACTGGCCGCCATCTTCTCACACGGCTAGGATACTCGGTCCCACCCCTTGAGTCTGAAACCCGTCCAACGATCTTGTCGTCAGCGATACGCCAAGCACTAAGTATTCATCCATTGCCACGTAATATGCACCCAGAGCATGACAAAGGGCGGCGCAAAGCCCGTGTACGATACATTGGCCGCATGCTTGCAAACATCCCGGAAACACATACTTTATACACGGACACATTACGCACTCAAGAGGGCTATACCTCGGTAGTTTTGGATGGCACCGAATCCCTGAGAGACTCTGCTGCAATGCGTGGAACAAATGCCGCTTACGGAGAAATTCTCGGTGTTGCTCTTGCAATTCGATACGCCATCCGTGTTCCTGAGGAAGTGTACATATTGCTACGGGATAGTATTTCCAATGACGAAGAGCCGAGCAGTAAGAAGACGACGACGACGATTGGAAGCTAGCGCGGGCTGTTGCCTCTTGGCCAACTGCGGCGTATTGCCTTGTAAATATACTTGTAAATAGCTTTTCGTCGGTGTCTTCCTACGTAACATATCTGGTGGAGGTGGACGTTCCCTATACCTCGTCACGGAGCTTCGCAGTGGACGGTACGTCGAGCCTTCCATCATGGCTCCCGGCGACGACAACTCGACGCCGCCGGCTCCGACACCTGCTGCCACTTCGACGACCTACATCACTCTCCCCGCTCCCCGTGATCCTGGCGTATTCTCGGCAAAAGATGGGGAAGACGTCGAGGACTGGATCAGCCTGTACGAACACGTCAGCCGCAATAACCGGTGAAACCCTACTATCATGCTCGCCAACGTAGTCTTTTACCTCAGTGGCACACCTCGAGTTTGGTATCGGACGCACGAAGATGAGCTCACCAGTTGGTAATCGCTTAAGCAAAAGCTCCGAGACTTGTTCGGCAACACCTACGGTCACCAACTTGCCGCGCAGAAGGCGCTTCCGGTCGTGTGCAGACGTCAACGGAGCCCTACGTCACGTACATTCAGGACGTCTTGGCTCTGTGCCGCAAAGTTGACGCATACATGACTGAGTCCGACAAGGTCTCCCACATCCTCAAAGGCATTGCCGATGACGCCTTCAACTTGCTCGTATTTAACAACGTGGCGACGGTGGATACAGTTATAGAATAGTGCCGCCGCCTGGAACTCGCTAAAACCCGACGTATCGACCAACAGTTTGCCCGTCTGCCCAACACCCCAGCGACATCTTCCTGTGCCGACGCTCCTCGTCCCAACAACACTGGCGATGTTACCAGGATTGTCCGGCGTGAGATCGAGGCCGCCTATCCGGCTGCCTTCGACCCCAGCCCCTCCAATGCACCTGCAGTCACTGTTTCCCTGATCCAGGCAGTTGTCCGCCAGGAGTTCACCAACATGGGTATTCACACCATCTGCTCGGCCGGTCGCCCTGATACCCACCCGGCTTCTTCGATACCGCCCCGTCCCGCACCTTCTTACCCACCACGTTTCCGCAACCCTTCTGAATGGCGCACTGCAGACGACAAGCCAATTTGTTTTCACTGTCATTGAATTGGGCACATTTCTCGGCACTGTCGCAGTCGCTGGAGTTCCCCGAACCAGTCTACATATACTGCCTACTCTCGCCCCCCCCCCCCAGGTGGCCTTTCTCGTCCCTATGCTGCCTGCTCAGATAATGCCGCCACCGATTCTCCTGCGCCGAACCGCCCCTATTCTCGTTCGCCTTCGCCCCAACGACGAGAATCTCGCTCCCCCAACCCCGCCGCTCCTATTCGCCGACTCCCTTCGGACGCCGCTCCCAGCCGGAAAACTAGACGATGCAGCGCCTCGAGGTGGCGCTGCATTGCTCCCTACGCCACCAAATCCTCCCCTGACGTTGCCCACTCATCTGAACCTTCTTGACGTGCAAGTCGACGGTGTTCCTGTATCTGCTCTCATAGACACTGGGGCGCATTTGTCGGTAATGAGCGCTGACCTTCGTAACCGGCTGAGGAAAATAACCACGCCCGCCACGACGCCTGTTGTCCGTGTCGCCGATGGCGGAACAGCCCCTGTAATTGGTATGTGTGCCGCCCGCGTCTCCTTCGCCGATCGCTCCACTACCGTGCTATTCACAGTCATCGCTCATTGTCCCCACGACATCATCCTCGGCTTAGACTTCGTCTCCGCACATTCTGCTCTCATCGATTGCTCCGCCAGTACTCTCCGCCTCGACCTGCCTGTTCTGGATCCCGCTGAACAACACCCTACTCGCCTCCGTCGACTTCGTTCGCTTGCCACCTTCGGCACTGACTTATGTTGATTTCGTGTCATCTCCACCAGCCCCCGATGGTCACTACATCGCGGCTCCTATACAAGACGTCCTCCTTACACACGGGATCACAGTACCTCATACAGTTTTATCTATTACGGCGAATTGCGTCTGCCTGCCAGTGGTCAATTTTGGCTTCACGACACAAGTGCTGCCCCGCGGGATGTTTCTGGCCCTACTTTGCTCATTCGAGGATCACTCTGTAGCATCGATTTCAGTAGACGACAATTCAGCCGATCCTCCTCTACCGTCGCAGTCGGCAACTTGTACCATCGCCAGCTTACAGAAAATGATTGCGCCCGACATGCCGTCCGAGCACGCTCGTGCGCTCTACCGCGTTCTGATTTCCTACCAAGATATTTTTGACTTTAACGATCGTCCCTTGGCCCAAACAACAGCTGTTAAACATCGCATTAAAGGGACCCTGAAACGCTTTTGACGATTTTCTACAAACGTACTGAGTCGTTAGAGTAGGTCCTTCTGATCATTAATTGACACATCTAAGTGCTCTGCGTAAAGCGTGTAATTTATTATAAGGTTTTAAAAATGCACATCGCTGCCGATCGCAGCGCACTGCTCGGCGGAATTTTAAGCCGCCCCTACCCATATGATCAAAATCACCCATATGACGTCAGTGGGGCGAGCTATCCCATTGGCTGACCAGGGCGCGTGATCGATAATTTTTCCAACTTTATGGTAAACAAATGATCTTTGTAATAGTTGGAATGTTAGTTAATTTGTTTTTATGATAAGAAAGTAGCATAAAGAGAATGCACAAGAACAATTTTTCAGTACATTAAGCACTTCCGGCACATAGCAAGTGTCGTCTGCTTGTGTTACAACGTACTCCGTTTTGACGAGAGCTCCGCGGTCACAGTTGGTCTCAGTCTTTTCGCGAGCACTATGATTCGACTTTGTTGCCTTGTGGACTGCAAACGTAGCGACTGGCAATATGTCGAGCTGCGACATCGTGTCCCTCTGAAAGGCAGCGTACGAGCGAACTGGCTGCTGCGCATCGGACTACCGTTATCCGATCGGCGCCAGGATTTGCGCGTTTGTGGCCGTCACTTTACACCGGAAGATTACTAACGCAACAGCCTTTCGCGAGTCCCGTACTAGGGCAAACGTAAGCGCAAGGGGACAGGGTCTGGCCGCTTGACTGTGCCGTAGCGGGATGAGCCGAGATGAGCAGAAGGGCAAATGTGAATGATCTGCACGGTGCAGCCACCTGGTGGCATAGACCGCAACCATACACAGTAGCAGCAACGAAGCGTATTCTTTGCTGCTGGTGCGTATTTTTCGCAGGAGTGTAATCATCGACACGTTGTTTTTATAAATGTTTAAAATGTTTTACACTTGGTTAGAGTAATATTAGCGCTTTGTTTGGCTGGTTAAGCGCTGCGCCAACAAGTGTCTGGACCGTGTAGACCGATCAGGCCGCTCACGTACGTCTACGCCAAAGTTCCTTCATCAGCTTGAGTTTATGCCTCCAGTGATTTGCCGAAATGACCAGCTTGCCTGTGGTTAACGAAATACCAGACACGTTCGGCGCTACGACAGAATGCTCGCAACGCACGCTGCTTCGATAGCTCTCGCTTGGGGTCGACAGCCAAGCGGCTAGCGGAGAGGTCTCGCGCGGGCGGGGGCGGGCACCAAAACAACCGGAAGTGGACGATGTGACGTCGCATCGTGACGCAGGACCAGTGAAGGCGGAGCGTAGCCCCGCTCGCTCGGCGAACGAGTTGAGGAGGAAAAGCGTAGATGGGGAGGAGGGTAACTTCTAATCGTTTGTAGCTCCATTAATACGTAACGCTTCACTCAAATTGTGGTGCAAATGTTCTACTTAATCTGTACCCTACGCGTCTACAAAATTTGTCCGAACCGTTTCAGGGGCCCTTTAATACCGGCGATGCCCCTCCTATCCATCGCCGCCCGTATCGAGTATCACCGGCTGAGCGTCAAGTTATTCACACCGAAGTTCGCAAAATGCTTGCCATGAACATTATTGAACCGTCATGTAGTCCATGGGCGTCACCTGTTGTGCTGGTAAAAAAGAAGGATGGCTCATGGCGCTTTTGCGTGGATTATCGGCACCTTAACAGGGTTACCAAAGAGGACGTGTATTCCCTACCTCGGATTGATGACGCCCTTGACTGCCTCCATGGTGCTCGATATTTCTCCTCTATCGATCTTCGCTCCGGCTATTGGCAGATTGCCGTGGACGATCTCGACCGCGAGAAGACTGCCTTTGTAACACCCGACGGTCTTTATCAATTTAAAGTGATGCCGTTCGGTCTATGTAACGCTCCTGCCACTTTTGAACGCATGATGGACTCCCTTCTTCACGGTTTCAAATGGTCCACGTGCCTGTGCTACTTGGACGACGTTATAGTATTCTCCCCAACATTCGCTACGCACCTCGAGCGCCTCTCAGCAGTCCTGGACGTTTTCCGGAGAGCCGGTCTGCAACTCAACGCATCGAAGTGCCAATTCGGCCGTCGCCAGATTACCGTCCTTGGACATCTCGTTGACGCGAACGGAGTGCAACCGGACCCAGGCAAGATCCATGCTGTTACGCACTTCCCTGTTCCAAAGTGTGTCAAGGATGTGCGCAGCTTCATCGGCCTTTGCTCGTACTTCCGCCGTTTCGTGGAAAATTTCGCGGCCATAGCAAGACCACTAACCGAGCTTTTGAAAAAAGACGCCCCTTTCCGGTGGGGCGATAACGAGGCCTCTGCATTCTCGCTTCTAATCGACCTTCTCACAACGCCTCCCGTTTTAGCCCATTTGGATCCTTCTGCGCCTACCGAAGTGCGTACTGATGCCAGCGGTCACGGAATCGGCGCAGTACTGGCACAACGCCAGCATGGCCACGACCGTGTTATCGCTTACGCCAGCAGGCTCCTCTCGCCCGCTGAGCGCAACTATTCCATCACTGAGCGTGAGTGTCTGGCCCTAGTTTGGGCGCTTGCGAAGTTCCGCCCATACTTATATGGCCGACCCTTTTCCGTTGTCACAGACCATCACACGCTTTGCTGGTTATGCACATTGAAAGACCCTACAGGAAGGCTTGGTCGCTGGGCCTTACGCCTCGAAGAATATTCGTCCTCTGTCACCTACAAATCTGGCCGACTACACAAGGACGCTGACTGCCTGTCTCGCTACCCGGTAGACGAGCCTGACGACGCCGACAGTAGTACCGCCGACGGCATTTTCTCTGTGTCTGCCTTCGCTAACATCGCCGTCGAGCAGTACCGAGACCTATCGCTACGAGTACTCATCGAGCGTCTGCGCTCTACACCTACCGACGCATCCGTTCGCAGATATGTCCTCCAGGGCGGCATTTTGTACCGAAGGAACTTCCTCCCTGATGGCCCTGATCTTCTTCTTGTCGTGCCAAAACATCTACGACAGACTGTGCTCTTTGAGATGCATGACGCACCCACTGCAGGACATCTTGGGGTAAACCGCACGTACGACCGCGTCCGCCGCCGCTTCTATTGGCCTGGTCTCGCTCGCTCCGTCCGACGCTATGTTGCTGCCTGTGATCCCTGCCAGCGTCGGAAAACACCTCAGGTGCTACCTTCCGGTCATCTGCAGCCGATCACCGTCCCTGCGGAGCCGTTCTTTCGTGTTGAATTAGACCTCCTCGGTCCCTTTCCCACGTCACCCTCTGGGAATAAATGGGTAGCCGTCGCAACTGGTTACGCCACCCGATGCGCTATCACGTGGGCTCTCCCTACCAGTTGCACCACTGACGTCGCGGACTTTCTCTTGCGTAACATTATCTTAGTGCATGGCGCCCCGCGACAGCTGCTTACTGACCGTGGTCGTAACTTCCTCTCGAAAGTTATCGCCGACATTGTGCGTTCCTGCTCTATTCAACACAAGCTGACTACCTCATACCATCCTCAAACCAATGGCCTGACAGAGCGGTTAAACCGTGCTCTTACCGACATGCTGTCCAAGTACGTTTTGAAGGACCACCACGACTGGAACGTTGCCCTTCCTTACGTCACATTTGCTTATAATCTTCCCGGCACGACACCGCCGGATTTTTTCCATTTTATCTGCTCTACGGTCGCGAACCGACCTTGCCCCTTGACACGGTACTTCCTCCTGCTGCGACCTCAACAACCGAGTATGCGCGCGACGGCATCGCCCTCGCCGACCATGCACGCCAGCTTGCCCGTGCTCGACTGACGGACTCGCAAACCACGCAGCAGCGTCAGTACAACGCCCGCCACCGTGACGTACAGTTTTCGCCTGGTGCACTCGTGCTCCTGTGGTCACCCTCTCGTCACGTCGGACTTTCCGAAAAGCTCCTTCCGCGATACACAGGGCCCTACCGCGTGCTGCGCCAGGTGACGCCTGTGACGTACGAAATTGCTCCTGTGAGCTCAACCTCGTCATCTACTCTGGCATCTAGTGATGTCGTGCACGTCAGTAGGCTCAAGACCTACTACACTGCTTCAGAGTCCGGCCTTTAGTCGCTCCGGGAGGTGCTTTTGCCGCCGGGGGTAGTGCTGCGGGATAGTATTTCCAATGACGAAGAGCCGAGCAGTAAGAAGACGACGACGACGATTGGAAGCTAGCGCGGGCTGTTGCCTCTTGGCCAACTGCGGCGTATTGCCTTGTAAGTATACTTGTAAATAGCTTTTCGTCTGTGTCTTCCTACGTAACAATATTGACGGACTCGCAAGAGGCATGCCGGGCGTTCCTACCAGGACATGGCATCCCGAGAGCGGCGCACCAAATTCTCAAACAGATCCCGCAAAATACACCAACCACACCTCGCCGAATTCACTTACTCTGGACCCCTGGTCATACCTCGCTGCCGGGTAACGAACGCGCACATGCGGTTGCCCGAGAAATTTCCCTCCGGGCGACTCGGCGTGGTGAGGCGACTAGTTCAGAGTGGGGGGATCCCTTGCTCGGTTACAAAGACATACTCCGTCATTATACACGCATTCGTCGCACCCACGCCGCACCACCGCCGTCCTTCTCGAGGGAGGAAGCAGTGGCACAGCATATAGAACTTTATTAAGGCCAATTCTTGAGTATGGTAGCATAGTGTGGAACCCGCACCAGAAAGGACTCTCACAGAAATTAGAAAGCATTCAAAATAAAGCGTTGCGATTTATTTACCATAAGTATTCTCGACACGAAAGCGTAAGTGCTCTTAGAAGCCAGGCAGCACTGTCTACCCTTGTTTGTCGGCGTCGTGTGGCTGCCATGAAATTTCTTTTTATACTATGTAATGACAAAATTAATATAGATAAGCGAGATTACGTGCAGCCACCACACCGACACTCCAATAGAACCTGTCATAATAAACACATCAGGCAATATCCGACACAGTGCGACACGTTCAGCTATTCATATTTCCCATGGGCAATTGAAATCTGGAATTCGTTACCAAAGGAAATTGTAGACTCAGATTCTGTGGATGGCTTTGTCGCAAAATTGGAGTCATATTTTGGCTGTTCATGAAAGTAGTTGAGCGCATAGTTTAAAGGTAATGCGTTGGTTGATTGACTGGACACTAGTGCACGTGTGATTGCATTTCAAATGTAAATATTGCAATGTGCTGAGTAGTGGTGTTATATAGATCCACAATAACTACAAGAATATTATACGACAAATATTGCAATTGTTTTGAGTACCTTTTCCCTGATTCATGTAAAACAAAAAAAGGGTGTCTTGCGTTGTATACCAGTGCTGTTGTATGGCATTTTTTTTTGCTTTATATATTTTTTTGTTTTTCTTTTTTCCTGTTTTTCCCATGCTCGTGTGTGTATATTGTACAATCCACTTCCTGTTTGGGCCTGTGCAAAGGCCTACAGTATTGTTAAATAAATAAATAAATAAATTACGCCAGTTACAAACCGCAACTTTTCCAAATCTTGTCTCTCTCAATAAATTCTACCCACACTGTTATGCAGATCGTTGCCCTGGCTGTGGCAGCTCGCCCACAATCTTCCACGTCACGATTGAGTGCACTGCAAACCTCTTTCCTCCCTTGCCAACTCTCCTTTACCCCCTACGCAACAAAGAGCTGTGGGACGATGCCCTCCGCGACGGACCTCCCGAGGTCCTCCGAGCTGTGATACAACGGGCTCGAAACATCGCCGGAATCATCTTAGGGACCCTGGACTGAGGGTTCCTCCCACACTGCTCTCGCCATTCAAATATTACTAATAAAGATGTTTTACTCTCTCTCTCTCTGTGGTGGCGCAGCATAGAGCGTGTGGCTGCACCTTCCGGCCACCTGCTGCTTGTGCTCTTCGGAACGATGCCGCGGAGGGACACCAGATGTCCGTCCGCGAATGGTTTAGGACCTGTCGGGCTTCTGCAAGGCCTCAATCACTCGAAGGCTGCACTACCTGGTCTGCCGCATCTTCACCAGGGGTACGTCCGGGAGCCAACCAGGTGTACGACCTTCGGGCTCCTGACAGACATTGGGGACTCGAACATTGGCTGTTCCACTGCATCCACGTTGGATGCAGCAGTCCGCAAGGTTTGACCTGCCGGCGCTTTGAGGCACCGCGGACCAGTGCCATCATCTTCGCAGAGGGAGGGACAGTATGGGAACTGCCGCCGTAATTCGCGACCTCGGGGTAAGAGGAGGACGTGGAACATCTAAGAATGGCGCGAGCCATGGCTGGCCGCTGCTGACCTGGAGATGTTTCATGCTGGACAACATTACAAGCACAGACTACAGCATCCGGAGTCGAAAGGGTACCTTCGAGATGATCATGAGTGATGTCCAGCTGAAAGTGTTGCCCACTTCACTCTTTTGCGTTTCAGCATGCTTCCGTTTTTGTGCTTATTGGTCACCGCGATTACTTGCTCCGCTAACGATGTCCTCATTAGTTGCATGTGTCCCAAGAACCTTGTTTTGCATGAGGCGGTGCTGGAAATGTTTTTTTCCCGAGATGGCCTCTATGTGCACTTGGTTGTGCTGCAGCGTGTGTTTGCCATCTACTTGGCACATCTTGTCGTTGACAGGCTGACTAGGCTCGTGGACCTTCGCCACCTGCTTGCCCTCTGACGGAAAATCCCCTTGCCATGCCGAGGCTGGCTCAGCTGCAGGAGGCAAGAGGCTCGATGGATGGTAGTGGACTTGATAGACTGATGGACGTGAATGACTAATGCTGGCCTCTGGAAGGCGAACGTTAGTCGCCTCTGGCCCAAAATCAGACGAGCAACGATGATGATGACGCGCCACACGTGAGACTATGGCGTTTGCCGAAGTGGTTTCGCATTCTCTTGACTACTCTCGAGGTGCGTGTTACCTAAATATGAGCGCAACGTGTCAGATTTGAAAGCGGCGGTCTGGACGTTGCCTGTCGGCATCCACTGGGGGGGGGGGGGGTGTCGTCATCACTGTCGGGGAACTGCAGGACTCTTGGGTGATGCTGGCTCGTCGTGAAAATTTGGCACGACGATGAAATTCGTCTCGCGGCAGACAGTACTGGCACCGGTGCCGTCGTGCTTGATGCGCTCCTAGTGCTCGCCTTTCTTACAAGCCAGGCAATCTTTGAGTGGGACGTCATTGGCTGCCTTATTCTCTCCGCTGTCTTCGTTCGGCTTTGGCCTTGCTTTGCGGTGGCATCGACGACAGCGCCGTGGCTGCTTATTGAACGAAATGCCACAGGAATTGCCGGAAGTCGTAGTCACCAGCTAACAGATGCGCTGCACATCCGTGCGCACTTCCCCACAGCCTCTGCTGGTTTGTATTCCAGACGTTCCCTGGTTTGCCATGAATGCTCACGTAGTTCTTAGAAATGGTTTGCTGTAGAGCTTCTGCTCTCTCACTAACGTCAACTGCAGCACGATGCAGTGCCTTCCTTGCCGTCAAGTCGCGAAGCATCTCTTCGAGCCTAGTTTGTGGCCGTCGGTCAAATTCTCCCAGTGCCTTTCTATGCACGCTCACCAGTTCGTCCTTCAGTTGCTCCATCGCGTCCTATCCCACCGCTTGCCACCAATTGTAATGGAGACTTTCGTGTGCGCATCGCGAACGCGTGGTCGGACTCTTCTTTCAAGAAGGAAGCGATCGAGCTTTCCATTCTTTCAGTGGCTTCTGTTTCGGTGAACCCGCACGGACTCCGAGCGGTGCGCGAGAGAAGTGAACTGCTCCCTCCTTTCGGTTCCTGAAAGTGACCCAGTGACGACGCTATGAGGTGTCGGGCGATGTTGCTTGGGCCTGGGGGACGACAACGGGGATGGAAACCGCGGTTCGAAAATGCGACATGGCCAAACTCTCCCCACCGAGGGAGGACCACTTTCTTACGGGTTGAAAAGCTGAACGTTTTGTGTGTTTTTAACTTGCTCTTTGACTTTCTCAGTGTAAATAAAGTTTGTTTTAAATGTTCAGCTGCGTTCGATCCGTTCTCTGGATGGATAGCGGACGCTTTGATCCCGTCAAGTGCGATCCGCGAGGACAGCATAGTAAAAAAAAAGTGAAGTCGACTGCCATCGGCCGTCAATTCAACGTCCGCCGCGCATGGCAAGACCTCCGGTTTGACCATGACAGTAGCCTACTGCATGGACATGGCGTGGCCCAGGAGTTGAGCAGCTGACGGTACACAGCGAAAAAAGCACGGGGTCCACTAACCCCACCGTGGGGTTAGTGGACCCGTTGTGGGCCCACTGTCGCAGAAAATCCGTGTCGGCGTATGCTATCGGTGGCGTTGTCCGTCAGAAAATAAGGAAATCACCCCGAACCACTACCAAGCAGGCCCTCCGAGTGGCGCAGAGGCGTTAGTGAACTAATTGAATCTCTCCAAGTAAAATGCGTCAGAAAATTCGTAATGTCTGACTTATACACAACCCACAGACATGATAGCGTCGTATTGTAATTTGAATATACGAGAAAACATGATTCTGTTACGCGAAAGCTCAAACACCCCCCCCCCCCTTTTTTTTTTGCTTACGGGGTTATGAACCATTGATGAGTCACTACTTGTAGCCTCTGTCGTATACGGGGCTATGAGCCATTGTTCTGCCCTGCACAACCACAGGGATCGGCCCACCATTGTTTTCTATCGGGCCCCGTGTCGCAGAGCATCCGTTGTCGGTGTCAACGGGGCCTGATTACGCTATCGCGTTCCACTATTGAAGGCAAAGCTCAAACGACCTCCAATTTTTTTCTTCACAACCTAGCTTCGCTTTGCGTCTTCACTGCAGAACGACATGCGATGCAGTGAATACGCAGTCTCGTTCGAGAAAATGGGGTGATCATCCGTTCGTCACAAGCGTCATGAGCCTCGGCACTATGACAGCATCGTTGAGGAATCGACGAGCGGACAGACATGTTCAGCCTACTGGCGTAACTCACGACTGCTCTTTGCAGTAACAGTTTTCAGCGTGCGATTGCGCAGAACATGAACCCGTCCCCGCAGTTTCACCCCTGTCTAGCTTTGTTAAATATATTTGGAAGTGTGCGCCAGCGGGTTTTGACGGACGCCTTAGTGAGGGACTTTGTAATAATTTTGACTACCAGTGGTTCCGTAATGTCCGTCCAATGCACGGCACACGAGGGTCTTTGATAGGAACGTGGCCGCCACATTCAAATCGAACCCTTGACCTCGTACTCAGCAGCACAATATAGGCCACCGCGTCGGGTAAAAATATACACATTAAATCGTGCTGACGGGTAGGCTAAGCTACAACATGGGTACTTTGATAAGTTGTATAACAAAGAGAGAGAGAGAGTGAGAATTGAACAACTAAAGATGAAGTTTGCGAAATTTCAAGCTTACGACCAGCGGCGACGCGGTGACGTCGCTGTCACCGCGTCGCCGCTGCCGCGCAGCCATCGTTGTCGTGCCGCCATCGCGCCGCCGCCGTAATTAATAAGAAAACAGAGCAGTAGACAGGGACGAGTCAGGAGACGAGACACAAGCACTGTCCACGAAAGACACGCACGTGCACGCGAATTAAGGCCCCATCGGAATCCGAAACTGGCTCCTCGTCGAAACGCGCTCTCCGATCCCAGCCACCGCGGCGCTGCGTCCGACAGTCGCATGCCGCCCTTTCTTCTCCGTGGAAGCCGGCACCGCTATTTGCGGCCCGGTGACGCACGGCGCGTGCGACGACGAGCCGCGAACGTTTATGTCGTTTGCTTTGTGCCCAGCGTTTCAAGACTCTCTTCCCTTTTTTTCCCTCTCCTTTCTGTTCTGCAGAGGCCGGCGTAGCGCCACGCGTCAGCGTCGCTCGGTCGGCCTGAGGGCTGCCGCTTGCACTGTAACGTACTGCGCGTGCATTTGAGGTCACATGGTTTCCCGGCCAACAGCTTAGTTATGCGCGTTGACGGGACGAGGGTTGCGTTATGGTCGAGCAGAGTTCATCAATACGGGGGGAAACGCCCCTCGAGAAGGAACGTGCACTGATCGTTGTGGATGTTTCGGTGGCGCATACCGGATTCTCGGCGGACCCATCACGGTGGGGAAATCGAACGGGGATTGGGGAACTCGAGATAGTAGAATACGTCTACATGAAATGCAAAATAAATTAAACGCCATATTAGAACAGGTGCCTTGAAAACAGAAGAACCAGAACTTGGCAAGAATACATTATTGAAAATGAAGGAAAAATCTGAACTAAGAAATGCAACACAAACCAAACTAAGTTTGGCCAAGAGATGAATATATTCGAGTTAGAGTTTAGAAATTAAATCGCATAGCAGCCAGAAGAAAGTCCTCAATAGCAGCGCAAACCTTCCAATCATTCTGCCCAGCAGTGTAGGCATTCAGGGATACTAAATTCCGAACAGCTATATCTAATACAAGAAGGTGGAACGGTGTTTCTTAAGGTGCTGCAAATTAGGAATGAGTTTATAAGGAATGAAAAAAAAAACACGCTACTGTATGGTCTCCTCCGCAAAAGAATAATTCGGTGAGGATTCCGACGATGTCATTCGACAACATACGTGTAGTCGTACAGAGTTCAAGTATTCCGTTTTTGACAGTGCTCCATGTTAGGAAGCCATAGATGCAGAAAATCAGCTGGTATTTCTTTTTCTCCTTCCTCTTCTTTCTGGCAATTCTCTTGCATTGGTTTGGAGCTGCTGTCGCGTGAACGATGTGCACTTTGAGGGAAACCTTCGAGAGGTGCAAACGATTCCCGCCTCTACGGACCTGATCAACTCCGCCTTTTCGGGTGCGCCTTTTAGTCCGCGTCGCCCAGCTTGGACTTTGGCAAATGCATCCAGATTGTCGAATTCCTCATCTTGTCTGCTGTGATTGGTTGAGACTGCTATGGCCTCTCCGACTGGCTCAAATTGCAGCAAACACTGAATTTGACAATATGGCGGAATCTGACTTTGTCGAGAACAGCATCCCCGGACGTGATGTCTGGCTAGTGTTTACGAGCTCATGAACTTTGCTGGAGGCTTCAGTTGTCTCGTGTTATGATCAGTACTATTACAGTTTTGCTTGGAAAGGTTGAATTTTGCAATCTTTATTCTCCGATTCCTACCTCCAGTTATTTGATCTACCGCGGTGGATCGATCTGTAGCTGCGACGCCTTGCTGTGTAGCAACCGCTGCAGCATCGGCCGCGTTGCGATGGGACGGCACGAAAGACTCTCGCGTGCCTGGATTTAAGTGCGTCTTAAGGAACCCCGGGTGGTTGAAATTTATTTGGAGCCCCCTGATATGGCGTATAAGCGCAGTTTTGTTGACGCATTGAAACCTGTAATGTAATTTGTAACCTCTAGCAATTAAGGAAAAAACGGAGAATCCGGTTGTACTAATATTCCGTGTTTTAAATATCTCGAACGCACTTTACAGCCAGTAGCCGCGATCACCACGTATAAAACTCGAGCAAAGCGACACGTCGACACCCGACAGTTCTGACACTAGGTAAATGTCCCACACAGCACCACTGTATAGCGTAGTAAAGGCACCACAAGCAGGGGGGACAACTGGGCCAGCTTGCAGATATTCACGGCTTATAGCGCAGACAAATCGCACGAGGAAGACGGAGACAGGACAGGCACTCGCTCTGTCCTGGTTTTTCTCGTCGCGTGTTTCGCTTTCACCTTAGGCCGTATCAGTAAAGCCACAAACTTGGCCTCGAGTCTTTCCATTAATGGCAGCAACCACCGTCTGTTCGAAATGGTCTTTGACAATACTGTATATCAAATAATCACCATCCACAGACGCCGTCACAAAATTTGTCTCTTCCGCACTCTGACAAGATACATTGTCACCGAACTGCGCCGCCAAATTATGACTCATCCCAGCCACGTGTGACAATTTTTACCAATGCCACGTTCTCCCAACTTTAGATATCAGCTCTGTCTCGACACATGCATACATACACATCTAAATTCATCCGAGTGTGCCAACAGCTCGCATGTTATACTCTAAACGCTTGGTGGCGCCACCCACCACCCCGTTCCAAAGGGAACGCTCGTTGCATCCATCCATCTACGCCCGAAATCCACATCGAAGACACATGCGATGTGTGGAATGGAAACGACCCCAGATCGACCCTGTCATGTCATGCACACAGAGCCGCTATTCGTTTCAATGAATTTACGCAAGGGACGATTTATTCGGACTCTCTCGGATTCCACCCTTTGTCTCCGTCACACTCAACGACTCAATTGCCGCTCGCCGGCATTTTGTATGCACTTGGCTCCACGCAACGTCGAAAAAAAAATAGAAAGAAAAGCAAAGTGACCTGCGCTCACCTGTTCGAATCGTCTGACTCCCAGATCAGGAAACGTATGCAGGGCATCGACAGTCCCAGCCTGCCTCTATAGGCCCTCATTCTCGGATGTGCAAAGACGGGCCCCACGGCCTTGCCTTCCCTCGAAAGAAACAGAAGAGCTCGGCGCAACTTTCCCATACTACCCCCACACGTCATCCACACAAGTCATCCATACGACACGAACATCCCCCCTCAATCCCAGTCCGCTGTGTCCTCCTCCCAACATTCGACGATTCCCCTCACTCATGGATGCGTCACCTTCTTTGCTTCCTCAATCGCAATCACCAGTCCTTACGTACCAGCTCTGGGCGGCTGAGTGCGACCATCGCATTTCAGGACAGACGGTGCCCGCCAGCGCACAGTGCTCAGCAGTTGAAACGCGGTGCTCCGAGCGCATAGCTGCCGGCGCTTTTTGCGCCGCCGGTGGACGCTAACAACACCAAGCTGGCGCATTTTTGTATCACATGAAAGTCAGAGCCTTTGTGTTGCATTGTGAATGCATTCTGCCCGTCAGCCCAGCGCTCACCGTTGGTGCTTAAAGCGCCGGGAGCCACGCAGTTCGAGTATCGCCTACATGTAGCGCGTATGCCCACCGCGGTGACTCACTGACTATTACGTTGTGCTGTCGATGACGACGTCGCGGGTCGTACTCCAACTAGCAGCAGGCGCATCCCGAAGGCGGTGGGATGCAAAAGCGCTCGTGATGCTTTGGCTGCACCTTAGAAAACCCGAGGTAGCCAAAATTATACCGGAGCCCTCCACTACGGTGCCCTTCATAAACAGCTGTATAGTTTCGGGACGTACAGTCAAACTCCCCAATTCTGTTTTTGTAAATGTACGTAGCGCATGAGAGACTAGCTGGCCGGAAGATCGCCGGACTCGCTATTATGCGAAATCCGCTATCACTTATCGAGCAATCACGAAGCAAGAAATTCCGAACCTACATTCAGGAAGGCACTCGTAAGAGGAAGCGCGTTCGTAAGACGAAATCGCCGGCAAGTGACAAACGTCTCCTAGAGAGAGGGAAAATGGCTTGAATTCAGGTCATCGACCTCGCTGTGCTACTGTTTTCGACAAAACTGGTGCCGAATTCGAGCTCTGTACGAAATTCGAGCTCACAGCAGCAGGCAGCTGCGGCCGCATTCCCTAAGCGTGTCCAGTAATTATGCAATGCTCACCCGTCTTGCGCTTCGTTGCACACAACCATATTGCGCAACAAACGCGAGTCAGCCCCCATGCCCGCCAAGCTCCTCTTTTTTCCATTCCTCCTCGCACCGGCGGCAACGGAGAAGGGTTCGGGCCCGGGCCAAGTTCGGCGAACGGCGCTCGCGCGGTTTTGGCGTCTGCCCGGGCGTCGTCTGCTGCCACGATCCCTCCCCGTCATCGGAGACTCATCGGCAGCACCGCAGCGCACGCAGAGGATATTGCTACGGTGTGAGCCGGCCGCATCCACAAAACGCATCGTGAGTTGTGCTGCATTTCCTTGTCCTCTATACCGGCCGTTAATGCCGTAGTCATGTGCGAGGAGACTGACGCTAGCCAGCGACGCCTGCACTCGCGGCAGACGAGAATTCTGCGCGCGCGGTCGTTGACAGTGCTATTCAGGGCTGCTGCCATGCCTGCGACTAAGCTGTCGTAAGGGCAGCGCGGCGGAGCTTCCGTGGTACTTGTGGAGATTTGAAGCGCTGAAGAGTAAGGAAGAGCTGTGGCTCTTCATAATTCGGCCTCCCGAGCACCAGCGTGTGCCACGAACAGGTCGTTCGAAGCGCTCCCAGGCTTATCGGTCTGCTTCATTGGCCTGCAAAGTTCTTGCACATTCCCCGGAACCGAAAACTATTTCATAAACGCCACTCACCCGCTAGCTGGCCGATATTGCTCGCGAGAATGGTTTGCTAAACAACGACTGACATGTCTCATTTAACCAAGGCATGTCTGTTGAAGTAACGTGAGAGACGCGTTGACAGACTAGCGGGGGAGAGCCCGCTCGGGCGTTCGCGAAGCGCTGCAGTTCGAATCTGCGTGAAAAACAATAAGAAATTCCTCTTGCGTGTGCGAAGTCGTTGTCGTCAAGAGTTGCTAGTTTTACCTTCTCTTATTGTAAAAGAGGGGGCAAATTATCTGCGAGATTATTTGCAACTCAGCGCTACCTACTAGGCTAGCTGCTTAATTAATACTTTGAAGTATTCAGCACGGAATACTACGTGGCAGAAGGAAAACCACTTGCTAGACTTACCTGTCATAGCAAATCTCTGGAGGCTTTTAGCAACCATAAAAGAAGAATATTGCTGGCTTTAGGTGTGGCCATTTGAGCTTGCCTAACGAGTTAATATCTCACTGAAATGAAGTGATAACAAAAAGGCGCTTTTCCCTTTCTGAATTTTCCAGCAAGTCTATGACATCACCGTAATCCATTCGGAGGCTTAGTTGAGCGGTTAGAGTGCATTTGCATAGTCCACGAAGCAATGAAATGCATCATCCTCTGCCGTAGACAAAAAGCGACGCGGAGTTCCGATTAGGTAAGTGGCGGTAGGAACGAGAACATCAAAATGTGTCTCTTTATTTTCGGGACCCGTGTAAAAATAGAGAGAAAGAGAGAGAAAAAAGAAATGTTAACAGAAGAAAATAGTAAGAAATAGTCGCGAAACAGAAAAAGCATTATTAACCTGCACAAGGTAGACAACTGGCGCTCATAGCTGCGCGTAATACCCGGAGGCGCCAGCGCTATTACAAAACAAGATGTTCTTTATTTCACTGCTTTATCCTGCAAAAAACAAAACCAAAGGAGAAAGGAAAAAAAAAACAGATAAATGACTGACGACAAATCTGTGCACGAACTCGACGCACCAACATAGCCGCAGCGCACACTCTTGCGTTGCCTACCATCGGCCACTCTCGTTTTGTCTTTGCCCGCAGTCGGGCTTCAATGGTTATGGTGGTGTTCCGCTGCTGAAGTCGAGGGTTCGACTCCCGGCATAGGCGCCCGTTCTACAATAGGAGCGAGACGAAAAAAAAATTTGCATATCCCGCGCACCGTGGGAATCAATATATATAAACGAAGCTTTCCGTGCTTTGATTGATGATAATTAGCGGTGATGTTAACCGCTAAAGCTTAATTTCTTCAACGTTTAGTCTAACATGAGAGTGGGGAGTTGATGTTAAACGTTACCTTGCGGGCACCACTGCTGTTTGTCTGCGTAGTACACAGATCACATAGTGAGAGGTATTTGCTTGAGGCGTTGTTGCGCGCCATATTCTATAAGCTCTGAGAGGGTTGAGCGTTGTCATTTCCTCACATGGCACATCGCATTGTGGCAGAAATATTAAACTTGGATGGTGGTGCTGTACGTGCCAAAACCACACTCGGATTATGAGGCACGCGGTAGTGTCGAACTCTGGATTAATTTTGACACCGTGATGTTCTTTAACGTGTCCCAATATATAAGTGCACGTGCATTTTCTATTTCGCCCCTGACGAAATGCGGCTGCCGCGATCGGGATCAAATCCACGACCTCTAGCAATGCCATAGCCGCAAATCACTGAGCACGTGCTGGTGGGCAAGTTGCTTATGCATGATTACAACGAAGGCGCCAAATAAAACAACGGACGAAAGAAGGCGACACGGGGCTATGTGCGTCATCCTTCGTCCGTTGTTTTATTTGTCGCCTTCGTTGTAATCACAGCGGCAAAGCTAACGCTCGACCGCTTCCGTAGTGTTTCCTGGACCCTGCGGCGCGCTTTAATTAATGCGGCTTTGCTTCTACACGCCCTGCGTAAGTTGCCCGCTTGACATATTTGCATGGCGTTTATTTTTCAGAAACAGCAGCAACGTACTGTACCGTACCTTGAACTTAAGCTTATCTTGTTTCCCCGCAATCGCTGTCGTATAGTCACCCTCTAGAGATTGCCTGTGGACTCGCACGTTAGTAGAAAGGGAAGCGCCGTGGTTTCTGCGATGCTTCTGAGGGGAGTCACGGATAATTACAGCTGTCAAGTGGCTGATGTGGCGACGGCCAGGGAGCTCCAGAGGGTATTGTGCACATTCGACGCGGTGGGGTGAAAACGAGTTTCTCCCGTCCCCTTTCCTCTTACTTGCGCCTGTCATCAATATATACGCTCTGAACCACCCTCTGACGCGGTGTGCCAGGCAGCAGCCCACAGCAGCAGCAGCAGTGGGCTGCTGTCGAGGGAATAGGCAAAGAAAGCTTCGCTTTAAAAGTTGTGCAGAAACTCCACTGGGGGTTGTCTGTTCAACTCTTATCACGCCCATTTCCTTAGTGTGTACTGGCAGAAGCAGGACCTCCATAATGTAAGGGTTCATTTCTATTGATTCTGTTGATATGACTGATCTTAATGATAACGTAGACCACCACATCGTCCATAGTCACCGCTGACCACCCACTGACGAACCAATGGTGAAGCGCGAAAAGAGAAAATAAGTATAGTGCAAGAATTTTTTGCACCATTCGAGCCCTAGCCTGTCCCAAACAACAATCGTAATCTATCTTGCCTACATTTCTTTAACACCGCGTGTTTACTACTTTGCTGTCAGAAACGCCATGTCACGCTGAGACGGGCATGCATTCGCAATCTGAAAGTACAGGGAGTGCAGCGCTAAAGAACGGGAAGGCATGCAAGATCACCACCACCACCACCACCACCACCATGTCCACTGCCAGGACGAAGGCCTCTTCCTGCGATCTCCAGATAGATGGTGATCATTTGTTTGGGGACGAAACATATACCAGCCTCAAATACCGCTAAAGTGTAGAATAGAGCGAGGATTGACAGAAGGGTTGTAGCTTGTGCGTGCTCAGAAGAAAATCGTGCTACTGCACGGGACAAGACAAGAAGGAGCGCATAGAAACGGCGCTAACAAACGTGCGCATTTATTGGCACGCCTTGCCTTTTATGCTCAGATCAAGAACAAGACTAGACACGTATGTGGCCGAAACAACACGCGAAATAAAAAAAAGCAATCCCAGCATTTTCATCACCGCTACATTTCATTGCTTACGCAGTCAATGCAAGAAACTGAATTTCTTTATCTGTGAGGTTAAATAGGGAAATAACTTACCCGCAAGCATGCTAAAGCGTAAAGCATACTAAATCTACGTTTCTTTATCACATACATAACATGACTATTTTACATGATAATCAAGATAAATATCTTGGTGTTAACCTAACTTCGACTCTTTCGCGGTGAACGCACACTGCATAGATATGCGCCAATGCTTCGAGATCATTAGGGTCAATAAGACGCAAGTTACATAATTCTACTAAAAACATTCGTAACCTAGCTCACTTAACACCTGTTCGACCTCAGCTTGGGTACGCTGCATCTGTCTGGTCTCCCCATCCGAAATACTTGATCGAAAAAGCTCGAATCTATTCAGAATAGGGCTGCGCGTTTCATTTCACGTTGTTATGACTATAAAAAAAACATAACGCAAATTAAACTCGACGTCTCACAACAGCCCTTGCATGATCGTCGTGATAAAGCCCTGCTATCATTATTTCATAAATACGTCCATAATGCAGCGCTATCAGTTCTGCCTTTTGAAACTCCCCATTACAGGCCACACCGTTTTACAATCAGTTAAATTTCATACGCATCTACCGAAAGACTAATTCATTTAACTACTCCGCCCTTCCATGAGCCATTCGCCTTTGGAACGATCTTCCTAAAGCCATCGTTTATGAGAGTGACCAAGAAAATTTCCGGCGTCTTCTAAAAACGCATTTTCAAACTCTACATAACCTAACGTGTTACTGTTTCTTGTCTTTCCCGTTAATAATGTGTTGCTATCATTTAAATACTGTTTTGTTGCAGCCAAATATGTCCCGCTCGCTCTGTCATTGTTTGGTAATATTCTACTTTGTGAAAGTTTCTTGTTCAGTGACTTCTCACGCCTCAAAAGCATTCGGTTTGTCCATTGTACAATTTTAACACCACATTACTGTATGTTAGTGCATTTCTTACACTGTATTTTTTGTATATGTATTCATATATGTATTCTAAATATTGTATATTATAATCTTTGAATGTACTTTCCCCTCTTACACAATGTCTTTAGGGGCCTGTAAGGTATCTTTAAGTAAATAAATAAATAAACAGTTGGCACAATCATATTTCGAGCGTTCAATCGCACAAGCTTTTATCTATCTAGTTGTTTTATCTATGTGCTTGAACAACGTTTTACGCTGAGGAAACGCAGGGCTAAATTTGCACTGACTACAATGTAAAGCATCCGTAGAATAGTATCGTTTCGTTATCCGAGGGCCAGGTTCCTCGCGCTGTCCCAAACGGAGGCTGAAGTCAGAGAGTAATCGACTCACAACAGGCACGTCGAAGCTTCGCTAGCGGTAGAATTCGCGCCAATACGCTCAAAATCATCAATCAGAAGCCCCCAACGAGATCAGTCAGGATCATCTGATCGCCAGCTCATCACGGCACTCCTGAAAATGAGGTCGCCAACCACGTGGCTCTAGATTCGACCCACCGAGCCAACGCCGAATAACCCGAATCGGAGCGCATGCACCCTATGGTCTCGTACCAACATATCACACAACGTTACAAGCCAATGTGCGAAACATACGCACCCCGCACCAGTCACTGCCTGGAGAGCAGAAGCTCCGAGCTGCACAAGTCAATACTAACGGCCCAGAAATCACCTCCCCTACACAGTTTTGTCCGCGATGCCGCTTGTGCACAGAACCCGTGTGCCTCAGGCTTGCAGACAGGCACCATCACATCCTCCGAACATATATCGAACCAACGAGCCGCGGGAGGAAGCCTTGACCAGCTCCGGCCTCGTGGGCCAGCAATGGCTGACTGCCAGGGCCCAGGACGACGGCCGAGCTCGAGGCATTCTGGAATGAGGACGCCTCTCCGAAGCTTCATTTATGTAATGGACACGTTTCTTCTCTCTCTTTGTCCTGCACCCAACTGTCAGCAGTGTGCGGTCGAAGCGAAGTGCACCGAAATGCTTGAGGTAACGTGTTCAGCTCCCACGTGGCACGCCCGGCGGCCAACGTCTCGTCGAGGCTGCTGCCGCGATTTTTTGGCTCGCGAGGCCTTTTCCGGCCGCCTCTGGCTGCTCCGAGCATGACTCGACGGCCACTCGCACCTATTCTCGCTTTGGTTTTCTCGGCTCCGCATACCCCTGTCTTGGCGCTTATTTTTACGCCTTAGGTGATGAATGTTTGACAATAGAGCAACGCTCGCGAACACACAGCGAAGACACACACATGGCGTTTACCGACACGGGTTGCAACCCTCGAGAGATAGATTCAGTCCCGCCGTGCCGCCGCGTAGAAATAAACGTACGGCAGTAGCAGTGGCGTAACCAGAAATTTCGATCGGGGGGCCTCACCTGGCAGCTCGGCCTCCTCCTTACAGAAATTGTTGGGGGATCAAATACATTAAACATTAATAATAACTGCGTTGCCATTGTCAAATATGCTGGAAACGAATTCTTGAACGCCACGCACCCTCAAGACAAGTAAAATATGTATTTTTTTCATAAAAGAGTGTACTCGTGTGTCTGAAAAATTGTGCCCGAAATAAATGATATCAGTATTTTCATGTTTTCTGTATATTCAATAAGTAAAGCAAATATCACACGAACTTTAGAACTACATCAGTTTGAAACCAGCAACGCAGTGCATGCCGCTGCTATGAAAAATGTAAAGGCCATGAAATGAACAAGTGGAGGACAAATATTTTAATAAAACTTTGTTAGCCTCGCTGCCTTTCTCTCATTTGCAGCTCTCTCTCTCTCTCTCTGCCATTCAAGAACCTTGTTTACATTTTTGTACATATGCAACGATCAGGGCAAAAAATTGGAGGATGCTTAAGCTTCGCCTTCAAGAGTGGAACGCGACAGCGTTCCCGTCGACCCGCCAAGGGGTGTAAGACAATCGGCTACGGCGCAGCGACTACGCGCCCCGCATCGGACGTGGTGAGCGTCGAGCAACCCAGCGTTCGGCGCGACAACGATATGTGCGCCTGAGCAAGCGACGCACGCCTGAGCCTTAGAAACAGCTCGTTTCTAAGGCAACACCGCGTTCACTAGAGGCGCTTTTGTACCGCTTTGAAGCATCGATTGTACAATTTGCAGGCGGGAGGAGACAATTGAACATGTTTTTCTGTATTGTTGGGATGCTGTTTTCCTCTGGGATGTGCTCCAGCGCACAATCAAAAAGATTTCCCCCTAGATGCGTATGGGATTCGCTACTTGCCAATAGAAAGTGATGATGGTACCCCATTTGATATGATCATGCTTATGGCCCTGCATAGTATTTGGAAATGTAGAATGGCGGTAAGGCACACCGATCTCGATGCAAGAGCGGCTCGCCAGTATTTTAAAGAAAGCATACGGAACTTTGCAGAGGAACAAAAGTTGCTGGAGTGCATCCCAGAGTGGTTGCCACGTGTGGAATTATTATTGGCGATAAGGGAGTTTTAGCACAAGCGCGGCCGCACAAGTTCTGCGGTCGTTTTTAACATATTGTGAGTGTGCCTTTTGATTATTTGTGAATGTGTATTTTTTATCCGGGCCAATGACCGGCACTAAAGAAAAAAAAAGAAGAAACTCGTGGCTCAGTGGTAACGTCTCCGTCTCACACTCCGGAGACCCTGGTTCGATTCCCACCCAGCCCATCTTGCAAGTTGTTTTTTTATTCATGAAGTGCCTGCTGGGATTTATCGCTCACGGCCAACGCCGCCGACACCGACACCGACGGCACCGGCTTTTCTGCGACACGAGCTCCTTAACGCTGTCGCGTTAAAATCTCAATGACGCTGTCCTTTGTCAGAATGTATTGCGCAGGAGCAGCTGTCACCGGTCGTGTATTGCGAGTAAGTGCTTCGAAATTACAGTCGCAACAGAGAGCACATATAAAAAGCAGGAGTTCTGCAAAATATACGAAGGCGAATCAAATGAAAGTGAGCCAATGTGAATATATGACAAACGGGCTACTTTATTTAAAAGTGGTCTCCACTGACTAACGAGTCGCGGGATTCGCGTTTCATAAGACTCCTTGGGTTGCTGCTTTAAAACGTCTGTAACTGACTCCTTCACGTCATTGTCCGAGACGAATCTGGTTCCCTTGAGCTGTTTTTTTTCAAATGCTCCAAAATGCGGAAGTCGCAAGGTGACAGGTCTGGGCTGTATGGCGGATGTTGCAGCGTTTCCCGCTTGAACTTCGCCAGTTTTGTATTATAACCACATCATCGACGTGGGGACGGGCATTGTCGTGGAGCAAGTTGACCCCATTCCTCAATTTTCCACGTCGTTTGTTCTTGATTGCGACACGCAGCTGATCCGAAGTTTCACAATATCGGAAACGATTGTACGTCTCTCCAGGTTTAGCAAGTTTGATCAATAATGGCCCCTGATGATCGAAAAAAAAAGTCAACAATGCCTTTCCAGCAAGAAATGACGGCGTCTGCTTTTCTTGGGGGTGGCAAATTCAAACGTTTCCACTGTAAGCTCTGCCGTCGTGTTTCAGGCTCGTAGTAGAGGCACCACGATTCGTCCCCGCTCACAATTGCAGACAAAAAGTCGTCACCCTCATCGCGATACCGGATTAGATGAGTCAAGGCAGCGCCGAACGTTTCCGTCTTCTGGCGGCTGTTCAAAATCTTGGGCATCCATTGCGCACGCAAGAGCCGATAACTGAATGATTTATGGTTCATGAATTATGGTGTGACACGAACCGTGACTGTTGTTCACACGCCCTGCCAATTCATCGATGATTATCCTCCGTTCTTGTCTAATCAGCCTTTGAAATTGTGTTGGGAGTGATTGCACGCTGGCTTTGGCCCGGTCTTGGATCGTATTTGCAACTTCCCCGTCCTTCTTTGAACCGTTTGCTCCAACTCTTCACAGTGGTCAATGAAGTGCAATGTTCAACGTACATGGCAGCCATACGGCGACTAATATCTTTTTGGGAAATATCTTCATCTGTCAAAAACCTCACGACAGCACGCTGTTAAACTTTTGGAGTGTCCGTTATGTCACACAATCACGTTCAACCCAATGTGTGAGAGCATTAAAGAACCTTGATCCTCACACATGCGTGTCACTTTTGTAAATAAGAGATGCCTCTGTGCCACGTGCATGCCTCGCAGATAATGAATCGAACCATTATTGCACAGGGTGGGTTGGCTCACTTTTATTTGACTCGCCTTCGTACATTAAAAATGCGAAGATACAATGGAATGTACAATTGAGAAGATACAGCTTGATAAAGGGAAAATAAGTGTCAATAGAAACAAAGTTCACTGCACGTATACACAAAACCTGGCAACAAGATATTTAAATATACACACAAGTCTCCAATAAATCTACGTACCTAAACAAAAGTCACTGCATATAATGCATCAAACAAGGAAAATAAACATGTTGCGCATCTACAGATTCACAGGTCACAGTCCCCCCTCCCTCCACTCCCCCGATGTATTGCGCGTGACGGAAGGCGGCGCGCTTCCTCCCCGCTTTTCTCCCTTGCGCACACAAGACTGACCCACAATCGTCGGCTCACCCATGCCCCGTCCCCCTTACGCTTTCACTCGCACATATAGCATGCGGCGCGCGGTCACGATGTTACCGCCCCTGGATTTTGTACAGAACATGAGAGCAACGGCGACGGCAGGAATGCGCCTGGAGTGTCCACATAACTGCTACCGCAATATATGAGTACTCGGCAACTGAAGCGTCTTGTGGCCATTACTTTCTGCAAAAGAAGTAATAAAATCGAACTTTCACCATGCGACAATGCGCTGCGCCACGACAGTCTTTTTTTTTCTTTTGTGGGGCGAGGGGCGCCGAAATGAAATAACGCAGAGGAAAGCATATTGGCTACAATCTAATGCCTACTTTGGGCACCTAGTATGGCTGCCGAAGGAATATCGAAGAAGACGTGAGAAAGTTGGTCCACAGAGAACCACACGCATACTACTCGGTATCCTACACCGGTGAGACAAACTTTTCCGGAGAGGTGGCGCTCAAGTGAACGCGTTGCAATCCGTCGAGTCCCCGTAGTGATGGTGGCGAGCGACTATGCATTGTTTCTTTGTCTCGTCCGCTTGCCAGAAAGTGTCAAAAACTCTGTCACGCGAAAATCCACTCGGCCAGAGAAAACGAACGCGCATCGAAGTGCGCCGCGCGGTGGTCGATGCAGCACGAGAAAAACGCATGCGCTCTGGCTGGTTCGGCAGCCCACGGGTAGCGAGAACAAAAAACAAGAGGCTCAATCTGTCCTCGCGAATCGCAGTCCAAGTAGGAAAATAAATAAGAACGTAGTTACCTTTGCTGGCTTTAGTGTCTTAACGTGGATGCTTTGGCGCAGATGAAAAAAAGATGTTGATATTCTTTTCTGTGACATGACGGCACAAATGAACCACTACAACGCTTCGTCTCATCGGACCTCGCTGCGTGTTTTTTCAACTTGTCAAATAGTATGCTGACTTGGCTTCTCTCGCTGTAGGGTCCGATGTACGATTTTAGAAAAGTCAATGCACCTTTGGCGTGAAATGTTTATAATAACATTAAACTCACGTAGTTTCGGCATTGAATATCTAAAGCACGACTTTGGAAATGTAATGCACCTTTCGCATCAAAAGTTTATGAGAACTTTATACCCATGAAGTTTCAGAATTGAAATCCAAACGCTCCCTAGATTCCGCGGCCTCCGCGAGATGCCGCGACAAGCCCGCTCGCCATCCAATGGCCTTTGAGACTTTGTCCTCGGATGGAGCTCCTTGCGTCACGGTATGTGACTCCCGGTGCGTGCGCGTTGCCACGAAATCCAGCCCGATTTCTCAATGTCTTTTCGAGCGTGAAAAGGACATTCTAGACAAAATCTAGCATGATTTCTGGCGCCGGCGGTTGTTTTGGTCGGCGGCGCATGACAGCACGAAAAAATTTCGGGGAGGGGCTGAAGCCCCATAAGGTCCCCCTTCCCCCTTCTCCCTTGCTACGCCCCTGGGCAGTACGGCCCGCTGTGCTGACCTCTGCAGGACAGAAATGTTTGGCTCGCCGCCAAACCAGGCTCCGTGCGGTAGTACACCATTACTAAATCTGTTTGATATGTTTACGGATGTGCCGCCGTCTTTTTGTCAAATGCGAGACTCAGCTTCCAGGCAGCCCTCTATCAATTATGACGTCAAGAAATCACTGCGATCCCTGTCCCCCATTTCTACGCCCCCCCACCCCGCCCCTTCTTACACGGTACTACGAGTATGCAGTTATTTCGCTATACTATTTATTTATTTATTTTTACCCTCAGAGTACACAATACATGCAGAGGGGTGGGACAATCCTACATGAATATATCATTCTGATAATAGGCAAGTAACATTTGAGGAAATAACATGGGTTAAACAATATAACAGCAATACATAAGCAAATAAGCACAGAATGACAATAATATATATATGTATATATTCACGCATATATACAATAAAGGTACTGGAGTTACACAATGTTTAAGGACCAGCTAATCAACTGTTGAAACAAGGTGTTTTTGAAACGTATGGGGTCGCGGATGCCCGTTATAGACCCGGAAAGCTGGTTCCAATCGCTTGCAGTCTTAGCCAAAAACGACAATGAATGGGTTACTGTGTTACTTTTGGGATTGTGAACCTTATGACAGTGGACGAGGTGCGCTGATATGAAAGGTGCGGCTGATATGAAAGTCAGTGGTGCTAGTTATTTTACGACAGATTACGCAATCACCTGCAAATAAACAAATTTGAGAGAGAATGTTAGTGGGCAAGTTATTTATGTAGTAGCAGTGGTCCGAGCATGGAGCCTTGTGGCCCGCCGCCACATAATACATTTGTCGCAGGTGACGCTCTCTCATTGACAAAAACGAACGCAACGCGGTTAGTACGGAAGGCCATTAGTTATAGCAGGGGTCCATATTAACTATTTGCAATTTATGTAAGAGGCGATACAGTGGTTTACTTTCTCAAAAGCTTTAGCAAAGTCAAGGAATACACAGTCAGTAAGAAAATCAGAATCAACATTGTTATGTAAAGCCTTAGTGAACAATGGAAGTCGAGTGTCGTACGAAAATGTCTTACGAAATCCGTGTTGAAATGGAGTAAAAAAATTATTGTTCTCAAGAAAGCGTGCAAGATGTCCGTATATGACATGTTCCATTATTCTGCATGGTACTGAGGTAAGTAATATTGGTCTGTAATTAAATTGCCTGGGTTACACGTATCACCGGATTTATGAATCGGTATGACTTTCCCTGATTTCCAATCCATTGGTAGTGATCCAGTTGTAAGTGATTGGGTGATTGGGTAAGTGATTGAATATGATAGAAGAGTATTGCTTAGTGTTCTTAACAAATTTGGAGTTAATTTCGTCAACACTACAGGAAGAGAGCGGTAATTTACTGATTATAGCACAAATGCTAGAACAGTTGTGTAATAGCTTCCATCGCAGAGTAGCTATATTGGCGGACCAGTGGATAATCATGAACCGATGCGCGTGAGAATGAATTTACGAATGTGTCATTTAGAATAGCTGCACCGTCATGATCAGGCACAGCAGTACCAGATGATGTAGTAAGCAATATTGTGTTGCTATCTTTTTCGCTTCACAATATTCGAGAAACATTTTGGGTTTGTTTTAAGTATATTAGGAAGAGTACTGTCAAGAAAGGTGAATAAGTTTGCTCTTTGCATGGATAGGTATTCTGCAGCAATTTCTTTATACGAGAACCAATGATCCAGCATGTTAATTTCTTTAGCGTTTCGTTATAGCTGCTTTTTCTTGTTATTTAGTCGATTAAGCTGAGTATTGAGCCAAGGAGCTCAGTTGCTACTGCACACACGTCGTAGGGGGATATAACGATTGATAGTTTCTCAAATCTTGCTTCTAAATATGGACCAGTTCAGATAGTTGAATAAGAAATTTTCATTGAAAGTTAGGAGCTCGGCGTCTGTCGCTGAGAAGTTGGCTTTTTACTTATCCCTATAGTTTTATAGGTTTTACGTTGGGATAGCCGTGTTGATGTTAGTGTGAAATGAAAGATGCCAAGATCACTTAAACCCGCTAAGTGTGTTATGGGTAAAGTGTTTAGAATAAATGACATTAGCAATCTAGATCAAGAAGTGATAAAGTATTATGCGTTACATGCGAACTGCCTGGAGGAAACCAAAGTCAGAACATAAGGCGATAAAATGTTCAGAGTGTGCACAAAAGGGCTGCAAAAATGCGGATGCGTTAATCCACTTCATTTGCGGGAAGTTGAAATCACCCATTAAAATATAATTTCTGCTCCAGGAAAACGAACTCTGACTTGATCCGAAGAATCACATAGGCTGCCGCAGAATGAACTTGGGCAAGCAGGAGAGCAATAACAGACACCGATAATGAGCTTCTTGCGGTTGATGATAACACAGCACCACAATAATTCTAAATCTGTATTTATAGGCACACAAAACGAATTTATGTTTTCACCTACTGGCAGCTCCACACCCCCGCCAGTTCTGTTTGTGCGGTTGTTGCGGTAGCCAATATATTTGTGATTTGAATAAATAAACTCCGAGTTAGATATTTTGTCTGTTAACCATGTTTCGGTTAGCGCTATTATTTTATTTATTTATGTCAGAATACTGCAGGCCAACAGTTATGGCCCATGCAGGAGGGGCTATACAAGGCATGTAAATACACTGTGACATAAAAGAGGAAAAAGAAAAAGAAAGAACGGCACTTTAACAGATTGCCGCTAATAGACAAGCAGAAAAATATATATACAACATGTACATATTCATTCATATATATACGCATACGCACATATACAGCACTCATTCACTCAAACAAATGCTCTTCTAGAGCTTTAACAAAATTAGGGGACTGGAAGATGGCCCCTGGAAGACAGTTCCAGTCGGAAACGGTCCTCGGGAAAAAACTGTGTTTGAATGTTTCAGTTCTTGCAAAAATTGGCTCCAGTAAATGACTTCCTGTGTGGTGTGTTCGTCTAGACAATAACTGTTTAAGTTCTGTGGGATGCGAAATGTTTAGTTTATGTGCTAAAATGTTATGCAGGAACAACAAACGGGACATTTTCCTACGTACTTGAAGTAGTTGGATGTTATTTGTTTTCATTAGTATCGTAGGTGAATCAAGCCTTCTATATTTGTTATAAATAAACCTAATCGCTTTCCTTTGCACCATCTCAAGCTGGTAAATGTCCTTCTTTATGAACGGGTCCCATAAGACCGACGCGTACTCTAATTTTGATCTGATGAATGTAAAGTATGCAAGACGTTTAAGCTTACTTGGAGCGCCTCTAAGCTTCCGCCTCAGAAAGCACAGTTTGGAAAATGATGAGGAACAAATGTCTGCAATATGCGCAGACCAGGTTAAATCGTTTGTTATTGTAACCCCTAAGTATTTATGATGTGTGACCTCCATAATAGAATGATTTAGAAGGCTGTAAGAGAAAGGAGAAACCTGTTTTTTGCGCGAAATTCGCAAGAGGACAGTTTTATCTAGGTTAAGTTGCATATTCCATTTAAGGCACCATTGATGAACAGCTAATAGTGAGTTTTGTAAGAGGTAATGATAATTACGCTCGTTTATGCTCTTGAAGAGAATGCAGTCATCTGCAAAAAGCTTGACAGAGATGATGTTTGCTAATTACGCTAATCGCTAATTACGCTACTTAGTTCATCTCTCTTTGGTATAATACTACGTATGTTGGCGTACAGTACCGAGATGGCTGATGGTGCAGGTGTGTGGCCAACGCCCCTCTCGTTCATCTATTTCTTTGCCACAGGGCGACCTGAGCGAAGTGAACGGCGTGAGAGACTTCGTTTTCTAACTGGGCTCGTTCACGGAAGAACTTCGTAAGCACTGGCATCGACCGGATTATATTGATAGCATTTCCCGTCGACAAGTAGCATATTATGCACTAGTTCAAATGGTTTTTTGAGGTCCTGGCCTAACTCGATTATTTCTTCCGTAAGTTGCGAGTCTTCGGGCAGAAATCTTCGCTAACGCCTATGTTGCTGTCTTTGAGCATGCGAGTCTTCGAAATAATCGGTTCATTTTACTATTGGTAAATTTCACTATTATTCGCCGGGATTTAGATGGGGCATTGCGTACGATTCTGTGTGCGCGGGATATGCTTCCGCCAACATTAGTTTTCAGGAGGTTGACTAATGTTTCCAATATCTTTCGCTCTGATTGCTGTGAGTTTTCTGTTGCCACATCAGATATGCCGCCGAACACGTGGTTGTCGCGACGAGCGCGGTCCTCCGCGTCGTCCAATCTCGAATGAAGCATGACCATTTCTTTTCTAGCACATTTGAGTGACCATTCTGTTTGCCATTGATCGAGCACAGCGGTTCTACTTTCCACCATCTCTAGCCTCTTGATGTTGGCTACAGCATCACTAACGTTGCGCTGCTCAGTCTTCGATTCTGAGATGGCTGAGGACATTGCCCGTTGCATGGATTCGATACGGATTGAACGTTCGTTAAGGTACTTGACTATTTTTAGAAGGTGCATCATCAGCAGAAAGTCCGTGATTTATCTCGACGTCACCGCAGAGCAATAACAGCAAAGAAGAAAATTTGTCAAACAGTGCTCCCGCACTTTAAACACGATAACACAGGGGTTACTTGATTTAAAACACTCATAAGGCAATTTAGTAAAATTGCTTGCCTGTATTACGAAGAAGAGGGTGCGTGAGTATCCCATCATGGCTGGTGCCTCCGAAGCGCACTGAAGAAATTTTGCGTTTAGCTTTATCAATGATGTCGATGATTCAGTCGAAGTCGTGCCTGCGTATGGAAGTAGGTCCGCTGGCCAACTGCGTTCGCCTTGAATGAAATGCACCGCTTGGCTGCATCGGCTGGCAGAGCTGCAGTCGTTTCTAGAGCGGGCGCTTGTCCCGTCGGTCCAGCTGGTCGAGCCATCCGTGTGACCCACCCGCACGGATAGGAACTGCAATGCGAAGAAGAGGGTGCGCGAGCATCCCACTCTCTTCCTGCCTCCGTGCGCACTATTTATTGTGTCGTCGCTGTGTGGGCGAAACTCAGCTTTTCTTGACCAGGGGACGTATGTCCACGGAATCTCGGGCAGGAATATTTCGACAAACAGCCACGAAGGCGACATTATGAAATGCAACATGACATCAGCGTGAAACACAGATTGTCGCGTAAATAATTTCACGGACTGCGTTTATTTTTCGAAAGACATGTAGAACTTAACCCCTATTACTTCACATACTGCTTCTCTGAGAGGTATCTCATAAAAGCAGCAAATGTTGTAAAAATGGCTCTATTACGGTTTGCTAAGCATTGCTACTGCACTGCTTTTCTATTGCCACCCTCAGTTTTTGTACAAGCTGGAAATGAATTGAAATTTAATTGTCTGAGGTCAGTCCTTTCAAGATTGTGCGTCCCCTCTCTTTACGAAAGTTTTGCTAAGCAAGTTAGGTTGAAGTCCGCGGAATGACGCAACCTTCAATGAGGGAAGGGCAACGTTTCTGTTCCCAAGGAACCACCACCAGGCATGAGAAAAATAACCGGCACGATTCCACGCATACATCGCCTGCGGCTGCAAGTTATGAAGTTACCGTAGCGTTGTCAGCACTTAGCGATCTAGCTAGAACTTCCCTAGCTGTACAAGACAACTTGAAAGGAACTAAGAAACAAATAAATATGTGTGGTGTGAAGCATAACGTGCCAGCAAGGAGGATGGGTGGGGGGATGATGGTGCTGTTTCTCTATTCCCATTACATGTGTAAATTTTATATTTCGCAGACTGAGCGATGTGTGAAAACGAGATTAAATAGCACCATAAATCACTGTGGACCGCAAGCTCTTCAAATTTGCCCCAACAGTTTCGCAGTTGCGGGTGTGCCCCTTTATTTAGTGAAGCACGTTTGTGGTGTGGTCAATTTACAAGAAAATTGACAGGTACTTCTTTTGTGAAGAAACATAGGGACTCGTTTACGAGCGTGCCGTCAATGGCGTACTATCGAGTGGGAGTTCCAGTTCTTGAACACGAGGCTTCGATCGTAATGGAAAGCATTATTTGCCCCATTCCAGGGATATTCGGTAGTTATATTTCTAGCCTCGTTTCGAACTTACGTGATCGAAATAAATTCGTGGTGGACAGTGGAATTGAACCTCTGTCTTCTAGCACAGCAGCTCAATCCTCTGCCACGGCCGCTTGATGAAAACTCACGGGATCGTTTTGATCAAGCGGCCGTGGCTCTACCCCCTAGGCCAGGATAGCAAGCACACTCCTCTTGAGTGAACGCTCTTCGAGACGTTCGGCGTCAGATGAACGTTTCTCGCATTATTCCCCCGTGGCAGCTCGCGCCTTGAGCAACTGTGTTTCACTGCACGCCCACCTTCGGGATTGGCCCCCACTTCCCAGTACTTTCCTTGTAGCAAACGCTACGTAGAAACTGTGCGACAGTGTACCGCCTTCATGATGAGCCCAGGTCCAACAAGTTTTAAGGTTTCATCGCCAGAGTGCAAATGCCGTCGTTGTTTTAACATAGGCCACAGAACGTAATCTTAGGTACGCGCAATCGTAGAACGCGGAATCACTGACGACGTCATAATCCATGTGCTTTTTTTTTGGCGCTGACGCTCGGCCAATACCTATGCATGGGAGCAAATGACCGGCATGTCGTAAGCCCGCGTTGAACGGCTGGCGTAGAAATTTTGCCGTCGCCATCGCACGGTCGTCGTCCCGGCCGTCTTGCTGCTGTCGCCGCCCCCACGCTCGCGTAGGACACATAGCTGCTCGTCTTACACACATAGGCTGGTCCACCCCCCTGGTAACGCTCTGCATAATCCTAAACGAAGCTCTGTAGCAAGCTACCAGTCAAGAGAGGGGGAGAGAGAGATATCAAAGAGAGAAAAGGCAGGGAGGTCGACCAGATGAGCGTCCGGTTTGCTACCCTACACTGGAGGTGAGAGAAAGGGGAATAGAAGAAAGAATAGAAGAAGTAAGTGATGACTGTGTGCAGTGAAGCACCGTGACACCAAAGTGGAGTTCCATAGCTGGTGATCTGCGTTGATGACATCTGGGACGACCAAAAGGCCAATGGTCCTTGCGCGAATAGGAGGCTGCGGGCAAGCTATGTGGCTTACTCCAGACTTGCAAGCACTGGATTAAGAGCATCGAGCACTTGCACTACACTTCGCCAGCCAAATGCTTGGCATAACATCGCTTCCCATAGTGCGTAGGATCTACTTCATGTTTTTGGGTCATGTTTGTTTTTGTTTTTCTGTCATACCTACGCCCATGCGTGATTTTAACGTGTAATGCTTACATATTCTTCGTCGGCTTCTAATAAATATTAGTGGCTAATTCAGAACCGTATTTCGCGGCCACTTTTCTCTGTGTTGTGTCCATGTTCTCTGACGTCGTTCGAACACGTTATATATCGGATCACCTTACCTTTTTTTATCCTCGAAACTTTGTAAAATTAATCGAGGCCTGTACTCTTGCTTGCTGATTCCTGCTGCACTTGCGTCAGTAGTGTACATCTGCGACGTTGGTGTACTTTATTATGTTCTGTGATATTGTCATTTGATTTACAATTAATGCTCGCGTCAATAGTACTCGGAATATTACAGTGAAAGGTAACAAAGTAACGTATAACCTTTTTTTAGGTATGCGGGTTTAGGCAAGAAAGTCAGTATTTCACGACAATTTGGAACAGGAAAATATACACAGGCTGAGAATTGTACCTAATCATCTTGCTCTCTAGAGAAGTCGCAGCATGTGTGCATCAAATGCACGACAAAGTAAATTGGCTCTCATTTGTACCAGGAATCAGTCAAAACTCAATAATCTTCATATTGCCTTGATAGGCGCATTGCTATCAAGATAAGAATGATGTAAAACTTGGCTTGCCTCCACACCGGCGAACTCACATAGCTGGGGGAGGCATTGAATGTTTACCTCGTTGCGACCAATGCTCGTTACACGAATCTTTTTAACTTTTGCTGCCGATTAAGGTTACAGACGAAAACTGCGTTTAAGTTTTAACTTTTGCTGCCGATTAAGGTTACAGACGAAAACTGCGTTTAAGAGATTGCGCAATTATGCCATAAAGTATTGCAACATATTTGTTTCATCATTGACCAAGGGTATCTGAAAGCGCGGTTTTGTTGGTACTTAATGAGCATTAACATTCCTCGTGGCAATATTAACTTTGCTGCCGTTTATTCATACCACACGCTACTGGAAGAGTTTGTTCACGTGCTCCGGTTTGCTATGCACGAAACAGACGAAACTGGACGACAAACACAAAAACACAGCAAACGCTCCCTCCCCCCCCCCCACAAACAGATACACACACGCACATACGCAAGCTCACGTACACACAGGCACACACATACACGTCTGCACGCTTACGTACACAGACGCACGCGCAGACAGACGCAGGCACGCATGTACATGCATGCACAGACAGGCACACGGACACACACATACAGACACACACACGTTCGATTGATCTCGGGGAGTATAGTGAACTAAGATTTACCGGGCATTGTAGTGCGAACCTAAAGACTCACGAAATTTTAGAAACTCAAGGCGAAGACAACCAATTAGGTTATGCAACCTTCCGGTAACGAGCGCCTGCACGGTGCGTAGGCAGAGTCCTCCAGGTGACGTCACACGCGAGACTATGCCACACGCAGGAGGACGCCGCTCAAGCATAATAAGTTGATGCTTACGCGCAAACATATTTCTAAAGATGTAAATATTTACATAAGGAGAAACTCTCATCCATACCGCCGACTCATTCGCTCAAGAAGAGCAGCCATGAACATTGGCACCTGCATTAAGAGTGACACCCAACCTCGACTTCATCAAGCATCCGGCCACAGTGAACTTTAAACTTTCGCATTTGGTTGAGGTCAAAGTTGAGGTTGAGCTCGGCGCGCGCGGGCAGCCGCTTTTCTTTTCTCGCCGGTACTGCAGCGGGACCGTAACACTCGCCGCTGTCCGCCCCCCGAGTGCCACAGGGGCTCACACGATCGGTCTCTCCGGGTGGAAACTCCCGTCGCCTCTCTTCTGGCAGCTTGAGACGACCGCGGGGGCGAGGGCATGGGGAGAAGCTCTCGGACAGCAACATGTACAGTGCGTACTGAATTCTGATTCACCCGGGGAGCCCTCTTGCTGGCCGCCGAAAGTCCCCGACCCGAGGCGAGTGCGGACCTGTTCGCTGCTTCTGTTCTGGGGGATATGCCAAATAGGCACGGCACACGTGCGTGGCCATATTACACCGGTCGCCCTCGGAGGCTATCGAGCTGAAGGAATATTACGGTGGTCGGGAGCCATCCTCCGAAGTAGCGGTGTGCTACTCGAGGCTTGGCTACCTTGGCTTGTGGTGTGCTCCGGCGTTTTCTTCTACTGTTGCGTTACCCTTGAATTGCCGGAGTTTAGGCTCGAGAGCGCTGCACGTGTTAGGCGTGATATACTTACACAACACCAAGATAGTTATATAATAAACGCCTTCCTCGTACTCTGGGCCTTCTTGCGGCGCTTTGTCTCACTCCCAGCGAAGATCGAGCTACAGCGTCCGCTTCGGTAACACGAAACGCATGCCACTAGGCTTATCGTCTCTTGTGGGCTCGCAAGGTGGTGTCGGCGACTCCTAGTGGAACACCGCGCGATAGAGGCCACAGTTTTTCCAGAAGCTGGGTGCACCAGTGTCTGTCTTCGAGTTCATTTAAAGGACGGCCCACGGTACGCAGAGATCTAGTTGAAAACAGGCAGCGCCACTCCCTTGCTCACACTGACTGTTCGATTCCGCGTGTGCAGGGCGCAAGCCTAGAACACGTGCAGCGCTAGCAGACAGAAGGAGGCATGGCGCGCAGCCTGGTTCCCTCGGCGTGGTTCCCCGGCCGCGACTGGTGGTCGGACACGTGGGACGCGCCCAGCAGCCGGCTGTTCGACCAGCACTTCGGCACCCCGCTGCTGGACGACGACCTGCGGGCGCTGAGGCCCACGCGGATCGGCATGCGAGCCCCATTCCGCAGACAGCTGTCCAGGGGAGCAGGAGGCGGCGGCGGAGTGTCCGAGCTACGAAACGAGCCGGACTCTTTCCAGGTGAGTGAACATGTGGTATAGGCCTAACGCACTGCTAGCGGGAACGAAGGTTGCACTAGAGAGCTGCATACAACCACGACCTGGACGGTAAAGTGGCGCTCTGACGCATACTGTCGTCCCATTAACTTTCTTGGGTGCACACACATGGACACGCACACGCCCGCACGCACGCACGCACGCACGCCCGCACGCACGCACGCACGCACGCACGCACGCACGCACGCACACAGACACACACACACACACACACACACACACACACACACACACACACACACACACACACACACACACACACACAATTTAGAAAATAAGAACGGCAGAACAGCCGCCACGGCAGACCTCCATATGTAAGGTAACTGTGGATTCAGCTGCCGTCTGCATCTTTTTGACCGCAGCAGTTAATTTGCCTAATGCTTTCTCTAACTTCTTTGTTTGTTTCCTCCAAGAAGCGGCCCGTTTGAATATATGGACTCACGCGGTGCAGGTGATGCTTGACGTGAGCCACTTCTCGCCGGAGGAGATCACGGTGAAGACGGTGGACCGGTGCATCAGCGTATCGGCACGTCACGAGGAGCGCATGGACGAGCACGGGTTTGTTTCTCGCGAGTTCACCCGGCGCTACGTGCTGCCCGAGGACACGCTGCCCGAGCAGGTGTCCTCCACGCTGTCTCCCGACGGCGTGCTCACCATCACGGCGCCCAAGAAGCCACCCGCCTCGGCGCCCAACGAGCGCATCGTGCCCATCGCCGTGCAGGGAGCCGCCGCGCTGCCCTTGCCCGTGCCCGTGCAACACGAGCCCTGAGACAGCGCCCAATAAAAGCCTCTTTGGCACCATACACGGCTCGAATGCCTCGAATGCGTTCAGGAACGATTGCTTGTCTGCCTGATTTGAGACTGAAATCGGTCAGCTGGGGAGGAAGACGAGGATGATGGTAAAACGTTTACTGACAATAAAGTCGCAGTTTCGCCCGAAAGGTGAAGCATCGATTGAGATAGCAAATTAATAGACAGCTATGCGAAGAAAGGATAGTAGTTTTGTCGGCTGTATAAACTTGGATACCTTCGCTTACTAACTGAATTAACAAGCACGGTGCCTGCGCGCACAGGCAAACAGGAACACATCTCACTCGATGACTGCGGACACTCGCTGTCAAAACGCTGGCGTGAGGAAGCGCGGCAGCAGCAGCGAGCGAAGCTACTTTCGTGCTGTATATCGCTTCAACGCAGACTGAGCGGCGAGAACCAAGCACGCCGTCTCAGATCGCTTACAAGGTGCGAAGCGCGCGACCGCGCTTCGGTGCGCAAACTAGGCATTGCTGGCGCACTAGAAGCCACCCCCCCAACTCCCTCCCGCGTTGCCTCCCCACCTTCCTTCATTTGGCGCGCGAGATTGAGCTGCGATCGTCGTTCCCCTTGCGCCTGGTCGCGGAATACTCACTTGCTGCTGTAGTATCCCCCTTCCCTCCCTCCCTCCTATCACCCCACGGCCTTTCGCGCGATGAAAGATGACGCGCTTGCTCTCCGCTTTCTTCCCCCGCGTGCGACAGACTGAGGCGCGATCGTCGAATCCCTCGCGTGCTAGCACTCGCACATACAGCATATGGTGCGCGGCGACAGTGTTATGCGCCTTGGGCTTTATATGAAACACCACTCAGACGCCGACGGCAAGAATGCGCCTGGGGTGTCCATATAATCGCTATCGCAATAAAATAATATAACGCGATGATACGGACTGTGCTGGCTGCCCGGCTCGCCACACCAGTCACGCGAGTCCGAGCTCTACAGCACCGCTTTTCACTATTCTGGGGTACGGTTTGGATAAAGGTCTGGGGAGGATATCTGAAGTGTTCGGACAAGTACAGGTGGCGGGATAGAGGGTAGCGAATCGGCACAGTGTGAATCACTGAGGGAGTGCAGATTTTTGGGCTAATTGGTTCATTGCATCAATTGAAGTCGTAGCGCTGGATTGACACGGACAAGAAAGGCGACAGGACGTGCGACAAGATTGCGCACGTCCTGTCGTCTTTTTTGTCCGTGTCAATCCAGCGCTATGATTTCAGTTGATGGTCTTAGGGATCACAGAAAGGTACAGTTGACATGGAAACACTCTAATTTATGTTGAATTCCAATGGCGGAGTCGGAGCAAGTTTTTCTGCTCGTTTCGGAGCAAGTTTGTTCCAATGGCAGAGTGAGGGCGGGAGTAAGGTGTTCCAATGAGAGAGTCGGAGGGGATTCAGAGAGGGAGTCATTCCGTGGAGCAGAAAGAGATGCTCCGCCAAAATCGGCGGAGTGGACCGCAACTCTGCGTGACGTATTTCCTTTACCACGTTTGTCTGCTGGGAGGCGCCACCGGTCACGACTCGCGAGGAAGCAAAAGCTGCTGCACGCTTGGCGAGATATCCATTCCGCACTTAAAAAAAAACAAAAAAAACGGGTGAACGGCGCTGAAGAGACAAGTGACCGGTGCGGCGGTGCCGGGAGCAAACAGCGGAAGGAAATGACAACACACAAGGTATCCTGGGTAACTCTGTGATAGAACTTCCGCTTCCGCCTTGCTCCAGCGGCGCAGGTTGCGTTCCACTCGCGGATCTGGAGACGTTGCTCTGCGCCTGAGTCGAGTGCTCGCTCGCGGAGTCCGTCGGCTGCTCCGACTCCGCCATTGGAATTCAACATTAGAACGGATAAAGAATTCACGGGAAGAAGAAGACGAAGTGACAAACAGTAGCCGACCAATGGTAAGCCACTTATTAGGCTACTGTTGATCGAAATTAGACCAATTAAAAACGCGCCAGCCAACTACGTCTACAATTTCAGCACAACGTTTCGAAATGACACCGACTTCTTCACCAGGGGCGATTTCGGCAAGCCGCACAAGCTATTTATTCATCCGGCGGGTGACCGTGGCGATCAGTGTCGCGAGAGACTACCTTGAGAATAGTGCCCTATGTTAAGCGAGTGGCAAAGATCCCAACAGGTGCTTCTGCATACGTTGGTATCGGTCTCAAAGGTGACACACACACACACACACACACACACACACACACACACACACACACACACACACACACACACACACACACACACACACACACACACACACACACACACACGCACACGCACACGCACGCACACGCACACGCACACGCACACACACACACGCATGCACACACACACACACAAACACACGAGAAGGAAGGTACCATTGAAAAGGAAGGTGTACAATCAGTGCATTTTACCAGTGCTGACATATGGGGCAGTGACTTGGAGACTGACAAAGAAGCTTGAGAACAAGTTAAGAACCGCGTAAAGAGCGATGGAACGAAGTTTGCTAGGCATAACGTTAAGATACAGAAAGAGAGCGGTTTGGATCAGAGCAAACGGGTATAGACGATATTCTAATTGGCACCAAGAGGAAAAAATGGAGCTGGGCAGGTCATGTAATGCGCCGGTTAGGTAACCATTGGACCATTAGGGTTACATAATGGGTACCAAGAGAAGGAAAATGCAATTGAGGACGACAAAAGACTAGGTGGAGCGATGAAATTAAAAAAATTCGCGGGCGCTCCTTGGAATCAGTTGGCGCAGGACAGGGGTAATTGGAGATCGCACGCACAAGCCTTCGTCCTGCAGTGGACATAAAACAGGCTGCTGCTGCTACTGATGATGATGATGATGATGTATATAAACAGGTGACATATGCAAGAGTAACGCACATATGCGACCAAATTGTCCCTTGGAACAAGGATATTTTATTGCTTTATTTAGCTTCATTCTCATCTCAACTTTTCAATCAGCAATAAAGGCATCCGTGTTTCGTAAAATGTGTGAATTTCGGATCTGTCTGCTTTTATTTCAACATGCGGGTTGTTAGCTCAGTGCATGCGCAGCGTATAGACACCGCCGCTTCTTGTTTTCTCCGTCAAGTTACGATGCCATACTTCTCCGTTCACGCTAACTTCCGGCGAACAACCGTATTGCCTGAAAGAACGAATACAAAGCAAGAAACACAAGGGCCAGGTTGTTCAAAAGATAATGCGCTCCGAAAATATCTGGCAAGGTTTTGCAGCATGCGCGCTAGTTTGGAGTGTTATTTAGGAATATACATTGAAAGTTGAATATACATTCAACTGCATTGTACTAATTACGCCAGAAACTACGGCACATTATTCAATTCTCTGGAACAAAAAATTAAATGAAAATTCGCAGTTTCGCCCGAAAGGTGAAGCATTGACAGCGATAGTGAAGTACTAGACAACTAGACGAACTAAAGTTGGTAGTTTTATTGGCCATAAGAATTGCCGTAAATAAAGGCTTAATAATTAAATTAACAAGCATTGTGCCACACGCTCACAGGCAAACACGAACGGATCTCACTCGTCGATCACGAACACCCGCTGTCCGAACGCTGGCGTAATGAAAAGCGCCAGCTGTGTAATACGTTGCCGAGAGAGCAGAGTGGGGGCAAAATTATGTGCCGCGTCCACAAAGAAAACGCTACATTCGGTGGGATTTAGCATGCACAACCCTGAACTGAGCGATGCACTACGATTGTCGTAGAGGTGGGGAGGGGGGCTGCATGTAATGTTGGCCCTTCTCAGTTACACGATGCATGCTAAGGTCACTGCGAAACCGCGCGTTCTCACTGTGGGAATAATCCAAGAACGTTTGTATCCGACTGCACACGGTCCAAACACTTTTATCTCATCGAGCAACATCAGGACAGAAGATCCTTTACACTATGCACCTTATGTAGGTCTATTTCACAGCTGAAGCAGCAACGTGGACCCTGACGTCTCGCTTGCGTCGCCTTCGAACGTACCGACTAAAGAAAACGGGAAGAGCGAAGGGTGCCCTTCTGCCACCACCATAAACGGTATACTCGTGAGGGAAATGACTTGTAGTTGAAGACGGGTGTGGGCGTTCACGCAGGTCTGTACCCTTGCAGTACAAGAGGGGGAAGCTATGCCGAGGTCGTAGCTATAGTGGAAACAGACTGCAAGGCTGTGCGTCACACAAGAAATCTAGCTCGCTGAAGGAGTGATGGAAGGCCGGCTGCGTCATTTTTTTATTATTGCGATGGCAATTATACGGACACTCCAAGCACATTTCTGCCATCGCCGTTAACTTGGCGTTCCGTATAAGGTCCAAACATAATAACATAATCGCCGCGCGTCATACGCTGTATGTTCGAATGAAAGCTTGTGAGGGTCAGCCGACGACCGTGGTTCAATCTCGCGTGCGCGAGGGAGGAAGGGCGCCGTCTTCTGTCGCACGCGAAGCACGATGGGGTTGGGTGAGGCGAGGGAGGAGGGAGATTGTGTTCTACTCTGGCAGCTGCTGCTTACGGCGCGGCCGCACGGCCACCGTATTTTGCAAGCGATCTTCGACCTGGACAAAATGCGCGCCCCCGCGGGCCTCATCTTCAAAGCGATCTGCGATGTGGACTAAGTACGCGCAGTGCCGGTAGCTTCGTATGCGCTGTGCCTGGGACATTTAGCTCGCTGCTTCTGCCGCGCTTCTTTACTCCGGCGTTTTGACAGCGCGTTTCTGGGGTCATCAAGTCAGGTGTGTTCATGTTTACCTGTGTTTGTTAATTTAGTTAATAAGCGAATGTTTGCAAGTTCACACGGCCGAAAAAACTAATATCGTCACTTCGTATCGCTGTCTACCAACTTGCTATCGCAATCGATGCTTCGCCTTTCGGGTTTCAATATACTTTCAATGCATATTGGCGTTACCGATAGGAGTGGGTGAGTCGCGTTATACAATATTAAAGACTGCTGTTGGAAAGTTTCGAGGTCTGGATTGCTGACAATAGAGGCGGGAAGAAGGTTCCATTCGGTGGGTATCATTGGCAGGAACGAATTAAGAAAAGGTTAATAGGGTAGCTCGGTGCATGAATTGCTTGTCCACGTGTGAAGAGAAGTAAGAAGCCGGGGTGAGCAGGTCTTGTTTCTGCTGAGAGGTTGTGAACTATATCTAATGGAAAAGATGTAGATGGGCAATTCGCCTTTAGTCTGACGATTCGGGTAGGCCAAGTCGAACGTTAATTTGAGATATACTTGCAGTGCGAGAATAACATGAAAGTATTGATCGCACAGAGCGATGCTGAATGCTTTCGGGTAAAGATGTCAGGTACGTTGTATATGGGGGTCCCACATTGATGAAGCATAATGCAGTTTTGTATCTTACGAGCAATATACATAAAGGGTGTCCCACGTAAATTGAGCCAAACTTTAAATGTATGCAAATACCACGCCGATCGACAGAACCACGGTAATGTTGCTTTCCGTCGCTTGGAGATACTCAGATTTTTTTTTCGCGTTCCACTTAACTGCATAATTAGTGTGAATTAATTCAATCCACTTATCAAATATTATAAATACATGAAACCTGTTAATGAGAAAACTGTAGAGAACATGAAAAACTCCCGATACAGATTTATGTTGCTCAATACGTGCTACACAATAGTGTTTTTCCAAGCACGAGAGAAGCCCGCGAATACACGCGAAATCGTCGCGCGACTGGCCACTCGAAGAACTTCGCGCGCATCTTCTTTCCTGAAAGTCTAAAAAGATGCAGTCTGTGAAAGAGCCTTTGTCAGAGGTAGAAAACAAGTCACTGGTGAGCATAAGTAGTTGCGTTTCCCACAAAAATGTTTTCTAAAGGCGTGCTGGTATTTGTCAAAGAAATTATTTCATTCGATACATTCTACCAGGTGGGAGGTGATCTGTTTGAACGCCTTGCAGCAAATACAGGCAGGTGCATTGGGTTTGTACTGGTCAGGAAAGGCAACATTGCCTTGTTTAGGAACAGGCACCAGCTTCGCCGCGTTTCAATAGTTGGGCAGCGCATCTCACTGCATAGTCTGTTCAAAAAGGTTAGATGATGGAAGAATAAGTTTCACTGCATTTCAAAATTTGTGCCGATATGCCATGAGGACCGGGCGACGACATTTTCAGTTTATCGATGAGCCTGCTTCTCCGACCTAGTCAATGATGATCGAATTCATAGGTGGAAACGAAGGGTTATCAATTACAGGCAAAACTGAACATATCTTAAGAAAATGAGAGCCTAAAGACGTTTAGGAGGGCAGCGCAGTTCATATCACATATAATTGCATTTACGATTTCGTCAAGTAGCAGAATGTTATCTTTTTTCGAGCCTCAAACAACATTACAAAATGTTATCTGCTTCCGTTTAAGCAGAAAAGGAAGAGCGACTGAGAAAAACTTGTCCGATTCAAGCTCACGCTAGCAATTATAAACGCGATGCGATAAACTGCCCACCGTTCTGCTTTATCGCTGTGTTGACACGCTCCTGTAAATCTGCTTCTTTTTGTTTGCGCATACGACTTAGCAACGGTGTAAACCCTGGAGAACGATATGAAGAGCAAATTTTACGCAAAGGCACCAAGTTTTGGATAAGCGATAAAATTCTGGTTTTAAATAAAGCCCAGTTGTCTTCGACACGGGGATGTGAAAAGCAACGCGTGTAGGGTGTCCCAGCTAACTTTACCAAGCTGTTTAACGAAGGAATACATTAAAAAAAACATCATGCAAGATACAATCATAAAAACTACGATCTTTGGTCGTCAGTAGTCTGACGACTAATAACCATGGGTCTTAAGATTGCAACCACTCGCCGTCGTATTCCAATCATGGTGAGCAGGTGCTCGTCAACCATGCTACCGGATCCGTCAGACAAGTTGGCGATCCCGCCCTCGTGTGCCGCGCCTGGAGCTTTTCTCTCCCCCCTGTGTGACGCTTCCCGAAAGTGCAACTGTAGGCCAGCACAGTTAGGGGTCGTTGACCCTCTAAGCACTGAAATGTCGTTCAAGGACGGCCCGTCCCCTCCAAATGAGCGTCTTCCCGGTGGGGAGGCAACGCTGGGTGGAGGCAGCCATCGGAGAATGGAGCCCAGGGAGTAATAGAGCCCATTGGATGAATATGACGTCACTTGCACGGGCCCGACGATTGGAGGAACATTACGATATCTGCACGGGCTCAAAGAATGGATGAACATGACGAGATCTGCACAGGCTCGACGATTGCCTGACGTGACCCCGACGAACTGAAGGGATTATAGGCCAGAGAACCATCGGTAAGAGAAAGACTTTCTTCTTGACGCGGGCTGCAGCATCCCATTTGCTGCCGGCCGTAGCGACGTGTTATTAGTGTTATTTTGCTCTGTTCTATTCCTGTACGTAATGCTAAGAAACCTCCATTTCTCTGAGCCCTCAACTTCGGCCAACTCACGCACTCAACGGCAAGATCAAATAACTGGTGGCAGCGATAGGGATAAGCCTTCGATCCAAGGAGTCCTGAGCAACTGAGAGCACCGATAAAAATGGGTCTTCAATACAAAGAATCCTGAGGAACTGGGAACAGCGAAGAAGAATAAGCCTTCGACCCAGGCAGTGCTGAGCAACTGGTAACAGCGTAGAGATGAACCAGATAGCGTCGGGCAGCATCCATGGATGCGTGCGTGGTTTTTTTACTTTTGATTTGCCAGACTTCGAATTGTGCGTGTTTATTGGGATTGTTCTGGGAATCGGACATCTGTAGCACATTTTGGGTTTGCACAACTTACTTATGGAAACAGTTCTAACCACCGGTTGGGGCAGCTGCAATTGATCTTAAAAGGTTGACGAGGTCAAACTTATGCGGCGATTTAAGAGTTGAGGCGGACGAGACAATGACAGGGCCAGCTATCAAAAAGGCAATTAAAGATAGTGGCAATGACGACGAGAGCATTGAGATTTCTTGGGATCTGGTACAGGAAACGTCGAAGCGCAAGCGAGAACGTCAAGAGCGATTGTGAACAAGAACGCAAAAGCAAGAAGTAATGGCAGCATTGAACAAAGAGATTGAAGCTTCGATCAACCAAAAAGAACGGCAGCCTGATAAATCTGTAGGTAGGACGCAGCGAATGTGGCAGGAAGTTGCCAACAGATTTTCCTCGAAGGCCGAACAGAGGTGTAGTAACTATAAGGTTAGCAGCACGTTAATAAGTGAACAGAAGGTGCTATCTGCTAACGATAGGTTAGTGACAACACAGGTCACCGAAGGCAGTAGTAAGAGCGACGAGGTGTTCGGCCAACTGAGCACTGTAGAGACAGCTAGGCAGCGCCGCGGTAGCTCAACTGGTAGAGCATCGCACGCGACAGCTAGGCCAGCTGTGAATGAATTGGCACTGTAACCGCGTGTGGGCATCTTGGGTATTACTAACGAGGACGTTAACGAAGAGTACTGCTGACCTGACAGACACGAGTACCCATGTAGAGCCAGAGCTATGTGACGATGCGTAGCGTGACCTGACAACGCAGTGGAGGGCAGTGCGCAGGAGTGCGAGTTGCGTAGCTCGAGTAAAGACAGCTGCATTGTTCCAGAATTAGGCTGTCCGCCAGCCGAGGCGATGAGAGAGATGATTTAGGTACAAATCACTCTGACTGCGCGGTTGAGACAGTGATCCGGACCGACGAGATATGTAACGGTCAGCACGATGCACGAGCAGCCGGCACAAAAGTGAGTACGAGGAGAAATTGCCGTGGAAAGAAGCATTGCCAAGATCGGAATGCGGCAGACAGTGTGACGCAGCCTAAGTGACAAGCGCCAAACAGCATAACGGGGCGGGGCGCAAATAAAGGCGCGATTGTCGTTGACCTTTTCGATTCAAGCGCGTTCGAGCCACCAGCTGAAAAGGGTTAAATAAGCATGTTTTACGCGAACGCGGACATAAGGCCCATGACGGTTATGGTCACAGTCGTTCCGTCGTTCTTTTCGTGGCGCATCATGCAGTGCGAAGGAGTGCAAGGTGGCCGGGCAAGACGAGGTGGCAGGGAGATACGACGCGGTCAGACGAGTTCGTTATGAAAGCATGTTATCATCATCATCAGCTTGGTTACGCCCACTGCAGGGCAAAGGCCTCCCCCATACTTCTCCAACCACCCCGGTCATGTACTGATTGTGGCCATGCTGTCCCTGCAAATTTCTTAATCTCATCCGCCCACCTAACTTTCTGCCGCCCCCTGCTACGCTTCCCTTCCCTTGGAATCCAGTCCCTAACCCTTAATGACCATCGGTTATCTTCCCTCCTCATTACATGTCCTGTCCATGCCCATTTCTTTTTCTTGATTTCAACTAAGATGCCATTAACTCACGTTTGTTCCCCCACCCAATCTGCTGTTTTCTTATCCCTTAACTTTACACCCATCATTCTTCTTTCCATAGCTCGTTGCGTCGTCAATTAACGTAGAACCCTTTTTGTAAGCCTCCAGGTTTCTGCCCCGTATGTGAGTACTGGTAAGACACAGCTGTTATACACTTTTCTCTCGAGGGATAGTGGCAACCTGCTTTTCATGATCTGAGAATGCCTGCCAAACGCACCCCAGCCCATTCGTATTCTTTTGATTATTTCAGTCTCATGATCCGGATCCGCGGTCACCACCTGTCCTAAGTAGATGTATTCCCTTACCACTTCCAGTGCCTCGTTACCTATCGTAAACTGCTTTTCTCTTCCGAGACTGTTAAACATTACTTTAGTTTTCTGCAGATTAATTTTTAGACCCACAGTAACATCTCCAGTAAACTCTCCAGTAACCTCTCGCTTTGCCTCTCCAGATAAGTGAGCATGCATTGCAGTTGGTCCCCTGAGTTACTAAGCTAGGCAATATCATCAGCGAATCGGAAGTTACTAAGGTATTCTCCATTAACTCTTATCCCCAATTCTTCCCAATCCAGGTCTCTGAATACCTCCTGTAAACACGCTGTGAATAGCATTGGAGAGATTGTATCTCCCTGCCTGACGCCTTTCTTTATTGGGATTTTAATGGGATTTTGATGGAATTGTTGTTCCCGGTTCAATAAAAAAGCTTTCAAACCGCGGCCCCCTCGAGTTAGGTTCAAAAATACTTTTTTTGTGAGATTATCGGAGCCACCGACAGAAAGACGGGTAGCGAAGAAACAGCAGTTTTGTTTTGTTTGTTTAGTTTGTGAGCATTTCAGAATTTTCACAATTCTAGACTGGAGTTTCTTCCGATAAGTTATGAGCTTTGTTTAAGTGTTCGTGTGAAAAGCCCTGAGGTTTGAAAGATGTGTATTGCGTAAAGCTTTAGTTTCGCGAGGTGATCGTTAATGAGTAATTAGGCTTTTTTATTTTGGTTTTGGTCGTCCTCAAATTGAGGACGACGCAACGAGCTATCGAAAGAAGAATGATAGGTGTAACGTTAAGGGATAAGAAAAGAGCAGATTGGGTGAGGGAACCAACGCGAGTTAATGACATCTTAGTTGAAATCAAGAAAAAGAAATGGGCATGGGCAGGACATGTAATGAGGAGGGAAGATAACCGATGGTCATTAAGGGTTACGGACTGGATCCCAAGGGAAGGGAAGCGTAGCAGGGGGCGGCAGAAAGTTAGGTGGGCGGATGAGATTAAGAAGTTTGCAGGCATGGCATGGCCACAATTAGTACATGACCGGGGTTGTTGGAGAAGTATGGGAGAGGCCTTTGCCCTGCAGTGGGCTTAACCAGGCTGATGATGATGATTATTATTTTGGTGGGAAGCGACTTGAAATGTCAAGGTCATTTTGATAAAAGCCTGTTTGTTGCCTATGGTCATTTTGTTAGAAGAGTCGAGCGCTGCCCTGTCTACTTCCTTTCTGTGTCCTCTTCTTAGGTGTTCTTCAATGTAACTCAAATATGAACGTCAACCAACTAGCCCGACTCGCCGTCTTATTGCCTATGGTAACGCGGGCGCGTATTAGTTAAATTTTTTAGAAGGGTTTTCGAAGTTTTCTTCTCAGGTTGAGTGCGTTGGTTTTCAGTAAGTGCACCATTTGCACTGAGAAGCATTGTTAGTTCCATTAGCGCGTGTCCTGTGCGGACGGAAGGAAACGAAGTGTGACTGGCTAACTCGTGTGTGTTGATGGCGGCAGTGTTCTGAGTTTTCGTTTAAGCATGCCAGGGAGTAGTTGCAGTAGAACACGTTGTGGGGCTAGTTGGATCATCTTTTTCAAAAGATGAAGTGCTAACAGGGACAGCACAATAATGCAAAACAACAATGACAGGCGAATGCGCCTTGTTCTGTCATTGTTGTTTCTTAATTCATTGGCGTGCTGTCTCTGTTGGCGCTTCACATTTTGAAAAAAATAAGGAGTATAGTTAATAGCAGGCGTGGTTATTTCAGCGAAGCTATTTATCGCTAGGTTCTGGCGGATTTCGTCTCCGTGGACATAGCCCAACAACTTTTCATACGTGGGCCGATCCTGAAGTTAGCGCCATGCCGGGCCGACCGCGAGGGAGGTGAAGCAGCCTGGGCCAATACCGAAGATAGTGCAACGCCGGGCGGACCCGCGGCTGAGGTGAAGCAGGCGTGGGCCGATCCCGGAGATAGTGCAACGCCTGGTCCATCCGCGATGGTGTTGAAGCAGGCGTTAAGCACTCTCCATACGTGGGCCCATCCCGAAGATAACGCAACGCCTGGCGGAGCCGCGGCGGAGGTGAAGCAGGCGTGGGCCGATCCCGCAGGTAGTGCAACGCCTGGTCCATCCGCCATGATGTTGAAGCAGGCGTTAAGCACTCTCCCTACGTGGGCCAATCCCGAAGTTAACGCAACGCCGGGCGGACCCGCGGCGGAGGTGAAGCAGGCTGGGCCAATTCCGAAGTTAGCGCAATGCCGGGCCGACCCGCGGGGAGGTGTAGCAGGCTTGGGCCGATCCCGGAGATAGTGCAACGCCTGGTCGACCCGTGATGGTGTTGAAGCAGGCGTTAAGAACTCTCCATACGTAGACCAATCCCGAAGATAGCGCAAGGCCAGGCCGACCCGCGGCGGAAGTGAAGCAGGCGCGGGCCGATCCCGAAGATAGTGCAACGCCTGGTCGACCCGCGGCGGTGTTGAAGCAAGCGTTAAGCACTCTCCATACGTGGGCCAATCCCGAAGATAGCGCAATTCCGGGCCTACCCGCGGCGGAGGGGAAGCTGGCGTTAGGCACTCCCCTTACGTGGGCTGATCCCGAAGATAGTGCAATACCGGGCCGACCCACAACGGAGGTGCAGTTCGCCCACACTCACAGCTTCACTGGTCATCCTTCTTCACAGAGTGGAACGGTAATGAATTTTTTAAAGGTTTTCAGTAGTGCGTAAGTTACGCAAGTTTAATTTTTCTGTTTATTAAAGGTGTGTCTTATATGAACAAAGGGAAGAAACGTTTTCGTGAGACGCAAGTATGCGTTGCGAATGGTAAGCGCCACATTGGCGCGATTTTGATTAGTTTCAAAAGATTTGACGAAGCCGTTCAGTGGTACCAGTACGTGCAATAAGTAGTTCACTTTGATGGAGTATGAATAGGCCTTTCATGAAGTTAGGTTGGCTAAGGTGTTTTGAAGCATTCGTTATATTGAGCCCGTTGTTTACTTAAATAGACGTGCTACCTTACTTCCTTCGAATAACGAGATATGTAGCTTCATTTTGGGCTGGAAGTCATCCTCACAGCTTGAAAGCTTTGCTTGTGTATGGTTATGGTATGATTAACGTCGGTTGTGTTTGTCTAACATCGGCAACAGCTTCGCTGTGCATCCACTTCCTCAGGGTGGAATAGAGGTAGATTATTTTTCTTTGTTGTTGAACAGTTCAGCTAACTTTAGATGGGACACCCTGTACATAAATTTCACAGAATGCCCACAGCTCACTGCTAATGACAGCATGTTCAGTTTTCACGTAGTCACTTATGTATTTGCTGTGCTGGGGAGCTCGTTCAGATTGGAAGTTATAATAGAAATGAAGAATGTCATGGTCTTTATACCAAGACAAGTAAGTGAATGCGCCTTGCATAGTTGCGAAAATCAAATTTAACACATTGGATGAAAAGGCGGTTGTTCGCATAGGTTTTTTCAGTAACTGAGCAAAGTTGAAATCGTAACAAAGGTTCACGAAAATTGTGCTGTGAGACGTGTGCGAAGAAGCTATTGCACTATATGTCTGGAAAATTAAAATCTCCCAAGAATAATATAGCAGAATCCGGGTACCTAAAAAGAAAACGCTCAGGGCGTCGTGCATAAAACCGCAAAAAGTAAAAGAGGACTGAGAGGGTTGGTACCAGGAGCAAAGAAAAAGATCTTTGTATCCAAACCAGAATCATGCGCATGCAGCCTATAATGAGGAGTCGATAGGAATTACCTGAGATTAATATTTCGTAGATATTGCGATCAGTACAACACCACTTGTCATTTCAATGCGATCAGGCTTGTGAAACATTATTTGTCGCCAACGTCGAACGTGGTGACAAACGTGGATATAGAGCTCTAAACAGGCCAGTTTTTCAGGTCTGGTACGAGCCCGAAAATACCATGCGTTGGCCCAACAGCGCCCGTTCAACCTGGTCGATCGCTGATCGACCACCTTGGGCTGGCGGCCAAGGCCAGTGGGGTTCTCGAGTAGGGCTCCCCCATGAGAATATCCTATGTCATCACTGAATAAAGTTTCTTCTTTCTCTCTCTCCCGGTTATGTGAAGATACTATCATGGGATCAATAAGCGCCGAGCGGCCTTCAGGCTGCATCAAAGCAGCCTTTTCCCTGCGTCCCCTCTTACTGGTCAACTAACTGTGACAGAAATAGCCATTATTTCACACGCAAAAAATAATATTCGATTGTTTGGTATGACAATATACAACGGACTTCACAAAATAAGGAGGGATCAGGCTGGCAAAAGCCACCGGGAGTGGCACAACGCCTGTTTACATTTAGAGAGCAAGTCATAGAAATGTACATCTTATTATAATCGTGCTTTAGATTGAATTAAAGTGCGATGTGAACGGCCGTAATACATTTTCTAAATAGTGCTGCTGCAATATACTATAGAGAAGGCATAGGTGAACAAACCCGTACGCACTTACCTCATTTTTGAATCTGGTATAATCATTGGCATGCAAAATGAGGGAATTCAAGAGAATAAATTTGATGCGAATGTATATGTATATTTGCTGGTCTATTGGCCTTGGGGAATATTTTAATACACGGGCGCTAGACGCTTTTTTACCATATCTGCAAAGCTACCGCTAATGTACAATCATATTTTCACACGGTACATATCATTTTTATTGCTGTATTCAGCTTCAATATAATGGTGACAGTCTTTCAGTCGACAAATGAGGCATTATTGTTTCGCAGTTTACGCAAATTTCGACTCTGCCAACTTTTGTTCAGTACAGTGCATGTACAACGTAGGCAGCGAACCTTGCCTCATATTGGATTGCGAACTGCTTGCTTGTTAACGAAAATTCGCAGGGAACACCCCTAGTGCTTGAAAAGCATATACAAGTCTGATGCAAGCACAATGGCGTGGAAGCACGAACTGAGAGGGCGCAAGAGCGGTCGCCACATTGATCTCGAGGGTCCCACGCCTGGTGTGCCACAGGGAAAGCTCCATAGCTACACACACATGAAAAGAAGGGACACCGCGAACATGCACACCGAGCACCACGGCGTCGAAGCACGAACTGAAAGGGCGCAAAAGCGGTCGCCACATTGATCTCGAGGGTTCGAGGCCTGGTGTGCCACAAGGAAAGCTCCATAGCTACACAAACATGAAAAGAAGGGACGCCGCGAACATGCACAGCGAGCACCACGGCGTCGAAGCACAAACTGAAAGGGCGCAAGAGCGGTCGCCACATTGATCTCGAAGCTCCGACGCCTGGTGTGCTACAGGCAAAGCTCCATAGCTACACAAACTTGAAAAGAAGGGACGCCGCGAACATGCACAGCGAGCGCCCCGGCGTCGAAGGACAAACTGAAAGGGCGCAAAAGCGCTCGCCACATTCACCTCGACGGTTCGACGCCTGGTGTGCCACAAGATAAGCTCCATAGCTACACAAACATGAAAAGAAGGGACGCCGCGAACATGCACAACGAGCACCCCGGCGTCGAAGCACAAACTGAAAGGGCGCAAAAGCGGTCGCCACATTCATCTCGACGGTCCGACGCCTGGTGTGCCATAGGATAAGCTCCATAGCTACACACACATGAAAAGAAGGGACGCCACGAACATGCACAACGAGCACCCGGCGTCGAAGCACAAACTGAAAGGGCGCAAGAGCGGTCGCCACATTGATCTCGAGGGTCCGACGCCTGGTGTGTCATAGGGAAAGCTCCAGAGATGCACCAACATGAAAAGAAGGGACGACGCGAACATGCCCTGCGAGCGCCCCGGCGTCGAAGCACAAACTGAAAGGGCGCAAAAGCGCTCGTCACATTCACCTCGACGGCTTGACGCCTGGTGTGCCACAAGATAAGCTCCATAGCTACACAAACATGAAAAGAAGGGACGCCGCGAACATGCACAACGAGCACCCCGGCGTCGAAGCACAAACTGAAAGGGCGCAAAAGCGGTCGCCACATTCATCTCGACGGTTCGACGCCTGGTGTGCCACAGGGAAAGCTCTATAGCTACACACACATGAAAAGAAGGGACGCCGCGAACATGCACAACGAGCACCCCGGCGTCGAAGCACAAACTGAAAGGGCGCAAAAGCGGTCGCCACATTCATCTCGACGGTTCGACGCCTGGTGTGCTACAGGCAAAGCTCCATAGCTACACACACATGAAAAGAAGGGACGCCGCGAACATGCACAGCGAGCGCCCCGGCGTCGAAGCACAAACTGAAAGGGCGCAAAAGCGCTCGCCACATTCATCTCGACGGTTCGACGCCTGGTGTGCCCAAGGATAAGCTCCATAGCTACACAAACATGAAAAGAAGGGACGCCGCGAACGTGCACAACGAGCACCACGGCGTCGAAGCACAAACTGAAAGGGCGCAAAAGCGGTCGCCACATTGATCTCGACGGTTCGACGCCTGGTGTGCTACAGGCAAAGCACCATAGCTACACACACATGAAAAGAAGGGACGCCGCGAACATGCACAACGAGCACCCCGGCGTCGAAGCACAAACTGAAAGGGCGCAAAAGCAGGTCGCCACATTCATCTCGACGGTCCGACGCCTGGTGTGCCACAGGATAAGCTGCATAGCTACACACATATGAAAAAAAGGGACGCCGCGAACATGCACAGCGAGCACCACGGCGTCGAAGCACAAAGTGAAAGGGCGCAAAAGCGGTCGCCACATTGATCTCGACGGTTCGACGCCTGGTGTGCTACAGGCAAAGCACCATAGCTACACACACATGAAAAGAAGGGACGCCGCGAACATGCACAACGAGCACCCCGGGCGTCGAAGCACAAACTGAAAGGGCGCAGAAGCGGTCGCCACATTCATCTCGACGGTCCGACGCCTGGTGTGCCACAGGATAAGCTCCATAGCTACACACACATGAAAAGAAGGGACGCCGCGAACGTGCACAACGAGCACCACAGCGTCGAAGCACAAACTAAAAGGGCGCAAAAGCGGTCGCCACATTGATCTCGACGGTTCGACGCCTGGTGTGCCACAAGATAAGCTCCATAGCTACACAAACATGAAAAGAAGGGACGCCGCGAACATGCACAACGAGCACCCCGGCGTCGAAGCACAAACTGAAAGGGTGCAAAAGCGGTCGCCACATTCATCTCGACGGTCCGACGCCTGGTGTGCCATAGGATAAGCTCCATAGCTACACACACATGAAAAGAAGGGACGCCGCGAACATGCACAGCGAGCACCACGGCGTCGAAGCACAAACTGAAAGGGCGCAAAAGCGCTAGCCACATTCATCTCGACGGTTCGACGCCTGGTGTGCCACAGGGAAAGCTCTATAGCTACACAAACATGAAAAGAAGGGATGCCGCGTACATGCACAGCGAGCACCACGGCGTCGAAGCACAAACAGAAAGGGCGTAAGAGCGGTCGCCACATTGATCTCGAGGCTCCGACGCCTGGTGTGCTACAGGCAAAGCTCCATAGCTACACACACATGAAAAGAAGGGACGCCGCGAACATGCACAGCGAGCACCACGGCGTCGAAGCACAAACTGAAAGGGCGCAAAAGCGGTCGCCACATTCATCTCGACGGTCCGACGCCTGGTGTGCTACAGGCAAAGCTCCATAGCTACACACACATGAAAAAAAGGGACGCCGCGAACATGCACGACGAGCACCCCGGTGTCGAAGCACAAACTGAAAGGGCGCAAAAGCGGTCGCCACATTCATCTCGACGGTCCGACGCCTGGTGTGCCACAGGATAAGCTCCACAGCTACACACACATGAAAAGAAGGGACGCCACGAACATGCACAGCGAGCAGCACGGCGTCGAAGCACAAACTGAAAGGGCGCAAAAGCGGTCGCCACATTCATCTCGACGGTTCGACGCCTGGTATGCCACATGGCAAGCTCCATAGCTACACAAACATGAAAAGAAGGGACGCCGTGAACATGCACAGCGAGCACCACGGCGTCGAAGCACAAACTGAAAGGGCGCAAAAGCGGTCGCCACATTCATCTCGACGGTCCGACGCCTGGTGTGCTACAGGCAAAGCTCCATAGCTACACACACATGAAAAAAAGGGACGCCACGAACATGCACAGCGAGCAGCACGGCGTCGAAGCATAAACTGAAAGGGCGCAAGAGCAGTCGCCACATTGGTCTCGAGGCTCCGACGCCTGGTGTACTACAGGCAAAGCTCCATAGCTACACACACATGAAAAGAAGGGACGCTGCGAGCATGCACAGCGAGCACCACGACGTCGAAGCACAAACTGAAAAGGCGCAAAAGCGGTCGCCACATTCATCTTGACGTTCCAACGCCTGGTATGCCACATGGCAAGCTCCATAGCTACACAAACATGAAAAGAAGGGACGCCGTGAACATGCACAGCGAGCACCACGGCGTCGAAGCACAAACTGAAAGGGCGCAAGAGCGTTCGCCACATTGATCTCGAGGCTCCGACGCCTGGTGTGCTACAGGCAAAGCACCATAGCTACACACACATGAAAAGAAGGGACGCCGCGAACATGCACAGCGAGCACCCCGGCGTCGAAGCACAAACTGAAAGGGCGCAAGAGCGGTCACCACATTGATCTCGAGGCTCCGACGCCTGGTGTGCTACAGGCAAAGCTCCATAGCTACACACACATGAAAAGAAGGGACGCCGCGAACATGCACAGCGAGCGCCCCGGCGTCGAAGCACAAACTGAAAGGGCGCAAAAGCGCTCGCCACATTCATCTCGACGGTTCGACGCCTGGTGTGCCCAAGGATAAGCTCCATAGCTACACAAACATGAAAAGAAGGGACGCCGCGAACGTGCACAACGAGCACCACGGCGTCGAAGCACAAACTGAAAGGGCGCAAAAGCGGTCGCCACATTGATCTCGACGGTTCGACGCCTGGTGCGCTTCAGGCAAAGCACCATAGCTACACACACATGAAAAGAAGGGACGCCGCGAACATGCACAACGAGCACCCCGGCGTCGAAGCACAAACTGAAAGGGCGCAAAAGCGGTCGCCACATTCATCTCGACGGTCCGACGCCTGGTGTGCCACAGGATAAGCTGCATAGCTACACACATATGAAAAAAAGGGACGCCGCGAACATGCACAGCGAGCACCACGGCGTCGAAGCACAAACTGAAAGGGCGCAAAAGCGGTCGCCACATTGATCTCGACGGTTCGACGCCTGGTGTGCTACAGGCAAAGCACCATAGCTACACAGACATGAAAAGAAGGGACGCCGCGAACATGCACAACGAGCACCCCGGCGTCGAAGCACAAACTGAAAGGGCGCAGAAGCGGTCGCCACATTCATCTCGACGGTCCGACGCCTGGTGTGGCACAGGATAAGCTGCATAGCTACACACATATGAAAAAAAGGGACGCCGCGAACATGCACAGCGAGCACCACGGCGTCGAAGCACAAACTGAAAGGGCGCAAAAGCGGTCGCCACATTGATCTCGACGGTTCGACGCCTGGTGTGCTACAGGCAAAGCACCATAGCTACACAGACATGAAAAGAAGGGACGCCGCGAACATGCACAACGAGCACCCCGGCGTCGAAGCACAAACTGAAAGGGCGCAGAAGCGGTCGCCACATTCATCTCGACGGTCCGACGCCTGGTGTGGCACAGGATAAGCTCCATAGCTACACACACATGAAAAGAAGGGACGCCGCGAACGTGCACAACGACCACCACGGCGTCGAAGCACAAACTGAAAGGGCGCAAAAGCGGTCGCCACATTGATCTCGACGGTTCGACGCCTGGTGTGCTACAGGCAAAGCACCATAGCTACACAAACATGAAAAGAAGGGACGCCGCGAACATGCACAGCGAGCGCCCCGGCGTCGAAGCACAAACTGAAAGGGCGCAAAAGCGCTCGCCACTTTCACCTCGACGGCTCAACGCCTGGTGTGCCACAAGATAAGCTCCATAGCTACACAAACATGAAAAGAAGGGACGCCGCGAACATGCACAACGAGCACCCCGGCGTCGAAGCACAAACTGTAAGGCGCAAAAGCGGTCGCCACATTCATCTCGACGGTCCGACGCCTGGTGTGCCATAGGATAAGCTCCATAGCTACACACACATGAAAAGAAGGGACGCCGCGAACATGCACAGCGAGCACCCCGGCGTCGAAGCACAAACTGAAAGGGCGCAAAAGCGCTCGCCACTTTCACCTCGACGGCTCGACGCCTGGTGTGCCACAAGATAAGCTCCATAGCTACACAAACATGAAAAGAAGGGACGCCGCGAACATGCACAGCGAGCACCAAGGCGTCGAAGCACAAACTGAAAGGGCGCAAGAGCGGTCGCCACATTGATCTCGATGCTCCGACGCCTGGTGTGCTACAGGCAAAGCTCCATAGCTACACACACATGAAAAGAAGGGACGCCGCGAACATGCCCAGCGAGCACCCCGGCGTCGAAGCACAAACTGAAAGGGCGCAAAAGCGCTAGCCACATTCATCTCGACGGTTCGACGCCTGGTGTGCCACAGGGAAAGCTCTATAGCTACACAAACATGAAAAGAAGGGATGCCGCGTACATGCACAGCGAGCACCACGGCGTCGAAGCACAAACTGAAAGGGCGTAAGAGCGGTCGCCACATTGATCTCGAGGCTCCGACGCCTGGTGTGCTATAGGCAAAGCTCCATAGCTACACACACATGAAAAGAATGGACGCCGCGAACATGCACAGCGAGCACCACGGCGTCGAAGCACAAACTGAAAGGGCGCAAAAGCGGTCGCCACATTCATCTCGACGGTCCGACGCCTGGTGTGCCACAGGATAAGCTGCATAGCTACACACACATGAAAAAAAGGGACGCCGCGAACATGCACAACGAGCACCCCGGTGTCGAAGCACAAACTGAAAGGGCGCAAAAGCGGTCGCCACATTCATCTCGACGGTCCGACGCCTGGTGTGCTACAAGCAAAGCTCCATAGCTACACAAACATAAAAAGAAGGGACGCCTCGAACATGCACAGCAAGCACCACGGCGTCGAAGGACAAACTGAAAGGGCGCAAAAGCGGTCGCCACATTCATCTCGACGGTCCGACGCCTGGTATGCCAGAGGGAAAGCTCCAAAGCTACACAAACATGAAAAGAAGGGACGCCGCGAACATGCACAGCGAGCACCACGGCGTCGAAGCACAAACTGAACGGGCGCAAGAGCGGTCGCCACATTGATCTCGGGGGTCCGACGCCTGGTGTGCCACAGGGAAAGCTCGATAGCTACACACACATGAAAAGAAGGGACGCCGCGAACATGCACAGCGAGCACCACGGCGTCGAAGCACAAACTGAAAGCGCTCAAGAGCGGTCGCCACATTGATCTAGAGGGTCCGACGCCTGGTGCGCCACAGGGAAAGCTCCATAGCTACACAAACATGAAAAGAAGGGACCCCGCGAACATGCACAGCGAGCGCCCCGGCGTCGAAGCACAAACTGAGAGGGCGCAAAAGCGCTCGCCACATTCATCTCGACGGTTCGACGCCTGGTGTGCCACAGGATAAGCTCCATAGCTACACAAACATGAAAAGAAGGGACGCCGCGAACATGCACAACGAGCACCCCGGTGTCGAAGCACAAACTGAAAGGGCGGAAAAGCGGTCGCCACATTCATCTGGACGGTCCGACGCCTGGTATGCCACAGGATAAGCTCCATAGCTACACACACACGAAAAGAAGGGACGCCGCGAACATGCACAGCGACCACCACGGCGTCGAAGGACAAACTGAAAGGGCGCAAAAGCGGTCGCCACATTCATCTCGACGGTTCGACGCCTGGTGTGCTACAGGCAAAGCTCCATAGCTACACACACATGAAAAGAAGGGACGCCGCAAACATGCACAGCGAGCACCACGGCGTCGAAGCATAAACTGAAAGGGCGCAAGAGTGGTCGCCACATTGATCTTGAGGCTCCGACGCCTGGTGTGCTACAGGCAAAGCTCCATAGCTGCACAAACTTTAAAAGAAGGGACGCCGCGAACATGCACAACGAGCACACAGGCGTCGAAGCACAAACTGAAAGGGCGCAAGTGTGATCACCACATTCATCTCGACGTTTTGACGCCTGGTATGCCACACGCCAAGCTCCATAGCTACACACACATGAAAAGAAGGGACGCAGCGAAGATGCTCAGCGAGCACCACGGCGTCGAAGCACAAACTGAAAGGGCTCAAGAACGGTCGCCACATTGATCTAGAGCGTCCGACGCCTGGTGCGCCACAGGGAAAGCTCCATAGCTACACAAACATGAAAAGAAGGGACCCCGCGAACATGCACAGCGAGCGCCCCGGCGTCGAAGCACAAACTGAGAGGGCGCAAAAGCGCTGGCCACATTCATCTCGACGGTTCGACGCCTGGTGTGCCACAGGATAAGCTCCATAGCTACACAAACATGAAAAGAAGGGACGCCGCGAACATGCACAGCGAGCACCACGGCGTCGAAGCACAAACTGAAAGGGCTCAAGAGCGGTCGCCACATTGATCTAGAGGGTCCGACGCCTGGTGTGCCACAGGATAAGCTCCACAGCTACACACACATGAAAAGAAGGGACGCCGCGAACATGGACAGCGAGCACCACGGCGTCGAAGCACAAACTGAAGGGCGCAAAAGCGGTCGCCACATTCATCTCGACGGTTCGACGCCTGGTGTGCTACAGGCAAAGCTCGATATCTACACAAACATGAAAAGAAGGGACGCCTCGAACATGCACAGCGAGCACCACGGCGTCGAAGGACAAACTGAAAGGGCGCAAAAGCGGTCGCCACATTCATCTCGACGGTCCGACGCCTGGTATGCCACAGGGAAAGCTCCAAAGCTACACAAACATGAAAAGAAGGGACGCCGCGAACATGCACAGCGAGCGCCCCGGCGTCGAAGCACAAACTGAAAGGGCGCAAAAGCGCTCGCCACATTCATCTCGACGTTTCGACGCCTGGTGTGCCACAGGGAAAGGTCCATAGCTACACAAACATGAAAAGAAGGGACGCCGCGAACATGCACAGCGAGCACCACGGCGTCGAAGCACAAACTGAAAGGGCGCAAGAGCGGTCGCCACATTGATCTCGGGGGTCCGACGCCTGGTGTGCCACAGGGAAAGCTCCATAGCTACACACACATGAAAAGAAGGGACGCCGCGAACATGCACAGCGAGCACCACGGCGTCGAAGCACAAACTGAAAGGGCTCAAGAGCGGTCGCCACATTGATCTAGAGGGTCCGACGCCTGGTGCGCCACAGGGAAAGCTCCATAGCTACACAAAAATGAAAAGAAGGGACCCCGCGAACATGCACAGCGAGCGCCCCGGCATCGAAGCACAAACTGAGAGGGCGCAAAAGCGCTCGCCACATTCATCTCGACGGTTCGACGCCTGGTGTGCCACAGGATAAGCTCCATAGCTACACAAACATGAAAAGAAGGGACGCCGCGAACATGCACAACGAGCACCCCGGCGTCGAAGCACAAACTGAAAGGGCGGAAAAGCGGTCGCCACATTCATCTGGACGGTCCGACGCCTGGTATGCCACAGGATAAGCTCCATAGCTACACACACACGAAAAGAAGGGACGCCGCGAACATGCACAGCGACCACCACGGCGTCGAAGGACAAACTGAAAGGGCGCAAAAGCGGTCGCCACATTCATCTCGACGGTTCGACGCCTGGTGTGCTACAGGCAAAGCTCCATAGCTACACACATGAAAAGAAGGGACGCCGCAAACATGCACAGCGAGCACCACGGCGTCGAAGCATAAACTGAAAGGGCGCAAGAGTGGTCGCCACATTGATCTTGAGGCTCCGACGCCTGGAGTGCTACAGGCAAAGCTCCATAGCTACACAAACTTGAAAAGAAGGGACGCCGCGAACATGCACAACGAGCACACCGGCGTCGAAGCACAAACTGAAAGGGCGCAAGTGTGATCACCACATTCATCTCGACGTTTTGACGCCTGGTATGCCACAGGCCAAGCTCCATAGCTACACACACATGAAAAGAAGGGACGCCGCAAACATGCTCAGCGAGCACCACGGCGTCGAAGCACAAACTGAAAGGGCTCAAGAACGGTCGCCACATTGATCTAGAGGGTCCGACGCCTGGTGCGCCACAGGGAAAGCTCCATAGCTACACAAACATGAAAAGAAGGGACCCCGTGAACATGCACAGCGAGCGCCCCGGCGTCGAAGCACAAACTCAAAGGGCGCAAAAGCGGTCGCCACATTCATCTCGACGGTTCGACGCCTGGTGTGCTACAGGCAAAGCTCCATAGCTACACAAACATGAAAAGAAGGGACGCCGTGAACATGCACAGCGAGCACCACGGCGTCGAAGCACAAACTGAAAGGGCGCAAGAGCGTTCGCCACATTGATCTCGAGGCTCCGACGCCTGGTGTGCTACAGGCAAAGCACCATAGCTACACACACATGAAAAGAAGGGACGCCGCGAACATGCACAGCGAGCACCCCGGCGTCGAAGCACAAACTGAAAGGGCGCAAGAGCGGTCACCACATTGATCTCGAGGCTCCGACGCCTGGTGTGCTACAGGCAAAGCTCCATAGCTACACACACATGAAAAGAAGGGACGCCGCGAACATGCACAGCGAGCGCCCCGGCGTCGAAGCACAAACTGAAAGGGCGCAAAAGCGCTCGCCACATTCATCTCGACGGTTCGACGCCTGGTGTGCCCAAGGATAAGCTCCATAGCTACACAAACATGAAAAGAAGGGACGCCGCGAACGTGCACAACGAGCACCACGGCGTCGAAGCACAAACTGAAAGGGCGCAAAAGCGGTCGCCACATTGATCTCGACGGTTCGACGCCTGGTGCGCTACAGGCAAAGCACCATAGCTACACACACATGAAAAGAAGGGACGCCGCGAACATGCACAACGAGCACCCCGGCGTCGAAGCACAAACTGAAAGGGCGCAAAAGCGGTCGCCACATTCATCTCGACGGTCCGACGCCTGGTGTGCCACAGGATAAGCTGCATAGCTACACACATATGAAAAAAAGGGACGCCGCGAACATGCACAGCGAGCACCACGGCGTCGAAGCACAAACTGAAAGGGCGCAAAAGCGGTCGCCACATTGATCTCGACGGTTCGACGCCTGGTGTGCTACAGGCAAAGCACCATAGCTACACAGACATGAAAAGAAGGGACGCCGCGAACATGCACAACGAGCACCCCGGCGTCGAAGCACAAACTGAAAGGGCGCAGAAGCGGTCGCCACATTCATCTCGACGGTCCGACGCCTGGTGTGGCACAGGATAAGCTCCATAGCTACACACACATGAAAAGAAGGGACGCCGCGAACGTGCAGAACGACCACCACGGCGTCGAAGCACAAACTGAAAGGGCGCAAAAGCGGTCGCCACATTCATCTCGACGGTCCGACGCCTGGTGTGCCATAGGATAAGCTCCATAGCTACACACACATGAAAAGAAGGGACGCCGCGAACATGCACAGCGAGCACCCCGGCGTCGAAGCACAAACTGAAAGGGCGCAAAAGCGCTCGCCACTTTCACCTCGACGGCTCGACGCCTGGTGTGCCACAAGATAAGCTCCATAGCTACACAAACATGAAAAGAAGGGACGCCGCGAACATGCACAGCGAGCACCAAGGCGTCGAAGCACAAACTGAAAGGGCGCAAGAGCGGTCGCCACATTGATCTCGATGCTCCGACGCCTGGTGTGCTACAGGCAAAGCTCCATAGCTACACACACATGAAAAGAAGGGACGCCGCGAACATGCACAGCGAGCACCCCGGCGTCGAAGCACAAACTGAAAGGGCGCAAAAGCGCTCGCCACTTTCACCTCGACGGCTCGACGCCTGGTGTGCCACAAGATAAGCTCCATAGCTACACAAACATGAAAAGAAGGGACGCCGCGAACATGCACAGCGAGCACCCCGGCGTCGAAGCACAAACTGAAAGGGCGCAAAAGCGCTAGCCACATTCATCTCGACGGTTCGACGCCTGGTGTGCCACAGGGAAAGCTCTATAGCTACACAAACATGAAAAGAAGGGATGCCGCGTACATGCACAGCGAGCACCACGGCGTCGAAGCACAAACTGAAAGGGCGTAAGAGCGGTCGCCACATTGATCTCGAGGCTCCGACGCCTGGTGTGCTACAGGCAAAGCTCCATAGCTACACACACATGAAAAGAATGGACGCCGCGAACATGCACAGCGAGCACCACGGCGTCGAAGCACAAACTGAAAGGGCGCAAAAGCGGCCGCCACATCCATCTCGACGGTCCGACGCCTGGTGTGCCACAGGATAAGCTGCATAGCTACACACACATGAAAAAAAGGGACGCCGCGAACATGCCCAACGAGCACCCCGGTGTCGAAGCACAAACTGAAAGGGCGCAAAAGCGGTCGCCACATTCATCTCGACGGTCCGACGCCTGGTGTGCTACAAGCAAAGCTCCATAGCTACACAAACATGAAAAGAAGGGACGCCTCGAACATGCACAGCAAGCACCACGGCGTCGAAGGACAAACTGAAAGGGCGCAAAAGCGGTCGCCACATTCATCTCGACGGTCCGACGCCTGGTATGCCAGAGGGAAAGCTCCAAAGCTACACAAACATGAAAAGAAGGGACGCCGCGAACATGCACAGCGAGCGCCCCGGCGTCGAAGCACAAACTGAAAGGGCGCAAAAGCGCTCGCCACATTCATCTCGACGTTTCGACGCCTGGTGTGCCACAGGGAAAGCTCCATAGCTACACAAACATGAAAAGAAGGGACGCCGCGAACATGCACAGCGAGCACCACGGCGTCGAAGCACAAACTGAACGGGCGCAAGAGCGGTCGCCACATTGATCTCGGGGGTCCGACGCCTGGTGTGCCACAAGGAAAGCTCGATAGCTACACACACATGAAAAGAAGGGACGCCGCGAACATGCACAGCGAGCACCACGGCGTCGAAGCACAAACTGAAAGCGCTCAAGAGCGGTCGCCACATTGATCTAGAGGGTCCGACGCCTGGTGCGCCACAGGGAAAGCTCCATAGCTACACAAACATGAAAAGAAGGGACCCGGCGAACATGCACAGCGAGCGCCCCGGCGTCGAAGCACAAACTGAGAGGGCGCAAAAGCGCTCGCCACATTCATCTCGACGGTTCGACGCCTGGTGTGCCACAGGATAAGCTCCATAGCTACACAAACATGAAAAGAAGGGACGCCGCGAACATGCACAACGAGCACCCCGGTGTCGAAGCACAAACTGAAAGGGCGGAAAAGCGGTCGCCACATTCATCTGGACGGTCCGACGCCTGGTATGCCACAGGATAAGCTCCATAGCTACACACACACGAAAAGAAGGGACGCCGCGAACATGCACAGCGACCACCACGGCGTCGAAGGACAAACTGAAAGGGCGCAAAAGCGGTCGCCACATTCATCTCGACGGTTCGACGCCTGGTGTGCTACAGGCAAAGCTCCATAGCTACACACACATGAAAAGAAGGGACGCCGCAAACATGCACAGCGAACACCACGGCGTCGAAGCATAAACTGAAAGGGCGCAAGAGTGGTCGCCACATTGATCTTGAGGCTCCGACGCCTGGTGTGCTACAGGCAAAGCTCCATAGCTGCACAAACTTTAAAAGAAGGGACGCCGCGAAAATGCACAACGAGCACACCGGCGTCGAAGCACAAACTGAAAGGGCGCAAGTGTGATCACCACATTCATCTCGACGTTTTGACGCCTGGTATGCCACAGGCCAAGCTCCATAGCTACACACACATGAAAAGAAGGGACGCAGCGAACATGCTCAGCGAGCACCACGGCGTCGAAGCACAAACTGAAAGGGCTCAAGAACGGTCGCCACATTGATCTAGAGGGTCCGACGCCTGGTGCGCCACAGGGAAAGCTCCATAGCTACACAAACATGAAAAGAAGGGACCCCGCGAACATGCACAGCGAGCGCCCCGGCGTCGAAGCACAAACTGAGAGGGCGCAAAAGCGCTGGCCACATTCATCTCGACGGTTCGACGCCTGGTGTGCCACAGGATAAGCTCCATAGCTACACAAACATGAAAAGAAGGGACGCCGCGAACATGCACAGCGAGCACCACGGCGTCGAAGCACAAACTGAAAGGGCTCAAGAGCGGTCGCCACATTGATCTAGAGGGTCCGACGCCTGGTGTGCCACAGGATAAGCTCCACAGCTACACACACATGAAAAGAAGGGACGCCGCGAACATGGACAGCGAGCACCACGGCGTCGAAGCACAAACTGAAGGGCGCAAAAGCGGTCGCCACATTCATCTCGACGGTTCGACGCCTGGTGTGCTACAGGCAAAGCTCGATATCTACACAAACATGAAAAGAAGGGACGCCTCGAACATGCACAGCGAGCACCACGGCGTCGAAGGACAAACTGAAAGGGCGCAAAAGCGGTCGCCACATTCATCTCGACGGTCCGACGCCTGGTATGCCACAGGGAAAGCTCCAAAGCTACACAAACATGAAAAGAAGGGACGCCGCGAACATGCACAGCGAGCGCCCCGGCGTCGAAGCACAAACTGAAAGGGCGCAAAAGCGCTCGCCACATTCATCTCGACCTTTCGACGCCTGGTGTGCCACAGGGAAAGGTCCATAGCTACACAAACATGAAAAGAAGGGACGCCGCGAACATGCACAGCGAGCACCACGGCGTCGAAGCACAAACTGAAAGGGCGCAAGAGCGGTCGCCACATTGATCTCGGGGGTCCGACGCCTGGTGTGCCACAGGGAAAGCTCCATAGCTACACACACATGAAAAGAAGGGACGCCGCGAACATGCACAGCGAGCACCACGGCGTCGAAGCACAAACTGAAAGGGCTCAAGAGCGGTCGCCACATTGATCTAGAGGGTCCGACGCCTGGTGCGCCACAGGGAAAGCTCCATAGCTACACAAAAATGAAAAGAAGGGACCCCGCGAACATGCACAGCGAGCGCCCCGGCATCGAAGCACAAACTGAGAGGGTGCAAAAGCGCTCGCCACATTCATCTCGACGGTTCGACGCCTGGTGTGCCACAGGATAAGCTCCATAGCTACACAAACATGAAAAGAAGGGACGCCGCGAACATGCACAACGAGCACCCCGGCGTCGAAGCACAAACTGAAAGGGCGGAAAAGCGGTCGCCACATTCATCTGGACGGTCCGACGCCTGGTATGCCACAGGATAACCTCCATAGCTACACACACACGAAAAGAAGGGACGCCGCGAACATGCACAGCGACCACCACGGCGTCGAAGGACAAACTGAAAGGGCGCAAAAGCGGTCGCCACATTCATCTCGACGGTTCGACGCCTGGTGTGCTACAGGCAAAGCTCCATAGCTACACACACATGAAAGGAAGGGACGCCGCAAACATGCACAGCGAGCACCACGGCGTCGAAGCATAAACTGAAAGGGCGCAAGAGTGGTCGCCACATTGATCTTGAGGCTCCGACGCCTGGAGTGCTACAGGCAAAGCTCCATAGCTACACAAACTTGAAAAGAAGGGACGCCGCGAACATGCACAACGAGCACACCGGCGTCGAAGCACAAACTGAAAGGGCGCAAGTGTGATCACCACATTCATCTCGACGTTTTGACGCCTGGTATGCCACAGGCCAAGCTCCATAGCTACACACACATGAAAAGAAGGGACGCCGCAAACATGCTCAGCGAGCACCACGGCGTCGAAGCACAAACTGAAAGGGCTCAAGAACGGTCGCTACATTGATCTAGAGGGTCCGACGCCTGGTGCGCCACAGGGAAAGCTCCATAGCTACACAAACATGAAAAGAAGGGACCCCGTGAACATGCACAGCGAGCGCCCCGGCGTCGAAGCACAAACTCAAAGGGCGCAAAAGCGGTCGCCACATTCATCTCGACGGTTCGATGCCTGGTGTGCCACAGGATAAGCTCCATAGCTACACAAACATGAAAAGAAGGGACGCCGCGAACATGCACAACAAGCACCCCGGTGTCGAAGCACAAACTGAAAGGGCGCAAAAGCGGTCGCCACATTCATCTCGACGGTCCGACGCCTGGTATGCCACAGGATAAGCTCCATAGCTACACACACTCGAAAAGAAGGGACGCCGCGAACATGCACAGCGACCACCACGGCGTCGAAAGACAAACTGAAAGGGCGAAAAAGCGGTCGCCACATTCATCTCGACGGTTCGACGCCTGGTGTGCTACAGGCAAAGCTCCATAGCTACACAAACTTGAAAAGAAGGGACGCCGCGAACATGCACAACGAGCACACCAGCGTCGAAGCACAAACTCAAAGGGCGCAAAAGCGGTCGCCACATTGATCTCGACGGTTCGACGCCTGGTGTGCCACAGGATAAGCTCCGTAGCTACACACACATGAAAACAAGGGACGCCGCGAACATGCACAGCGAGCACCACGGCGTCGACGCACAAACTGAAAGGGCGCACAAGCGGTCCCCACATTCATCTCGACGGTTCGACGCCTGGTGTGCTTCAGGCAAAGGTCCATAGCTACACATACATGAAAAGAAGGGACGCCGCGAACATGCACAACGAGCACCCCGGCGTCGAAGCACAAACTGAAAGGGCGCAAAAGCGGTCGCCACATTCATCTCGACGGTCCGACGCCAGGTGTGCTACAGGCAATGCTCCATAGCTAAACACACATTAAGAGAAGGGACGCCGCGAACATGCACAGCGAGCACCACGGCGTCGAAGCACAAACTGAAACTGCGCAAGAGTGATCACCACATTCATCTCGACGTTTCGACGCCTGGCATGCCACATGCCAAGCTCCAAAGCTACACAAACATGAAAAGAAGGGACGCCGCGAACATGCACAACGAGCACCCCGGCGTCGAAGCACAAACTGAAAGGGCGCAGAAGCGGTCGCCACATTCATCTCGACGGTCCGACGCCTGGTGTGCCACAGGATAAGCTCCATAGCTACACACACATGAAAAGAAGGGACGCCGCGAACATACACAGCGAGCACCACGGCGTCGAAGCACAAACTGAAAGGGCGCAAGAGCGGTCGCCACATTGATCTCGAGGCTCCCACGCCTGGTGTGCTACAAGCAAAGCTCCATAGCTACACACACATGAAAAGAAGGGACGCCGCGAACATGCACAGCGAGCACCACGGCGTCGAAGCACGAACTGAAAGGGCGCAAGAGCGGTCGCCCCATTGATCTCGAGGGTTCGACGCCTGGTGTGCCACAAGGAATGCTCCATAGCTACACAAACATGAAAAGAAGGGACGCCGCGAACATGCACAGCGAGCACCACGGCGTCGAAGCACAAACTGAAAGGGCGCAAGAGCAGTCGCCACATTGATCTCGAGGCTCCGACGCCTGGTGTGCTACAGGCAAAGCTCCATAGCTACACAAACTTGAAAAGAAGGGACGCCGTGAACATGCACAACGAGCACCCGGCGTCGAAGCACAAACTGAAAGGGCGCAAGAGCGGTCGCCACATTGATCTGGAGGGTCCGACGCCTGGTGTGCCATAGAGAAAGCTCCATAGCTACACAAACATGAAAAGAAGGGATGCCGCGAACATGCACAGCGAGCGCCCCGGCGTCGAAGCACAAACTGAAAGGGCGCAAAAACGCTCACCACATTCACCTCGACGGCTCGACGCCTGGTGTGCCACAAGATAAGCTCCATAGCTACACAAACATGAAAAGAAGGGACGCCGCGAACATGCACAACGAGCACCCCGGCGTAGAAGCACAAACTGAAAGGGTGCAAAAGCGGTCGCCACATTCATCTCGACGGTCCGACGCCTGGTGTGCCATAGGATAAGCTCCAGAGCTACACACACATGAAAAGAAGGGACGCCGCGAACATGCACAGCGAGCACCACGGCGTCGAAGCACAAACTGAAAGGGCGCAAGAGCGGTCGCCACATTATCTCGAGGCTCCGACGCCTGGTGTGCTACAGGCAAAGCTCCATAGCAACACACACATGAAAAGAAGGGACGCCGCGAACATGCACAGCGAGCACCCCGGCGTCGAAGCACAAACTGAAAGGGCGCAAAAGCGCTAGCCACATTCATCTCGACAGTTCGACGCCTGGTGTGCCACAGGGAAAGCTCTATAGCTACACAAACATGAAAAGAAGGGATGCCGCGTACATGCACAGCGAGCACCACGGCGTGGAAGCACAAACTGAAAGGGCGTAAGAGCGGTCGCCACATTGATCTCGAGGCTCCGACGCCTGGTGTGCTACAGGCAAAGCTCCATAGCTACACACACATGAAAAGAAGGGACGCCGCGAACATGCACAGCGAGCACCCCGACGTCGAAGCACAAACTGAAAGGGCGCAAAAGCGCTAGCCACATTCATCTCGACGGTTCGACGCCTGGTGTGCCACAGGGAAAGCTCTATAGCTACACAAACATGAAAAGAAGGGATGCCGCGTACATGCACAGCGAGCACCACGGCGTCGAAGCACAAACTGAAAGGGCACAAGAGCGGTCGCCACATTGATCTCGAGGCTCCGACGCCTGGTGTGCTACAGGCAAAGCTCCATAGCTACACACACATGAAAAGAAGGGACGCCGCGAACATGCACAGCGAGCACCACGGCGTCGAAGCACAAACTGAAAGGGCGCAAAAGCGGTCGCCACATACATCTCGACGGTCCGACGCCTGGTGTGCCACAGGATAAGCTCCATAGCTAAACACACATGAAAAAAAGGGACGCCGCGAACATGCACAACGAGCACCCCGGTGTCGAAGCACAAACTGAAAGGGCGCAAAAGCGATCGCCACATTCATCTCGACGGTCCGACGCCTGGTGTGCCCCAGGATAAGCTCCACAGCTACACACACATGAAAAGAAGGGACGCCACGAACATGCACAGCGAGCAGCACGGCGTCGAAGCACAAACTGAAAGGGCGCAAAAGCGGTCGCCACATTCATCTCGACGGTTCGACGCCTGGTGTGCTACAGGCAAAGCTCCATAGCTACAGACACATGAAAAGAAGGGACGCCGCGAACATGCACAGCGAGCACCACGGCGTCGAAGCATAAACTGAAAGGGCGCAAGAGCGGTCGCCACATTGGTCTCGAGGCTCCGACGCCTGGTGTGCTACAGGCAAAGCTCCATAGCTACACACACATGAAAAGAAGGGACGCCGCGAGCATGCACAGCGAGCACCACGATGTCGAAGCACAAACTGAAAAGGCGCAAAAGCGGTCGCCACATTCATCTTGACGTTCCAACGCCTGGTATGCCACAGGGCAAGCTCCATAGCTACACAAACATGAAAAGAAGGGACGCCGCGAACATGCACAGCGAGCACCACGGCCTCGAAGCACAAACTGAAAGGGCGCAAGAGCGTTAGCCACATTGATCTCGAGGCTCCGACGCCTGGTGTGCTACAGGCAAAGCTCCATAGCTACACACACATGAAAAGAAGGGACGCCGCGAACATGCACAGCGAGCACCCCGGCGTCGAAGCACAAACTGAAAGGGCGCAAGAGTGGTCGCCACATTGATCTCGAGGCTCCGACGCCTGGTGTGCTACAGGCAAAGCTCCATAGCTACACACACATGAAAAGAAGGGACGCCGCGAACATGCACAGCGAGCACCCCGGCGTCGAAGCACAAACTGAAAGGGCGCAAAAGCGCTAGCCACATTCATCTTGACGGTTCGACGCCTGGTGCGCCCCAGGATAAGCTCCATAGCTACACAAACATGAAAAGAAGGGACGCCGCGAACGTGCACAACGAGCACCACGGCGTCGAAGCACAAACTGAAAGGGCGCAAAAGCGGTCGCCACATTGATCTCGACGGTTCGACGCCTGGTGTGCTACAGGCAAAGCACCATAGCTACACACACATGAAAAGAAGGGACGCCGCGAACATGCACAACGAGCACCCCGGCGTCGAAGCACAAACTGAAAGGGCGCAAAAGCGGTCGCTACATTCATCTCGACGGTCCGACGCCTGGTGTGCCACAGGATAAGCTGCATAGCTACACACATATGAAAAAAGGGACGCCGCGAACATGCACAGCGAGCACCACGGCGTCGAAGCACAAACTGAAAGGGCGCAAAAGCGGTCGCCACATTGATCTGGACGGTTCGACGCCTGGTGTGCTACAGGCAAAGCACCATAGCTACACACACATGAAAAGAAGGGACGCCGCGAACATGCACAACGAGCACCCCGGCGTCGAAGCACAAACTGAAAGGGCGCAGAAGCGGTCGCCACATTCATCTCGACGGTCCGACGCCTGGTGTGCCACAGGATAAGCTCCATAGCTACGCACACATGAAAAGAAGGGACGCCGCGAACATACACAGCGAGCACCACGGCGTCGAAGCACAAACTGAAAGGGCCCAAGAGCGGTCGCCACATTGATCTCGAGGCTCCGACGCCTGGTGTGCTACAGGCAAAGCTCCATAGCTACACACAGATGAAAAGAAGGGACGCCGCGAACATACACAGTGAGCACCCCGGCGTCGAAGCACAAACTGAAAGGGCGCAAAAGCGCTAGCCACATTCATCTCGACGGTTCGACGCCTGGTGTGCCACAGGGAAAGCTCTATAGCTACACAAACATGAAAAGAAGGGATGCCGCGTACATGCACAGCGAGCACCACGGCGTCGAAGCACAAACTGAAAGGGCGCAAAAGCGCTCGCCACATTCATCTCGACGTTTCGACGCCTGGTGTGCCACAGGGAAAGGTCCATAGGTACACAAACATGAAAAGAAGGGACGCCGCGAACATGCACAGCGAGCACCCCGGCGTCGAAGTACAAACTTAAAGGGCGCAAAAGCGCTAGCCACATTCATCTCGACGGTTCGACGCCTGGTGTGCCACCGGGAAAGCTCTTTAGCTACACAAACATGAAAAGAAGGGATGCCGCGTACATGCACAGCGAGCACCACGGCGTCGAAGCACAAACTGAAAGGGCGCAAGAGCGGTCGCCACATTGATCTCGAGGCTCCGACGCCTGGTGTGCTACAGGCAAACCTTCATAGCTACACACACATGAAAAGAAGGGACGCCGCGAACATGCACAGCGAGCACCACGGCGTCGAAGCACAAACTGAAAGGGCGCAAAAGCGGTCGCCACATTCATCTCGACGGTCCGACGCCTGGTGTGCCACAGGATAAGCTGCATAGCTACACACACATGAAAAAAAGGGACGCCGCGAACATGCACAACGAGCACCCCGGTGTCGAAGCACAAACTGAAAGGGCGCAAAAGCGGTCGCCACATTCATCTCGACGGTCCGACGCCTGGTGTGCTACAGGCAAAGCTCCATAGCTACAGACACATGAAAAGAAGGGACGCCGCCAACATGCACAGCGAGCACCACGGCGTCGAAGCACAAACTGAAGGGCGCAAAAGCGGTCGCCACATTCATCTCGACGGTTCGACGCCTGGTGTGCTACAGGCAACGCTCCATAGCTACACAAACATGAAAAGAAGGGACGCCGCGAACATACACAGCGAGCACCACGGCGTCGAAGCACAAACTGAAAGGGCCCAAGAGCGGTCGCCACATTGATCTCGAGGCTCCGACGCCTGGTGTGCTACAGGCAAAGCTCCATAGCTACACACAGATGAAAAGAAGGGACGCCGCGAACATGCACAGTGAGCACCCCGGCGTCGAAGCACAAACTGAAAGGGCGCAAAAGCGCTAGCCACATTCATCTCGACGGTTCGACGCCTGGTGTGCCACAGGGAAAGCTCTATAGCTACACAAACATGAAAAGAAGGGATGCCGCGTACATGCACAGCGAGCACCACGGCGTCGAAGCACAAACTGAAAGGGCGCAAAAGCGCTCGCCACATTCATCTCGACGTTTCGACGCCTGGTGTGCCACAGGGAAAGGTCCATAGGTACACAAACATGAAAAGAAGGGACGCCGCGAACATGCACAGCGAGCACCCCGGCGTCGAAGTACAAACTTAAAGGGCGCAAAAGCGCTAGCCACATTCATCTCGACGGTTCGACGCCTGGTGTGCCACCGGGAAAGCTCTTTAGCTACACAAACATGAAAAGAAGGGATGCCGCGTACATGCACAGCGAGCACCACGTCGTCGAAGCACAAACTGAAAGGGCGCAAGAGCGGTCGCCACATTGATCTCGAGGCTCCGACGCCTGGTGTGCTACAGGCAAAGCTTCATAGCTACACACACATGAAAAGAAGGGACGCCGCGAACATGCACAGCGAGCACCACGGCGTCGAAGCACAAACTGAAAGGGCGCAAAAGCGGTCGCCACATTCATCTCGACGGTCCGACGCCTGGTGTGCCACAGGATAAGCTGCATAGCTACACACACATGAAAAAAAGGGACGCCGCGAACATGCACAACGAGCACCCCGGTGTCGAAGCACAAACTGAAAGGGCGCAAAAGCGGTCGCCACATTCATCTCGACGGTCCGACGCCTGGTGTGCTACAGGCAAAGCTCCATAGCTACAGACACATGAAAAGAAGGGACGCCGCCAACATGCACAGCGAGCACCACGGCGTCGAAGCATAAACTAAAAGGGCGCAAGAGCGGTCGCCACATTGGTCTCGAGGCTCCGACGCCGGGTGTGCTACAGGCAAAGCTCCATAGCTACACACACATGAAAAGAAGGGACGCCGCGAGCATGCACAGCGAGCACCACGACGTCGAAGCACAAACTGAAAAGGCGCAAAAGCGGTCGCCACATTCATCTTGACGTTCCAACGCCTGGTATGCCACAGGGCAAGCTCCATAGCTACACAAACATGAAAAGAAGGGACGCCGCGAACATGCACAGCGAGCACCCCGGCGTCGAAGCACAAATTGAAAGGGCGCAAAAGCGGTCGCCACATTCATCTCGACGGTTCGACGCCTGGTGTGCCACAGGGAAAGCTCTATAGCTACGCAAACATGAAAAGAAGGGATGCCGCGTACATGCACAGCGAGCACCACGGCGTCGAAGCACAAACTGAAAGGGCGCAAGAGCGGTCGCCACATTGATCTCGAGGCTCCGACGCCTGGTGTGCTACAGGCAAAGCTCCATAGCTACACACACATGAAAAGAAGGGACGCCGCGAACATGCACAGCGAGCACCACGGCGTCGAAGCACAAACTGAAAGGGCGCAAAAGCGGTCGCCACATTCATCTCGACGGTCCGACGCCTGGTGTGCCACAGGATAAGCTGCATAGCTACAAACACATGAAAAAAAGGGACGCCGCGAACATGCACAACGAGCACCCCGGTGTCGAAGCACAAACTGAAAGGGCGCAAAAGCGGTCGCCACATTCATCTCGACGGTCCGACGCCTGGTGTGCCACAGGATAAGCTCCACAGCTACACACACATGAAAAGAAGGGACGCCGCGAACATGCACAGCGAGCACCACGGCGTCGAAGCACAAACTGAAGGGCGCAAAAGCGGTCGCCACATTCATCTCGACGGTTCGACGCCTGGTGTGCTACAGGCAACGCTCCATAGCTACACAAACATGAAAAGAAGGGACGCCGCGAACATGCACAGCGAGCGCCCCGGCGTCGAAGCACAAACTGAAAGGGCGCAAAAGCGCTCGCCACATTAATCTCGACGTTTCGACGCCTGGTGTGCCACAGGGAAAGCTCCATAGCTACACAAACATGAAAAGAAGGGACGCCGCGAACATGCACAGCGAGCACCACGGCGTCGAAGCACAAACTGAAGGGCGCAAAAGCGGTCGCCACATTCATCTCGACGGTTCGACGCCTGGTGTGCTACAGGCAACGCTCCATAGCTACACAAACATGAAAAGAAGGGACGCCTCGAACATGCACAGCAAGCACCACGGCGTCGAAGGACAAACTGAAAGGGCGCAAAGCGGTCGCCACATTCATCTCGACGGTCCGACGCCTGGTATGCCACAGGGAAAGCTCCAAAGCTACACAAACATGAAAAGAAGGAACGCCGCGAACATGCACAGCGAGCGCCCCGGCGTCGAAGCACAAACTGAAAGGGCGCAAAAGCGCTCGCCACATTCATCTCGACGTTTCGACGCCTGGTGTGCCACAGGGAAAGCTCCATAGCTACACAAACATGAAAAGAAGGGACGCCGCGAACATGCACAGCGAGCACCACGGCGTCGAAGCACAAACTGAAAGGGCGCAAGAGCGGTCGCCACATTGATCTCGGGGGTCCGACGCCTGGTGTGCCACAGGGAAAGCTCCATAGCTACACACACATGAAAAGAAGGGACGCCGCGAACATGCACAGCGAGCACCACGGCGTCGAAGAACAAACTGAAAGGGCTCAAGAGCGGTCGCCACATTGATCTAGAGGGTCCGACGCCTGGTGCGCCACAGGGAAAGCTCCATAGCTACACAAACATGAAAAGAAGGGACCCCGCGAACATGCACAGCGAGCGCCCCGGCGTCGAAGCAGAAACTGAGAGGGCGCAAAAGCGCTGGCCACATTCATCTCGACGGTTCGATGCCTGGTGTGCCACAGGATAAGCTCCATAGCTACACAAACATGAAAAGAAGGGACACCGCGAACATGCACAGCGACCTCCACAGCGTCGAAGGACAAACTGAAAGGGCGCAAGAGCGGTCGCCACATTGATCTCGGGGGTCCGACGGCTGGTGTGCCACAGGGAAAGCTCCATAGCTACACACACATGAAAAGAAGGGACGCCGCGAACATGCACAGCGAGCACCACGGCGTCGAAGCACAAACTGAAAGGGCTCAAGAGCGGTCGCCACATTGATCTAGAGGGTCCGACGCCTGGTGTGCCACAGGATAAGCTCCACAGCTACACATATATGAAAAGAATGGACGCCGCGAACATGCAAAGCGAGCACCACGGCGTCGAAGCACAAACTGAAGGGCGCAAAAGCGGTCGCCACATTCATCTCGACGGTTCGACGCCTGGTGTGCTACAGGCAAAGCTCCATAGCTACACAAACATGAAAAGAAGGGACGCCTCGAACATGCACAGCGAGCACCACGGCGTCGAAGGACAAACTGAAAGGGCGCAAAAGCGGTCGCCACATTCATCTCGACGGTCCGACGCCTGGTATGCCACAGGGAAAGCTCCAAAGCTACACAAACATGAAAAGAAGGGACGCCGCGAACATGCACAGCGAGCGCCCCGGCGTCGAAGCACAAACTGAAAGGGCGCAAAAGCGCTCGCCACATTCATCTCGACGTTTCGACGCCTCGTGTGCCACAGGGAAAGCTCCATAGCTACACAAACATGAAAAGAAGGGACGCCGCGAACATGCACAGCGAGCACCACGGCGTCGAAGCACAAACTGAAAGGGCGCAAGAGCGGTCGCCACATTGATCTCGGGGGTCCGACGCCTGGTGTGCCACAGGGAAAGCTCCATAGCTACACACACATGAAAAGAAGGGACGCCGCGAACATGCACAGCGAGCACCACGGCGTCGAAGCACAAACTGAAAGGGCTCAAGAGCGGTCGCCACATTGATCTAGAGGGTCCGACGCCTGGTGCGCCACAGGGAAAGCTCCATAGCTACACAAACATGAAAAGAAGGGACCCCGCGAACATGCACAGCGAGCGCACCGGCGTCAAAGCACAAACTGAGAGGGCGCAAAAGCGCTCGCCACATTCATCTCGACGGTTCGACGCCTGGTGTGCCACAGGATAAGCTCCATAGCTACACAAACATGAAAAGAAGGGACGCCGCGAACATGCACAACGAGCACCCCGGTGTCGAAGCACAAACTGAAAGGGCGGAAAAGCGGTCGCCACATTCATCTGGACGGTCCGACGCCTGGTATGCCACAGGATAAGCTCCATAGCTACACACACACGAAAAGAAGGGACGCCGCGAACATGCACAGCGACCACCACGGCGTCGAAGGACAAACTGAAAGGGCGCAAAAGCGGTCGCCACATTCATCTCGACGGTTCGACGCCTGGTGTGCTACAGGCAAAGCTCCATAGCTACACACACATGAAAAGAAGGGACACCGCAAACATGCACCGCGAGCACCACGGCGTCGAAGCATAAACTGAAAGGGCGCAAGAGTGGTCGCCACATTGATCTTGAGGCTTCTACGCCTGGTGTGCTACAAGCAAAGCTCCATAGCTACACAAACTTGAAAAGAAGGGACGCCGCGAACATGCACAACGAGCACACCGGCGTCGAAGCACAAACTGAAAGGGCGCAAGTGTGATCACCACATTCATCTCGACGTTTTGACGCCCTGTATGCCACAGGCCAAGCTCCATAGCTACACACACATGAAAAGAAGGGACGCCGCGAACATGCTCAGCGAGCACCACGGCGTCGAAGCACAAACTGAAAGGGCTCAAGAACGGTCGCCACACTGATCTAGAGGGTCCGACGCCTGGTGCGCCACAGGGAAAGCTCCATAGCTACACAAACATGAAAAGAAGGGACCCCGCGAACATGCACAGCGAGCGCCCCGGCGTCGAAGCACAAACTGAGAGGGCGCAAAAGCGCTCGCCACATTCATCTCGACGGTTCGACGCCTGGTGTGCCACAGGATAAGCTCCATAGCTACACAAACATGAAAAGAAGGGACGCCGCGAACATGCACAACGAGCACCCCAGTGTCGAAGCACAAACTGAAAGGGCGGAAAAGCGGTCGCCACATTCATCTGGACGGTCCGACGCCTGGTATGGCACAGGATAAGCTCCATAGCTACACACACACGAAAAGAAGGGACGCCGCGAACATGCACAGCGACCACCACGGCGTCGAAGCACAAACTGAAAGGGCGCAAAAGCGGTCGCCACATTCATCTCGACGGTTCGACGCCTGGTGTGCTACAGGCAAAGCTCCATAGCTACACACACATGAAAAGAAGGGACGCCGCAAACATGCACAGCGAGCACCACGGCGTCGAAGCATAAACTGAAAGGGCGCAAGAGTGGTCGCCACATTGATCTTGAGGCTCCGACGCCTGGTGTGCTACAGGCAAAGCTCCATAGCTACACAAACTTGAAAAGAAGGGACGCCGCGAACATGCACAACGAGCACACCGGCGTCGAAGCACAAACTGAAAGGGCGCAAGTAGATCACCACATTCATCTCGACGTTTTGACGCCTGGTATGCCACAGGCCAAGCTCCATAGCTACACACACATGAAAAGAAGGGACGCCGCGAACATGCTCAGCGAGCACCACGATGTCGAAGCACAAACTGAAAGGGCTCAAGAACGGTCGCCACATTGATCTAGAGGGTCCGACGCCTGGTGCGCCACAGGGAAAGCTCCATAGCTACACAAACATGAAAAGAAGGGACCCCGCGAACATGCACAGCGAGCGCCCCGGCGTCGAAGCACAAACTGAGAGGGCGCAAAAGCGCTGGCCACATTCATCTCGACGGTTCGATGCCTGGTGTGCCACAGGATAAGCTCCATAGCCATACAAACATGAAAAGAAGGGACGCCACGAACATGCACAACGAGCACCCCGGTGTCGAAGCACAAACTGAAAGGGCGCAAAAGCGGTCGCCACATTCATCTCGACTGTCCGACGCCTGGTATGCCACAGGATAAGCTCCGTAGCTACACACACACGAAAAGAAGGGACGCCGCGAACATGCACAGCGACCACCACGGCGTCGAAGGACAAACTGAAAGGGCGCAAGAGCGGTCGCCACATTGATCTCGGGGGTCCGACGCCTGGTGTGCCACAGGGAAAGCTCCATAGCTACACACACATGAAAAGAAGGGACGCCGCGAACATGCACAGCGAGCACAACGGCGTCGAAGCACAAACTGAAAGGGCTCAAGAGCGGTCGCCACATTGATCTAGAGGGTCCGACGCCTGGTGTGCCACAGGATAAGCTCCACAGCTACACACACATGAAAAGAAGGGACCCCGCGAACATGCACAGCGAGCACCACGGCGTCGAAGCACAAACTGAAGGGCGCAAAAGCGGTCGCCACATTCATCTCGACGGTTCGACGCCTGGTGTGCTACAGGCAAAGCTCCATAGCTACACAAACATGAAAAGAAGGGACGCCTCGAACATGCACAGCGAGCACCACGGCGTCGAAGGACAAACTGAAAGGGCGCAAAAGCGGTCGCCACATTCATCTCGATGGTCCGACGCCTGGTATGCCACAGGGAAAGCTCCAAAGCTACACAAACATGAAAAGAAGGGACGCCGCGAACATGCACAGCGAGCGCCCCGGCGTCGAAGCACAAACTGAAAGGGCGCAAAAGCGCTCGCCACATTCATCTCGACGTTTCGACGCCTGGTGTGCCACAGGGAAAGCTCCATAGCTACACAAACATGAAAAGAAGGGACGCCGCGAACATGCACAGCGAGCACCACGGCGTCGAAGCACAAACTGAAAGGGCGCAAGAGCGGTCGCCACATTGATCTCGGGGGTCCGACGCCTGGTGTGCCACAGGGAAAGCTCCATAGCTACACACACATGAAAAGAAGGGACGCCGCGAACATGCACAGCGAGCACCACGGCGTCGAAGCACAAACTGAAAGGGCTCAAGAGCGGTCGCCACATTGATCTAGAGGGTCCGACGCCTGGTGCGACACAGGGAAAGCTCCATAGCTACACAAACATGAAAAGAAGCGACCCCGCGAACATGCACAGCGAGCGCCCCGCCGTCGAAGCACAAACTGAGAGGGCGCAAAAGCGCTCGTCACATTCATCTCGACGGTTCGACGCCTGGTGTGCCACAGGATAAGCTCCATAGCTACACAAACATGAAAAGAAGGGACGCCGCGAACATGCACAGCGGCCACCACGGCGTCGAAGGACAAACTGAATGGGCGCAAAAGCGGTCGCCACATTCATCTCGACGGTTCGACGCCTGGTGTGCTACAGGCAAAGCTCCATAGCTACACACACATGAAAAGAAGGGACGCCGCAAACATGCACAGCGAGCACCACGGCGTCGAAGCATAAACTGAAAGGGCGCAAGAGTGGTCGCCACATTGATCTTGAGGCTCCGACGCCTGGTGTGCTACACGCAAAGCTCCATAGCTACACAAACTTGAAAAGAAGGGACGCCGCGAACATGCACAACGAGCACACCGGCGTCGAAGCACAAACTGAAAGGGCGCAAGTGTGATCACCACATTCATCTCGACGTTTTGACGCCTGGTATGCCACAGGCCAAGCTCCATAGCTACACACACATGAAAAGAAGGGACGCCGCGAACATGCTCAGCGAGCACCACGGCGTCGAAGCACAAACTGAAAGGGCTCAAGAACGGTCGCCACATTGATCTAGAGGGTCCGACGCCTGGTGCGCCACAGGGAAAGCTCCACAGCTACACAAACATGAAAAGAAGGGACGCCTCGAACATGCACAGCGAGCGCCCCGGCGTCGAAGCACAAACTGAGAGGGCGCAAAAGCGCTGGCCACATTCATCTCGACGGTTCGATGCCTGGTGTGCCACAGGATAAGCTCCATAGCCATACAAACATGAAAAGAAGGGACGCCACGAACATGCACAACGAGCACCCCGGTGTCGAAGCACAAACTGAAAGGGCGCAAAAGCGGTCGCCACATTCATCTCGACTGTCCGACGCCTGGTATGCCACAGGATAAGCTCCGTAGCTACACACACACGAAAAGAAGGGACGCCGCGAACATGCACAGCGATCACCACGGCGTCGAAGGACAAACTGAAAGGGCGCAAGAGCGGTCGCCACATTGATCTCGGGGGTCCGACGCCTGGTGTGCCACAGGGAAAGCTCCATAGCTACACACACATGAAAAGAAGGGACGCCGCGAACATGCACAGCGAGCACAACGGCGTCGAAGCACAAACTGAAAGGGCTCAAGAGCGGTCGCCACATTGATCTAGAGGGTCCGACGCCTGGTGTGCCACAGGATAAGCTCCACAGCTACACACACATGAAAAGAAGGGACCCCGCGAACATGCACAGCGAGCACCACGGCGTCGAAGCACAAACTGAAGGGCGCAAAAGCGGTCGCCACATTCATCTCGACGGTTCGACGCCTGGTGTGCTACAGGCAAAGCTCCATAGCTACACAAACATGAAAAGAAGGGACGCCTCGAACATGCACAGCGAGCACCACGGCGTCGAAGGACAAACTGAAAGGGCGCAAAAGCGGTCGCCACATTCATCTCGATGGTCCGACGCCTGGTATGCCACAGGGAAAGCTCCAAAGCTACACAAACATGAAAAGAAGGGACGCCGCGAACATGCACAGCGAGCGCCCCGGCGTCGAAGCACAAACTGAAAGGGCGCAAAAGCGCTCGCCACATTCATCTCGACGTTTCGACGCCTGGTGTGCCACAGGGAAAGCTCCATAGCTACACAAACATGAAAAGAAGGGACGCCGCGAAGATGCACAGCGAGCACCACGGCGTCGAAGCACAAACTGAAAGGGCGCAAGAGCGGTCGCCACATTGATCTCGGGGGTCCGACGCCTGGTGTGCCACAGGGAAAGCTCCATAGCTACACACACATGAAAAGAAGGGACGCCGCGAACATGCACAGCGAGCACCACGGCGTCGAAGCACAAACTGAAAGGGCTCAAGAGCGGTCGCCACATTGATCTAGAGGGTCCGACGCCTGGTGCGACACAGGGAAAGCTCCATAGCTACACAAACATGAAAAGAAGCGACCCCGCGAACATGCACAGCGAGCGCCCCGCCGTCGAAGCACAAACTGAGAGGGCGCAAAAGCGCTCGTCACATTCATCTCGACGGTTCGACGCCTGGTGTGCCACAGGATAAGCTCCATAGCTACACAAACATGAAAAGAAGGGACGCCGCGAACATGCACAGCGGCCACCACGGCGTCGAAGGACAAACTGAATGGGCGCAAAAGCGGTCGCCACATTCATCTCGACGGTTCGACGCCTGGTGTGCTACAGGCAAAGCTCCATAGCTACACACACATGAAAAGAAGGGACGCCGCAAACATGCACAGCGAGCACCACGGCGTCGAAGCATAAACTGAAAGGGCGCAAGAGTGGTCGCCACATTGATCTTGAGGCTCCGACGCCTGGTGTGCTACACGCAAAGCTCCATAGCTACACAAACTTGAAAAGAAGGGACGCCGCGAACATGCACAACGAGCACACCGGCGTCGAAGCACAAACTGAAAGGGCGCAAGTGTGATCACCACATTCATCTCGACGTTTTGACGCCTGGTATGCCACAGGCCAAGCTCCATAGCTACACACACATGAAAAGAAGGGACGCCGCGAACATGCTCAGCGAGCACCACGGCGTCGAAGCACAAACTGAAAGGGCTCAAGAACGGTCGCCACATTGATCTAGAGGGTCCGACGCCTGGTGCGCCACAGGGAAAGCTCCACAGCTACACAAACATGAAAAGAAGGGACGCCTCGAACATGCACAGCGAGCACCACGGCGTCGAAGGACAAACTGAAAGGGCGCAAAAGCGGTCGCCACATTCATCTCCACGGTTCGATGCCTGGTGTGCCACAGGATAAGCTCCATAGCTACAAACATGAAAAGAAGGGACGCCGCGAACATGCACAACGAGCACCCCGGTGTCGAAGCACAAACTCAAAGGGCGCAAAAGCGGTCGCCACATTCATCTCGACGGTCCGACGCCTGGTATGCCACAGGATAAGCTCCATAGCTACACACACTAGAAAAGAAGGGACGCCGCGAACATGCACAGCGACCACCACGGCGTCGAAGGACAAACTGAAAGGGCGCAAAAGCGGTCGCCACATTCATCTCGACGGTTCGACGCCTGGTGTGCTACAGGCAAAGCTCCATAGCTACACACACATGAAAAGAAGGGACGCCGCAAACATGCACAGCGAGCACCACGGCGTCGAAGCATAAACTGAGAGGGCGCAAGAGTGGTCGCCACATTGATCTTGAGGCTCCGACGCCTGCTGTGCTAGAGGCAAAGCTCCATAGCTACACAAACTTGAAAAGAAGGGACGCCGCGAACATGCACAACGAGCACACCGGCGTCGAAGCACAAACTGAAAGGGCGCAAGTGTGATCACCACATTCATCTCGACGTTTTGACGCCTGGTATGCCACAGGCCAAGCTCCATAGCTACACACACATGAAAAGAAGGGATGCCGCGAACATGCACAGTGAGCACCACGGCGTCGAAGCACAAACTCAAAGGGCGCAAAAGCGGTCCCCACATTCATCTCGACGGTTCGACGCCTGGTATGCCACAGACCAAGCTCCGTAGCTACACACACATGAAAACAAGGGACGCCGCGAACATGCACAGCGAGCACCACGGCGTCGAAGCACAAACTGAAAGGGCGCACAAGCTTTCCCCACATTCATCTCGACGGTTCGATGCCTGGTGTGCTACAGGCAAAGCTCCATAGCTACACACACATGAAGAGAAGGGACGCCGCGAACATGCACAGCGAGCACCACGGCGTCGAAGCACAAACTGAAACTGAGCAAGAGTGATCACCACATTCATCTCGACGTTTCGACGCCTGGTATGCCACATGCCAATCTCCATAGCTAGACACACACATGAAAAGAAGGGACAACGCGAACATGCACAGCGAGCGCCCCGCCGTCGAAGCACAAACTGAGAGGGCGCAAAAGCGCTCGTCACATTCATCTCGACGGTTCGACGCCTGGTGTGCCACAGGATAAGCTCCATAGCTACACAAACATGAAAAGAAGGGACGCCGCGAACATGCACAGCGGCCACCACGGCGTCGAAGGACAAACTGAAAGGGCGCAAAAGCGGTCGCCACATTCATCTCGACGGTTCGACGCCTGGTGTGCTACAGGCAAAGCTCCATAGCTACACACACATGAAAAGAAGGGACGCCGCAAACATGCACAGCGAGCACCACGGCGTCGAAGCATAAACTGAAAGGGCGCAAGAGTGGTCGCCACATTGATCTTGAGGCTCCGACGCCTGGTGTGCTACACGCAAAGCTCCATAGCTACACAAACTTGAAAAGAAGGGACGCCGCGAACATGCACAACGAGCACACCGGCGTCGAAGCACAAACTGAAAGGGCGCAAGTGTGATCACCACATTCATCTCGACGTTTTGACGCCTGGTATGCCACAGGCCAAGCTCCATAGCTACACACACATGAAAAGAAGGGACGCCGCGAACATGCTCAGCGAGCACCACGGCGTCGAAGCACAAACTGAAAGGGCTCAAGAACGGTCGCCACATTGATCTAGAGGGTCCGCCGCCTGGTGCGCCACAGGGAAAGCTCCACAGCTACACAAACATGAAAAGAAGGGACGCCTCGAACATGCACAGCGAGCACCACGGCGTCGAAGGACAAACTGAAAGGGCGCAAAAGCGGTCGCCACATTCATCTCCACGGTTCGATGCCTGGTGTGCCACAGGATAAGCTCCATAGCTACAAACATGAAAAGAAGGGACGCCGCGAACATGCACAACGAGCACCCCGGTGTCGAAGCACAAACTCAAAGGGCGCAAAAGCGGTCGCCACATTCATCTCGACGGTCCGACGCCTGGTATGCCACAGGATAAGCTCCATAGCTACACAAACTAGAAAAGAAGGGACGCCGCGAACATGCACAGCGACCACCACGGCGTCGAAGGACAAACTGAAAGGGCGCAAAAGCGGTCGCCACATTCATCTCGACGGTTCGACGCCTGGTGTGCTACAGGCAAAGCTCCATAGCTACACACACAGGAAAAGAAGGGACGCCGCAAACATGCACAGCGAGCACCACGGCGTCGAAGCATAAACTGAGAGGGCGCAAGAGTGGTCGCCACATTGATCTTGAGGCTCCGACTCCTGCTGTGCTAGAGGCAAAGCTCCATAGCTACACAAACTTGAAAAGAAGGGACGCCGCGAACATGCACAACGAGCACACCGGCGTCGAAGCACAAACTGAAAGGGCGCAAGTGTGATCACCACATTCATCTCGACGTTTTGACGCCTGGTATGCCACAGGCCAAGCTCCATAGCTACACACACATGAAAAGAAGGGATGCCGCGAACATGCACAGTGAGCACCACGGCGTCGAAGCACAAACTCAAAGGGCGCAAAAGCGGTCCCCACATTCATCTCGACGGTTCGACGCCTGGTATGCCACAGACCAAGCTCCGTAGCTACACACACATGAAAACAAGGGACGCCGCGAACATGCACAGCGAGCACCACGGCGTCGAAGCACAAACTGAAAGGGCGCACAAGCTTTCCCCACATTCATCTCGACGGTTCGATGCCTGGTGTGCTACAGGCAAAGCTCCATAGCTACACACACATGAAGAGAAGGGACGCCGCGAACATGCACAGCGAGCACCACGGCGTCGAAGCACAAACTGAAACTGAGCAAGAGTGATCACCACATTCATCTCGACGTTTCGACGCCTGGTATGCCACATGCCAATCTCCATAGCTAGACACACACATGAAAAGAAGGGACAACGCGAACATGCACAGCGAGCACCACGGCGTCGAAGCACAAACTGAAAGGGCGCAAAAGCGGTCGCCACATTCATCTCGACGGTCCGACGCCTGGTATGCCACAGGCAAAGCTCCATAGCTACACATACATGAAAAGAAGGGATGCAGCGAACATGCAAAGCGAGCACCACGGCGTCGAAGCACAAACTGAAAGGGCGCACAAGCGGTCCCCACATTCATCTCGACGGTTCGACGCCTGGTGTGCTACAGGCAAAGCTCCATAGCTACAAAAACATGAAAAGAAGGGACGCCGCGAACATGCACAGCGAACACCACGACGTCGAAGCACAAACTGAAAGGGCGCAAAAGCGGTCGCCACATTCATCTCGACGGTCCGACACCTCGTATGCCACAGGATAAGCTCCATAGCTACACACACATGAAGAGAAGGGACGCCGCGAACATGCACAGCGAGCACCACGGCGTCGAAGCACAAACTGAAAGGGCGCAAAAGCGGTCGCCACATTCATCTCGACGGTTCGACGCCTGGTGTGCTACAGGCAAAGCTCCATAGCTACACACACATGAAAAAAAGGGACGCCGCGAACATGCACAGCCAGTACCACGGCGTCGAAGCACAAACTGAAACTGCGCAAGAGTGATCACCACATTCATCTCGACGTTTCGACGCCTGGTATGCGACATGCCAATCTCCATAGCTACACACACATGAAAAGAAGGGACGCCGCGAACATGCACAGCGAGCACCACGGCGTCGAAGCACAAACTGAAAGGGCGCAAAAGCGGTCGCCACATTCATCTCGACGGTCCGACGCCTGGTATGGCACAGGCAAAGCTCCATAGCTACACACGCATGAAAAGAAGGGACGCAGCGAACATGCACAGCGAGCACCACGGCGTCGAAGCACAAACTGAAAGCGCGCAAGAGTGATCACCACATTCATCTCGACGTTTCCACGCCTGGTATGCCACATGCCAAGCTCCATAGCTACACACACATGAAAAGAAGAGACGCTGCGAACATGCACAGCGAACACCACGCCGTCGAAGCTCTAACTGAAAGGGCGCAAAAGCGGTCGCCACATTCATCTCGACGGTCCGACGCCTGGAATGCCACAGGCAAAGCTCCCTAGCTACACACACATGAAAAGAAGGGACGCCGCGAACATGCAGAGCGAACACCACGACGTCGAAGCACAAACTGAAAGGGCGCAAAAGCGGGCGCCACATTCATCTCGACGGTCCGACACCTGGTATGCCACAGGCAAAGCTCCATAGCTACACACACATGAAAAGAAGGGACGCCGCGAACATGCACAGCGAGCACCACGGCGTCGAAGCACAAACTGAAAGGGCGCAAGAGCGGTCGCCACATTGATCTCGGGGGTCCGACGCCTGGTGTGCCACAGGGAAAGCTCCATAGCTACACACACATGAAAAGAAGGGACGCCGCGAACATGCACAGCGAGCACCACGGCGTCGAAGCACAAACTGAAAGGGCTCAAGAGCGGTCGCCACATTGATCTAGAGGGTCCGACGCCTGGTGCGACACAGGGAAAGCTCCATAGCTACACAAACATGAAAAGAAGCGACCCCGCGAACATGCACAGCGAGCGCCCCGCTGTCGAAGCACAAACTGAGAGGGCGCAAAAGCGCTCGTCACATTCATCTCGACGGTTCGACGCCTGGTGTGCCACAGGATAAGCTCCATAGCTACACAAACATGAAAAGAAGGGACGCCGCGAACATGCACAGCGGCCACCACGGCGTCGAAGGACAAACTGAAAGGGCGCAAAAGCGGTCGCCACATTCATCTCGACGGTTCGACGCCTGGTGTGCTACAGGCAAAGCTCCATAGCTACACACACATGAAAAGAAGGGACGCCGCAAACATGCACAGCGAGCACCACGGCGTCGAAGCATAAACTGAAAGGGCGCAAGAGTGGTCGCCACATTGATCTTGAGGCTCCGACGCCTGGTGTGCTACACGCAAAGCTCCATAGCTACACAAACTTGAAAAGAAGGGACGCCGCGAACATGCACAACGAGCACACCGGCGTCGAAGCACAAACTGAAAGGGCGCAAGTGTGATCACCACATTCATCTCGACGTTTTGACGCCTGGTATGCCACAGGCCAAGCTCCATAGCTACACACACATGAAAAGAAGGGACGCCGCGAACATGCTCAGCGAGCACCACGGCGTCGAAGCACAAACTGAAAGGGCTCAAGAACGGTCGCCACATTGATCTAGAGGGTCCGACGCCTGGTGCGCCACAGGGAAAGCTCCACAGCTACACAAACATGAAAAGAAGGGACGCCTCGAACATGCACAGCGAGCACCACGGCGTCGAAGGACAAACTGAAAGGGCGCAAAAGCGGTCGCCACATTCATCTCCACGGTTCGATGCCTGGTGTGCCACAGGATAAGCTCCATAGCTACAAACATGAAAAGAAGGGACGCCGCGAACATGCACAACGAGCACCCCGGTGTCGAAGCACAAACTCAAAGGGCGCAAAAGCGGTCGCCACATTCATCTCGACGGTCCGACGCCTGGTATGCCACAGGATAAGCTCCATAGCTACACACACTAGAAAAGAAGGGACGCCGCGAACATGCACAGCGACCACCACGGCGTCGAAGGACAAACTGAAAGGGCGCAAAAGCGGTCGCCACATTCATCTCGACGGTTCGACGCCTGGTGTGCTACAGGCAAAGCTCCATAGCTACACACACATGAAAAGAAGGGACGCCGCAAACATGCACAGCGAGCACCACGGCGTCGAAGCATAAACTGAGAGGGCGCAAGAGTGGTCGCCACATTGATCTTGAGGCTCCGACGCCTGCTGTGCTAGAGGCAAAGCTCCATAGCTACACAAACTTGAAAAGAAGGGACGCCGCGAACATGCACAACGAGCACACCGGCGTCGAAGCACAAACTGAAAGGGCGCAAGTGTGATCACCACATTCATCTCGACGTTTTGACGCCTGGTATGCCACAGGCCAAGCTCCATAGCTACACACACATGAAAAGAAGGGATGCCGCGAACATGCACAGTGAGCACCACGGCGTCGAAGCACAAACTCAAAGGGCGCAAAAGCGGTCCCCACATTCATCTCGACGGTTCGACGCCTGGTATGCCACAGACCAAGCTCCGTAGCTACACACACATGAAAACAAGGGACGCCGCGAACATGCACAGCGAGCACCACGGCGTCGAAGCACAAACTGAAAGGGCGCACAAGCTTTCCCCACATTCATCTCGACGGTTCGATGCCTGGTGTGCTACAGGCAAAGCTCCATAGCTACACACACATGAAGAGAAGGGACGCCGCGAACATGCACAGCGAGCACCACGGCGTCGAAGCACAAACTGAAACTGAGCAAGAGTGATCACCACATTCATCTCGACGTTTCGACGCCTGGTATGCCACATGCCAATCTCCATAGCTAGACACACACATGAAAAGAAGGGACAACGCGAACATGCACAGCGAGCGCCCCGCCGTCGAAGCACAAACTGAGAGGGCGCAAAAGCGCTCGTCACATTCATCTCGACGGTTCGACGCCTGGTGTGCCACAGGATAAGCTCCATAGCTACACAAACATGAAAAGAAGGGACGCCGCGAACATGCACAGCGGCCACCACGGCGTCGAAGGACAAACTGAAAGGGCGCAAAAGCGGTCGCCACATTCATCTCGACGGTTCGACGCCTGGTGTGCTACAGGCAAAGCTCCATAGCTACACACACATGAAAAGAAGGGACGCCGCAAACATGCACAGCGAGCACCACGGCGTCGAAGCATAAACTGAAAGGGCGCAAGAGTGGTCGCCACATTGATCTTGAGGCTCCGACGCCTGGTGTGCTACACGCAAAGCTCCATAGCTACACAAACTTGAAAAGAAGGGACGCCGCGAACATGCACAACGAGCACACCGGCGTCGAAGCACAAACTGAAAGGGCGCAAGTGTGATCACCACATTCATCTCGACGTTTTGACGCCTGGTATGCCACAGGCCAAGCTCCATAGCTACACACACATGAAAAGAAGGGACGCCGCGAACATGCTCAGCGAGCACCACGGCGTCGAAGCACAAACTGAAAGGGCTCAAGAACGGTCGCCACATTGATCTAGAGGGTCCGACGCCTGGTGCGCCACAGGGAAAGCTCCACAGCTACACAAACATGAAAAGAAGGGACGCCTCGAACATGCACAGCGAGCACCACGGCGTCGAAGGACAAACTGAAAGGGCGCAAAAGCGGTCGCCACATTCATCTCCACGGTTCGATGCCTGGTGTGCCACAGGATAAGCTCCATAGCTACAAACATGAAAAGAAGGGACGCCGCGAACATGCACAACGAGCACCCCGGTGTCGAAGCACAAACTCAAAGGGCGCAAAAGCGGTCGCCACATTCATCTCGACGGTCCGACGCCTGGTATGCCACAGGATAAGCTCCATAGCTACACACACTAGAAAAGAAGGGACGCCGCGAACATGCACAGCGACCACCACGGCGTCGAAGGACAAACTGAAAGGGCGCAAAAGCGGTCGCCACATTCATCTCGACGGTTCGACGCCTGGTGTGCTACAGGCAAAGCTCCATAGCTACACACACAGGAAAAGAAGGGACGCCGCAAACATGCACAGCGAGCACCACGGCGTCGAAGCATAAACTGAGAGGGCGCAAGAGTGGTCGCCACATTGATCTTGAGGCTCCGACGCCTGCTGTGCTAGAGGCAAAGCTCCATAGCTACACAAACTTGAAAAGAAGGGACGCCGCGAACATGCACAACGAGCACACCGGCGTCGAAGCACAAACTGAAAGGGCGCAAGTGTGATCACCACATTCATCTCGACGTTTTGACGCCTGGTATGCCACAGGCCAAGCTCCATAGCTACACACACATGAAAAGAAGGGATGCCGCGAACATGCACAGTGAGCACCACGGCGTCGAAGCACAAACTCAAAGGGCGCAAAAGCGGTCCCCACATTCATCTCGACGGTTCGACGCCTGGTATGCCACAGACCAAGCTCCGTAGCTACACACACATGAAAACAAGGGACGCCGCGAACATGCACAGCGAGCACCACGGCGTCGAAGCACAAACTGAAAGGGCGCACAAGCTTTCCCCACATTCATCTCGACGGTTCGATGCCTGGTGTGCTACAGGCAAAGCTCCATAGCTACACACACATGAAGAGAAGGGACGCCGCGAACATGCACAGCGAGCACCACGGCGTCGAAGCACAAACTGAAACTGAGCAAGAGTGATCACCACATTCATCTCGACGTTTCGACGCCTGGTATGCCACATGCCAATCTCCATAGCTAGACACACACATGAAAAGAAGGGACAACGCGAACATGCACAGCGAGCACCACGGCGTCGAAGCACAAACTGAAAGGGCGCAAAAGCGGTCGCCACATTCATCTCGACGGTCCGACGCCTGGTATGCCACAGGCAAAGCTCCATAGCTACACATACATGAAAAGAAGGGATGCAGCGAACATGCAAAGCGAGCACCACGGCGTCGAAGCACAAACTGAAAGGGCGCACAAGCGGTCCCCACATTCATCTCGACGGTTCGACGCCTGGTGTGCTACAGGCAAAGCTCCATAGCTACAAAAACATGAAAAGAAGGGACGCCGCGAACATGCACAGCGAACACCACGACGTCGAAGCACAAACTGAAAGGGCGCAAAAGCGGTCGCCACATTCATCTCGACGGTCCGACACCTCGTATGCCACAGGATAAGCTCCATAGCTACACACACATGAAGAGAAGGGACGCCGCGAACATGCACAGCGAGCACCACGGCGTCGAAGCACAAACTGAAAGGGCGCAAAAGCGGTCGCCACATTCATCTCGACGGTTCGACGCCTGGTGTGCTACAGGCAAAGCTCCATAGCTACACACACATGAAAAAAAGGGACGCCGCGAACATGCACAGCCAGTACCACGGCGTCGAAGCACAAACTGAAACTGCGCAAGAGTGATCACCACATTCATCTCGACGTTTCGACGCCTGGTATGCGACATGCCAATCTCCATAGCTACACACACATGAAAAGAAGGGACGCCGCGAACATGCACAGCGAGCACCACGGCGTCGAAGCACAAACTGAAAGGGCGCAAAAGCGGTCGCCACATTCATCTCGACGGTCCGACGCCTGGTATGCCACAGGCAAAGCTCCATAGCTACACACGCATGAAAAGAAGGGACGCAGCGAACATGCACAGCGAGCACCACGGCGTCGAAGCACAAACTGAAAGCGCGCAAGAGTGATCACCACATTCATCTCGACGTTTCCACGCCTGGTATGCCACATGCCAAGCTCCATAGCTACACACACATGAAAAGAAGAGACGCTGCGAACATGCACAGCGAACACCACGCCGTCGAAGCTCTAACTGAAAGGGCGCAAAAGCGGTCGCCACATTCATCTCGACGGTCCGACGCCTGGAATGCCACAGGCAAAGCTCCCTAGCTACACACACATGAAAAGAAGGGACGCCGCGAACATGCAGAGCGAACACCACGACGTCGAAGCACAAACTGAAAGGGCGCAAAAGCGGGCGCCACATTCATCTCGACGGTCCGACACCTGGTATGCCACAGGCAAAGCTCCATAGCTACACACACATGAAAAGAAGGGACGCCGCGAACATGCACAGCGAGCACCACGGCGTCGAAGCACAAACTGAAAGGGTGCAAGAGAGATGACCACATTCATCTCGACGTTTCGACGCCTGGTATGCCACATGCCAATCTCCATAGCTACACACACACATGAAAAGAAGGGACGCCGCGAACATGCACAGCGAGCACCACGGCGTCGAAGCACAAACTGAAAGGGCGCAAAAGCTGTCGCCACATTCATCTCGACGGTCCGACGCCTGGTATGCCACAGGCAAAGCTCCACAGCTACACACACATGAAAAGTAGGGACGCCGCGAAAATGCACAGCGAGCACCACGGCGTCGAAGCACAAACTGAAAGGGCGCAAAAGCGCTCGCCATATTCATCTCGACGGTTTGACGCCTGGTGTGCTACAGGCGAAGCTCAATAGCTACAGAAACATGAAAACAAGGGATGCCGCGAACATGCACAGCGAGCACCCCGCCGTCGAAGCAGAAACTGAAAGAGCGCAAAAGCGGTCGCCACATTCATCTCGACGGTCCGATGTCTGGTGTGCCACAGGGAAAGCTCCATAGCTTCACAAACATGAAAAAAGGGACGCGGGGAACATGGACAGCGAGCACCAGGGCGCCGACGCACGAACGGAAAGGGCGCAAACGCGGTCGCTACATTGATCTTGATGGAACGACGCTTGCTCTGCCACAGGTAAAGCGCCATTGCTGAGCACACATGCAAAGAAGAGACGCCGCGAATATGCACAGCGAGCACCACGGCGTCGAAGCACGAACAGGAAGGGTGAAAACGCGGTCGCCACATTAATCTCGACGGAGCGATGCGTGGTGTGCCACAGAGAAAGCGCTATTGCTAATCACACATGCAAAGAAGAGTAACCGCGAACATGCACAGCGAGCATGCCAAGGAACATACATGCGAAGGAATCTACGCACTGCCTTCTTGCGGATGGACCGCTGTAACCTTGCCATGGCAGCTGTCTTCTGCGGGCCCAGGCGGACTCCAGATTTGCGGATGATGTGGCGAGGAACAGAAGCTCACCATTAGGAAAGCGGCACTTTTGCGGCTGGAGAGTAATCCCTGATGACGTAATGGCCTATAGTACTGTCGAAAGCCACCTAAGATGATCGTCGAAGTTTCCGGCGTAGACGATGACGTCATTCAAGTTAACAAGACATGTGTGCCACTTCAATCCTGCTAACACCGTGCCCATGACGTACTGGAACGTTGCAGGTTCCGACCACAGTCCGAATGGCCTGACCTTGAACGCGTAGGGCCGTTTCGCCTGATGAAGGCGGTCTTATCGCGATCACCCTCGCCGGCTTTTATTTTCCAGTAGCCAGACTTGAGGTCCATCGACGAGAAGTATATAACGCTGCAGAGTCGATCTAATGAGTCGTCTATCCGTGAGATTGGGTTTACGTGCTTCTTCCTGATCTTGTTCAGTCGACAATAATCGACGGAGAAACGCAGGGTTTTGTCCTTTTTCTTCACCACGGCAACAGGAGATTCTCACTGGTTTTTTTGACGGCTTGATGATGTCGTTACACAGCATTACTTCGACTTGTCTTATAGCTTCACGTTCTCTCGTCGAAACTTGATAATGGCTCTGGCGGAGTGGTCTAGCGTACTCTTCGGTTATTATGCGATGCTTTGTGACTGGAGTTTGTTGAATCCTCGATGACATCGAAAAGCACTCTTTGTATCGTCGAAGCAGACTTCTGAGGTGTTGCTGCTTGCTCATGGGGAGACTTGGATTTATGTCGAAGTCTGGTTCGTGAACTACGGTCGTCGGGGCAGATGCGGCAGAATCCGAGTGGATAAATGCATTGCTGGTTTCCACAATTTCCTCGATGCAAGCGAATGTCGTGCCCTTGTTGATGTGCTTGAACTCCTGGCTGAAGTTGGTTAGCATCACTTCAACTTTCTCTCCGTGCTGTCGAGCGAACCGTCTTGCGACGCAGATTTCACGGTCGAGCAGTAGACGTTGGCCGCCCTCGATGGCGCTTACTATGTCTGGGGGTGCTTCGGTGCCAACGGTTATAACTAGGCTTGAGCGAGAGGGAATGCTCACTTGACTCGAGCACATTCAAGGCGTGGCGACCCCGAGAGCTCTCCGGCGATATCGCTTGATCTTCCGGCAGCGTTATCGATTTCGACTTCAGGTCGGTAATTGCGCCGTGTTGGTTCAAGAAGTCCATGCCGAGAATGACGTATCGTGAACACTGTTGGAAGATAACGAAGGTGGCAGGGTAAGACCGCTCATGAACGGTAATTCTTGCCGTGCAGATTCCAGTCCTCGTTATGAGGTGTCCTCCCGCGGTCCAAATTTGAGGACCTTCCCATGCAGCCCTAGCTTTCTTAGCTGGGCGACAAGGGGGTCCACTCATAACGGAGTAATCGGCTCCTGTGTCCAATAACGCGGTAACTGCGTGGCCATCGAGAAGCACGTCGAGGTCGGTGGTCCTTTGTCTTGCGTGTCAGTTAGGCCTTGTGGTCGGATCACTGCTGCGTCGCGTTGACCTGTGGCAGATACGTGACATCGTCATGTCGTCTTTCGTCGGCGTATTCTTTGCTTCCAGACTTCATCGGGATGGCGGCGTCTCGCTATGTCGTCGAGACACGTTTTCGGCGTCTTGGTTGGCGGCGGAGGATCTTCGTCGACCTTCAACCGCACCTCCATCGGTTGCTGTATTTAGTTTTCCAGATATGGGCTCGCAGACCGGCTTCGGGCTGAGCCAGTGTATGGTCGGCGTTGTGGCAACAGGTAGCGGCCTGGTGAGGGCGAACGGGACGGTCGTCGGGAACTCCAATGAATGGCGACGAGGTAGTCGGCGACGTCATGAGGGCGCTCCCCAAGCTGTGGACGCGCCATGTTCACGGCGAGCACTCTCAGTTCCAAGTCGCGGTATGGGCATCGGCGGTACACATGGCTGGCTTCTCTGCAGAGATGGCAGAGCGGGCGGTGGGTGTGGGCTTGCCGAATGTACGCCTTCCTCACGTAGCTGCGCTGGGCGATGGGTGGGCATGCTGGCGGGGGCGGTGGGGGTGTACGATGGAATTACGGCATTACAGGACCCTGGTGCGATCGCGGAGGACCTTGACGGCCGGCGACGGCAGCGTAGGTCATCGCTTTCGGCTGGGGCTCCGGTGAAAGTGGTTGCACCTCAGGAACTCGAAGCGATCGCTGAACCTCTTCTTTGACGATGTCGGCGATTGAGGCCATTTGAGGCTGCGACCTTGGAAGGAGCTTCTGCAGTTACTCGCGAACGACCGCTGTTATGTCTCCAGCAGATCGTCGCTGCCATGTGCCTGAACATCGGTGCAGTTTGCAGTCAGAGGTCAGCAGTTATATCGCCTTGTCCGCATATCGAGCGTACCCTCAATAGTTGTGGCTTCAGAAATAAATTCGGCAATGGTCTCAGGCGGGTTGCATATCAATCCGGCGAAAAGCTCTTGCTTCAAACCGCACACACGGAAGCGAAATTCTTTGTCTTGCGACATGTCTGAGTCTCGATTGCGAGAAAGCGTTTGATTAAGTCTAAACCTCAGCAGGGGAAGCTTATATCGCCTTTCCGTTTCTCTACCACGGTTGCGCTTTAAAACCGCGGCGCTGCAAGTTTGCTTTCCTTTCCTTCCCTCTTCTCCGCCCTTAAACTGGCTCTCTTAACTACACGCAGAGGCAAGAAACAGCGCGCGCTTTAGATCCTATAGATGAGTTGATTATTTACAATTATTATTAGGGTTATAATTATATTCGAGTGCTGATTGCCGTGTTATAGTTTGTTAACGAAACTACCCCTCAAGTCTAAATATTGTAAGGCAGTTTGTCGTGTGCGTATCATGGCCACGCATGCTTATATCGCCTTTCCGTTTCTCTACCACGGTTGCGCTTTAAAACCACGGCGCTGCAAGTTTGCTTTCCTTTCCTTCCCTCTTCTCCGCCCTTAAACTGGCTCTCTTAACTACTACACGCAGAGGCAAGAAACAGCGCGCGCTTTAGATCCTATAGATGAGATGAATATTTACAATTATTATTAGGGTTATAATTATATTCGAGTGCTGATTGCCGTGTTATAGTTTGTTAACGAAACTACCCCTCAAGTCTAAATATTGTAAGGCAGTTTGTCGTGTGCGTATCATGGCCACGCATGCTTATATCGCCTTTCCGTTTCTCTACCACGGTTGCGCTTTAAAACCACGGCGCTGCAAGTTTGCTTTCCTTTCATTCCCTGTTCTCCGCCCTTAAACTGGCTCTCTTAACTACTACACGCAGAGGCAAGAAACAGCGCGCGCTTTAGATCCTATAGATGAGATGAATATTTACAATTATTATTAGGGTTATAATTATATTCGAGTGCTGATTGCCGTGTTATAGTTTGTTAACGAAACTACCCCTCAAGTCTAAATATGTCGCGGACAACACCAGCCCCTTTCCACATAAGTATGAGGCTCGGAGCAGGAGCTATGGCGCTTGAAAGTAACCGCTGGCTTGACGAACCAACCGACTGAGCTACCTTTCCGGGCAACATTGAAGGATCGCGAGTTCAAATCACAAGTTATGTTCCTTTTTTTCCCCCTTTTTTTCTTTCTTTTTAATGTCTTTTCCTTCATTTTATCACTGTACGGAAACCCTCCTAAAAAAAAAAGGTTATATATCCTCAATTATGTGCGGCCACACATGTGCAGGTCATAAATACCAGGTTCTCTAGCCGAGTGCCATCCATGCGGTATAACCGAGCTGAGATTGGTCCACCTTGACTGATCAAATAGGGCACCACTGTAGGTTAAATGAGGCGTACAACTCCTGCGGGACCCGCCGTGGTTGCTCAGTGGTCATGGTGTTAGACTGCTGACCACGAGGTCGCGGGATCGGACCCCGGCCACGGCGGCCGCATTTCGATGGGGGCGAAATGCGAAAACACCCGTGTACTTAGAATTAGGTGCACGTTAAAGAACCCCAGGTGGTCGAAATTTTCGGAGTCCTCCACTACGGCGTGCATAATCAGAAAGTGGTTTTGTCACGCAAAACCCCATAATTCAATTTTTAATTTAACTCCCGCGGGGACGGTAGAGTATCCGTCTCCAGTGCAAGAGGACCCTGATTCAAATCCCGGTGCAGCGCAATTCTCCACCGGAAAATAAAAAAAAAAACGTGTGTTGAGAAAATTGCACAAACAGGCCTGGAGTGCGGCCTGATCCCGGTGACCAGAACCGGTAACGCACTCTCTCACCAGAGCAGGATTGGCCACCCTGGTGCAGTACTGGGCCACAACCTCCTATATGAATACAACAATCAAACCCCGGCCCTCAGTCCCCAGCAGCCGCGAAGCAACTGACCACGGCGGCGGTCAGATCTGTGACGCTGCAGAGGGTGCTAAGAATACCTGGCTCCGGTCAGGCCGCCATTGGAATCTGAACCTGGCAACGTTTAACGTTAGAACGCTATCTAGCGAGGCTAGTCTAGCAGTGTTATTGGAGGAATTAGAGGGTAGTAAATGGGATATAATAGGGCTCAGTGAGGTTAGGAGGACAGAAGAAGCATATATAGTGCTAAAAAGAGGGCATGTACTGTGTTACCGTGGCTTAGCAGAGAGACGAGAACTAGGAGTCGGATTCCTGATTAATAAGGAAATAGCTGGTAACATACAGGAATTCTATAGCATTAACGAGAGGGTGGCAGGTCTTGTTGTGAAGCTTAATAAGAGGTACAAATTGAAGGTGGTACAAGTCTATGCCCCTACATGCAGTCATGATGACCAGGAAGTCGAAAGCTTTTATGAAGACGTGGAATCGGTGATGCGTAAAGTCAAAACAAAATACACTATACTGATGGGCGACTTCAATGCCAGGGTAGGCAAGAAGGAGGCTGGAGACAAGTCAGTGGGGGAATATGGCATAGGCTCTAGGAATAGCAGAGGAGAATTATTAGTAGAGTTTGCAGAACAGAATAATATGCGGATAATGAACACCTTTTTCCGCAAGCGGGTTAGTCGAAAGTGGACGTGGAGGAGCCCGAATGGTGAGACTAGAAATGAAATCGACTTCATACTCTGCGCGAACCCTGGCATCATACAAGATGTAGACGTGCTCGGCAAGGTACGCTGCAGTGACCATAGAATGGTAAGAACTCGAATTAGCCTAGACTTGAGGAGGGAACGGAAGAAACTGGTACATAAGAAGCCAATCAATGAGTTAGCGGTAAGAGGGAAACTAGAGGAATTCCGGATCAAGCTACAGAACAGGTACTCGGCTTTAACTCAGGAAGAGGACCTTAGTGTTGCAGCAATGAACGACAATCTCATGGGCATCATTAAGGAGTGCGCAATAGAAGTCGGTGGTAACGGCGTTATACAGGAAACCAGTAAGCTATCGCAGGAGACGAAAGATCTGATCAAGAAACGCCAATGTATGAAAGCCTCTAACCCTACAGCTAGAATAGAACTGGCAGAACTTTCTAAGTTAATCAACAAGCGTAAGACAGCGGACATCAGAAACTATAATATGGATAGCATTGAACAGGCTCTCAGGAACGGAGGAAGCCTAAAAACAGTGAAGAAGAAACTAGGAATAGGCAAGAATCAGACGTGTGCGTTAAGAGACAAAGCCGGCAATATCGTTACTAATATGGATGAGATAGTTCAAGTGGCTGAGGAGTTCTATAGAGATTTATACAGTACCAGTGGTACCCACGACGGTAGTGGAAGAGAGAATAGCCTAGAGGAATTCGAAATCCCACAGGTAACGCCAGAAGAAGTAAAGAAAGCCTTAGGAGCTATGCAAAGGGGGAAGGCAGCTGGGGAGGATCAGGTAACAGCAGATTTGTTGAAGGATGGTGGTCAGATTGTTCTAGAGAAACTGGCCACCCTGTATACGCAATGCCTCATAACCTCGAGCGTACCGGAATCTTGGAAGAACGCTAACATAATCCTAATCCATAAGAAAGGGGACGCCAAAGACTTGAAAAATTATAGACCGATCAGGTTACTGTCCGTTGCCTACAAAGTATTTACTAAGGTAATCGCAAATAGAATCAGGAACACCTTAGACTTCTGTCAACCAAAGGACCAGGCAGGATTCCGTAAAGGCTACTCAACAATAGACCATATTCACACTGTCAATCAAGTGATAGAGAAATGTGCAGAATATAACCAACCCTTATAATATAGCGTTCATTGATTACGAGAAAGCGTTTGATTCAGTCGAAACCTCAGCAGTCATGGAGGCATTACGGAATCAGGGTGTAGATGAGCCATATGTAAAAATACTGAAAGATATCTATAGCGGCTCCACAGCCACCGTAGTCCTCCACAAAGAAAGTAACAAAATCCCTATAAAGAAAGGCGTCAGACAGGGAGATACGATATCTCCAATGCTATTCACAGCATGTTTACAGGAGGTATTCAGAGGCCTGGAGTGGGAAGAATTGGGGATAAAAGTTGATGGAGAATACCTTAGCAACTTGCGATTCGCTGATGATATTGCCTTGCTTAGTAACTCAGGAGACCAATTGCAATGCATGCTCACTGACCTGGAGAGGCAAAGCAGAAGGGTGGGTCTGAAAATTAATTTGCAGAAAACTAAAGTATTGTTTAACAGTCTCGGAAGAGAACAGCTGTTTACGATAGGTAGCGAAGCACTGGAAGTGGTAAGGGAATACATCTACTTAGGGCAGGTAGTGACCACGGATCCGGATCATGAGACTGAAATAACCAGAAGAATAAGAATGGGCTGGGGTGCGTTTGGCAGGCATTCTCAAATCATGAACAGCAGCTTGCCACTATCCCTCAAAAGGAAAGTGTATAACAGCTGTGTGTTACCAGTACTCACATATGGGGCAGAAACCTGGAGGCTTACGAAAAGGGTTCTGCTGAAATTGAGGACGACGCAACGAGCTATGGAAAGAAGAATGATGGGTGTAACGTTAAGGGATAAGAAAAGAGCACATTGGGTGAGGCAACAAACGCGGGTAAACGACATCTTAGTTGAAATCAAGAAAAAGAAATGGGCATGGGCAGGACATGTAATGAGGAGGGAAGATAACCGATGGTCATTAAGGGTTACGGACTGGATTCCAAGGGAAGGGAAGCGTAGCAGGGGGCGGCAGAAAGTTAGGTGGGTGGATGAAATTAAGACGTTTGCCGGGACAACATGGCCACAATTAGTACATGACCGGGGTAGTTGGAGAAGTATGGGAGAGGCCTATGCCCTGCAGTGGGCGTAACTAGGCTGATGATGATGATGATGCTGATGATGATGATGATGATGATGAAACCTCAGCAGTCATGCAGGCATTACGGAATCAGGGTGTAGAAGAGCCATATGTAAAAATACTGCAAGATATCTATAGCGGCTGCACTGCCACCGTAGTCCTCCATAAAGAAAGCAACAAAATCCCAATAAAGAAAAGCGTCAGGCAGAGAGATACGATCTCTCCAACGCTATTCACAGCGTGTTTACAGGAGGTACTTAGAGACCTGGATTGGAAAGAATTGGGGATAGGAGTTAATGGAGAATGCCTTAGTAACTTCCGATTCGCTGATGATATTACCTTGCTTAGTAACAGAGGGGACCAATTGCAATGCATGCTCACTGACTTGGAGAGGCAAAGCAGAAGGGTGGGTCTAAAATTAATCTGCAGAAAACGAAATTAATGTTCAAGAGTCTGGAAATAGAACGGCAGTTTACAATTGGTAGGGAGGCACTGCAAGTGGTAAGGGAATACATATACTTAGGGCAGGTAGTGACCGCGGATCCGGATCATGAGACTGAAATAATAAGAAAAATAAGAATGGGCTGGGGTGCGTTTGGCAGGCATTCTCAGATCATGAACAGCAGGTTGCCATTATCCTTCAAAAGAAAAGTGTAAAAGAAAAGTGTGTCTCTTACTAGTACTCCCCTACTGGGCTTACCTATGGAGGCTTACGAAAAAGGTTCTACTTAAATTCAGGACGACGCAACAAGCTATGGAAAGAAGAATGATAGGTGCAACTTTAAGGGATAAGAAAATAGCAGATTGGTTGAGGGAACAAACGAGAGTTAATGACATCTTAGTTGAAATCAAGAAAAAGAAATGGGGGGGGGGGGCATGGGCAGGACATTTAATGAGGAGGAAGGATAACCGACGGTCATTAAGTGTTACGGACTGGATTCCAAGAGAAGGGAAGCGTAGCAGGGGGCCGCAGAAAGTTAGGTGGGCGGATGAGATTAAGAAGCTTGCAGGGACGACATGGCCACAATGAGCACATGACCGGGGTAGTTGGAGAATTATCGGAGAGGCCTTTGCCCTGCAGTGGGCATAGCCAGGCTGATGATGATGATGATGATGATGATGTCTGGGTCGGCGTGCCTGAAGAGGCGAGTAATCTCCTCCGTAAAAACCTCGTTCGTCGGCTGTATGCTGGTTTCCAGTAGAGCTTGGGCTCGCTCTTTGTGCAGGACGCTGGTGAACTTCTGCAAGAAGCCGCTGCGGAACAGGTTCCATGTAGGCAGGATTGATTCTAGGTTGTCAAACCACGTCCTGGCGTCGTCTTCTAAGGTGAAGCACACATGTCGGAGCTTGTTGTCGGAGTCCCCGTTGTTGAATGCAGCGACCCTTTCATTTGTTCCCAGCGAGTTATCCGGATCTTCAAATGATGATCCACGGAAGGTCGGCGGCTCCCTGGGCTGTTGCAGCACGATGGGGGACGCTGGGGCTGCCATTGTGGTTGTCTTGGCTACGATGCTCCTTGTCGTCTTAGGCAAAAGTCCGTGTTTCGGGGGCAGTCCTTGCAGCTTGCGGCTACCTTGCTGGTTCTTGGCGACGTTGGCGTTATCTTCTGCGTTCCAGGTTGGGTCACTGCTTTGTGGGGGTGGGGGGTGGGGGGGGGGCGTCCGGTACATGAATACAAAGCACCTCTCTCCGATGTCACGTAGTAGTGACGTTAAAGAATGCAGCAGCAATACTGTGAAAGACGAAACTAACTTTTATTGCGCGAACCTGTGACTACAAAAACAGACTACATTTAAAGCACAATGACAGCGGCGAACACAGTCGGCGATCGTTGAAATGTGATCTGTCGGTCAAGTGCATCGACTTTTATACACGAGCCATCGCACGTTCTAGACTGATGGCTGGTGCCCACGTGTCTTCCAAAAAGTTCTACACCATTGACGTCGCGCATGCATGCAATCAGATTATACAAGGTTCGGGGACAACAGACAGCAGATAGAACCATCGATAACATTAGTGAAACTTCCGATACATACAGGCGCGTCCCGCGCTGAGCGATAACATTTGTTACACGGTGAAAAGCGCTCACCCGAAAAAGATGAACAAGTCCACGTGTCAATATTGATCTGGACGATGCGATGCCTAGTGTGCCGCAGGGTAAGCGCCATTTCTACGCACAGATGCAAATAAGAAACGTCGCGAACGTGCACAGCGAGCACCGCGGCGTCTGAGCAAAGCGCTATGCACGAAAGCGAGCTTTCTGGTAGAAATGACGCCTCTTTTGTGGGGCGATCTTTTAGTACTACTTCGCACTTTTAATATTGCAGGCTAATAATATTTAACACAAAAGGCCCGCGCTGCCGGCGTTTTGTTTCATGATGTTTGCTTGCGGTCTGTCATTCTCAAAATTCCGAGGGAAAACGTTGTAAAGATGCAAGACAAAGTGTGAGCAACTTTTGTGCCTTGTAGAATACTTCAAGCATCAGAAAAAAATAAATAACGTAACGATGAATGTAACTCATAGAGTTTCGTGCGATAACTACTACACGGTACTCCGGCGCTAGTGCCTACGGAAGCTGCAACAAGAACGGTTATACCAGCGTGGGAAGTACATGGATTTGCCTAAACTTCGTCCTTTTGGCTTCAAACGGCTTTGTGACTTTGTAACCGTGCGATTTTCAACTATGTGTTGCGTAATAAATGTTTAAACAAACATCATTGGAATTGTCCGACGCAGGATTCGAACACGAGAACTCTAGCACAGAAGCCTGATATTGCAACCATTACACCATGGATGCATGCATCGACAAGCGAATGAAACACCTTTATTAATTAGACGCTTGGCGCGTTTTGATTTGGCTACCTGGAAAAACTCAATCGTTGCAATTAATAGCAATTGTGCGCGTCCGCGGCGTCTTCTGCACTTCCAGTAGTATGGATTGCCTGAAACTAACGACAATAAGATTTATATCGCTTAATATACAAAGCCACAAGAACGTCTGAATCCACGGCGGCCGCATTTCGATGACGGCGAAATGCGAAAACACCCGTGGTACTTAGATTTAGCTGCACGTTAAAGAATCCCAGGTGGGCAAAATTCCCGGAGCCCTCCACTACAGCGTGCCTTATAATCAGAAAGTGGTTTTGGCGCGTAAAACTCCATAATATATGAACGTCTGAATCCGCAAGCACGAATATCAGACAAATCCACGCACGTCCCATCATTCCCATAGTGGCACAACGACTGCAGAGCCAGAGTTCCCTCTAGTAATTATTGTGTGGAACACTATGGTGCAATTGCTATTCCTGGAGCCGCCGTTATGTTCTAGAAGAGGTCGCGTACCCAATATGTATGCATGAAAAAGAAATTGGCTTGGGATTAGCTAAGCTCTAAGCCTGGCTATCTCGAAGCGAAAAGGTTCGGTGATGCTTCTGATTTAGCCTATGGTTATATATATGCTTGCGGTTTAGCTTATGTTTATGCTTTATGATTTAGCCTATGGATATGCTTACGGTTTAACTTATGGATATGCTTATGGTTTAAGTTATGGATATGCTTACGGTTTAGCTTATGGTTATGTTTTATGATTTAGCCTATGGTTATGCTTACGGTTTCACTTATGGATATGCTTTGGTTAGCTTATGGTTATGCCATATGGGTGCCTTGTGTAGTTATGCAACTTGCTTATCAATGATATATACCATAAGTTATGCAGGATTATTAAACCAGGGGGGGGGACACTCCGTATACATCCCATTGGCCGTTTTCGAGCAGACGCTCTTTCGACGCTAGCGCCAAGGTCCCCTTCAGTTACGGCCCTGACCAATGGGCGACGCATTAAGCAAAAGGGCGGCGCACATGATTGTTTACGTTGTCATGGCAACAGCAACAGCAGCCGCGCGGCACTTCCTCTCCCAAACGTCTTTCTTTCCTTTTTGTTTTTATTATGCCGACCCGCTCCACTCCCTTTCCCCCTTTCCCCCATGCCGCGCGCGCCGCTCACTTTGTTTTTACCCGTAAGCGGCGCGTTTTTTCTTTTTTATAGCGCGCTTGTTACCGCGCGCCACGCGCCAGCTCGCAAGCAATGCGCGCGCTACGCCGCGCATTGGCATTGCATGCGAGCTGGCGCGTGGTGCGCCGTGGGCTATGCGTTGGCACGCACGCAGTCTTGCCCATACTTATATTATACCAGCATGTGCCGGGACATAAAAAAAATTCCACTTCCAACACAACAGATGTTTAGTCTCGCTTTATTGACTTCGTTTCCGAAAAGAGATTTTTCTTACAACGTGGTGTGATACACGCTCAAAAAATGAGCAAAAGTGAGAGGTGCATGACATATACAAGAGTACTAAAGACAAGAGTTCACTGATGGTGAAATAACAAAAGAAAGTGCTAGAAAACGCGAAGGCCATTTCATGTACACACATATAAAAGAAGATTTTTATATAACGTCCTCAAGAGCTAAATGCAGACGAGCTCCTGATATGTGCACTAAGATATTGCACAAAATTGGACGACGTATATGACATAGTCATGACAACTATAAGAAGGGAAAACTCACTAGTAATGGCAAAAACAATGACACGCAAAATACCCGAAAGATAGAATAAAATGCTAACATTGTTTGATTGAGAGCCATACCAAAAGAAAGCTTACTTATAAATCTGCACGAAAGTATATGAAATGCTTGACATGTTCATTACTGCTGAACAAATTGAAAAAAACATGGCAGAAAAAAATAACATTGTACTAAAAACTGAAACACACATTATCACATTATTTTGCACTTGGCCACAACTTGAGTAACGGTGGCAAGGGGAACAGAAGATAGTCGGCTTTTGCAGCAGCACATAGAAAACATTCGCAGAAAGGCTTATTCCTCAATCAAAGACCAGGTAAATCAGGCCAACACGACTTTTCTTTCTACCCGAATGCAATGCTTAGCTATAAAATTACGTCACTTAAGGCACTAAGTCGTACCTACTGGGCTCTCCCTTGTATAATAAACACGCACTGCAAAAACCTGCATGTAGGACACTTGCAATGCTCATGCTTTCCAGAGGAAAAAAAGCGTATCATGCCTACACATGAAGGTTGTTCGCGCGGTTTTCCCATCGGGGGTTACTGAGATAGTACACAAACACTAACAGAAATTTTTCAGCTGTTAGTTGGTTTGTAGAACGTGATACACAGAAAAAGCACTGAGGGTGGTATGGAAAGATGGGCAAGTTACTGAAGTTGCAGAATGAGACTTGGCACAGAAAAACACAAGTCACAGACCAGGTGACAATGAGGAGGAACATCTATTTGTCAGCTTTCTCTACCGGGAAGAGGCAAGTGTAGCACAATCAAGGCGCAACGACGTCCGGAGCCTCATGGAGTACACAAATGGACAGGGCTGTATTCGTGTACATGCGCCTTCTGATGTCCTTGGGTCTGAGCGCTCACCTGTTGTCTTTAGGCACCCGGAACAACCTTGCAGGACTTGTTCTTGAGGTATTTGTGCACCACTGCACGATGCACGAGCGGTACGAGTCGTGAAACGGGTGAAACATCGCGGAGCACAAGAACACAGCTACCGAGGATCACAGAACTGACGAAACTAGCCACGTCGGTCAACGCACAGCAGCGCACGCATCTCGATGACAGTAGATAACAAAAATAAAGCGTTACGTAGCGGACTAAGCAGCAGCCGGGCCGGCGAGGATGGCACGGCGGCGCGGGCGCGTAGACAGTCGAAGGAGAGGGAGTTGAGAGGGTATTACGAGAGAGGGCGTAGGGAGAGGAGTTGAGCGGGGGGAAGGGCTTCGCCACCTGGCACGCGCGCCGATTTACGAGTCCGTGCAAGGAAAACGGATTTTTGCGTCGCCCATTACAGAGATGGCGCCAATTTCCTGTGCCACCGGAACCGGGGAGTGTCCCCCCCCTGATTAAACTTCTTTATGCATAATTGTTGGGCACATTGTCTTGCGATTTCTGTACAGCCATAAACACAGCTCTCTGTATCTGTAGTATCACTCTCTTCTCCTTCCATGTTGAATGCGCACGCCTATACTCTGGCAAGCGGTTATATAGTCGGCCTCCGCGATAAACACGCGCTTGCGGCGAACGTCAAACGATGACGCATAGCGCGCGGCAGTGGCCACCTGCGCCGACTCCGAACACGCTTACGGAACCAATTCCGACATACGCCGGCTCGCGCGAAGCGCGGTGCTGACTAGCGTAGCGAAGCTTTTCGCTTCGAAGAAGTATGCTAGGAATAAACCAAGAAAGTGATAAGAAAGCAAGAGGGGATGGGTGGGAAAAAATTGTCTGCCGATAACGAGAGCTACAATCGCAAAGATTGTCATTTATGCAATACATGTCAAGATGTGACAACACGTGGCCATCCCATGGGAAAAGAAAAGCAGGCTTATGAGCAATACTTGTTTTGATAGTTGTCAGCAGGCAGCCTTCACGTCAATGCTGCACGAATGCGTGCAAGAACTGTTCATTACAATTCCGGGTTACGATTCCACGCGTAATATCACGTGGCCCCTCCGATTACCTGTTGAATTACTTCTGTACACATACGACTGCACACAACGGACATGTGTGTCCGGTTGCCACAGAGCAGCTCCCTCTTTCTGGTGAAGGCCAGCCGCCAAATAAAGGGCGAGTCGCGACAAATGAGACAGGTGGACAAGAGGCATAGTACAATCGTCTTTATAATGCGTGCCGGTTCACTTGGAGAGCGAGTACATGATCATGGAGAGCGCCATGAAGGCCACCGTCCAGAGGCTCGTCGCCCCGACCGCCTGCAGCACGTGTGAGTTGTTGAAGGTGTAGTTGCGCAGCATCACGCCGCGCATGGCGTGCGCAGGCAGAGCCTGTGGCACTGACCAGCTCACGGGACGGAGCACCGCCGGTGTACCCTCCACGGGCCACAGCACACCTGCGAGGGTAAAGCAGCTCAATACGCATGCATCCGACAACAATTACCGCTGCGATTGCTCAGCTTCCGTGGTGGGTAAATGGCGGATACGTGCTTGCGGCGTCAGACGTTATTAAGGCATTATTTCTCACGCTTTTTCAGAGGTGTGCGATGATTCGAAAGAATCGAATTTCGTCCAATTCGATTCGGTCTTGGAATCGAATAAACACTATTTGTAAATAAGAATATTTCACGAGTAGTTCTCGGATACCTTAATTCGTCAATTACCCGCGATAAAACAGAAAATTGGGAGCTGAAAGTGCGATAAATTTTATTCCACCCAATAGATATTAATCACGGGAAGTTACGTAGCGGAACATTCGGTATACGTCACTCAAGTAAGCAGGCGTTTCCGGCTGAACCGTTATCATTTAAATTGGCACAAGAGCCGTGAACAGGAGGACAAACGGCTTATTTCTTCCTAATGCTCAATTTGTGCTTTCAGCGAAGAACACTTAGAAACGTGTAATGTAGTGACGGAAAGTTTCTAAGCGTTTTGAATACACTAGGATGCGAAGATCATCTTATATTATTTGTGGAAACAGCCGTTCATTATTCGACAACTATTGGAAAAAGTATTCAATATTCGATTACGTGTCAAAAATTACTATTCCAGCACGGCTATAGCTTTCAAATATAGCCAAGCCGTAAGGCTTTGCACACGTTCCTAATTAGCGCGGATCATTGCATCTATAAAACGGAATTTTGTGTTCAAGTTGATCAATTCGAAAAATAGGAAAGCTGTCCGAAGTCAGAAGAACGAAGTTGAAGCATATTCATGTTCTACCCATCAATTATTCCCATACAGGCTGAACAACCATGCATAACTGCTAGCTCATGCATGTTCCCTCAAGTAATTCATGGGTCGCTACGAGCGTGACACGGTGTGTGCTGCTGGGTCTTGTATAGCGACGTCTTAGTGCAGACCCTTTTTGAGTGCAGCTTTTAGGCGCCCGTTCCTTCACTGAGCGTCCGCGTAACCGAACCAACGAGCACAGCGAAGGATGAAAGAGCGAATGTGGAACGAAGCGGGGATGAAAGATGGCGACAGCGAAGAGAGTGCGAGGAGGAAAGCGGATGAGGAGAGTATGGCGAGAGCGTGAGGGGAAATCAGAGTGCCACTCGAGACGTTCTCTACGGCTGCGACCAGGCATGCAGCAAGCGCGTGCAGGGATACCATAATGGAAACAAAACACTGGTGTGGGCTTCGGACCCATTGCGCATGCGCTACGTCGCCTGGGCCGCAGCCGCTAGAGAATGGGCTCTACGCGAGCCACGCGTTCTCGTTTTCACGCTTTGTTTGTGAGAAATTAGTGACCACACGGTGGGAACGCTTCGCTTGCCGCTGCTGCTAAACGAGCTGCCCGAGCAGACGCTCCGCGCAGCCGCCAAGAGAATCTTGTCGTTCAGAATCAAATTATTTGCCACAATATATCGCGAATTCAAAACATCTATAGAGACAGCTGTGCTCAAAATTGCCATTAAGGAGTATCATAACTATCAGTGATTTTTTTGTTCCTTCAGTCATCGCCTCTATTTTCTTCACTGCCAGCCAAATGCGGCCGATCTAACCCTTAAACACCCTCTTTTATCGTCATTTACTGCTCTCTCGCTCGTTCGCGCCCGCTTTACGGTCGTGGGGGAGAGTACCAGCTGGGTGGCGCCTCACGACGGAAGCCGCAGGAAGACTGACAGACGCGGGATAAACTGACAGACGCATGGACGCATAACCGCTTCTCCTCAGGAACGGCAGCCGCGCGCGCTCAGACGCACGCGTGACCCAGCAGTGGTACCTAAAGTCTCTTGATAATTTCAAAGTACCGCTACGCTTTGAACTCTTCCGCCGCCGTGCAACCTCCTCGCCGCTCTTTCTCGCCCCTTGCGCGTCCCTCTCGCGGCAACCGGTTTTGCCCCCGTTTTTCTGCATGACGATTGGTGTCCCTGCCGTTGCCCTTGGAAACGCGTGGATCTTGCGTTTTGCTTGCGTTTTTCTTTTTCGTTCACGCCATTTTTCTCCTCAGCTCGGCTGGCTCGGTGCTTTAGGTCAGTGTAGCGAACGTTCTGTGCTATGTTTCCTGCTCTATGTGCTAGCGCTATGCTAGCGCATATAGCTGCAGCAAGAAGCCTGAAGATGGTTATGCCGTTTTTATGATACCACAAGGAAAGCGCGAAGGCTTGTACAGGAAGCAGTGGCTGCATAACCTTGGCCGGAAAAACTTTGTTCCCGCAAAGAACAGCGTTGTTTGCGAGCTGAGGCATCTTTCTTATTGCTCGTAGCAAAGCATCCCGTAATGCTGTATTTTTTTTTTCATTCTTCTGGCCTGCTCCCCAGCGTTTTTGTTGCGGCAATTTGAACGTTGCATGAACATGCGGTGGTCGTAGTATACTTAATATGCTGCGGCGGCTTCATCACCTCGCACGTCGCCAGATGTTGTTATTCAGTCTAGATTCTGCTTCCGATGTGAACATTAGGTGTGAAGATACAGCCTCTCGATCGCACGTATCGCAACTTTTACGATCCGTTGCCTGTTTTACTGAAAATTGATATAGTGGCTTATAGAGGAGATATTATTTCTAGCTTACGTCGATCTGTGCGTCAATCAGATACAATGAATGCGAGCCCTCAAAAAATTAGTGGCATGTATACCTGCGGTATTGCAGGTGATGAGCGCTCGCTTCCACATTGTGTTTTTTAGGTTTTAAGGCGAGAGCCTTTAGATCAGTATGCTTCAAGGTGGCGTTGTGAACAGAAAATATCACGTGACCTAAGGAACGCTAGACGCGACCCAGCATGTCCACCCCTGTATTAGTGATTGAATTTAGGTTGGTTAGAGTGAATTAAGGAGGATTAAGGTGAATAAGTATGTAGGTGTTGAAAGCGGATTAAGGTGGATGAAGGAGGATAAGGGTGGATTAAGTTGAATTATTGCTGACGAAGGAGTATTAGGGCCGATTAGGGCGGATTAGGGTACATGAACAAGGATTAGGGAGGATTAAGATGGGTGCAAGAGGATTAAAGTCTATTAGGGTAGATTAAGGTAAATTAGGGTTCATAAAGGAGGATTAAGACCGATTAGGATATAATAGGGTTGATGGAGGTGGGTTAGCGTGTATTAAGGCGGATTAGGGTGTATTAAGGTGGATTAAGGTGTATGAATAAGGATTAAGGTGTATGAAGGAAGATTAAGGTGGATGAGGGAGCATTCAGGTGAATTAAGCTTGATGAAGGAGCTGTAAGACCGATTAGGGTATATTACGGAGGATTAAGGCGCATTAACAAGGATTAAGGAGGATTAGGTTGGATTAAGCTTGATGAAGGAGTATTAAGGTTGTAAAGCCTACCGTAATAAACCTCAATCCATGCTATAATCCTTCATCCACCTTAATCAGCCCTAATACCCCTAATATACCTTAACCGATCTTAATTCACCATAATATACCTTCATCCTCTTTCATCTACATTAATCCCTGTAATCCTCCTTCATGCACATTAATCCACCCTAATCTTCCTTAATACAGCTTAATCCACGATAATGTTCCTTAAGGCAGCCTAATCCACCTTTAACGATTTTAATCCACACTGATCCTACTTAATGTACCTTAATCCTTCTTAATCCGCCCTAACGTTTCTTAGTTCAGTTTAATCCCCTAATCCTCCCTAATGCACCTTTATCCACCTTAATTCACTCTAATCCACCTTCATCGACTTTATTCCACCTTAACTATTTTAATATACCTTAATCCTCCTTAATTCATCTTAATCCAATCACTAATCAAACATTACCTAACTTTGTTAATCAGCAATCATCTCTTATACACGGCTGTACATGCCCATGTTCGCTTCCGGCCCTCCTTCGGTCAAGCGATATTTTCTGTAGCTCACAACGTGACCTTGAAACGGAGAGGCTTTCGCTTAATAAGCCATACACAAAGCGATGTGCCACAAGCAATTCTAGATCAGACGCACGATGTGTGCCGTGCGCAGCCGGCGGGCGAGGAGAATCGAGGAGGAGAGTGTCGCTGCTTAGTGGTACCTGAGAAGTGGTTGTTGTGCGGAAGGAGAAAAAGGTTAGCCTAAAATCCCTTGATAATTTGAAAGTAGCGACACTCTTTGAACTATGCCGCCGCCGCGCGACCTCCTCGCCTCCTCCTCGCCCCTTGCGCTTTCCCCCGCGGTAACCAGTTATGCCCCCGTTTTTCTGCACGACGATTGGTCTCCCTGCCGTTGCCGTTGGAAACGCGCGTATCTTGAGTTTTGTTTGTGTTTTTCTTTTTCGTTCGCGCCATTTTCCTCCTGAGCACGGCTGCCTCAGTGCTATAGCTCGGCGTAGCGAACGTTGTACGCTGTGTTTCCTGCTCTATGTGCTAGCGCTATGCCGGGCTGTTGCGCATATAACTGCAGCAAGAAGCCTGAAGATGGTTATACCGTTTTTATGTTACCACAAGGAAAGCGTGACGGCTTGCTTAGGAAGCAGTGGCTGCATGACATTGGCCGAAAGAACTTGTTCCGACAAAAAAACAGCGTTGTTTGCGAGCTGAGGCGTCTTTCTTATAGCTCGTAGCAAAGCATCCCGTAATTCAGCATTTTTTTTATTCTTCCGGCCTGCTCATCAGCGTTTTTGTTGCGGTTGTCCTCGGTATGCTTAATATTCTGGGGCGGCTCCATCACCTCCCACGTCGCTAACTGTTGTTATTCAGTCGGAAGTGCAGCATTATAGATTCTGCTTTGCAATTAGTGGCAAGTATACCCGTGGTATTGCAGGTGATGAGCGTTAGCTAGTCAACATTGAGTTTTTTTTTTAAGTTTTAAGGCGAAAGCCTTTAGATCTCTGTGTTTCAAGGTCGCGTTCTAAACTGGCAGTATCACGTGACCCAAGGAAGGCCAGAGGTGACCCAAAGAATGTCCACCCCTGTATAAGAGAATGATTACCCAAGTTAATTAATGAAACCTTAGTGATTGACATAAGGTGGATTAGGGAGGATTAAGGTTGCTTAGAGTGTATTAAAGAAGATTAAGGTGGATTAGAGTGCATTAAGGATTAAGATGCATGATAAAGATTAAGGTGGGTGGAGGACGATTAAGGCGGATTATGGTGAATTAAGGTGAAGGGTTGGTGAAAGGGTATTAAGACCGACAAGGCTGGTTCAGGGTGCATGAACAAGGATTAGGGCGGATAAGGGTGGATAAAGGAAGATTAAGGTCGATTAATGTGGATTAAGGTGAATTAGGGCTGACAAAGGGTGATTAAGACCGATTAGGATGGATTTGAGCAGATTAAGGTGGATTAGGGACCATGGAGCTAGATTATGTTTGATAAAGGTGGATTAGCGTGTAATAAGGTAGATTGGCTCTATTAAGCAGGATCAAGTTGTATTAAGGTGCATGAATAAGGATTCAGGTGGATTAAGGTGAATTAAGGCGGATTATGGTGGATTAGGGCTGATAAAGGAGGATTAAGACCGTATAGGTAAGCTAAGGTGCATTAAGGGCGATGTAGATTGATTAGGTTGTATTAAGGTGGATTGAGAGTATTAAGCTGGATTAAGGTGGATGAAGGAGCATAAAGGTGGATTAGGGTGGACTAAGATGAATTAGGGTTCATTGAGTATTAAGACCGATTAGTCTACGATAATCCTCCTAATGCACATTAATCCGCCGAATCCACATTCGTCGACCTTAATCCTCCTTCATTCACTTTAATCCACCATAATCCACGAAAGTCATCCTTAATGCACTCTAAACCACCTTCATCGACCTTAATCTACTCTAACCCTACTTAATGCACTTTAATCCTCCTTAATAAACCCTAATGCTTCCTAATTCACTTTAATCCACCCTAATCCACTATAATCGACTTTAATTCACCTTAATCCACCAGAATACACATTCACCTACCTTAGTCCGCCCTAATCCATCTTAATCCACCCTAATCCTCCTTCATTCACTTTAATTCACGCTAGCCCACCATAATCTTTTTTAAAGCACCTTAATCCTTCTTAATCCACCATTGCCCTTCTTGATGCACTTTAATCCACCCTAATCCACTATAATTGTCCTTAATGCACCTCAACGCACATTCATCAACCATAATTCATCTTCATCGACCTTAATCCAACCTAGTCCTCCTTTATCCACCTTAATCCTCCTTAATACACCCGAATTAATCTTAATCCAATCAATAATCAATAATTACTCCACTAATCATTAATCATCTCTTATACGGGGCTGCACATGCCTTCCTTCGGTCACGTGATATTTTCTGTAGCTCACAATGGGACCTTGAAACAGAGGTCTAAGGCTTTCGCTTAATAAGCCATACACAAAGGGATGTGCCACAAGCAATACTAGATCAGACGCACGAAGTATTGCATCTGATCATGTGGCAGAAAAATTGTTTGGAGTATAGAACTCGGCTCAAAGCTCCCTTTACATCGGTATACCCCGTTCATACAGCTTTAAGAAAAAACCAACCTGCTCATAAACGTTGCCTCCAGCATTATCGGTGCTGTTATTAGCATTTCTCAAAATTTTCAACCGCACTGGAGCGCGCAACTGGCCCAAAATAACACGCCTCCATAGAATCCTGCGGCCCGTCCGCGGGAGCCCAGGAGGAAAAGCGCGCCGTGCGCAGCCGGCGGGCGAGGAGAATCGAGGAGGAAAGTGCCGTGAGGAGGAGAGTGTCACTACTTTCAAATTATCAAGGGGTTTTAGTGGTACCATCTGGGTAGCGTCGCATCGCGGCCACTCACTGAACTAAGGTGCACCAACAGCTCCCATTGGCGAGGGAGTGATTGCGCCGGCAGTGAAAAAAGAGGAGGCGATGGTTGAGTGGACACAAAACAACTGCGTCACAGAAGGAAAGGCATCGACACTCGGCGCCCGCATGCGTCCTTGCTCCCGTGGACTGAACGAGCCCGATGCCACTTCGCTTCGGCTGCATCGCGAGAAAATTCAGCCAACGAGGGGAATTAGGGCAACAGCATAAAACACACAACAGCTGGAGAAATTCGGAAGAAACCGACAATTCAAGGATTAAGAGAGAACAGGACATCCTCTCTTTTCAGATTGCTTTTTGAGGCCTATAATGTCAACAAACAGTCAGATAAACCAGTCGTCGCCTGTCCTTTCTCTTTTACTCTCTGAATTTTCTTTCTTCCGACGAACTGGAAATGTGTCATTTATTAGAAATCGAATAATATGTAGCTTTCTGCCGTAAGAAGACAACCCCCCTTCCTCCGATTCTGTTATGCGTGTCATGGGTCACGCGTAGAAGACAAACTAGCCCAACATGTAGTCCTCCTTCAACTATACTAATGGGCCGGGGATACGCCGTGTGGTGAACGCATGCAGGCAGTACCTAATTGATTGCTCAGGGCCTGTGCCGTACAAAGTTACCTCAAGGATGGCCTTAATGCGCTACAATTTTCTGGGTTTAAATCTGAAGCATTTGCTCGAGATGATGTACACTACTCTAGTAAAGAAATTTCACGGGGCCTTGCGTGTGACACGTACTTGCAACATAAAGCGTGACAAAAACAGGCGCAATCACGTGGGATGGTACAAAGAACAGCCGCTACGCTCACACGATTTATTCACCTGCAACCGCCGCTAAATACGTAAGGTAAAATATGTTGAGTGTAGCCCAAGACATGTAGGGTGTACCTATACACATGCATTTTGTGGTTCATGTCGGTTTAGTGGTCCATAAACAGCACGAGTGTAGCACTCGTTTTTCGTACTCGTTGCGTGCTCGTTTTCCGCACACACTCTTAGGTAAGTGTGTCTATTTTTGCGCCACTTTCTGTTACAAGTACCACTGCTCGTTTCGGGTCGAGAGCGATTTCGAGCCAACGTGTCGGTCGGGTGATGATTGCTCGCGTCTCGTGCATCCCAGTGAGATGTCGTCGCAGAGGGTTCGGATTGATTTTTTGACCCCGCTGGATGTTCTGAGCTCGCGCACGCATACTTTTATTTGTGTCAACGATAGAGAAATACGCCTTGTTTAACTTCCGGTGTGGGATGAGGCGCCATTTGTGAGCCACTGCTGCAACGCGCGTATAATGGCGCGTATGCGCAGAGGGAGTTGTCTAGCACATAGTGTAGACTCACCGCCGTACCGACGCATAGAGCGGGAGCCGTAGGCCAGATCGGCAGCGTTGATAGCGACAACCTAGGAGACAGTGCGTTCGACGAAAGTGCACGTAACTATTGCTTCGGCAGCCATGTTCCATTTAGTGTTGTTTTTTACAACGAAGCTGCATATGGCTAGTTTCTAGCGAATCGATGTCCGTAGGCAAAAAAATAAAAAAAAGACGTGGGCCGATCCCGAAGATAAAGCTATGCCGAGATGACCCGCGGCGCTGCTGAAGCAGGCTTCAAGCACTCCACCAACTGGAAAGAAATGTTAATATATTGCCTTCAAGTACAACCCGCGCCAGATATTAAGCTGACAACAGATACTATTTGACAACAGATACACTTTGACCCGCGTCGGCCAGGTCTGCGTACGCACGGCCCTCTGTTTGTCCGCGTTCCAAGCGCTTCCGTGTCTCGTTTCCGTTCCTTCCGCTCACTCGTGGCGGCGGTCCCGTCGTCCACGCGAATGTATATGAAAAATCAGGGTGAATGAATCCGTCATCATCATAATCAGCCTGGTTACGCCCACTGCAAGGCAAAGGCCTCTCCCATACTTCTCCAACCACCCCGGTCATGTACTAATTGTGGCCATGTAGTCCCTGCAAACTTTTTCATCTCGTCCACCCATCTAATTTTGTGCCGCCCTCTGATACGTTTCACTTCCCTTGGAATCCAGTCCGTAACCCATAATGACCATCGGTTATCTTCCCTCCTCATTACATGTCCTGCCCATGCACCATTTATTTTTCTTGATTTCAACTAAGATGTCATTAACTCGCGTTTGCTCCCTCACCCAATCTGCTATTTTCTTATCCTTTAACGTTGCACCCATCATTCTTCTTTCCATACCTCGTTGCGTCGTCCTCAATTTAAGTAGAACCCCTTTCGTAAGCCTCCAGGTTTCTACCCCGTATGTGAGTACTGGTAAGACACAGCTGGTTATACACTTTTCTCTTGAGGGGTAATGGCAACCTGCTGCTCATGATCCGAGAATGCCTGTCAAACGCACCCCAGCCCAATCTTATTCTTCTGATTATTTCAGTCTCATGATCTGGATCCACGGTCACTACCTGCCCTAAGTAGATGTATTCCCTTACCACTTCCAGTGCCTCGCTACCTATCGTAAACTGCTGTTTTCTTCCGAGACTGTTAAACATTGCTTTAGTTTTCTGCAGGTTAATTTTTAGACCCACCCTCCTGCTTTGCCTCTCCAGGTCAGTCAGCATGCATTGCAATTGGTACCCTGAGTTACTTAGCAAAGCAATATCATAAGCGAGTCGCAAGTTACTAAGGTATTCTCCATTAACTCGTATCCCCAATTCTTCCCAATCCAGGTCTCTGAATACCTCCTGTAAACAAGCTATGAATAGCATTGGAGCGATCGTATCTCTCTGCCTGACGCCTTTCTTTATTGGGATTTTGTTGCTTTCTTTATGGAGGACTACGGTGGCTGTGGAGCCGCTATAGATATCTTGCAGTATTTTTACATACGGCTCGTCTACACTCTGATTCCGTGATGTCTCCATGACTGCTGAGGTTTTGACTGAATCAAACGCTTTCTCGTAATAAATGAAATCTACATATAAGGGTTGGTTATATTCCGCATATTTCTCTATCACTTGATTGATAGTGTGAATATGGTCTATTGTTGAGTAGCCTTTACGGAATCCTGCCTGGTCCTGGCAGGACCAGGCAGCTGGTACGCAGCTGCGCCCACCCGCGCTTTCCGGTGTTCCGAAATTACCACGTCTACACTCTGTTTCCTAAAGTTCTAATGGGAACACACTCCTGCCACCGAATATTACCAAGTGGTGATACGATGATAGTGACTGGAGAGGTTGACTCTAAGTCAAGAACCGAAGGTACTCTGCATCCGGTGGGTGTCCGTTACACAGCCGACTCTAAAACTGCATATCACACACCGTCACTCCTCAACACCACCCGCCTGTACTTAAATCACACGTTTAAAGCGAAAGTTATGTTAGCAAACCTTAGTCCACTAAATTACTCATCGCTAGTTCTAAAAGAAACGAAGACGTTTCGGCTCCCACACGGGAGCCTTGTTCACAGGTAAAAGGTGCTCGAGCAGCTCGCTTAAATTGTCTTGAACGCGTGACGCAGGCAGCGCGCATACGCTGACGGCAGATTGCCATCGCTCCTGTTCAGAGTGTGTGGCGTAGTCTGGATCATGAGGGACTCAAGATAAAGGCGTCGAGATAGCCCTTTTTCCCTGGCAAGGACACGTGCCTTCCCCCAGTCGATTGCGTGGCCGCTTGAAGTGGCATGCTCAGCCAAAGCACTGGATTTCACATTTCCTTTTTTGACGTCATAATTGTGCTGTTTAAGACGCCTTTCAAAGTCGCCAGTTTCGCCTATGTACACGTAGTCGCAATCCGCGCATGGGACAACGTACACAACACTTGGGAATTTATCTTTTGGTAATTTGTCCTTAACATTGACGAGTAATTGCCGTAGTTTCTGGTTTGGAATGTGTGCCACTTGAACAGTGTATGAACGCAGAATACGGCTTAGAGCTTCACTTGTGGACGGTATATATGGTATTCCGGCGCGCTTTTGACTAGAGGCAGCATAGGGTAACTGCGGACGTGCCATATGTCGTTCGACAGCATTCAAGAAAGAGCACGGGTAACCACAGGCTGGTAGTTCCCGCCGTACCACGCTTACGTCGGCTGCGTAGTCTTCTTGTCTCGTGCAGATTTTCTCCGCGCGTCGTAGAAGCGTCGAAACCACTGCCCTTTTGTGAGAAGCAGGTTGCAAGGAGCCGAAATGCAAGTAGCCGAAATGCAAGTAGCGTCCTGTGTGAGTTGGCTTTCTGAAAACTGCGAACGACAAAGTAGGCCCCTTTCTTTCAATCAGCATATCAAGGAACGGAAGCTTGCCGTCGATTTCCTCTTCTACCCGTGAACAAAGCTCCCGTGTGGGAGCCGAAATGTCTTCTTTTCTTTTAAATCTTTATTTGGTCGGCGAAGTGCCCCGGGTTTTTGTTTACCTTTTAACCATGTTTCATCCCGACCAGACGGGCTTCCGTCAAACACTGAACTTCACCACTAGTTCTTGCTACTCATCTCTGAAATATAACTATGCCTCGATATGCTGTATCCGCAACAAACCATGGGCCCTATAACGTAAAGCTATTCCAAACTGTTTCTATTCCAATTATGCAGGGCTTCCCCATGATTGGTAAAAAAAATTTCGCCACCCCCCATCGCCTGTCTACCATGCGACGTCAAGATAACCTCGAAAACTCCCCATCTGATGTGACGGGCACCCACTCATTATGCATAATCAGATGGAATAAAAGCAAAATAATTCTTTCTTATTCGACGCCTTTTTCGTCATACAGCTCCTCTGCTATTAGTCGAAAGTTATCGGACTGCGCTTACTTGGCACCACGGAAATTCACCTCGACAGTGTCACGTGCACGCTTTAAAGTTGCATTAATATGCCAAACAAAACATGATTCTTTGTCCCTGAATAACTGGACACGGCCCCGTTTCGAAAGGAGTAGATGACTGCCCGCCGATCGCTCTGGCACCGGCTACTCGGAGTTGCCGGGCTACATGGATCTATTTGCGTGTAACGACAATTTTTGCATGGAAGTATAACGTTATCCAGTCCTTTTGGCAAGTACACATCGGATTGCCGACTCTTCTTCGTCACATCCTCGAATTTTGACAAACGCGAAGACGCCCTTTGCAGCATCCAGTTTATAACCCAAATCCTGCCATGTGGTCCGGGCAGAATCACTGCAGCGTAAACCTGGATTTTAGGAATAATGGTTACAAGTGTGAACGTATAAACACAACGAGAGTACATGATAAGTTCTGCGGCACTGTTAGAGCAGTTAACAACACACATCTATAAGAACAAATCCAACATTTTAGTTTTGTTTAGAGATAACACATCAACATTTTGTTGGTTGAAATAGTTAAGTAGGGAAGGTGTTGTATGTTTAAGGCGTTGGCAGCCATAATTAGTACGTGAGAAAGAGATCTGCCATGGTGCCTGGTTACGATATGAATATGCACTTCTATTTTGTTGTAGAGTTGCCAGGGTTAGCAATGAATCGAGTTTTCCTAGCATAGCATTTCTATAGCTTAGTGATGTTTTGAAGTTATATATGTCACGGGCTCTGGTTATTCTGTTTTGTTGGAAAAGCTCTTGCGTATGGTGGAAAAAAAAAACGTTCGCTATCGCCCGAATTGCTTTCTGTTGAAGTAATTCCGGCGTTTGAATATTTTGCGCTGTAGTGTTACCCCATATAAGTGAACAGTAACTGACGTGTGAATGGAAAAGAGCATGATATATAAGACACTCAGCTTTAAAACGTAATGCACTTCGATTCCGATTTAACACAGCAACAACTTTTCGTACCTTTGAGCAAACATGACTAACGTGTTCATTCCAGGACATATGCGCTGTGAATATTGCGCCTAGGGTTTTTATGGATGACGTAATGTCAATTTTATACGGACCCAACACAACATTATCTGACAATATAGTGCAACTTCCCGGAGCATGAAAAATAATGCATTTTGTTTTGGTTTTATTGAGGATGAGATCGTTTGCCTTAGACCATGCTCGAAGTCCATAACAAACGGGGCCTGCTATAGGCGTTATTTCTTTTAAATCTTTACCTGTAAAGAAAACAGAGCAATCATCTGCATACCCGACAAATTTACGCATATCGATCACTTGTACAATATCAATAATGTAATACAGGAAAAGTATCGGGCCAAGGATGCTACCTTGGGGCACACCCACTGTCAAAGGTTTTATCTGCGACCTGTACTCATTAACTTCAACAAACTGATGTCGGCTTTCTAAATAAGATCGGATAAGTTCAAGTGTTATTCCTCGGAAGCCATATTTTTCCAGCTTTATCAGCAGCAATTTATGGTTGACCCTATCAAAGGCTTTGCTGAAGTCTAAGTATAACCCTAAAGTCAGAAATTTTTTTCGATGTTCTCTAGAATAAGCTCCTTCTGTATATTTAAAGCAGTTTCCGTAGACCACTTTTTCTTAAACCCATGTTGACAGTCGGTTAGCAGGCTATGTTTTCACGAAAAATTATCAATACGAAAGTTGACAATTTTTGACAATTGTCACGTCGTTGCGTTTACGGAGCGTCGTTGCCAATTAATTGGTGTCGAAAAGCTTTTGCTTAACCGTGACCGCCCCATCCCATGCTACGTCCAGTTTATTTGCCTTCGACGACTTCAAAATCAGCATTTTGTCGCCTTCCTTGAAGGTTCGAGTGCGTGCAGATTTGTCGTAGTACAACACTTTTGCGCGTTGCTTCGCTTCTGACATGTTGATCTGCGCCAATTCTTGCGATTCACGTAGGCGTTTCAACAATGTCAGCACGTACTCGACAACGGATTCGTCTACAAATTTGTCCTCCCACCTTTCTTTTAGCAAGGTCAGCGGGGAGCGAAGCGCTCGACCGTAAACAAGGTCCGTCGGGGTGAATCCAGTTGCTTCGCGAGTGACGGAGCGCAGAGCAAAGAGCATTGCGGGAACAGTCGCATCCCAGTGGGTGCCCTTCTCAAAGCAGAGCGCGCGCAGAATCCACTTCCTTACTGAGTGAAGTTTTTTGACTGAATTACTTTGCAGGTGGTAGAGCTGTGATGAATGCATACGTCACATTTCTGCAAGAATGTCGTGGTGAGCGCGCTTGTAAACACAGAACCTTGGTCGCACTGAATTTCACTGGGAAATCCGATTCTGGCAAAGACGCCGAGTAGCGCGTTTACAACTGCCGTGGAGCTTAATTCCGGTAACACCAATGCTTCTGGGAACTTCATGGCAGGGCAAATGAGTGTTGGAAAGTATTTGTTGGCCGCCGATGTCACTGGTAATGGACCAACAATGTCGACTACCAATCTGCGACAAGGTTCGCCAATTAAAGGCACTCGGACCAAAGGTGCCTTGAGTTTTTCGTTTGGCCGTCCGTTCCTTTGGAAAACGTTGCCGGAACGTACCCATTGCTCAGATTCATTGAAGCACGTCGGCCAGTAGTAGTCGTTCAATAGTCTGCTCTTAGTTTTGTTTATTCCTAGATGGCCAGCCCAGCTATCGCTGTGAACCAAATTGAGAAATGCAGCATGACACTTTCGGGGAACTAGAAGCTGTTCGGAAGAGCGGCCCTTCTTGTTTTTGAATGTTCGGTACAAGATATCGTCTTTGACAGTGAACGATACTGGTCCCTTTTGGTTCTGTCTTGATCTTTCTCAGCACGTTTGCAGTGACTCGTCGTTCGCTTGATCCTTTTTGAGAACGCTTTGTCTACCTGTGCAATAAGTTGAAAATTTTCACTGACTGGACTTATCGTTTTGTCTCCGGGCGCGGAAGCGACCGGGGCATTACCAGCGGCTTGTGTGGCTGGAATGGTTTCGCTCGTTGCGGCCGCTTGTGACGGATCGCTTTGCTCTCGAATTTCGGCGGCACAAGCAGCGTTAGTACGCGCTTTTGTCCGGGACCTCGTGACGACCATTACAGGGTTCGCATGAAGTTCCATTCCTGCCTTTTGCATTTACATCATTGATCTGTTAGAAAAAATATAAGGGATTTTTCGAGGTCTGAAACAGCAGCTTGAGTTTGAAATTTGCCGAAGGCGCCCGTCATTTCAACTTCGGCTACCGGCAAGCACTTCGTGTCGGGCTCTAGTGCCTGTCGCACCCATACACACGATCCGGTGAAGTCCTCGGGCTTAAACGACGGGTGGACGATATCAAATGTTGCTCCTGTGTCACGTAGAACCTTGCAACTGATGCCGTTCACCGTCATGTCATGGGTGTAAGGCAAGAGTAAATCGCCCTCCTCAGTTAGCAGATTAACGGACACATTTGCTTGTCGGCAGCCTACTGCGATATGGCCTGCTTGTTGGCATCTGTAACAGACTAACGGTCGTTTTTCTTCACACTTGGAACTTTTTGGTTTACTGCATGCACTTGGGCGGGAAAGTTGTCGGGTTTCCATTGGTTCCATTTCTCTCGCTCCTTTCTGAAACTTCTTGAATGCTCCCGACTGTTTCTTTCGCACTTCTTCCAAACTTTACATTCTGCGGGAGCAGTACTCGTCAGCCAAACTAGCTGCCGTTTGCAACGTCTCCACGTTTAACTTGTCCTGAATCCACAGGCGCATTTGCTCCGGAATAGACGTATATAATTACTCTAGCGCAAACTCTTCAACCAGACGTTGCTTGTTCTCGTATGCGTTGGCACCTTCAAGCCATTCTTCCAACAAGCTCATAGATATATAGGCGAATTCCGAGAATGACTCCCCTCGACTGCGCCTCGTGTTACGAAACTTCATTCTTAAGGCTTCTGCAGACAAGCTGTACCTTCGCCTCAGCTGAAGCTTTTCTATTGTAGTCACTCGCATCTTCGTCTGGCAATCTGGCGATTACGTCCGCTGCTTCGTTTGGAAGTAATGTCAAGGGGCATTGCGACCAGGTCTCTTGTGCGAGTGCTACTCTAGCACACGTCCTCTCAAAGTTGACGAGGTAGAAAGTGATGTGGCCACCAGCCTTAACACGTTGCGTGTATCCGCGCTTGTCGAAACTGTCAGTTCGTCGAAGGCTATGCAGCTGCACGTAGTCTCTGGCTATTCAGAAAAAAAATCAGTTTTGTTCAGCGTATCAATACGCCTTTAACGCGTACAGGTCACTTTGACGCTATGAGTTTTTGCGGTTTTGTGACGTCACATGCCAGACAGGCGAAGTAGGCGCAGCCTGAAAACGTTTGATCAATGGCAAAGTATTATGGCGAAAAAGGCTTCGAATGAGAAAAAAAATTTTTCGTTCGGTCTAATCATGCTTATTCAGTGTGCACATGTCATATCAAATGGGGTGTTTTCGCGGTTTTCGCGACGTCGCGTGAGAGACAGGCAAAGTGTAAGCGGCCCAAAATTTTTTTGACCAATCATGGAGGACTGATTACAGAATTGGAATAGAAAAGTTTGGACTATCTTTACGTTATAGAGCCCCTTATTTACATCGAATAATAATCATGCTTAAATTCCCGTTGTTTATCGCTTGGCTTTACGCACGTTCATCTATTTATTTGCTTTCTCGTTGTTGCTCTGAACAATTTGGGCACACTTTCTTTGCGTATTCTAAAGCTAACCCAATGTAATGCTAGAACAAGGTCCTGAGGAAATTACATAAATAAATAAATAAATAAATAAATAAATAAATAAATAAATAAATATTGCAGACGCCTTTACAACCATATTTTCACGTGTTTAGTATGTTCCTTACAGGGGCGACGAAATCGACCACCGCCTCAGAAGTCAAACTAAATTGTTACTGCGATTGAAAAATGCACGCTTCGCGCAGGGGACTAGCGCTACGGCGATAGCCATTAGCAGGCTATAGCGAATACGTTCACAGTTCCATGAACCACCATAAGCGCTAACCACGAGACTGTACCTGCGCGGCGTGGTAACTTGGTACCGCACGTGGCTTCTAGAATGGAGGTCACGTAGACGCGTGCACACAGCCGGGTGGTGCCATTTCTGTGCGTAGTAGTACACTCGGCATACCGCCGGCTACGAGGCGCCCGACTTGCACCAGACAGCTAATGCCGAGCTCGCAAGCGAAGGACTCACCTCCCATGAGTAGCGCCGGATAGAGGGCGGCCATCGACAACAATAGGGCCGTCGCCTCGTCCTTGGAGACGGATGAAGTCAGGAACCCTGGAAGGGTGCAGATGTTTGGGCAGATTGCACACGTCGTTAAACAAAATAATAAGACATGGCGAAACACGCGGGGGTGGCGCTGTAGAACGGGCAAACGAGTGCTAACTGACAGCTGGAGGTTACATGAAAGCATCGTCATCCCGGTGGGCCTTGGCGCATGCGCAGAGCCAGCCAAAATCACTCCCAACGCTATGAAGGCACATGGTGATAAAATACGACACGCAATGCTTCAAATAAATGGATCTGCAAAGTGACGCAAAACAGGACACAGAAAGAAGAAACACTCAAACACGCAGGAAAAACAATTTGCCCTCCCCCCCACCTCCCAAGTAAAAAAAAAAGAAAACAAACAACCGCCAGCATGCCTGGCGCGGAAAGACGCTCGCATGGCAACGCTCTCCGTTAAGCACATCTCTTTTCGTTGTGACACGACATTCGTGTGTACGAAATGACAAGGAGTTGAGGGTGTTGGTGAAAGCGGTGACAGTGTGCATGGCGTGATGCACACAACTACTAGATTCTTAGGACGTGGGCATTGTTTTCCACCATTTAGAAAGTGCGTCCTCGTACATTTATAGCATTCAATGTCGCATTTGAGCAGCGACTTCTTTCTGTGACATCGTACAACTTCACGAGCTCCCAGAGTTATCGATTACACTCAGCTGCATTATTGGCTCTTCTGCACAAGGGTCATAGGCCACGAGTGATCGCAAACTTTTGTACTCTATTGATTGATTACGTTGCGCCATCAAGATGGAGGCAGTCTTTCCTGGCATATAAATGACGGTTGCCGCAGGTGGAACCTCGGTTCATAAAACCGGAGACTGTTCACTGTTGTCGCTAGATGCTTAAAGCATTGAATTTCCTGCAAAAATTGCTATAAGGAACTACGATCACACAAATGACGCGGAAATTCGCTGGCTTCTTGATGACGGCGACATACCGGAGCAAATCCGGAGACAACTCAGCACACTGTAATGGAATGCCAAGATGTTCATTCAGCCAGGATCATAAGGAACTCGGTTTCCAGAAGCGCTGGCGTTCGAAGCTGATGGAAGCGACAAGCTGTCAGCACTCGAGATAAGCAAGCGACCGGTGTAAAGCAATGGGGGAAAAAAACTGCGAAGAGACGGAGCCGGGATCGTTACAGCCATATGCGGCTTCAACGAAGAGATAGAATTTTCCACGAAGAGAAATCGTCCAAGTTGGAAATAGACAAAATAATAGACCGCAATATATTTAGTGAAACATGAATAGCTCAAGCAGGCTAGACGACTACCTGTCGCCACCCCGTTTTAACGACGTTGCTATTATAAATCCCTCCGTGGTGGCTTCGGCGTGCAGCTGCTAAGCCCCGAGGGCGCGGCACCGAATCTCGTCGGCCACGGCTGCCGCATTTCGACGGCAGCAAAATGCGAGAACGCCCGTGTGCCGTGCATTGAGTTGCACGTCAAGAAACGCCCACGGGGTCAAAATTAATACGGAATCCCCCGCTCATATCGTGATTGGCACGTAAAACCACAGAATCAATTTTATCTTTAGAAATAATCATCATCGTTCGGCTACCATGCGTAGTATACGGATTTGTATACTTCTTCTGTCGGCTTAATGATGTAGTTTATCGCACTTCGTCTTCCTAAATTTCACTGGCCACATTCACAATCGCTGCAAACTGTTGCACTTATATTGCAATATTCCGTTGAAAATTGTGAATTCGCAATGTCATGAAGTAGTTTGAAGCCAGAAGGACGAAGCTTAGGCAGTTTTAAACATCATCCCATCGTGCTGGCTCGACCACCGTGCGTGTACTTGCATGATTCAGTAGCGCAATAGTTCCGCCCAGTAATTTTGCAGGAAACTCAATGGCTCAAAGCGTGGAGAAGTGTTACGCCTTTTACGCTCCACTTTCTGCCCAACTAAAACCTTCCGCATGCTTTACGGACGTTTGCTTTCACCCACGCGACATTATTGATGATTACTTGTCCAGAAAGCGACATACACTTTAGCTCGGGCCCAACTCCGATGCCGCCTTTTGAAATACATGTAAAACATGTAATACAGAAACGCTTTCCTGAGGTAACCACTGGACCGATTTTAATGAAATTTGTTGCACTAGACAGAGAAAGATATAATCTAGTGAGTGTTGGAAGCAGACTTTTGATTCAAAATCCGTATTGTTCAAAAGAAACTTACAATATGGTAAGCCTGAAAAAATAAAATAGAAGCACGAAGTTTGCAAATTTATCGCTGTGCACTAAGGACATAGATCGCTTGAACTTAATCCGCTAGAGCATCCAAAGCGCGAAATTTCATTTATCAATTGATAGTTCACATGAATATGGGTTTACATGAACAAGGGTTTTGCAAATATCCTGCTCAACTGTTAGCAGTCAATTGGAAAGCAATGCATAATCATTAACGTTGTTCGCTTTAGATGTAGTATTAGATGCAACTTGCAGAACTATGATATCATTTTCTATTGCTGAATTACAGGGTTGTAAACTTAATAGTTTCGTTTTCGGAAAGTTGGCGATCTTCAACAATTTTTGACGTAAAAGTTCTGCAGAATCCTATAAGGTGGAGGAGAGGAGTAATTTATTAAGAAAAAATGAGGCATCCACCCAACCATAGCAATTGGTACAAAGGAAACCCATACGCGTTCTTCGAAAGAAAAGCCTCGCAGTTGAAGAAAAATTCGTCCTGTTCTTGGACTCGAACCTGCGACCACCGCCTTTCGGGGGCAGCTGCTCTACCATCTAAGCTAACCAGGTGGCTAGCATATGGCAGGGCGAAGTCGAATTTGTCGACAAATCTGCTAGCCGTCTGCTAGCCACCTGGTTAGCTCAGATGGCAGAACGGCTGCCCCAGAAATGCGGTGGTCCCGGATTCGAATCGAAGACCAGGACGAATTTTTCTTCAACTGCTGGGCTTTTCTTTCGAAGAACCCGTATGGGTTTCGTTTGTAGCAATTGCTACGGTTGGGTGGATGCCTCATTTTAGCTTAATTCCTTCTCTCCACCGAGAGGGTTTCCGCAGAAGTGTTACGTCAAACTCTTGGCTTTGCTTCGAGTTGTTGAGAAATTCGACGTCGCCCTGCCATCTGCTAGCCGTCTCGTTAGCTCAGACTGTAGAGCGACTGCTCCGGAAAGGCGGTGGTCCTGGGTTCGAGTCCTGGACCAGGATGGATCTTTCTTTAAGTGCGAGGCTTTTCTTTCGAGGAAACCGTATTTGTAGCAATTGCTACGATTGGGTGGATGTCCCATTTTCCCTTAATTAATTCGAGAACTTTTATTGACGGCCGAACTGAAAGATTTGCTACGAACAGTCACTATATTTTACCTACGTCTTCTAAATGCAACAAACCTCATAACATTTGGTGCATTACTTGCCGAGAAAAACGATTTCGCCTTTCCCATGCATTCATATTGGAGCCCCCGAACTAAAGCGTCCTCTTAAGAAAAGCGCGATACGCGCTGCACATCGGTGTCTGACTTATAGGAAATGGCTGTGATTACGGTAGCGATAGTTTTGAGGGCGAGCAGAGAGTAAGGCGTCATGAGTCACGGTGCGGCATTATTCGACTCGGCGAAGCACCGATCAACGTGCGCAAGAAGATCGTGGAAATAGAGTCCCGCGAGCAAGACAAGTATTGCCAGCCACTCGGGAAAGCGGCCGAAAGAAGGCGAAGGCAAGTTTAGAGATTATTGTCTTTTTGTCGTCGGCTTGACCGTGACGCCCGACAGCATTTTGTAGGACCCCCTGTGTATTCTCTGCCCCGCGCGTGCACTGAGAAGCTTGATAAGAAGGCGGGAGTGCGCATACTCCGAAATACGCGGTGCATTCCTGTGTCCATGAATTGCTGACAGTGTATGTGTGCCGACATCGCCGTGTGGTCGGCCGCCGTCGTTTCTTCTGTGTTTATGAACGGACTACAGAGGCCCGACACGGACTCAAGGGTGTGCGTGTGTGGTGCAATACGAGTGCGCGACCTACAATTGCGGGGGGAATCACCCGTTCCCTCGCCCCTAAATAAAGGGGGAGCGGCCAATACCTTGGGAGGAGCCGGGATCCAATTGGGTGAACTTGATTGGATCGTCACCAATATCTGCCATTGCCCAACACAGGGAACTATGGAAATGAGAAGTTATTTAGACGCAGGTTTTAGACCGAGCTAATCAATCTAGAAGCTGAGCCTGCAATCTGCTTAATAGCGTGAACGAGCTAGTCCCGTCCAATGTCGCCTAGGCCGCCTAGTCGCGTCAGAACGGAGAGTTACTAGTTGGCGTAAGAGACGACAAACCAACGTCTGCAACGAAGCTCCCCTCAAGTTAGTTCAAGCTGCTCGAGGGAAGACGTCAGACCTAGACTCCCGGGAAACCCTGCCCCAAAAATCGCATCCACCGCAACGAGACCCGCTTGCCAGCCTTCTTCGGGAAAACTCTGCCGTCGACTCGACGCTTTATGGACTTGCTGCTGCTGCCCGGCCATGCGTATGCCATCATTTGTTTTCTTTTGAATTCTGTTTGGTGCACAACCGTTAAGCGTATTCTTGTGTAGCGTGAATGTTTATATGCACCGTTAATTCCTCGTTGCATTTTTTTGTATTCATCATTGATCTAGATTAAGTGCACGTGTGTTAGGTGTTCTTGTGTTTTTGTGTTTATTTTAATGGTTGTGTCATTGCCAGTTGATAAATATTTTTTGCTGTCCTTCTCCCGACTCTGACTCCTTCGTTGTGTTCGTTTGAGTACAGAACGACCCACCGGCTTGTACATCCCGTCGATGACTTCGCGCCCACGGCGAACGGGTGACAAGCCGTGACGGTCACCGGCAATGCACGTGCGATTATGTGAAGACGACGCCGGTTGGCGAAACAGAGATGTACACGCGATGCCACAATACGGTGAAGCGCGCTAGAAAAAAAAAGAAGGAAAATTGAGACGAAGGCGGAAGAGCTGGCAATGCTGACGTTGACGAGGAGCCAGGCAGGCGCATCTCCAGTTGTGCTCTGGGTACGGGAAGCGGCAGCTTCGATGACCCCGGGCCGGAGAGCCCGAGAGTTGGCAGGCGACGTCGCCGTTCCAGTGCTCCATGGCCCCGGTCCAGCCCCACGCGGCCACAACCGGCCACTGCCCAGTGCCACGGAGGCATCACCTGGCCACGTCAGCGGCACAACGCCCGAGTGGCGCAGATCGTGCCACGCTGGTCTTGGTGGAGGGCAACAACCCCATCTCTTGCAACGGAGGTCGACGCCGCGTCGGCACAGCGCAGGCAGACGTACAACGCAACGCCGAGCCAATGTCCGCCACTACTGGTGCCGTTAAGAACATCCTTTCCCTAAGGATGACTTGTTACTTGGCTAGTTGAACTATGAACAGCAAATACCCATCATCTAGTTTTGTTTTTATGTATATAGCTAGTTTTATGAATTTTTCTTGTGTGTATAGGATTTATGCTGTGTGAGTTTATTTTGCTGTTCGTCTTTTCTTCATTGGAGTTCCAGAAGAACTTCAGCTTGGCCTAGTTGGTGTTTACTGCATATCATATTGACCGCAAATAAAAACGGGGACAGCGGAACGGAACACATAAACATTAGAGTTATAGTTGTTATTGAGATAAATGTTTTTTAACGCGTTTGCATTATGTCTCTTAATTTTTGTAATGCCTAAATTCGTGACAGCCTCGTTGCGCAGAAAATCCAGCGTTGATCGTGCGTTAGCCGTGAGCGAAAACGTTCTACCGTCACAACACCGGTCGCGCCGCGTTTCTACCAATCACAGAGCAGCATGCATGCGTGTCGGTTCCTTGCAGTACCACCAGATGGCGCTCGCCTCGGCGCATCAGATTGGGCGCTTAAGGTGGCGTGTTCGTTCTCGGCTTGATGTCGCGAACGCTCCTGTGCTCGAGGCTTCAGCGACTTCGTTCGTAGCTAAGTACTCTTTTCTTTTTATTACCTGGTGTTTTTGAAGTGTTTACTTTTGCATGGAGTAGGGGCGCGAATTTTAAATTCGTGGTAAGAGTAGTAAACGTACCGGCTTTGTCTAGGTCTGGCGGTTTCCCACGTTAGGCCTAGGTGGTAGGCGGGACCTATTTGATAGGCTTATTTAATTATCTCAGCTAGCTCTTCGAAGTGATTTGGCGGACTTGCTCGTTGAGCCTAAGGTGACCGCCATCGCCATCGCCTCAGCCTGGTTGCTGCTCGCTTCGCTCATCACAGTTTCGGCCAAAGGTCGGTTTTCCCTCCTTCGCCGCCCTCTCTTCCCCTCTTGTTGGAAGGTCGGCAGAATCATTTTTATCTTAAAGCCTGGTCGTCCCTCGCACCTTCCATCTGCATATAGGCCCCTTGTTATGAACTCGTTATTCGGTAAGATCCTCGAACGCTTACTAAATTCCCGCCTTTACCATTTGCTGCACTCCAACAATCTCCTTCACCCCCGCCAGTTCGGCTTTACACATGCTCGTGGTGCCCTTCAGGCACTCTACGCCTTGCGTCAGAGGCTGTGCGCCCTGAAATCCTCCAAGACTCCAGCCGTCCTGATTTCCTTAGACTTTACTGGGGCCTTTGACAGCGTGTGGCACGACGCGGTTCTTTTCTTCTTCCGCAAGCACCGCTGCCCGATCAACCTCTACAACCTGCTCCAGTCCTTCTTGACGGGGCGTTCGGTTGTCTTTCGCTCGAACGCGGGAGAGGTGCAAGCACGCTCGTCGTTTGGCACCCCTCAGGGACCGCCGGTCAGCCCTCTCTTATGGAATATAATTATCTATTCCCTTTTAGACCTTGACCTTCCTGCTGGAGTACATATACAGGCCTATGCGGACGACACCGTTCTCCTCATTACTGGGACGTCGCGATTGCAGCTGGAGGCCTTGGCGGAATCTGTCCTTACCTTGGTCTGTAATTGGTCTCGACAGAACAAGGTTCAAATTAGTCATCCCAAATCATTCTTTTTATTCTTCAACAACGGTCAAATAGGCACATCAAAGCGCCGACCGTCTATCCGCTTGGATGGAGCTTTTCTGCAGTGCAAAGATCGCATCAAGCTCCTTGGTGTGGTCTTTGACGACAAACTTAATTTCTTTGCCCACGTTGACTATATTAAATCTAAATCAGAGGTCTTGGCTTTTCGATTACTAAATTTTATCCGTTTACATCGCGCGCTTCCTCCGGCCCTTATTTGTCGGCTCTACCGATAGGTCCTGCTGCCTGCAGTTGCATACTAAAGCCCCTTGATAATTTGAAAGTAGCGACACTCTCCTCCTCACGGCGCTTTCCTCCTCGATTCTCCTCGCCCGCCGGCTGCGCACGGCACGCTATTCCTCCTGGGCTCCCGCGGACGGGCCGCAGGATTCTATGGAGGCGTGTTATGTTGGGCCAGTTGCGCGCCCCAGTTGGGTTGAAAATTTTGAGAAATGCTAATAACAGCATCGATAATGCTGGAGGCAACGTTTATGAGGAGGTTGGTTTTTTCTTAAAGCCGTATGAACGGGGTATACTGATTTAAAGGGAGCTTTGAGGCGAGTTCTATACTCCAGACAATATTTCTGCCACATGATCAGATGTTTTAGTTCGTGCGTCTGGTCTAGTATTGCTTGTGACACATCCATTTGTGTGTGGCTTATTAAGCGAAAGCCTTAGACCTCTGTTTCAAGGTCCCATTGTGAGCTACAGAAAATATCACGTGACCGAAGGAAGGCGGGAAGCGAACCAAAGCATGTGCAGCCGCGTATAAGAGGTGATTAGTGATTACCAAAGTAATGATTGATTACTGATTGGATTGTTGTTCATGCACCCTAATCCACCCCAATCGGTCTTAATACCCTTTCATCAACACTTCACCTTAATCCACCATAATCCGCCTTAATTCTCCTCCACGGACCTAAATCTTTATTCATGCATCTTAATCCTTCGTAATGCACTCTAATCCACCTTAATCTTCTTTAATACACTCTAATCAACCTAATCCTCCCTAATCCACCTTATGTCAACCACTAATGATTCATTAATTAACTTGGGTAATCATTCTCTCATACAGGGGTGGACATGCTTTGGGTCCCCTCTGGCCTTCCATGGGTCACGTGATACGTCCAGTTTAGAACGCGACCTTGAAACATAAAGATCTAAAGGCTTTCGCCTTAAAACTTAAAAAAAGAAGCTCAATTTTGACTAGTGAACGCTCATCACCTACAATACTACGGGGATACTTGCCACTAATTTTTTCAGGGCGCAAAGCAGAATCAATAATACTGCGCTTCCGACTGAATAACAACAGTTAGCGACGTGCGAAGTGATGGAGCCACCCCAGAATATTAAGCATACTGAGGACAACCGCAACAAAAACGCTGGTGAGCAGGCCGGAAGAATGATAAAAAAATGCAGCATTACGGGATGCTTTGCTACGAGCTATAAGAAAGACTCCTCAGCTCGCAAACAACGCTGTTCTTTGTCAGAACAAAGTTGCTTCGGCCAATGTCATGCAGCCACTGCTTCCTACGCAAGCCGTTACGCTTTCGTTGTGGTATTATAAAAACGGCATAACCATCTTCAGGCTTCTTGCTGCAGTTATATGCGCAACAGCCCGGCATAGCGCTAGCACATAGACCAGAAATACTGCGCACAACGTTCGCTACGCCGAGCTAAAGCACCGAGCCAGCCGTGCTCAGGAGGAAAATGGCGCGAACGAAAAAGAAAAACACAAGCAAAACGCAAGAACCGCGCGTTTCCAAGGGCAACGGCAGGGAGACCAATCGTCGTGCAGAAAAACGGGGGCAAAACTGGTTCCCGTGGGGGGGACACGCAAGGGGCGAGGAGGAGGCGAGGAGGTCGCGCGGCGGCGGCAGAGTTCAAAGAGTGGCGGTACTTTCAAATTATCAAGGGACTTTATTGCATACGCGTCCCCAGTTTGGTGGCCTCCCTTTCCCTCCACCCACCTTACTACGCGGGTGCTGTCTGCCCAGCGGTCCCTTCTGGTAGCCATGACGGGCGCGTACCATACGACGCGCACGTCGGCCCTTCATGTTCTCGCTAACTGTCCCCCCCTTACTGTGGAGCTCGATCGATTGGCGGCAGAGTTTTCGCTGTTTACACTTCGACAGGTGACTTATTATGGGGTTGAATCCTTTCATCCATGCTTACTTTACTTCCCCTGCGACCCGTGGCAGAAACACCCTAGTGAGCGCGTTCGGTTCCCTTTCACGCGCCTCACTCCCGAGCAGGCGCATAAGCTTTCCCAGGCTCCGGTCTACCATGTTTACACGGACGGTGCCTTCACCACTACTGCGGCAGGCGCCGCGTTTGTAGCTTTCGATCGGAGTGGTCATGTCGTCCGTGTAGGCAAGTACCGGGTAGTTGGCGCTTCTAGTGCATTCGGCACGGAGCTTTGTGCGTTTGAAGAGGCGCTGATATATGTCGCAACCTTGCACCACACAGTGTACTTGTATACTGACTGTCTCTCCCTTTTGGTGGCCCTGTCACGATGGCGCTGTGAGGGGGAGCAGTTAAGACGAGTTAGAGCTGTGCTGCGTCTCCTGGCTCACACCGGACCTGGTGTCCTGTTATTTCACGTACCAGGACACCGGGGCGTACTGGGGAACGAACTTGCAGACACTGCCGCATCGTCTGCGTGCACTACTGGTGCAGTGCGTACGAGCACCCTCTCCATACGCTCGATCAGAAAGCGCTTCTTTCAGATCGCAGCGAACCAGTGGCACGACTACTGGCAACGGGAAGGACGAGGCACCAGCCTCTATGCTTGGGTGCCCAGTGTCCACTCGATTCCTCATTGGTTCCCTCCTCACCGCCTCCTCGTTCACCTTTTCACGGGACATGGGCACTTTCCCTATTACCTACATCGATTTCACCTCAGTGCCACAACTTTCTGTACCTGTGGAGCGGAGTGCGCGGGAGTGGAACATTATTTCACCGCGTGCCCGCGTACTGCGTCGATCGTGGCACAAATGTGCGCTCACTCGCGGTTCGAACAGGTGACGCCAGCAGTATACTCGGCGTTGCTACATACTAAACGACACCGTGCATTATTACTACAGTTTACTCTTGCCATCGCGCGCTCTGTGCCGGCACATCCTGCCTCTATACCTTTTCCGGATGACACATGACTTCCCTTCCTCCCTCTACTCGCTCTGGCACGCCTTCATGTTACTTTTGCATGTCTGTTCGTGCCATTAGCACTGTACATGCCTACCGTGGTGGGGTCTTTACCCCGTTGCCAATGGTACTAACTGCCTGCTTCATCTCCATTACCTCCCTTTATTTCTTTCCTATCCTTCTACTGCCGAGTACTATTCTCTCTTTTAGAAGTACCAGCACGCCTTATGTATCTTTGCCTTCTCCTTGCCCAACCCGGGCATGTCTGATGTAGCTCCTCCAGGTCACCACCAGTTCTTGCTGCTCTGAGCCTACTCCGGACCCAGCCTTCTGTCACGCCGAGCGGCGATGTACCGGGCACCCTGTAGCCGGACAGATGGCCCGCTTTCTGTCCCTTGGCACAACCGCCGGAAGACACACAACCACCGAAGCCGACTGACCTCTTTTCGCATTGACATACAATAAAGATGCAGCATCGAAATGATCGCGCATCACTGCCGGAGCCTTAGGCTCATTACAACCTAAATGAGCATGCCCCTGGTAGACATGTGCTGCTAATCCTGGTGACCTACTTCGTCTTCCAATACCTCCTCACTGATATCATTGGCCTCAGCTCCGAATTTGTTTTTTTTTCATATATTGGCTTTTGTATCCAAATTTACTATGGATCATCTCTCGTGATGCTCCCTCATTTTTTATATTTTAATTGGCGTTAAGCCCGTTATACCGCAAGGTGGTGCGGGCCTCCCCCTTTTCTTTTTCTGTTCTTTTAGCTCTGGGGGAAACACTTAAGCCTAAGGACGTAGGCATAGCGATGAAACCAAAGAAAGGGAAGGCCGCGGGGGACGCGGAGCAATTAAGTGCAGTGCGACGAGTGCCTGCGCTGGTGCTTCCTCGACGAGACCAGTTTCCAGAGCTTAGCAGACGCGGAGGGGTCTAGCTTTACGTACAGGCTCTGCGAGGGCGTCAGGGAAGCAGTCCAAAAACTGGAAGGAAATTGGGCAGCCAAGTTCGAAGGGATGAAAGCAGACCTGAGGGAGGAGCGGGAGAAGCTGGTGGCACTGCAGGCGAAAGTCTCCGAGTTAGTCAAGGTGGAAGCGGTCCGGGCAGCGGAATTAGTAAGGACCGTGGCCGAGCTTGGAGAAGAGAGGGAAAGGAGAGCGGAACTGGAAAGGCGGCTCGATGCGCTTGAGACGCGGGCAGCGGAGAATGATGGGTCGGGACACCAAGCCGGTGGCAAAAGCACAGAAAGTAGGGTAGACCCTACAGGCGAAGTGGGAAGCAGGGAGCCAGAGCAAGCGGTCGTCCGCTCGCCTCCGGGTAATCGGCATAGTTATAGCGAAGCAGCGCAACACGCCCCGAGTGAGGCGACGCTGCAGCCACAGGGGCGCCAGCGGGCGCGAAGAGAGGAGGGGAACAAGCTATCCCCAAGGAATGAGGTCATAGCCAATGATAAGAGGCCAATGATAATCTGGAAGTTAGTAGGGAGGGAGGGAATGCCCTAGTACTTATCCGTGGTGACTCAAATATGAGTAGGTGCAAAGGAGCTATAATGGAGCGTGCAAAGGGTGATAAGCGGGTAGCAGTCGGGACGTTTCCAGGCAGGACAATGGACGCAGTACTGAGAGAAACAAAAAGCGAGCTTTCTGAGAATGTTGCAGAGCTCAATTTGGTAGTGGTAGCGGCGGGGCTAAATGATGTCTTGGATGGTGAAGCCGCAAAAGTAGTGGAAAGGTTAGCGGAAGGAGTTGACGTTTAAGGGCGATAGCACAGCAAGTCCAGATCGTGGTATGCACAGTGATGGAGGTGCAAGGACGGAACGGAGAAATTACCAAGGACGTTGTGGCTGTTAATCGTGAGATAAGAAACCTAAGCCAGGAGAAAGGATTTGAAGTGGCAGACATAAACAGAGATGTGCATAGAGCAGGCTTTGGCGGAGGCTTTACACGAAATGGCATCCGCTTTAATGGAAGGCTAGGAGCAGAGATTGGCTGTCGCCTGGCAGGTCGGGCCGTAACTTTTTTAGGGGGTCCAACTGCGTCTTAGGGCGTAGGGGTAGGTAGAAACCATGTAGAAAGTGCAACAATAGAGGCTGACGCCATTAAAATGGCCACTAGGAAGTCCAGGAAGAAAACTACAAAAAGAAATTTAACACCAGGATCAGGTACAGAAACATGCAAGGCGGTAGAAAGAGAGCGAAGTGGTTGGAAATAGAACAGCAGTTAAATGACGAAGAAGTAGGAGTATACGCGCTATGCGAAACACATCTCAGGGATCTAGAAGACCCACCGTTTATTGAGGGCTACGTCTGGGAAGGGAGCAATAGAACAACAATGGAGAGGAAGGGAGGAGGAGTAGGTATGGTGATACATCAAGGAACAAATTGGCAAAGAATAAAGTTAATTTGCAAAGAACATGTCTGGGTATCAAGTACAACTGCCGGTAAAAGACATCGCTAGGAGTGGTTTATTTAGGGACAGGGGACAAATGCAGGCAAGGGAACAAGGATCTAGTGAAGTGTCTCGATGACGATATAAAGCACTTTGGAGAAGGTGCGGATATTTGTCTGCTTGGTGACATGAATGGCCACATCGAGGATCTGGATGGATATACAGATTGTAATGGGAAGTTGATGCTAACTTCTGTGAGCGACACAACCTAGTTATAGTTAATAGATAAACTAAGTGTGAGGGACAGATCATGTGGGAGTCCGGTAACAGACAAACGACCATTGCCTACTGCCTAATGTCGCACGGGTTGTATAGCAAGCTTGCAATAATGGAAATAGACGAAGAGGGGAAGTACAGCAGCGGAAGTGATCATAAGCGTATTAGTGTACAGCTGGGAATGCAGGGAAGTGAAAAAGAGTACGGAAACTTAAATGACGAACAAATAGCGAAAATAGCAGCCGGCATAGAGGAAGCAATAGAGAAACATCCCATTGAAAGGTGCGATTATAATCAGTTAGAACTACTCATTAGTACAAAAATAAAAGAAGTAAAAGGAGTAAACCGCTGGAGAGGAAAGAGAAAGCCACGAAGTTGGTGGAATAAGGAAATTAGAGAGGCCATCGAACAACGACGGTTGGCATCACGGGAACACAGAGAAGCGAAGAGGGCGCAGTCATTTGAAGAGGAAATAGGCCAAAAATGGGAATTTCATCGATAAAAGAAACAAGTGCAGGTCCTCGTCCAGGCTAAAATAAAGCAGTACTCTGATCGCTAGCTGGCTGAAGTTCGCGATGCAACTTAAGGGGGGTCAAGAAAATTCTGGAACCATATAAGCTGGCCGGGTAAAGCTAATCACAGAAAACAGGAACAGATTCACGATGTCGAAGGAAATTGTTTAGAGGGAGATGACGCTGTGAACTACATTGGTTCAGTTATAGCAGAGTCATTTAGGAAAGACGATAGGGTAATCGCCCCAAATGAGTGAGCAACACAGGATAGCATAATAGAAAACAGCTTAGAAGGGACCAATCTTAACTGGAAGAAGGCGGAAGCAAATGTTCCAAAATGCGCGTCCACGGGGATAGACGAAATTCCAATCAAGTTAATTAATGAACAAGAAGCAAGGAAACGTTGAAAAAAACATTGGAGGCAGTCATAACAAATAAGCAAATTCCGCACAGCTGGAAACAGAGTAAAATGAATTTGATTTATAAAGGGAAAGGTGATAAGAAGAACATAAAATCCATCCGACCAGTTACGATAACATCAGTTATATATAGGCTGGCGATGCAAGTAGTGAAATTAAATACGCAGTCATGGGTAGAAAGTAATAGAATACTCGGAGAACTTCAGAACGGGTTCAGAAGTGGTAGGCGCTTAGATGGCCTGTTCGTGCTTACCCAGTGCATAGAAATAGCTAAGGGGAAAAATAGACCTCTGTATTTAGCCTTCCTGGACATAAGCGGTGCATAGGACAACGTGAACAGGGAACTCCTGTGGAACATATTAAAAGATGAAGGTACCGGTCATAAGGTAATTGATTTTCTACAGGAAATATATCGAGAAAATAATGTTGAAATAGCATGGGAAGGAATTAAGAGTACGACAACTGTCGAGGTACACAAAGGATTAAGGCAAGGTTGTCCTCTATCACCGCTGCTGTTCATGCTTTATATGATAAGTATGGAAAGAAGGTTACAAGCAAGCAATCTAGGGCATAATCTGTCGTAAAGATTAGGCGGAAAGGTTGCTGAGCAACGACTACCGGGTTTAATATATGTGGATGATATTGTACTGTTAGCAGATAGCCAGGAAGATTTGCAAACTCTAGTTAATTGCTGTTGAGAAGAAGGAGACAGTTTAGGTTTCAGTTTTAGTGGGATGTTTTTCAACGATACAACTGATCAGGAGCTTACAATACAAGGCCATGAAATACCACGAGTGGCCGAATAAAAATATCTCGGCGTAGGGATAAACAAAGGGCGGATGTACACGGAAAAGCACGAACAGTCTCTCATAGTAAAAGGGCGAAGGGATGCCGGGAAAATGAAACATAGGGCATTGTGGGGGTACAACAGGTATGATGTACTGAGAGGTATTTGGAAAGGAGCAATGGTGCCAGGGCTTACTTTCGAGAATGCGGTCCTGTGCTTAAGGGCAGAAGTGCAGTCGAGACTAGAAGTAAATCAGAGGGCTGTTGGAAGATTAGCACTAGGTGCCCACCCGAAAACCACAAACGAAGCAGCACAGGTGGATATGGGCTGGGCGTCGTTCGAAGCACGGGAAGCTCAGAGTAAAATCCTATACGGAAAACGTCTGAGGAAACTGGACGATAACACGTGGGCAGCTAAGGTGTTTAAATACCTATACAGAAAGAGCGTTGACTCACAATGGCGGAAAAGAACTAGGAGGCTAACCAGTAAGTATGCCATACACGAGGACGAAGAAAGACAGAGCATTAAACGACAGGTTAAAAACGCGGAAGGTAACAATTGGATAAATTCAATAGAAAGAAGCATAGTGTGGAACTATATCGATACTGGAAACAGCAGATCAGGAAGGAAGCGTTTTATGATAACTAAAGAGGCAGTGCCCTACTCTTTCAAGCTAGGTCAGGATGTCTTAGAACGCGGAGCTATAAAAAGAAATTTAACTAAGAAGAAGATACATGTACTGTGTGTGGTAAATATGTAGAAACAATGGAACAACTCATACTAAAATGTGATGGTATCAATCCCGGTGTCGATGCGGCCACAGTCACGCTGCCTGAGGCCCTAGGGTTCAGAGATAACAATAGTCATGTAAATAAATATGCGGTGGAAATTAGCAAAAGGCGATTGGAGGATTGGTGGCTCAAAAGCAGAGATGTGACATAAGGTTAAAAGGGTAGGAAGATGCATTTAAAGAAAATAGCTAATTTTAATAACACACAACACAGGTAAACAAAAATAAAAGGCAAAATAAAAAGCTGAGCATGGGGGCAACTGCTATCACCCCGTTTCAAAGGGGACGCTCGCTCCATCCATCCATCCATCCGTCCGTCCGTCCGTCCGTCCATCCATCCATCCATCCATCCATCCATCCGTCCATCCATGCATCCATCCATGCATCCATCCATGCATCCATCCATCCATCCATCCATCCATCCATCCGTCCGTCCATCCGTCCGTCCATCCATCCATCCGTCCGTCCGTCCATCCATCCATCCATCCGTCCGTCCGTCCGTCCGTCCGTCCGTCCATCCATCCATCCATCCGTCCATCCATCCATCCATCCATCCATCCATCCATCCATCCGTGCATCCATCCATCCATCCATCCATCCATCCGTCCATCCATCCATCCATCCATCCGTCCGTCCGTCCGTCCGTCCGTCCATCCATCCGTCCGTCCGTCCGTCCGTCCGTCCATCCATCCATCCATCCATCCGTCCATCCATCCATCCATCCATCCATCCATCCGTCCATCCATCCGTCCGTTCGTCCGTCCGTCCATCCATCCGTCCGTCCGTCCGTCCGTCCGTCCGTCCGTCCGTCCATCCATCCATCCATCCATTGTGGGGTTTTGCGGTCTCACAGGAGTACCGACCACCGCGGGTTCGAGCTTAGCAAGCCACAGGGCCGCGTCAGCCGTCAGCCTCTAGCGCCGCTGCGCGCGAGCTCAGGCCACAAGGGGCTACCGAGCGACGCACGCAAAAACACAGTATTGCCCTAAGATGAAGGAAACCGTTTATTGTCTCCAACGGCACCCAACACTGCACAAACGCCCGGTCCCGGGACGGCGGGGAACCAAAGGGGTCCCGCACCAAGGGCGAAAAATACAGCTAGGGGCGCCTGTAGCACGTCGCTGCGAGAGCACAGGCTCAAGCTGGGACGCGCCGCTAGGAAAAGTCCCGGCGGCTATGCTACTTGCTCTCGCGATAACCAATGGGCCAACTCGCGAGAGCTCGGGCAATCTCCTTCGGCTTGGGCCTCCGATGAGTGCGGCTCGGCGTGGTACGACCTCGCGCGAGCACTAGGCACCCGTTCTTCGGCTTAGCGTCGGGATAGGAAACAACACGAGGTACGCGCTCCCCGCACGGGCAAAGGCGCCGTGCGTGAGCTCAGTCCCAGTCACAAAAGGTGTCGGCGGACGAGAGGAAGCATGTACGTACCAGGTGCCGTCCCAAGGAGAAGAGAGCCGGTTCCGTCACGGCAGTAGCCACCAGGGGCCACTGCGTGACGTCACTAGCTCCGCCCTCACTGCGAACAATGGCGAGTGGAACGCCACCGCTAAAACTGGTTCGGAGCAAGGGCCAGGTGGCTTGGATTGCAGACATGGGTGAAATGCGCCCGCGCAATGGCGCGTCGAATTCCCCAAATCCCCACATCCTCCTCTCCTTAATTGCCCCCCTACCAGTCTGGCGAAGAAGCTGGTAGGGGCTAATGCACCAAAGACAACTGAGCCTTTCATGCACTAGCTAATTGCTACCTCAGCCCAGCAAGCACTATGCGTACACAAAAAACAAAAAAAAACATAGATACAATGATAACGGAAAAATAATAAAAAAAATGATACACTCTAAAATACAAGAAAATGACGCCGCGAAGGGGGGAAGAAATATTAACAAGAGAGTCTGCAGCTAGCGCGGGACAATGTCCGGGGGTGCGAAGAGAACGCGGCGCGTATAGTTCTGTGGCTAGGGCGGTGGCCGAAGTCGCGGAAGTTGCGAGCGTAGGCTTGATTGCAGGCCAGGTAACGCAGGAACGGGCTCACCGTTGTTCCATCGAAGTTGCCGGCGAGCCCGATGAGTTCCGCTTTCGTGGAGGTGGTAGTCCCGCCCACCATCGTTGTCCGCGGCGATCCGATGGACTTGGTGCGGCTCCTTCAGCTTGCTTCAATGAGCAACAGCCCTTACGCGCGCACGCACGCACACACACACGCACACTCTCCTCGTGGCACCGCGCATCACTCCTCGCCGTCCGCCATGCCGCCCGTCGGCCACAACGCGCCGCGCCGATCCAGGCGCGAAGCTTCCCTCTCTCCCGCACCAACGAGTCAAGGGGACCACTGTCACCCCCGCGCTGCACGACACGCCAGTCACCGACCCCCCTCTTGGCAAAAAAAAGCAAGAAAAAAAAACGAAAACGAGAAGAAAAAAAAAACACGCACACAGAAGAAAACAAGAACGGTCAAAATCTATGTACAAGTAACAAAAAATGAACTATACAACTGTACACTTAAACATTAAAGCAATAATTACTCAGCATGCGTACCCAAAAATAAAAATAAAATGCACACTGCTACTACACACTGCTAACAACTGTAGCAGAAAGCTGGGCTGGGGCCAGCTTCTTTTCGTGCACTGGCCGCAAAGAAGCTAACCCACTGAGGCTAAGCAATATTACTGAGGGCGTTCGGTGGCGGAAAGAGTCCGCCGTGAGGCGCGATATCACACAGGTGACCGTCTCCTCAGGTTGTACCGGTGCGAGGTCCGAATGCGGTCCTTCGCCCCGGGTGTGCCCTGTTGCTTGCGGGTGGTGCCACTGGGCACCGGCGCGAGCTCGTCGGACCGCGACGCAAAGGCTTTCAGGTCGGCGATATGGGCACGGCTGAGTTTTCCCGAAGGGGAATCCTTCAGCAAATACGCGAGCAGAGACCAAACTTTCTCTACTCGGTACGGACCAAGCCACTTAGGAGCTAGCGAGGCTGAGAACCCCTTGCTCGCGTCGCTAAAAGCGTGGTTGCGCTTCAGGACTAAATCACCTACCTTAAATGAAAGATGGCGATGCTTCCGGTCGTACTGAGCCTTCTGCTGGGCCCTGGACTAAGTCAAACTCTGCCTTGCTCTACAGAGAGCCCGACAAAGCCTGTCCGGAAGTGCTGAAGCGTACGCAGAACAATCTGCCGGCGCCTCCTCATCCCCGAGCTGACATTGAATGACACTGGTCACCGGATTTGCCAGCTCCCTTCCGAAATTGAGGAAAGCGGGAGAGAAACCAGTCGAGCGATTCTCGGCGGTTCGGATTGCGAACGCGAGCTCACTCAAGTGGTCTGCCCAATCCTTTTGACTCACGGCAAAGGCCGCCAACATTGGTTTGAGGGTTCTATTGACCCTCTCCGTCAAATTGGACTGGGGATGGTAGGGCGACGTGGTGCAGTGATTAATTCCCAGGGAACGGCACGTAGCACCAAACACCCGAGCAGTGAAATAAGACGCGTTGTCCGTAATTAGTCTTTTCGGAAAGCCGAACCGACAAAAAACTTCCTGTAGCCTCTCCAGCACCGCTCGCGCGGTCACTTTTCGAAGCGGAAACAACTCCACCCACTTCGAAAAATGATCGACGACTACCATCAGGTGTGTGAACCCCTGCTTACTCCTGGGGAAAGGCCCCATAAGATCGCAGGTGGCCACTTGCCATGGACGCTCACTGTCAATTGGTTTCATCAACCCGGGCGGCTTGCCACCCCTTGATTTCACCGTTTGACAGACATGGCAGGAACGGCAATAGCGAAAAATGTCCCGCTTTATGCCAGGCCAGGTCACAGTTTGGCTTAGTTTCGCAAAAACTTTGGAGCCACTCAAATGACCGGCCAATGGTTCGTCATGAGATGATCGCAACAGTGCGCTTCTCAGACTCTTGGGGATAACCACCTTAAACGGGTCCACAGCCTCGTCATCGGTGGCTATGTATTTCAGCAGGAGCCCATCGTGATCCAGCAAATATGAATCCGCGGGGGACCCAGCGACACACGCTGGTTCCGGCCCCCCTGCGCCTTTCGCACTACCAGCAGCGTCTCGGCGCCCCACCTCCCTGAGACCGTCGCTCACTCCACGACAAAACGGATCAATTTGCTGGGCCTTCAGTAGCTCTTGCCTGCTGAATGCGATTCCAATTCTCCCAAAGGGGAGTCTGGTCTCGTCCCCACTCAGGACTGCAGCCAACGGCGTTGTAGGTTCGCTTTCGAGAAGCTCCCCCGCTCGCTCGTTTTGCGGCGCGCTGCTTGCCTGGAGAGCGGAATGACAGGTTTGCCCGCTTGCGGACTCGCCTCTCTCTGCGCTCGTTTCGCCCCCGACGCTTGCTGGCGCAAAGGCACCGGCAGCGGTTGTAACACCTGGAGGAATGCTCTTGGTGCACAGTGGGGCACGGGATAGCGCGTCAGCTACCACGTTGGTGCTCCCCTTTCGATACTGCACTGAAAAGTCATAATGCTGTATCAGGAGAGCCCAGCGCGCCAGCCGGCCCGCAGGCTCACGGAGCCGCATCAGCCAACTGAGCGCACTGTGATCCGTTTGCACTACGAATTTCGTCCCATCAAGGTACACATCGAACTTACGTAGTGCAAACACGATAGCGAGGCACTCCTTCTCGGTCACGGAATAATTCCTCTCTGCCAGAATCAAGGAGCGGCTGGCAAAGGCCAACGGCTGCAACACACCATCGTATTCCTGTAGGAGGACTGCTCCTAAACCCAGATCGCTCGCGTCGGTCTGGACAACGAACGGTCTGGTCAGGTCGGGGAGTCTGAGCTGCGCTGTCTCCGCAATGGCGCTAGACAGTTGGCGAAAGGCCTGCTGCTGCTCAGGTCCCCACTGCCACGCGGCCGACTTACCCAAGAGCTTGCTCAAGGGTGCCTGCACTCGGGCACAGGACGGAATGAATGACCGGTAAAAGTTGGCCATTCCCAAAAAGCGGCGAAGGCCACGTACGTCCTTGGGCGCGGGGAAATCGAGGATTGCCCGAAGTTTCTCCCGGTCCGGCTCAATGGAGCCTCCGCCCAGCGTAAACCCCAGTAACTGAACTCGGGTTTGCGCTAGTTGGGCTTTCGCAGGATTCAAAGTCATCCCGGCGGCCCGCACCCTCTCGAGCACATCGGCAACATGGGCCAAGTGTTCATCGAAGGTTCGTGAATAAATCACGATGTCGTCGAGGTAGCACATGCAGTATGACCACTTTGCTTCCCCGAGGACGCGGTCCATGAGTCTCTGAAAGGTCGCAGGACCGTTGCATAGACCAAAGGGCATACGAGTAAACTCAAATAACCCTCTGTGGGACGTGAACGCGGTCTTGCACCGGTCACGTTGATCCATCCGGACCTGTAGGTAACCTTTGGAGGCATCCAGCGTAGTAAAGTACCTCGCACTGCCCAAGGTTCCTACGATGGAGTTAATCGTGGGGAGCGGATAGGCATCCTTGCGAGTCACTCCGTTCAGACGGCGGTAGTCTACGCACAGGCGATGACTGCCATCTTTCTTAGGCACCAACACAATTGGAGACGCCCAGGCGCTGTACGAGCGGCGGATAATGTCGGCCGATAGCATCTCGTCCAGCAAACCATCGATCACCTGCCTTTTGGCTAGGCTGACGGGCCGGGGGTTACACTTCAAAGGAAGCGCGTCTCCAGTTTCGATCGCGTGGCTCGCCAAATCGGTACAGCCAGGTTGATCGGTGAAGAGCTCTTCGTGCTGGCATAACAGTGCCGACAAGCGAGCCTTCTGTGTATCATCCAAATGAACCGCACAGGCGGCCAGAGGATGTGGTGCCTCTTCGTGCCGTGTCGCTCGATCCCTATGGGGACTTTGAGTCGACAAGCGCATAGCGCAGGGGCCTGCCCCCGCATTCTGCGCGCGACGCGGTTCGTGCCGTGCCTCTCGTTCCCAAAGGGGAGTCTCAGCAGGCGAGCGCACAGCTCGAGGGCTTGCCCCCGAGCTCGGCGCGCGGCACGTTTCCGACGCCCCATCTGCACAGGCAAGATCGGACGCCGGCGGGCTGATGAACGGCTTTAGCAACGTGAACGGTCCGTCGCGATAGCCGCCATTCGCAATGTCCACAACGATTCCTGTTTTAAGGAGAAAGTCCCTTCCGAGGATCACAGGAACACTGAGCCCGGGGAGATGAACGAAACGCGTGCGTCTCATTCGCTCTCCCCACCTGACAGTCAGCCTTGCGGCGCCCGCCGAATGGGCCACGCCTTTCGCAAGATTGAATGTCGTTCGGCAATCCCGCAAGTGCACTGAGTGCTTCTGCAAGTGGGATAACACCTTTTCGCCGAACAACGAAGCGCTTGCGCCCGTGTCCAGCAGCGCAGGAAATTCGCGGCCGACAATGGTCACCGGAATAAAGGGCGCGTGCGCCCCAGCAACACAACCTGCTCGGTACGCCGAGGGGACAAGCAAGGTTTCGGTCACCCGTGCCTTCACGAGCGACCCGCGCTCCCGTTTCCCGACCTCGCAGGAGGCCTGGGCGCGGTGCAGTCCCTTGCTATATGCCCTCGCTGTTGGCAGCGAAAACAGCGCACTCCGCCGCGGTACCTTTCCCGAGGCGGAGCGGCCTCAGCTCCCTGCCGGGGTCGACTCGCTGCTTGACCAAAGGGCCTGTTATCACGAGCGTCCGCCTCTGCGATGCGTTGGGTCGAAGTGCGTCCCTGCGCATGCATTTCGGGCAGCGGTGCAGCACAGGCTGCCCGCCTCCCGTACGTGTAGGGATCTAGAGCGCGCGCGCTCAGCTCCCAATCACACCCGCTTGTAGCCGCAAAGGCAGCTTGGCCGGGTTGTTGCCGTTGGGGGAGGGGCACAGGCCCTCCCCACGCGCAGCGTGGCTCAAGGGCCTCGCTGGCGGGCGGCGGTGGGCGATAGGCTCGCGCGGCGAGAATGTCGCCTTGAATGCGCTTTGCCTCGGCGGCCAATTCTTCTAAATCTCGGAAGCGGCCGCCGCGCAGGTACGCCGAAAAGGTCGGATGTGCCTGCCTGATCACCCGCTCGACGCGTTCCTCGTTCGAAGCTTTGGGCTCGGCGATTAAGAAAAGGTCTTGCATCGCGCGTACGTACTCCTGAAGCGACTCGTCAGGAGCTTGTGTACGTAGCTCAAGCTCTCGCCGCATCCTACTCTGGTAGTCAGCGGGTAGGAATTCGCGCAGGAATGCCACGCGGAACTCCTCGAGGGTTGTTGCACGGTATCCGGAAAGCCGGTACCACCTAGCCGCCGTGTCAGTAAGCGCTACCGGAACGACGCGTTCCAGCACCTCCTGATCCTCCAAACGATTTGCCATCTGGTAGCGTACCAGGGAGTCACAATAATCCCTGGCACTGAGCAGGTCACCGTATCCGCTGTAAGTCGGGACTGCCAACCGTACAGCGGGGTGCGCGCATTTCGGTACAGCCGAAAGCGCCTTAACTGCCCCCGAGAGTGACTGAATCATTTCGGCGGCGTTTTGCAACAGCGTCTGTGCGCCTGCTCCAAAGGGAACCGTTGGCGCGTTAGCGGCGTGGTCGAGCAAGGGTGAACAGTCCTCCAGCTCGATCAGCGGCGCGGTTTCCACAGGGATACCGGCCGCGGCGCCGCCAGCCCCAGAGCAAAACGGGCTCCTAGCGGGGTGCGCCTGCTGTCGTTCACAGCCGCCACTTGAGGCAGCTATACGTGAATTGCTTAGGCCGCTTGCAGCCAGCGTCGACAAAACAGGTCCGCGCTCGAAAGTTGCGCCACTGGGCACAGCCGAATGTACTCCAAAGGGAGACGGGTGAGCGAAATTCGTGGCTGCAGCATTGTAATCCCCACAGGGGGCCGTGGCAGGCCACTGGTTTTGGCTGCTCATTTGAGTAGCAGCCATCGGGCAAACGTCGGAGAGGGCTAAGGCCCCGTTTCCGTGCTGCGCTCCGTAAACTCCACAGGGAGCCGATCGAGAGCGCTGCGACATCGCACTGCCTTGCATTCCGAAGGGAATCGTGGCAGACGAATGTGCTGGTGTGCACTGTTCGGGGAGGGCTCTGGCCCCGTTCCCAAACAACGCTACTGCTCCAATGGGAGCTGGTACGTAGCGCCTCGTGTTGTCGTCCCCACAGGGGGCTGCGACAGGTGAGGATGCATAAGTTCGCTGCTCAAGGGGAGCACTGGCCACGTTATCGAGCAACGCGGCGTCTGCTCGCGGTAACAAAGGGCAAAAGTCACCTAACAAATGACAAAGGTCACTCGGCCTAGCAGACATAACGCGGCAAGTATAATATGCAAAGGCGTACTAACTCGGCTAAGCACAGACAAAGGCTTAATGAGCCTTTGAATCCGCGTTGGGCGCCAGTGTGGGGTTTTGCGGTCTCACAGGAGTACCGACCACCGCGGGTTCGAGCTTAGCGAGCCACAGGGCCGCGTCAGCCGTCAGCCTCTAGCGCCGCTGCGCGCGAGCTCAGGCCACAAGGGGCTACCGAGCGACGCACGCAAAAACACAGTATTGCCCTAAGATGAAGGAAACCGTTTATTGTCTCCAACGGCACCCAACACTGCACAAACGCCCGGTCCCGGGACGGCGGGGAACCAAAGGGGTCCCGCACCAAGGGCGAAAAATACAGCTAGGGGCGCCTGTAGCACGTCGCTGCGAGAGCACAGGCTCAAGCTGGGACGCGCCGCTAGGAAAAGTCCCGGCGGCTATGCTACTTGCTCTCGCGATAACCAATGGGCCAACTCGCGAGAGCTCGGGCAATCTCCTTCGGCTTGGGCCTCCGATGAGTGCGGCTCGGCGTGGTACGACCTCGCGCGAGCACTAGGCACCCGTTTTTCGGCTTAGCGTCGGGATAGGAAACAACACGAGGTACGCGCTCCCCGCACGGGCAAAGGCGCCGTGCGTGAGCTCAGTCCCAGTCACAAAAGGTGTCGGCGGACGAGAGGAAGCATGTACGTACCAGGTGCCGTCCCAAGGAGAAGAGAGCCGGTTCCGTCACGGCAGTAGCCACCAGGGGCCACTGCGTGACGTCACTAGCTCCGCCCTCACTGCGAACAATGGCGAGTGGAACGCCACCGCTAAAACTGGTTCGGAGCAAGGGCCAGGTGGCTTGGATTGCAGACATGGGTGAAATGCGCCCGCGCAATGGCGCGTCGAATTCCCCAAATCCCCACACCATCCATGCATCCATCCACCCATCCATCCATCCATCCATTCATCCGTCCGTCCGTCCGTCCGTCCGTCCATCCATCCATCCATCCAGCCATCCATCCATCCATCCATCCATCCATCCATCCATCCATCCATCAATCCAATCCGCAGCAGCGGTGGCGCAGTCCGTGCGGGGGAAAGAAAAAAAGAAGAAGCAGGCAGCTCGCCTTCGTACCTTACGCTGGCCGCAGGCGTTTCCCGGTAAACATTGCGGTTACATAAACTGCAGTTGCCAGGAGGCGTGAGAAGCAGTCAGGGACCCTCGAATGCTATCGCGTTCTATTGTTGAAGGCGAAGCTTAAGCTTGCCGCAAGTTGCTTGCGGTAGGCGGCAAAAACACTGATTGTTGCAGAAATAGGAGCGGCAGCCATACATGACGCTTCCTACTAAACCGTTAGTTCGTTCGTGCAAATTGAAGCGAATTCACTTTAAAACCACGTTCGGCGGGACATTATTGCTTACCTGTTCTGCCTATAATAAATGCAAAATGCATGTCGTCTACGCTGAAGACCGCATGAAATGTTCGATTCCCCTGCAGTCGCTCGTCGTGGCTACGGCGAGAATACTGTGTAGACCTTAGCCGCCACCGTTCGGATGCAGTGGAATGAACATGAGTAGAGCCGCCGCAGACGACACCTACTTCGTATTGATAGCCAACGAATCTGGTAATGCGCACCAACATGGTATCGAGCGAAACTCACTGCAAAAATTCTACCTCTACGGAAAATTTTAGCACGATAACCAATGAGCCAAGGTTGTGTACTTGGCTTTCCAGTTCCTGCAAACATCTGCACAGCCCAAAAGGGGTGCCATTATTGAGCGTATTTATCCATGGCTAAAGACGTTGCCAACGACGTCACTTTGTAAAAGACTCCGCTGCTGTACAATACATCCCACGGGCCGCGTGCATACCGAAGTTCATGCCGCAGAGCGCCATGAGCACGGGTATGAAGAAGGCGGCGCCGAGGCTTCCGCGCACGGGAGTGTCGAAGACGCTGACGAACACCACGAGCATGAGCACCGTCTGCATGTACGCCATGGACATTTGCACCACCGCGTGGCCGACGATCACCTCCACCGACGTCACGCCTGCACGCCATGCAGAGCAGTGCAGGGGTCAAGCGCTGTTCGCGGTGCGCACGGGGCGGACAAGCTGGTTGGTTTCACGGGCACCGACATTTGACGGGGAAATCTTTTTGACGTCTCACCAAGAGAATAAGACGAACGGCGCCACGCTTGCGTTGCTACTTGTCACTAATAATACAGTCGTATGTCTGCAAGCCCCGCACGAGGATACATGCATAGAAATACAAAACATAACACAAATACGCAGAATACAAGTCATAACACACACACACAAACGTAACATTATATATATATATATATATATATATATATATATATATATATATATATATATATATATATATATTACCACCTGCAGTTGTAGGCACAGTGCAAGAGGCAAGAAGAACAAGGAGCATGAAGCGCGCGGGCTACCCCCGCCCGCTCGATAGCCAGGTCCCACCACCGTGGTTTTCGGGAGCCAGCTGCCTGTATTAAACGTCGCGAGTCCTCTTTGAAGACACGTGACAAAGCGCTGGATGTGCTGGGTTTTCTAACTCATGCTGCAGATCCCTCCTGGAAGCGGAACCAATCGAGACTCCCGTCTATTGGGCCAGCCGTATGACCAGGGGATTGCCTCCGGAAAACAACACAGCGAAATGACGACCAGGTACACACTTCAGAACTCACGGGTTCCAAGGTCGTTCCATGGCGAAGTGTTCGAAGACTAGATGGCTGACTTTGAGCGCGTGGCCGAGTACAACGAATTGGACGACGCGACTAAACTTAGAAACATGTATTTTTACCTGGAGGATGACGCGTACGTGGTTTCCAAACCGTGAGGAGCAACTGACGTCGTGGCCTGAGTTCCGCTGTCAGCTCCTAGACACCTACGTCAGTGCTGACCGCCGCGAACGAGCAGAACATGCAATTCAGGCCCGCGTCCAGCTTCCCAACGAAAGTGTCACCACGTTCGTCGAAGACATGACGGGCCTCTTCAGACGAGCAGACCCAGGAATGGCCGCTGACAAGAAGTTGCGTCACCTGATGCGAGGAGTGAAGGAGCAGCTCTTCGCTGGTCTTGTGCGGAGCCCTCCGAAGACTGTCACCGAATTTTTATCTGAGGCTCTCAGTATGGAGAAGATGCTTCAACAGCGATCGAACTACGACGAGCGGCAAGTGAATGCGACTGCTGATTCCGATATTATCGCGGTCAGCGGAGGCAACGACTACAACCTCCGACAACTCATCCGCACCGTTGTGCGCGAAGAAATGGAGAACGTTTACGGCGTGTCACAGGCTCCGTTGCGAGTGTTGTAAAAGATGAAGTGCACCAAGCGCTCCGGTCCACCTTTCCTCTCGTTAACACCGCGCATGCACCGACTGAACGCCGGCGTGCGCCCTATGCGGAAGCCCTCAGACTCCCTGCTTCATCACCCCCGTTTTTTGTTCACGCCGCTCACCCGGTTGCACTTTCACCAGACCAGCCGGTACACTACATCGCAGAACGACGCACTCCTCCAGCGTTTCCCCCTGCCGGCCCTCCTGCTATGCTTCAGCCGGAGCAGCCAGTGCATTGCGCCGACGATCGACGCATGACCCCTCGGAAGTCGGAAGTTTGGCGCACACCGGACCGCCGTCCTCTGTGCTTCCACTGCGGTGAGGCAGATCATTTGTACCGTCAGCGCACAACCGACGTCTAGGGTTGCGGGGCTTTTCCGCCTACTCGCCGCCACCAAGACCTGGCCAGCGACCACGGGATATTGAAGATTATCTGGTTCAACAGCGCACGCCACGCCTACCGAGCAATTTTTACCACCACCCCAGCGATATTCGAGCGCAAGATCGCCAAGTCCCCGCCAGGAAAACTAACTATATATACAGCAACCTTTGGGGGCGAGGCTGCTGGGAGTGGACGCGCTGAAGACCTCCGATCGACGCGAACAAGGACGGGCACCGATTCGATGTCAACTGCATCTGAACAGAATGACCGGCTTTTGCTCGACATACCGGTGGTGATCGATGGTTACGCGGTTAGCGCTTTATGGGATACCGGTGCGGACTTTCCTATCTTGAGCGGGAAGATGGCGACGCTTCCTACGAAAGTATTACCCCTTGGCATGGCTCGCAGATTCGGACGGCTGGTGCTCACGTCGCTACTCCGCTGGGAGCCTGCACGGCTAGTGTTCGGATTCGAGGATCGGCGTTTGTGGCGAGCTGCCTTGTCTTGCGCGAATGCTCCCGTGACGTCATTCTCGGGGTTGACTTTCTGCAAGAATACGGCGCTGTTATTGACCTACGGGTATGAGTAGTCACCTTCTCAGCCGACCGAGCAATCGACGGATACGACGACAACCGACGTGACGACGCCCTTCGTGTTTCCGTCGAAAGCGTTACGCTTCCGCCACGAGCCAGTGTCCTAGTCGAAGTTATGTCCGGTGGAACGCGCGAAGGCGGAGTGGTCGCAGAGTAACTTATCGCATCTACTGACGCAAAGTGTTTGTGCGGTTAGGAGTGTGCTACAGCTTAGTCGTGGCCATGCTCACTTGCTCGTCACCAACTTCAGCAACGAGCCATCGCCACCTTTCCCGCGGTACTTCGATTGCGTTTGCCGACGAAATAGAGAACGTGGCTGAATGTTTTGCTTCTGAAGCCGTGGGGATGCGTGACACGTCACTGGGCAACATCGACATTAATTCAGAGCTATCGAAAGACAACCAGACAGCACTGCCCAAGCTCTTGCTTGAATTCTGTGCATGCTTCGCAAATTCATCTAAGGTACGCCAGACTTCAATGACAAAGCACAGGATCATCACATGCGACGACGCACGTCCGATACGCCAGCAGCCCTACCGCGTGTCGGCGGAACAAGGAGAAGCTATTCGCCTGCAAGTAAAAAAGATGCTTGAAGACGGCGTTATCGAACCTTCCAAAGAGCTCATGGTCGTCTCCGGTCGTTCTTATCACAAAGAAAGACGGAACGCTACGCTTCTGCGTCAACTACCGGGAGCTCAACAACGTAACTAAAAAGGACGTGTACCCACTGCCACGTATCGACGACTCGTTAGACTGCGGCGCGCCCAGTATTTTTCGCCACTCGATTTGTAAAGCGGATACTGGCAGATTGAGGTAGACGAACGAGACCACGAGAAAACTGCCTTTGCGACTCCCGACGGCCTCTACGAAATTCGAGTGCTCCCGTTTGGCTTGTGTTCAGCCCCAGCTACATTCCAGCGAATGATGGATACGGTACTCACTGGACTGAAGTGGCAGAATTGTCTCGCGTACCTTGATGACGTAATAGTCTTTTCCGAAACATTTGAGAAACATCTTCATCGCTTGCGGAATGTGCTAGAAGCGATACGTTCGGCTCATTTCTGGTTGTCAGGAGTGACAAGCGCAGAAAGGAGACGAAGAAGGAGCGAAGCGAGCGCGCGGAGCCGCCATCTTAGAGAAGGGGTGCGCGCAGGGAAGGACGTGGTGGCCAGGGCGCAGCGTTCCAGGAGAAGACGGCCGGAGATCGCCTCTCTGGGTCCTGCCCCAGTCCCTAGGCGACACATCGACATCCCGCCCGAGTACCAGGCTCGGCGAGCAGATGTCCGACGTCCCCAGAACTACCGCTGGCCCGGACCTACCTGCCAGGACACGTCAGCGTTTACGCCGCTGAACGTAGACGCGCGCAGGCTGGCTACAGCCAGTCACCGTCCCGTCTAGAGAACTAAGCTGGGCCGGCGCGCACCGGGAGCGCCAGCCGGCACGAGCCCCGCTCTGCCGGAGCGCGGCAGCTCCTCAGCGACCGTGCCTTCGTCACGTCGGCCGGGGCATCGGTGACGCCGGACGCCAGCGAGGAATGAAGACGACCGGATTACAACGACGCACCACAGACCGGGGGACGCAGATACCCGCCCCCAACAGAACCGGCACTGTAAGCGCCCCTACTATAGCGTATAGACGATCGCCGCACAGACGTTAGTAAACGCGGTAGTGCGAGCGGAAAGCTTAGTAAGGGAGGACGCATTCCGTGTGCAATAAGTGGGATGTTACCGTGTTTTCCTGTTCTTAAATGTCCATAATGAATGAAGGCTGTGTGTGCTCACCTTGCGTTCATGTGTTCCTTCTGCCTGCTCAAGCAAGCGTACCAGGCGTTAACCTATGCGTGACAACATTGGCGAGCTTGCCAGGATCCCTTTAACTTCGTCACGTGCCTCGGGGTGTCTTGAGCAGCGGAATGGACATTGAACGTTTGATGATGGCTGGGAGTGCCGCGGGCATGTCGGCCGAAGCCATAATAGCACTGTATCACGAGGAACAGAAGCGATTAAGAGAAGAACGCGCAGAGGCGCGAGAGGCTGCGAAGGAAGCGGAGGAGAGAGCGAAAGCTACGGACGAGCGTGCATATAGGAACTTGATGATAGAAAAAGTGATTACGGAAAAGAAATTGCAGCTGCGCATGAGTAACACTGGAGAAGAGGTAGGAAATAGGAGCTCAGACGTGCTACCTCAGAGAATAGCGACAGTGTGTCCCCAAAAGCTAATCGCCCCTTTTGACGAAAGGCGAAATGACCTAGATGCCTATATACAGCGTTTCGAGCGAATAGCAACTGTACAAGGCTGGCAGAAGAGTGACTGGGCGACGGAATTGAGTATGTGTCTTGTGGGGGAAGCGTTGGCCGTGTACAGCCGGATGTCAGCTACTGACGCACTAGATTACGACAAGGTGAATAACGCTCTCCTACAACGCTTCAGACTAACGGCCGAAGGTTTCAGGGATAAATTCCGAAACTCCAAGCCACACGAAAACGAGACGGGCCAGCAATTCGCTGCTCGAATCTCCAACTACTTTGATCGTTGGTTGGAGATGGCTAACATAGAGAAGACATTTGAAGACTTGAGGGACAACATGATTGCAGAACAGTTCCTCCTAGCATCATGTCATCTTGGCGTGGCAATATTCCTGAAAGCGCGCAACTTGAGGACGGTGGCTGAACTATCCGAACACGCCGACTGGTATTTAGAAGCTCAAGGCCAAAAGAACTTGGGAAAGGGGAAGCAAGATAAGAATTCACCAGACGAGAGAGAACAGACTGAAAGCACAATCAAATGTTTTATGTGTGACAGGATAGGGCATCGGGCTGCGAATTGTCCCTGTGGTCGCACTCGCAGTTCGACGTTGAAGTGCGAGGGGTGCGGACGGCATGGACAAACAATACAAACCTGCCGAGCTAAGTCAGAAAATAAGACTGCCTGCGTTGTTGCGAGCAAAAGTCACATTGATGGTGACAGGGCGCAAATGGAACAGAAGGAGTCCAGCGACAAAGTATGCTCTGTCACGACGGCTCCGAGGTCAGAAGACCCGGAAACCTCGATGCCAGTAGTAGTGGGAGTGCTGCAGGCACTAAAAGTGTCTGTACTCAGAGACACTGGGTCCAACATTGTTCTGGTAAGGCAATCCATGGTGCCGGAAAAAGATATCCCCCGTACAGAAACGCCTGTTCGATTGGCGGATGGTACAGTACGGCGTATGCCTGTGGCTCGTGTATTGCTGTTGACGCCCTATTACTGCGGTTGGATTGAAGCCCGGTGCGTCAAAGAACCGCTTTACGACGTCATTCGTGGGAATGTGCCAGGAGTCAGAAGAGTGGATGATCCAGATCCCCTCTGGAGTTTTCCCAATATCCAGATTACAAGTAGGACGGAGCATGAATCCACCGAAGCCGGGGGCAGAGATAACGAAAGAAGTTCGGATCCGTATACCGGAGAAGCTAGCATATTGTTAGTAGAGAAAAGCACAAGGAACCAGGATAGGAAAGATGCCGGTATAAAGAATACTTCAGGCACCAGCATCAATATAAGTGCGACGGAAATGAAGAATAGGCAAGAAGCGGACAGTACGCTGCGACATTATTTTGAAATGCTAGGGAAATGGAATCAGAATAAGAAGAGCCGGGTCGTTTGAGAAGGTTGGAGAATTACTGTACCGAATAGCCAGAACCCACGATGGAAAAGAAACACGACAGTTAGTAGTTCCAGTGAGTTTACCAAGAGCAGTCCTCGAGCTGGCACACGACACTATTATGGCTGGCCATCAAGGTGTAAGGAAGACGACCAGCCGAGTATCAGAGCAATTCTTTTGGCCGTGCATGCAAAGTGACACTAAACGGTTTGTGAGATCTTGCGAGATATGTCAGAGAACCACACCAAAAAGACTGATATCAAAGGTACCTCTAGGGACTACGCCTATTATTGAGCAACCATTTCAAAAGGACGCAGGAATGGTCATCACAGAGTTGGTTGCTGAAAGCCCATACCAAGCAGACATTCCACCAACAGAAATTACCCCTCAGAAGGCAAAGATAACAAGCATGATGTCTAAGCCGAGCGTATGTGAGAAAAGACGGGCTCAAGAATTGAAGAGCAATGGACGCATCATCGCTGTGTCTGACAACTTTGACAAGCACAGGGCATGCCGGTCTGGGTCCCGCGCCAACCCCTGGTGTCATCCAAATCATTCTGCCCGAGGTCATGTCTCGATGAGGCGCCGGCGTCGAGAGTCAGGACCAGTGCACAGCTTCCTGTCTGGCTGTATCCAGGTCAGCCAAGAACCGGGAGGCAGGAGTTCGCGGACCACGTGAGTGAACGTGCCACGAAGGACATCACTTACTTTGCTGAGTATGTTCGTTTTAGTTAATAACACTGAAGAAGTATACAATCATACTTGGGAACAGCTTGCTGCGCATGCATATAGTGTTTAGAGCTGTTGGGCAGTCATCCTCAAACACTCGCGGAAGGCAATGCCTTGTGAATGGTGCTGTCGTTAACAATGACGTAGTGTTAAGACTCGGCAAAAACTTACGTGATGTGCACGTGGGTGTAGGGAAGTGCGGTGGAGTGCAGTGAGGTGTGAAGGAAGAAACAGCGAAGTGAAGTTATATGTGGTGTAGTGCAGTGTAGTGAAGTGCGGTGATGAGTGAACGAAGAAGCGGCGAAGGAAAGCTATATGTGGTGTGGTTAAGTCAAGTGCAGTGTCCGTGTAAACCCAAGAGGTGACGAAGAGTGAGTGAAGTTTTCGTGGAGCGATAACTCGGAAAATAGGAGGGCCATTATCAGGAGTGACAAGCGTAGAAAAAAGACGAAGAAGGAGCGAAGCGAGCGCGCGGAGCCGCCATCTTGGAGAAGGGGCGCGCGCAGGGAAGGACGTGGTGGCCAGGGCGCAGCGTTCCAGGAGAGGACGGCCGGAGACCACCTCTCTGGGTCCTGCCCCAGTCCCTAGGCGACACATAGACGTCCCGCCCGAGTACCAGGCTTGGCGAGCAGATGTCCGACGACCCCGGAACTACCGCTGGCCCGGACCTACCTGCCAGGACACGTCAGCGTTTACGCCGCTGAACGTAGACGCGCGGAGGCTGGCTACAGCCAGTCACCGTCCCGTCTAGAGAACTAAGCTGGGCCGGCGCGCACCGGGAGCGCCAGCCGGCACGAGCCCCGCTCTGCCGGAGCGCGGCAGCTCCTCAGCGACCGTGCCTTCGTCACGTCGGCCGGGGCATCGGTGACGCCGGACGCCAGCGACGACTGAAGACGACCGGATTACAACGACGCACCACAGACCGGGGGACGCAGATACCCGCCCCGAACAGAACCGGCACTGTAAGCGCCCCTACTATAGCGTATAGACGATCGCCGCACAGACGTTAGTAAACGCGGTAGTGCGAGCGGAAAGCTTAGTAAGGGAGGACGCATTCCGTGTGCAATAAGTGGGATGTTACCGTGTTTTCCTGTTCTTAAAAGTCCATAATGAATGAAGGTTGTGTGTGCTGCACCTTGCGTTCATGTGTTCCTTCTGCCTGCTCAAGCAAGCGTACCAGGCGTTAACCTATGCGTGACACTGGTTTATACGTGAGAAATGCCACTTCGTTTATGAAGAGCTGAAGTTTCTCGGACACGTCGTAAGCACCAGAGGAGTTGGAGCCGAACCCGACAAGCTCTCCGCGGTAGCAGCAATTCCTCCTCCGGCCGACATGAAGGCCGTGCGGCGTTTCCTAGGCTTGTGTGCGTATTATCACCGTTTCATTGAAAGTTAGCGGAACACCTGACTCGCCTTACATGGTATGACACGCCATTTGCCTGGACGAGTGAGCAACAAACGGTCTTCGCTGAACTACGTCAACACATGCAGGCAGCACCCGTCCTGGCACATTTTGACGACGACGCTGACACCGAGGTGCATGCTGACGCAAGTAACATTGGTCTTGGCGCAGTACTCGTCCACCGTCAAGACGGCATTGAAAGAGTTATAGCTTACGCTAGCCGCTCGCTGTCCCGAGCTGAGCCGAACTATTATACCACAGAAAAAGAGTGTCTCGCGGTTCTGTGGGCGATCACGAAGTTTCCTCCTCCTCCTTATGTTTACGGCCGTGATTTCAAAGTGGTGACAGACCACCATGCCCTGTGTTGATTGGCAAACATACGCGATTCTTCAGGACCACTGGCAAGGTGGAGCTTGAGGCTGCAGGAATCTGACGTCACTATCGTATACAAGTCTGGCCGCAAGCACGAAGACGCTGACGGACTGTCGCGTGCACCCGCCAATCTCTCAGTCGAGAGTCAGAGGACGATGACAGCTTCCTGGGCGCCATTACTGCACCAGGCTTCATAAGACGGCAGCGTGGCGACGCTGAAATTCGACCTATCATCGACCTCTTTGAGGGCCAGAAACAACAATTCCACACCATCTATGTCGCGAATTGACGTCTTTCTGTCTACGCGACCAATGTGCTTTACAAAAAAAAAAAAAAAAAAAAAAAAAACGCCCGTTCGAATGATCGAGCCCACCTTCTGGTGGTCCCAAAAGACTTGCGGGATGACGTTCTTTTCGCTTGCCATAACGAGCCGACATCTGGCCACCTAGGCTCCTCACGAACGCTCGCCAGAGTGCGCGAGATGCATTACTGGCCCGGGCTTTCAGCGAGCGTCAAACAGTATGTTAAAGGCTGCCGTGAATGTCAGCGGCGAAAGTCACCGCCCCTAAAGCCTGCCAGGTTATTGCAACCTATCGAACCACCTCATAAGCCATTCGACCAAGTCGGCTTAGATATTCTTAGGCCCTTACCTCTCTCGACTGACCGCAACAAGTGGGTGATTCTCGCGACTGACTATTTAATCTGCTATGCCGAGACGGAGGCGCTCCCACGAGCCACGGCTTCTGAGGTTGCGCAGTTCTTCATGTGCCCCATTGTATTGCGCCATGGTGCGCCGTCCATTGTAATCACATACAGAAGGACAGCATTCACAGCACAGCTCATGCACGAATTTTTTCAATTGAGCAACACCAGGCATCGAAAGACGACTGCCTACCATCCGCAGTCCAACGGACTTACGGAGCGACTAAACAATACCATCACGGACATGATCTGTATGTAGAAAATACGGGAGGATCATATTTTGCCTTACGTGACTTTCGCGTACAATACCCCCGTACAAAAAACCACGCGTTTTACCCCCCCCCCCCCCCCGTTCCGTCTCCTTTGCGGCCGCGACGTTCTGACGATGCTAGACGCTATGCGGCCGTGCCAGGACGACGAGCTCGTAACTGCTGACGCTGAAGAATTTCCTCAGCGCGCTGAGGAAGCTCGCCAGCTTGCGCGGCTGCACATCGTCCAGCAGCAGCACGCAGACAAGTACGCTACAACCCCGGCGACCAAGTGTAGGTGTGGACTCCCGCTCGCCGCCGTGGCCTTAGTGAAAAGTTGCTCAGCGGGTATTATGGCCCATACAAAGTGCTGCGCCGCATTAGCGACCTGAACTACGAAGTGGTTACAAAACGCGCGTATTATTTGCGCCTATTAAAGACGGCTAAGAAATATCACATTGCACAGCTTTTTTTCATCACATTTGCAAAATTATTCGGCGTGTGCCACAAAATCTGGTAGCGAGCAAGCGTGGCCGTCGCACCAGCCACAGTGCTGAAATCGCAATCTTGTGAAATGAGTTTTCTGAATGCGACGCGCGCGAATGCGCGGATTTTTTTCGCTCCAGTCGCAGCATGTGGAACAGCCTGCATGCAGCAACCGGACTTTCTGGACACGCTGCGCCACCTCATGGGACTACCGAGAAGTCCGCGCGTGGCCTCCAATAGGAGAAGCATGGCGCGCCGGTGTCTGTGAATGGCTTGCGGCGCACTCAGTCCCAAAAGTTTGCGAGAGGTTCATTGAAGAGCGGCACATACCCTGTGCACTTGTGGCGAAGCCTGCTCATGCGTCCGGTTGCTGTCCTTGAGGAACCATTGTGACTTGACTTGGATTCCACTCAACATGGGAGACATTTAAAGGATCTATTTCGTAATTTGAGAGTGGCACGTTATCAGTGACACATAACTAGTTACCCAAGTTGGCGGCAAAAGCGTTCATTGAAGAGCGCACACACCTACTGGCACATATTCAATGACCCAAGTTCGTCGAAGTGTTGGTTTCGAACCCTCTTACACCCGCACGACAGCCCAATACGCTACCCATTCGACCACTGACTAACTAGTGACCAAGCTATAGGCGGGAAAACGGTTACATAGATAGATAGATAGATAGATAGATAGATAGATAGATAGATAGATAGATAGATAGATAGATAGATAGATAGATAGATAGCCTCTGAAAAGTGCGTGAAGTATCCTATGAATGCTAACGCATTAAAAATTAAATGCAATTGAACCTAATACTTTAGCGAAACGGCCGAAAGGTGCCGCAAGAGCGTACGTCACAAAACCCACCACCACCACCACCGATACGTCAGTCACAATGACTGCGCAAAACCTCAAACGCATGATTGACTAAAACGACGGAACTCTGAGCACCCAGCTTACATTATCGTACGTGATAAACGTGCCAGCATAATATGGCACCCATGATGATTTACGTTTCAAAATGACGCTCTTTGTCACTTCTCTTCCAGTCGTGCTTCAATCGTAACTCTTCGACAGAGAAGCCCGACGTGGTGACGAGTTAAGCTGGGACGGCTGTTTTTTTCGGAAGCGCCGTCACGCGTGCCCTTGGCGCCGACAGCTTTTCCTTCCATTAGCAAAGAGCACACAGCGCGGAGATGTTGGCGCGCGCCCAGACGCCAAATAGCTGCAACATAATCGCGAACCGCCGCACGGCACTATCGCCCGAGACTGCACGCTGCCGTTCGAGCAAATTCAGGCGCACGGCGCATATCGTCCTCGATCAACTGATTACAACGTCGGTAAAGCAGAAATGGGTGGGCACGGGATGTAAATTATTTCGTTCTCGCGTGAAACAGCGATAACGTACCGGCCACGACAGAGCGTCCCCGGATTCCCTCCTGGTTCTCGGCGACGAGCAAGAGCGCCGTCAGGGACATGGACATGGCGAACAGCGTCCTTTGGGCAGAGGAGCAGAAACGACGTCATCCAAGAAAGCCGCTCCCACTAAACCAAGGAAGCAGCGTTTATGCGCGCTGCCCAATGATAAGTATTTACAGCCAGGAACCAACCGCTCCTAAGGAGTCACTTCTGCAAAAGTGCGTTCGCATGACCCACCAAACTGCAGATTACTGTACGCACCGAGCACTGGCGTCACTATAGGGTCTGCGGGACCCAGAGCGGTGTCCCGCCCTATTTCTCTCGTTTTAAGCAACGGAGCACAATATGATCCTCGTGGCTTAGTTTGTTCTGGAGCTAACGACCAATTCTTCTTAGTTATTTTTGAGATGTGCGAGGCAACGAGTGCCCCACGTAGCTCCCACTTCAGCCCGACATCTCATCGAAAGCGCATAGTTACTTCTTTACGGTAGAAATTATAATTACAGGTAGGAAAACGTTGTGTACATCTTTTTTCTTTTCAAAAGGAACACTTTTCAAAATGTCTATGCATGTGAGTGCACAGTAGATGTACAGTATATGCACAGCGTATGCATAGCCACGTGAGGTGGACATTGAATACGCAACCCCGCAGGTATATACAAGAATATAGATTATCCACAATTTTACGTGAAGCTGAAAGAAGCACTTCGAAAGGAGACAACTTGGAAGGAAAGCAAGAATAGTAGGCGACTAGGCGAAGAAAAATAGCTTCAGTGAATTGTGTGGTACCAGGTTAAAGGAGCTTTCGCAGAAGAAAGCACAAATTTATGCTAATCTTGCACTATGCACTAGCGCAGTCGGCCCCAGTGGATGTGTATTTCTAGAGCAGTTACAACGAGTGCTAAGTGCGTGTATCAGCGATATGCACCTCTCGAGGGGCGCTGCTATACAGGGTGTCCCAACTAACTGTAGCCAGAGTTTCAAAATATGTAAATGCCACGTAGCTCGACAGAACCCAGGCAATGTTGTTTGCCCTCGCTTGGAGATACTCAGATTATTTTTTAAATTCTACTTAATTACATAAGTAGTCCTAATTAATTATTCAACTTCTCAAATATTATAATTTGATTATAATTAGCAACCGAACCCGAAGGAGGAGCCCGAACGGCGAGACTAGAAATGAAATAGACTTCATGCTCTGCGCTAACCCTGGCATCATACAAGATGTGGACGTGCTCAGCAAGGTGCGCTGCAGTGACCACAGGATAAGAACTCGAATTAGCCTAGACCTGAGGAGGGAACGGAAGAAGCTGGTACATAAGAAGCCGATCAATGAGTTAGCGGTAAGAGGGAAAATAGAAGAATTCCAGATCAAGCTACAGAACAGGTACTCGGCTTTAACTCAGGAAGAGGACCTTAGTGTTGAAGCAATGAACGACAATCTTGTGGGCATCATTAAGGAGTGTGCAAGAGAAGTCAGTGGTAACTCCGTTAGACAGGATATCAGTAAACTGTCGCAGGAGACGAAACATCTGATCAAGAAACGTCAATGTATGAAAGCCTCTAACCCTACAGCTAGAATAGAACTGGCAGAACTTTCGAAGTTAATCAACAAGGGTAAGACAGCTGACATGAGGAAGTATAATATGAATAGAATTGAACATGCTCTCAGGAACGGAGGAAGCCTAAAAGCAGTGAAGAAGAAACTAGAAGTTGGCAAGAATCAGATGTATGCGTTAAGAGACAAAGCCGGCAGTATCATTACTAATATGGATGAGATAGTTCAAGTGGCTGAGGAGTTCTATAGAGATTTACACAGGAGCAGTAGCTCCCACGACGATAATGTGAGAGAGAATGCTCGAGAGGAACTTAAAATCCCACAAGTAACGCCGGAAGAAGTAAAGAACGCCTTGGGAGCTATGCAAAGGGGGAAGGCAGCTGGGGAGGATCAGGTAACAGCAGATTTGTTGAAGGATGGTGGGCAGATTGTTCTAGAGAAACTGGCCACCCTGTATACGCAATGTCTCATGACCTCGAGCGTACCGGAATCTTGGAAGAACGCTAACATAATCCTAATCCATAAGAAAGGGGACGCCAAAGACTTGAAAAATTATAGACCGATAAGCTTACTGTCAGTTGCCTACAAACTATTTACCAAGGTAATCGCTAATAGAATAAGGAACACCTTAGACTTCTGTCAAGCAAAGAACCAGGCAGGATTCCGTAAAGGCTACTCAACAATAGACCATATTGACACTATCAATCAGGTGATAGAGAAATGTGCGGAATATAATGAACCCATATATTTAGCTTTCATTGATTACGAGAAAGCGTTTGATTCTATCGAAACCTCAGCAGTCATGGAGGCATTACGGAATCAGGGTGCAGACGAGCCGTATGTAAAAATACTGAAAGATATCTATAGCGGCTCCACAGCCACCGTAGTCCTCCATAAAGAAAGCAACAAAATCCCAATAAAGAAAGGCGTCAGGCAGGGAGATACGATCTCTCCGATGCTATTCACAGCGTGTTTACAGGAGGTATTCAGAGACCTGGATTGGGAAGAATTGGGGATAAAAGTTAATGGAGAATACCTTAGTAACTTGCGATTTGCTGATGATATTGCCTTGCTTAGTAACTCAGGGGACCAATTGCAATGCATGCTCACTGACCTGGAGAGGCAAAGCAGAAGAGTGGGTCTAAAAATTAATCTGCAGAAAACTAAAGTAATGCTTAACAGTCTCGGAAGAGAGCAGCAATTTACAATAGGTAGCGAGGCACTGGAAGTAGTAAGGGAATACATCTACTTAGGACAGGTAGTGACCGCGGATCCGGATCATGAGATCGAAATAATCAGAAGAATAAGAATGGGCTGGGGTGCGTTTGGCAGGCATTATCAGATCATGAACAGCAGGTTGCCATTATCCCTCAAGAGAAAAGTGTATAATAGCTGTGTCTTACCAGTACTCACCTACGGGGCAGAAACCTGGAGGCTTACGGAAAGGGTTCTACTTAAATTGAGGACGACGCAACGGGCAATGGAAAGAAGAATGATGGGTGTAACGTTAGGGGATAAGAAAAGAGTAGATTGTGTGAGGGAACAAACGCGAGTTAATGACATCTTACTTGAAATCAAGAAAAAGAAAAGGGGGGGGGGCATGGGCAGGACATGTAATGAGGAGAGAAGGTAACCGATGGTCGTTAAGGGTTACGGACTGGATTCCAAGGGAAGGGAAGCGTAGCAGGGGGCGGCGGAAAGTTAGGTGGGCGGATGAGATTAAGAAGTTTGCAGGGACAACATGGCCACAATTATTACATGACCGGCGTAGTTGGAGAAGTATGGGAGAGGCCTTTGCCTTGCAGTGGGCGTAACCAGGCTGATGATGATGATGATGGCAACCGAAAGCTGTGTCGGGAGTTTCTCATGTTGCTCTACAATTTTCTCATTGACACTTTTCATATGATTATAATATTTGCAAAGTAGACAAATAATTAAGACTAATTATCTAATTAGGGGTACTGAAAGAAATTTTGGCCATCTCCAAGCGATGGCAAGCAACAGTACGTTGGTTATATTCAGCAACGTGGCATTCGCAGGCGACTTACGAAACGATGATGCCAGGACTCATGAACTCCCGGAACGTGAAGTCGAACGCGTTGTAGAAAGGATCTGTGAACTGCACACACAGATAGGTGCACACAACAGCAGAGTCAGCCGCTACATTAAACAGTACCATGCTGCTCACTATTGAAGAGCGCTAGCTCAGGCGCAGGACACAGTCAGGACAGCACAAGGACAAAGCAGCTTTCGTCCTGTGTTTCTATAGCTTTGCGATTTCGTGATTAAGGAGTTAACTATTGTAATTATACTAATTAGCCAATGAATTGATTAGTTTTTTCTTTGAAATGATGTCCGCGTGAGCAGCTAATTAATTGGTATTGACGTAATCCAAGTAGGCTATTTTTAGTGTTAAAAGTTCACCCAATATATTTTCGCTTAGCAATGTGTTCTGACCACGGCAGTTGCGTTAAAGTGACGGAATGTTCGGCTTACATACAATCACACAGACAGATGCCGGTATTGCTTGTATTGTGATGATTGTACTTTGAATTGTCTCCTTCTACCTGCGTATATATTCACTTTTTCGTGCAAATAAAATCACTAGGTATGAGAGCTGTTTATGTAGGCAGCTGTCGGCATGCGCTGCGATCAGAGCGGTGCTGGCAGCCGTCTGTGCGACTGCTAACCGTATTGTTGCACCTATGCAGGCATTTTGACGCGGTTCCATCAAGCGGCGCAGGACCATCTTATCCAACGCAGCCCCAACGATACATTCCGGAGCGTGGCCGCAGAGTGATCTGTGCAAGCAATCAGCCAAGAAATTCGCGCCTGCGCGGAAGGCTATCGACGCCCCTCAAGCAACCCTATAAAAGGAGCCAGCGACAGCCACGGACACATCAGAGCGGTGCTGGCAGCCGTCTGTGCGACTGCTAACCGTATTGTTGCACCTATGCAGGCATTTTGACGCGGTTCCATCGAGCGGCGCAGGACCATCTTATCCAACGCAGCCCCAACGATACATTCCGGAGCGTGGCCGCAGAGTGATCTGTGCAAGCAATCAGCCAAGAAATTCGCGCCTGCGCGGAAGGCTATCGACGCCCCTCAAGCAACCCTATAAAAGGAGCCAGCGACAGCCACGGACACATCAGAGCGGTGCTGGCAGCCGTCTGTGCGACTGCTAACCGTATTGTTGCACCTATGCAGGTGGGCGCACACACATTCGTGTGAAAGTTTATTTCCTTGCATTTTACGGTTGCTGCACTGCTCTGGTACCTCTTGTTGCCTGTGACGCGTTTGTGGAAAACTTCTTAAAATGGGGGACGACGACGCTACGCAACTTGACAATTTTGCCAAGACACTCGCAGACGAGGCTCCCAAAACATTAAAGAAGTTACTAAGGTTCTGATAGAAATGACTTCCAAATTTATGGAGGCCATGACTGAAATTAAGGTTACCGTAAACAAGTTGAACGCATCTAGCGACGCTGTACAGACTGAAATAGCAGCAGTAAAGGAATCAATGGGTTTCATGAACACTGCCTTTGAGGGCTTCAGAACAGAAGTTAAAACGATGAGGATTGAACTCGCAGAAGTAAAGAAGAACAATCTGGAAATTCAGCAAGAAAATAAGAAGCTGACGAATGAAGTGAAGGAATTAAAAACAGAATTGGTTGAACTGAAGCAATACAGCAGAAGGAATAACATTGAATTGAAAGGTATCCCTGAATCTGATAACGAGGACCTCGGTAGCATGATGACACAGATAACTTCTTACCTACAAGTTAAGCTTTCTCCTGAGGAAATCGACGCTGTACATCGTGTTCCAACCAAGTCGAAGGGACCTCCCAATGTAATTGTGAAGTTTAAGTCAAGGTCCCCACGTGACAAAATATTGCAAGCTGCGAAAAAGAACAGGCTAAATACTTCCGTGCTTGGCTTCCCAGAGAACGATCCCGTTTTTGTCAACGAACATTTATGTCCAGAAAAAAAGGTTTTGCTCGGCAAAGCTATTGGCATAAAGCGTGCCAGAGGCTGGAAGTTCGCATGGGTCTCTGAAGGCAAAATCTTGATGAGAAAAACGGAAAGCTCGAGGGTAATGCACATAACCTGTGAAGATGACCTGGGAAAAATTGTTTGATTACCAATGCTCTTGTGTTTTAGTACTTGTACACTCTTACAATGTCTTTGGCCATAGATGAAGATGACCTGTTAAGCAGCGACAAAAACACATCAATATTTTACTCTAATATCCGCAGTCTGAGGAAGAACCTGAACCTTCTAGTGGCTTCCTTGACAAGATATTCCCAATCTTTTGATATTGTAGCACTTACAGAAACCTGGCTGCAAAAAGATGAGAAAGTTATGCTTCCTGGCTATGTTATGATATCTCATCCGAGAGAATCAAAAAACCGCGGTGGTGGTGTTGCCTTTTTTCTCAAAAATGGTCTACCTTTCTCGTCTTTGGCGCCAGTCACCCTCAGTCATGCAGACATAGAAACACTGTTCATAAAACTGCCCCATTCATTCACTGTTGGAGTTATTTACCGTCCACCAAACTCGTGCCTTTCCTCCTTTCTTGATAAACTCGAAGGAATTCTTGAAACTCTTTCTACACACTCGGAAGGCATAATTATTGTTGGCGATTTTAACATTGATACAAGTGCTGAATGCCACAAAGATTACATGAACCTGTTAACATCGTACAATTTCCGAAATATGATTAATACACCGACGCGTGTAACTACCTCTTCTTCATCTATTATTGATCATGCATTAACAAATATACCGACTGGGATACGCGCTGGGGTTTACAGCGAACCCATCTCCGATCACCTCCCACTTTTTGTTGCTGCTGACATTGACATAAAACCAGAGCGTGAGATTAAGAAGTATGTATCTAAAATAGATTATGCCCTACTGCGAGAAAATCTATTGGCCATTGACCCCAGTGTAATATACCATTATGACGTCGATACAGAGTTTAGTAACCTAATAGACACGCTTTCGCAAATGGTTACTACCTGCAGCAGAAATATTAGTGTTCGCTCTTACGAAGCACCACTATGCCCTTGGATGACTGAGCCAATCCTCGCCGTTCTAAAAGAGAAGGATTCATGGTACCGTAAGTGGAAGCAACACAAGGATAATGTTTACTATTCCGAACAATTTAAGAATCTGCGCAATAGATCCGTGTCGATGATGAGGGCACGAAAAAAAGCATATTACATGCGTCTCGTTGAACAGGCTTCTGGCAATTCACAAAAGGTCTGGAAAATACTAAACGAAGTTGCTGGCAAAGCCAGTTTCCGCCGTGTTCTCCCAGAAGAAATAGATCACAATACTACAGACAGATTTAATTCCTTTTTCACCAATATCGGCCCATCATTAGCTGCTCAACTTCCCGAATCACAACAAAATGCTGCATCCAATACAGTTCTCAATACTTTTGTAATGTTTGAAATCGAACCCCAGGAAATTACATCCATTATTCTCAGCTTACCAGGCAATAAATCTGCCGGACTGGACGGTATTTACCCACGCATACTTAAGGAAAACACTGATATCTTGGTCCCCATCTTATGCAAACTTTTTAATCATTCATTAAAATGTGCAAAGTACCCCTCTGTACTAAAGATTGCCAAAGTTGTCCCAGTATACAAAGATGGAGACCGATCCAACCCGTCAAGCTACAGACCCATTTCTGTCCTAAGTGTTATTAATAATATTTACGAAAAGATTTTATCCAGTAATATTTGCAAATTCTTAGAAAAATATAACCTACTCTGTCAACAGCAACATGGATTTCGAAAACATCATTCAACGGCATCTGCAGTCCTAAGCCTGACTCAATTAATTAACACAGCATTACATGAAAACAAACTGGCCGCTGTTGTATTTATTGATTTAAAGAAAGCGTTTGATACTGTGGATCACGCTATTATGCTCAACAAATTAAACCACTATGGATTTCGCGGTGAAGCCTACAGCTTACTTTCCAGTTACATCGAAAACCGTCAACAAGTTGTAGTTATCAATAACATCATATCATCACTTAAATATTTACAGACCGGCGTTCCTCAAGGATCCGTTTTAGGGCCCATATTATTTTCCTTATACCTGAATGATTTGCCGAAGGTCCTAAGTTGCTGTGATATTTTAATGTATGCTGATGACACTGCGATCATAGTGACAGCAGACAACCATGAGGATCTAGAAGCAAAGACAAACGCTGAATTGAAAAAAATTACACGCTGGTTTTTTACCAACAAGCTAACGATTAATTCAAGCAAAACCAAATATATGGTATTTAGTTCACGAGCAAAAGTCATTGACAGCTTCCAAATTGACATTTTCATTAACGGCCACTCACTAGAGCGAACACACTCATTTAAGTATCTTGGTGTCATTCTAGATGAACATCTTCACTGGAAAAATCAGATTAGCGCAGTCTGTTCAAAGTTGGCTTCTGGCTGTTATGCCTTATTACAGGCCCGTGATTATTTTAACACACATACACTGCGTACCCTTTATTTTACCCTTATTAACAGTCATCTAACATACTGTGTAGAATCATGGGGTTTAACATACAACACTTACCTTGATCCTATCCGGCGATTACAAAAACGGGCTGTCCGAATTATAACACAAAGCAAGTATACTGAACCAAGTAAACCAATTTTCCAGTTATTAAATATCCTTCCTTTCGATCTTTTGCGGTCTTTAAAGATAGCGCTGTGTGTAAACAACATAGTAAAATATAACCAACCTTTCAATGCCTCCCTGTTTCGCTCTCCTTCTCGACTCACGAGAAACCTCACACATAGTAACTTTAATCTGCCACCGAATAATAACATCTACAGTGAAAGATTGGTGCAGTTTTCAGGAGCCAAGGTTTGGAATGCTTTACCCCCAGAAATAAAACAGTCCCACGAAACTAATAAAGCATTAAGAACATACTTTTTGAGCCTTCTTTGATCTATGTGACAGTCGTTCGCGGTTTGTGTTTGTTGTACAGTGTTGTTCATTACAGATCTTTATTCATTCTCCTGTAAAATGCATATTGTATTATTTTCTCCTCATTGTATAGTGTACTCTGGTCTTTCGCCGTGACTTTGGGCTTTCTATTTTACACAAGTGTTGTGTCATTGCCATCGTGCATTTTTGTATCTGAACCCCACACTAGCCTCTGGCTATGGGTTCAGTCAGTGTCTGATAATTTGTATGGCAAGAATAGAAATAAAACAACAACAACAACAACAACCATAAATGAACAGCTACAAACGCGCCTGTACTTCCGCAATTCTTTCAGTATAGTGTGTATAAATACAATTTTGGAAGCGTAGCGATCACTGTTGACCAATTATGCGCAAAAGTGCAACTTGATTCGCACGAGCAGAAGATGGATCCAAACAGAGGAGACCAGCATCGCAAGCTCCGAGTGTCCTCTCAACCATGGCGCCAGAACGCGCGTCCCAGTGAATCTCGCTGGAGCGCGCGGCGGACCGAACTGTCGGGACCCGTGATGGGCGGCCAAGCACCGCGTTTGGCGCATCCCCGCTCGGTAGCGTCGCCGCCACCGTTATTCCTGTTTTAGACCAAGAAACCTTTGCAGATGTTGGTGGCTAAAACTTATGGAATGAATCTGTAGGTTCTGTCCAAAAATTCAGGAACATTCGTCACTTAAGGAGCTTTAATCAAATGACAAAGCAAGATGAGCGCATAAACGCTGAGAGCCCCGAAAGACATAATGCGGGAACTGTGTTCATACGACATTGTTGGTTTCCACTGTTTCGTTTTCAATTTGCGTAGTATATTATTTGCGCCGTTTTCGGTAGAATGTTAAAGTAGCACTTGCCAACAAATCTGTCACGACGACCCTTCCTGCTCTTGCTCGTCAAGTGGCCATTTTCGTCGCGGAAATGTAGCTACGAGCGACCATTCGCCAACACAGCGCGCAATGCTTTAGCTCCGAGCAGTCAAACTCTTCCGGATGCAACTGCGAGATGCTGGCGGAGACGCGTTCGACCCGCGGAGGCCACGCACTAATATTAACGGCCAGCTATTATACTCTCAAACTTCCGTGACCGTCGAACACTCGGCGGTCGCTACTGGAAGGTGAGTGCGTCTCAAAGCAGTTGCGGGTCCTGACCCGACCTGCGCACCCTTTCATAAGCACACCGGTACATTAAGTGGTCCCCGCCAACCACCGGCAGCAGGCTGACGCCCGCTACTTCCCTGACCCTTGTCGCTACTGGAACGGTCCGCCTGGCCCGGTAGTGGTGAACCACATGCGGCATGTGGATCAACTAGGGGTTGCACACGCATTCCGGAAAAGCATGCACGTACGCGCGGTTCAAAACAAAATAAGAGGCGGCACAAGTTTATCCACCAGCCCTGCAACTGTGCTCTTGCTCACGGCCCATTCATGGTGCAGCAACAAGGAGTTCAGAGGCAAACACTACCAGCGCTTGCTGAAGGAGTACATAAACGCTCTTTCAAGTGAAACGTGGATACGGGCTGTTTTGTAACACATGGTGACTGTGAGCATACGACACATGCGCAAGCATACTCTCACTTTGGGGGCTCTAATGTAATGCTGTTCCGAACGTTTCTATTCCATTTCTGCAATCAGCCCTCGGCGATTGGTCAAACACTTTCTTGAACCACCCCCCACTTCGCCTATCTGTCATGCGACGCCACGAGAACCGCTACAGCTCCCCATCTGATGTGACGTGTACACACTGATTATGCATCATTGGACCGAACGGAAGAAGAAATGTTATTTCTGACTCGACGTCTTTTCGCCATTACCACCAAAGCTGTCGACCTGCCTGTCACGCAACGTCACAAAACCACAAAAACTCACCGCGTCAAAATGACGTGTACGCGTTAAAGATGCATTAATATGCCGAACAAAACTGATTTTTCTTTCTGAATAGCTGCAGGCTGCCCAGTCCGAAATGAATAAAAGATGGCTGCCGCCGATAGCTCAGGCACTGACTACTCACACCTGCCGCAGAGCATGTGTTTATTTACGTACAATAGAACATTTTACGTGGCCGTGTAACGTTTTTGGGCATTTTTGTCACGTTTACGACCTCCCTCTACCAACTCTTCTTTGCTAAGGATCCGTTTTGGCGACATTCTTAACTTTCCGTTGCATGCCTCGGCGATTTTCAACCAGCCATCTCAAGCTAAGTGAGGGAAAGCCGACCAATGGCAGACGCCGGCACCACCCTCTTCATCCGGTTATCGATTTTCAGTGCACTGGCTCGTCCTCATCGAATTTCCCTCTCCACTTGAGCATGCCCCTCGCCTATTGTCACCCAATTAGATAAAACAAGGCGCTCACTGGAGGCAATGTTGTTCGTTTTTAAAGGAAACAAAAGTGACCTCATACGAGGAGAGCGTTTGATTGGTCTGTTCAGGCAACCGTGCGGGTCACCGCCCGATGCTTACGTCAGCGGTTACGCAAATTTGACGTCAGGAGATTTGAATGAAAACAGGTTCGAATAGTGTTACGTTATAGGGCCCTTTGTTCATGAAGAAAGGAGTTACTATTGCATATCTTTACACGTGGAAACATTGCCAGTTAGGCAACATAGTCACATATTTGTTTTTTCTGCTTTGCGTGATTACCTGCGATTATGGCATCTCGTTTTTTATAGCGAGAGTGTTATTTCGCTCATCGTGCGACCCCGCCATTGTCAGAAAGCCGTGACAGGTGTAAACGGCACAAAAATTACGTCATCTTCATCCATTTTAAAAATAAAAGTGGCCACAGTGAGGATTCACTTCTCTACCCTACCGCCACTACTAGCCGAGAGTTAACCACGGCGCCAATGTAGCAACACGCGACCGTGACGAATATCTTTGAGGCTGTGCACGTGGTGGGGCTCTGCCTGGCAAGCGATTCACTACACGGCGCATGATAAATGTGGGCGCCACTGTCGGCGCTGTGGAAGTTGAATCTCTCCGAAGCAGGGTTGCCAGATTCGGCTATATATAGCTAAATTGGGCTACTTTTATGCGGGTTGGCGTCGAAAATTCTGAGTTGGCTACAAGACTATATTTGGGCTAATTTTGTCTTAAGGACTCCTCGAGTTCAGAGGACCACGTCAACACTGACAAAATTCGGAAACCCCGGTTTAAAAACCGAAAGCTCATTGCTGCTCCAAAGATACTTAGGCAATATCGAAGGCTGTGCTTTTAGGCAATGTAGGCGCTGGGAGGATGACATTAAGTCATGGCTGCCATGTCTATACGTCATTCCAGCGCTAAGCTCTATTCTTTGTGCTTTGTGTTCGGCGCCATCTGCTGCTGGTTCACGCGTGATTCAATAAGAAAAACAGTGCGGCTGACAGGTGTCGACTACGCGTTCTGTTTCAGCTGCAATACAGCAAACATTATGTGCACTTGCACAACAGCTCAAGTATACGTACGCATGTCGTGGCACGCCATTTTCAACCGCGTTCCTTAATGCAAAAAAATGCAAAAAGCAGTGCCGGGAATCCAATGTTTCCCCTGCTATCGAGCTCGCTTTGCCCCTAATTGTGCTGCGTGTTTCGAACGCACACGTAGAAAGCATGTTGTGCAGCTAGGTTTCGTTGACAAAGAATGATCTGAGAAACCACATGTCGAATGAGACACTGCGTTAAATTTGGTCTGGCAGAGAGTGCACACTACTGCAAGGATTTTCAGCCACGTGAACAGTTTCTGTCGCGTTTCAAACCTGCAGTTCTATATGTTCCAAGTAACCGTGGGAGTTAACTCAAATGGGGCTAGATTGCGTATTTAATCCATTTGCGTAAATCGCCCGTATCAGTATCAGTGAGAAGTATCAACTGGGACTCTACGCAATGTTTTCTTTTTTTCGTTCTGTGTTTTAGTCGAGCAGCTTTGTATTAAGTGAAAGTTGCCATTGTTTCGTGGTGCTTTTTGAACGTGGCATATATGATGACTCTGTCATCATATATATGACTCTGTGAATATATGAAAAGGATATTCGTCCACAGTGAAGATGGCAAGGCGATTGCTCATCAAAGGTCGCTGAGTGATCGCCTTGCCAAAGTCTGGATGATAACTCGCCGATTTTCATACCGTACATCTGGCACAATCTTTTTTTTTTATTTATGCTATGTGCGTACAAGTAATTGCGGTTATGGCGTACTTTTTCTATGCACGTACTTTATGACCATTGCGATTCGTCTTTGTTCGACTTACTATGCATTACATTGTACTTTGCGCAAAGGTATTTTCGAGCTGTGATGAAAAAAAAAAGAACTACGTTCGATATGCATAATAGGCGTTTGTGGTACTGTTACGTACATATTTTAGCATTTTTTCCCAAATCCCAGCAGTGGTTGGGCAAATAGTTCTTGCCAGTATGCAAAGGTATATTAGTGTTCTACTGACTCCCTATTCTGATGTATAGTGCTTGAATTTGTTACACAAACGGGTTTACGCTGTACTTCATGACAGCCGTGCGCGATCCATAAAATGAGTTTTGTCTGTTGCGTAGTAGAATTACATTTCTTCTTTTTTTCAAATCGCACTCTATGTAAGGTACACAGCCTCCCCTCGGAAATTTGGCAACACATGCATTCGCGCATGCATTCACAGAAACTTACGTACACGTTTTCATATTACACGAATCTTGCCAGCAAATCCCTGTTTTAATATTGCACCGTTCAACTCTTTTCGACACTAATACCACCTGGATTACTGCCAGCGCCGTAATCCAGCTGGCAATTAAACCTATGAAGTTTAATTCACCTCTTCGGTTACGGACCAGCAGGTCGTTCATAAGGCGAGACAGCAAAGGGCGGCCAGAGGCGCCAGTTCACTGCCAACAAAGCACGAGAGTCCCCCCCCCCCCCCGAGTCCCCGCCGCAAGTAACCTCCGCACACCGCAAAAATGAAAAAGAAAAGAAAATAAAGAAAACTTCACAAATAAACCTCGGCTGACAGATCGCAATATGGCCGGTTTGTCTTCTTGCGTTGCTGCGGCTTCATAAGCAGCAACATTACACTCGGAAACATAACGCAGCAGCAAGAAACTCATCAACATTTTCGACGCAACACTAAACTCAGCGACGTAGCTTAGCGACACACTCAGCGACAATGGTCTCGCACTTACGTACCATAAGAACTGCGTACGTGCCCCCTTAGCTTTTTGTTGCTTCATTTGTGAGCATATACCTTGTCGATACGGAAAAAGACTATTTGGAAGCAAGCTCTGTTACTGTCATTTTGTATGTCCGTCGTATTTCCCTGATGCTGTTTATTTGTTTGTTGTCTTCCAAGTTGTCGCTATACGAGAAGCCAGCAAACAAAGACACCAAGGACAACACATGGAAAATTACTTGCATTTGCTAAATGAATTAAAGAAATTATACATTGAAATTAAAATGGATGAAAAATATTACAGGGCCTCTTAAGATCTCTCCTAAGAGGAAAACGGCGAAAGCCTACTCTTCCTCCTGTTATCATTCGCCTCATTCCTTTGCCTCTTCCCTTTCTTTTCTTTCTTTTAGTCATTACTGCTTACTATTCTATTCAATTCAATTTTTATTTTTCCAGAAATAATAGGTCCTGCAAAGGGTCAAGAGCTAAAGTTCAAGTTCAAGTTGAAGCTGGCCAAGTTGTACGAGAGCAGTTTCAGGTACCTGCTGTGCACCTCGACTACTAAGCATGTTTAGTAATTTGTAATCAATTATGGTCACTACAAGCCGTCATTAGACGAGTTAGTCATATCATAGTCATTAGTCGTCATTACAAGTCATTTCAGTCATTATTTGTTATTACTGGTCATTGGTAAGCATTTTTAGTCATTTCTGATTAATTCCAGTCGCTGCAAGTTGTCGTTTGACATATTGGTCATTTCCTAGTCATTACTAGTCATTACAAGTCATTTCAGTAATTATTACTCATTACTGCTCACTACTAAGCATTTTTAGTCATTTGTTATCAATTCTAGTCAATACAAGCGGTCCTTAGACAAGTTGGTCATATCATAGTCATCAGTAGTCATTACAAGTCATAAGTAGTCATTATTTGTCATTGCTAGTCACTATTATCCTCTACCAATCTTATTATAACGTTATCATTCACCAACTGTCACTATCAATCATTTTTTATTCTTTAATCTGTCTTCATATGGCGTGATGACGCTTCGGCAGACACTCCGGCGGTCAGGTCTGCTGACGCAAGCTTCACCAAGAGCCTAGAAAGGCATTCGCCTTTAAAAAAAGGCACACATACGTACACACGCACACACACATGCATGCACGCACGAACACACACACACACGCACACACACACACACTCTGTCACACCGCGAGCTGTCGCTATATACGGTGTGACAGGGCCGCCGACTAGTGGACAACGTTGGCGGCGCAGTGGTCTCTGCAGTCACCACTCACCCGTATCGTCTGGACGGAGAAGTTCAAGCTGGTCAAGTTGTACGAGAGCAGCTTCAGGTACCTGCTGTGCGCCTCGACGATCTCGAACTGCAGGGTGTTGCGGATGGTGTAGTCTGCGCGCACCAAGTCATGGCCGCGTTCAGAGATTACAATACTCTGCGCCGGCACGTTGGCCGCTCACGAATTACAGCGTCTACGCGCACCTGATTGTTTGCTGACATCATCAAGCATGTCGTCGCCTAAGAACAACAGGTATTAAATTGGTCAAAAAGAAATTGCTCGAAAATCAACACAAGAAAAAAACACAGGCTATATTTTATCGCACTAAGGAAACAGTTCTTGAATTGACAGAAACCTTATATCTGGATAATGATGTAGTTAGTATTGTTAGTGAGATTAAGGCGTTGGGAGTTACATTTTCGGAGACACTATAATGGAACAATAAGTGGAAAACGTCTGCGACAGATTAAATTGCGTCACCGGACTGATGAATAAAAATCGTCAAATACTACCAGTAAAAGTTAAACGTTTGATTTACAATGGATTATTCTTATCAACACTAAATTATTCGCACCTTGTATCATTAGATATCATTATTAGATATCATTATCATTATTAGGTATCATTAGATCCCAGTAACAAACTCAGTCTATGTCAAAAAAGCGCAGTTCGTGCAATTGCTAACGTTTCATATGCTGCTCATACATCTGTTTATTTTAACGCACTTAAAATACCAAAAGTGGTATTTATCTACGCATTCCGTCTTTCCTGTACTTACCGTTTCGTCAATAAAACCAATAACACTCACTTTATCGGTTCCTTTCGTTTAGCAAAGCGACACAACACAGAATTATACAACACAAGAATTTAGGATACTTGGCTTCAGCGATTATGCCGCACAAATTACGGAAATCAGTCCCTATGACTCCAACCAGCTGCGCTCTTAAGCAAATATGCCAAGCATGGGATAATCGCTGAGACTGCATCCACGCGCACGTGTGATTTGTTCTTACCAAGTCAAGATTTGATTTAGTTCACATATCCATGAAGGCGTTTTGCCGCCTGCTGCTTGCTTAGTTTCAGCAACACTGTGTATTATTTATTGCAGTAGTCGCAGAACGCTGTTAATCGTACTTATAGCGCATGTATTTGTCAGTGACTGTCTTATTCCTGTTTTCCCGAAGGCAGGTTTTTTTATAGTTTTTGCTGATAATAACTTCTTACCATAGGTCACAAAATTTTCCCTTTGTGTCTTTTTGACTTTTTCTTGATCTCTATTCTTTGAGAATTCTGAGGGTATTTTAATTTCACAGGTGAGAGCAAATGCTAAACTGTTTTCGTTGCCTCTTTCCATTTTAGATTTCACATGGTCGAAAACACATTGTGTTTCTCCTCTGTTTTTTTTCTATCCGAGTCTCTGTGTAATACTCATACCATGCCGACGAATGCAGAACTATCGAAAAGAAATTGAGGATTTGGAAGTTAAGATTAACAAAATGGCTAAAAGCACGCATGAACTCGTCTTTGGTAAGATCTTGCTAAGAATGAAGGAGTCTGGGATTGATGTTGTCGAGCTAAAAAAAAGAAGTTGATTCCTTGAATACAAGTGCCGAGCACTTGAATGTACTTGTAGAAGAACTACGTAGCCAAAATGCTACCCTAATTGTTGAGAACAAACAATTGAAATCTCAGAAGTAGTCATTGAGTCGCGAGATGGAGGAGCTTGAACAGTACTCTTGCCTTGGCAATGCCGAGATCAAGGGCATTCCCTGCTCCCAAGGAGAGGACTGTATCGTAATAATAAAAGCAGTATAGGAACAAAATTGGCTTTCCCGTATCACCTAGCGATCTGGACAATGTTCATCGCGTACCGACCAGAACTAACGACAAGAAAAATATAATTGCTCGGTTCTGTTCCAGAACTAAGAAAGCTGATTTTGTGAGCAAAGCGCATAAAGCCAAGCTCTGTCTTAGTGACATTGGATTTCCTGGATCATTTAATGCTCCTGTTTTTGTAAGCGAGCATCTGACCCCATCTAACAAGGATCTCTTTTCCAAGGCCGTAACTCTGAAGCAAGAAAGGAACTCAATGTTCCTTTGGACGGACAACTGCCAAATGAAGGCTAGGAAGACTACTAACAGCAAAGTTCTGCGCATTCGAGACGAATCGGACCTAACCAAAATAGACTAGACCTCATTGTTTAACTAATTGACATAACAGTTATGGCTTCCATACTGACACCCCATCAAGTGAATTCCTTTTTAAGCGGATTTCATACCATAATTCATTTTAACGCGAGGAGTCTTTTGTAAGCACTTCAATGCAACCGATAATTTCCGTGCATCGCTAACCGCTTCGTTCGCATCAATTGCCATTACTGAAACTTGGTTATCTGGCGACGACAAAAATTTGTATTGCTTCCCTAACTATAAATAGGAATACTGCAATAGATTAACGAGCACTCACGGTGGTGTGACCATACATCTTTCTCCTAATATTGCTTATCGAAGAAGACACGACCTATTAACCATTACTAATAGCGAGTCTGTTTGGATTGAATTCAATAACTGCTTTCTTGCACAGGATAACAAGAATTTCATATTTGGCTGCATTTACCATTCTTCTTCATCGTCAGTTAATGATTTCCGCATCAATCTTGATCATATTTTACACACTGTATCACTAGAAAATAAAAATGTTGTTATAATGGGTGATATATATATTAATTTACTCGATGAAACATCACCCATCTGTATTCATCATACTAGTTTGTTCCATAGCTACGGATATGATTGTTTAATTAACGTTCCCACACGCGATGTTTCTAATGGCACAGTTACACTGATTGATCATGCTCTTTCTAACCAGCTTAAGTTTTGCACATCGGCATCACTGATCATTATCCCTTGCTCTTAAGCTTCAATCCCAACGTACGACCTTGCCCACCTTCACATACTAAAGATGTTCTGGACAAAGTCGGCTTCACAACTGCTGTTGCTAATACAAATAGGTCTGAAATTAAATGACTAAACAACCCACAGAAAGCCTTTTACACATTTTTTTTACGTATTATATCATACCTACGACAGTTCCACCTCCAAAAGACATTAAAAAAAACTTGCATTTTCTCACAGTCTATGGATCCCGCAGCAGTTATTAACAGTTTTACGCAAACGGGATAACTTCTATAGGAAAACCAAAAGGCAACCGTTTAACAGGAACTTATGTGCCCGGTATAAAAACTTCTGTAACACTCTTAACTGTAAACTAAAAACAGCTAAACGACTGTATTTCGAGCAAAACATTTTACAGGGGGCTAATAGCACTAAAAAAATGGAGATTGTCAATTCCTTCTTAAACGGGAACGCACGACTAACTCGACTAAACCAAGTATCCAGAATTTAGAATGATTGAGTGGAGCTCAATTTCTGTGCCGATATAGCTGAGGCGTTTAGTAGTTTTTTCATTCCTGGCAATTTACCTTCTCCTACACAGATCATAAGCATGAACCGTCTACCCCATTCATTCTTTTTATTGCCTACAACGCCAGAAGGAATAACTGCTGCTGTAAATATTCTAAAAGTGACAAGCGCTGGAATTGATGAGGTCCACCCTGCTAACATTAAATTAATTGTGCCCCTAATTTCAGATCTACTGTCATTTATTTATTATTCAAGACTGGTTTATTTTCTTCTGAACTTAAGTGTGGGAAAATCATCCCAGTTTTAAGAAAAGGCGATAGCTCATTATTAAATAACTAGAGACCTATTTGCATTCTACCATTCTTTGGGAAAGTTATTGAGGAACTAATTGAAATAAGGCTAACGAAATATATTTCTAAATTTAATATCCTCTCTTCATGCCAGTTTGCTTTTAGCCATGGAGATTCCACAGAGCAGGCACTCATTCATCTTACCGACCAAATAAAAAAAAAATTAATCAGCGAAGGATTTCTCGCCGCCTCAGTTTTGTCGATCTAACGCAAACATTTGATAGCATTACATAATACCCTTTTCTCTAAGCTCGAAACAATTGGCATTTGTGGGCATGCTCTTTCACTATTAAAAAGCTACTGATATAACAGAGTTCAAGTTCCTTCTATTTCCAATGCTTATTCCCGACAGCGAATGACTAACATTGGTGTGCCCCAGGGCTCTATCTTGGGGCCACTTCTGTTTTTGGTTTATATTAATGAATTACATAACTGTCTTTCTTCCATAAAATGCAATCTGTACGCAGATGACACCACTATGTTCACCTTTCATAAAAATACGTCATCTCTAGCTAGTAAGTTAAATGCTGACTTGGAAAACATCCTAAGGTGGTGTAATGTTAACATGTTATCTATTAATGCAACTAGGACTAAATTGGTTGTATTTTCTTCACGTCAGCGAAACATACCATCCATTCCAGCTATCACTTTTGGTCCTCACCTCCTTCCTCCAAGTTCATGTTCCTCTATCCTTGGTATTCTACTTTATTGTAATGTGACATATCATTATCATATTGCTCACACAAAAAAGAAAATAGCTTATGCTATACGCATCTTAATTAAAACACGCCCTTACGTCACATGTACCACATTACTCACTTTACCACTCTTTTGTCCACTCTCAGATTACTTATGTCATATTATGTTGGCGAAACACCTATAATACACATATTGCGTCTCTCCAGACAGTTCAGAACCGAGCCGTAAGAATAATTACTTGCAGTCCACGCTTTTCTAATGGCACTCCCCTACTACATCAGAATAACATCTTTACCATTTCTGGACTCCCTAAATACAACCTAGGTATTTTTTTCTACAGATCTGTAAATAATGAGCTACCATCGATCACATTTTCCCCAGCTAACCTAATGATTCATAGTACCACCAGATCTGCGTTGAATAACAATTTTCTTTTACCAAGAATCCGCACTATGGTAAACAGAGTGTAGAATTCAGTTTATATCAATAGGGAACACTGTTCCTTTCATTCATTCATTTCTTTCATTCATTTTATTTAGGCATTATGGTACATTATAGCATGTACAAAATTCCGGGGGCACAAAGTAAAAGCCAAAAGCTTGGCGGGGTCTGTACCCGATAATTGCACTTTGACAAGGCCAACAGGAAATGTTCGTATGCGATAAGCTTGCAAAGCCAAAAGTATACATCTGAAAAAAAACTAAAAGTGATGGAATTAACATTAAAAAGGAAATACTTCACTTTTATGCACGAAATCAAAATTTATCAAAACTTTAGAGACTTTCCAGTACAAAATCAAAACTTAACAGTAGCATCATTACAGAAAACAATGCTGGTTGTTTAAAAGAGTAGGCAATGTATATGCAATCATTTGTTGGCCATAGTACGGGTCCGTGGCGTAAACCAAAAAGTTATTGCGCGCGTGTCATAAACATGCACTCTTTCAGTCAAATTAGCAAGTTCTTTCAAGCACATATTCTTTGTTAAATTTAAGCCTCGTTTGTAGCGTGACATTAGTAAAGAATCATACAAGTCGACAACAGGTATTACGTTAAGGTTTTTACAGATGGGCCCTGTGTGTGCGTTATACGGAGCATTGACAATCAAACGGACAGCCTTTCTCTGTAATCTAGAAAGCCTCGGAATGTTGGGAATTGTGGTGGTTCCCCAGATAAGGTAGCAATAGCATAGTTTTGAAAGGAAAAGTGAATTATACAACATCAGGTTTACTTTCTCAGGCGAAAGAAAACGTGTGCACGATAATGTACCAACCGTGCGAGAAAGGCTGGAACAAACAGAATCAGACTGCAAATCCCAGGACATGTTTTCACCAAGACATTTCACAGCAGGAACCACCTCAATTTTTGATGTACCAAGAAAAAGCGCTAAATCGAAGTTGACTTTCTTGTTTTTAGCTCTAAATAAAACCGCTCTTGTTCTTGACGTGTTAATAGTCAGCGAGTTGTTCAAACTCCGGGTATGCAGTTTCGCGAGTACGTTATTTGCTATGGTTTGAATTTCTAATAAATCTAATCCTAAAAAAAAAACAAGCTAGTATCGTCAGCATAAAGTATAAATTGGGTATTTTCATCTATTCTTACGACGTCAATAATCTATACATTAACGAGTAGAGGTCGTAGGATGCTTCCCTGCGGTACTCCGCTGTTCAGGGATCGAAAGCTTGATTTAGAGTTATTCAGTTGTACCTGCTGCTGGCGATCACTCAACTAGCTTTGCATAAGTGTGAAAAATGCTCCACAGAATCCACAATGCTCTAGCTTTTTTAAAAGTGTGCTATGATCAATCCGGTGAAAGGCTTTCGAATAGTCGATAAATATTCCAACTATGTAAAGCTGACGCTCGAAACCATCTAATATGATTTCTTTTTGAAGAAGTAACGCGGATTCAGTGGAAAGTTTTTTACTAAAACCAAATTGAAACGGCGTTATGATGTTATGGCGACTCAAACAACTATTCATTCTTGTGTGTATCAACGTTTCAATAGCTTTGGAAAAAAATGGGCAGTATGGAAATAGGCCTGTAGTTTGATAGATTTTTTTGTCACCGCCTTTGAAAATAACGGTAACTTTAGCAACCTGTAGGTGTCTCGGGAAATCGCCAGAAGAAAAGATTAGATTGATCACATGTGTTAGGGCTGGTGCAATGATGTCAAGCACGTACTTGACCGGTCAAATTTGTAGATCATCAGGGGCGGCGCAGTAGCCATTTTTGAGGGACGAGAACAATGCTGCAACTTCAGGCTGGGAGACGGGAAAGAAATACGCAGAGTCACGTGTTCTCGAAAGCATAGATTCCATGCAGGACGTATTATGAACACTGCTTGCGACAGAGGCAAAAAAAAATTGTTAAAAAGGTCAGCTAGCTTACAGCCAGTGGAAGTAACGTTATTTAATTTGATCTCAGTGGGACCAGTGTTTTCTTTAGAATAACCTTCCAAGAAGGAATTTAGCCTTTTCCAGATAAGTTCCGGTTTTTTAGAGACTTCGTGATTAAACAAGTTATAAAAGTATCGTTCTTTTTGTCTGCGCAAAAGGCTATTTGTTTTATCCCGATGTTTCTTAAACGCTTGTAAGTCGGAGGCGCTTTATGTCCTTAGGAACACTTGAAACATTGCATTTTCATTGATGATAGCTTTCAAGCATTCCAAAATAAGCCACGGCTTTCTTGCCTTACGGGGACGGGTCTTTTTGATGTAAGGAAAACTTACGGTGAAGGCTGTTTTAATTTTGTCTATTAGTAGTTCATACGCGCGAGTAGCTTTGCCACTGCCATAGATGGAGCGCAAGCTTGTAAATAAATTGAACGAAAACGCTGCAATGTATCCTGGTTTACGTTACGGTATGTGACAGACTTCTCATATTTGTTTCTTTAGTTCGGTTTGTTGAAGCTTTGTATTATGTATATGGGCAAATGGTCACTAATATGTGATTTGAGAACTGCTGAGCCAATTGTCTGATTTTGACAGTTTGTTATAAAAGCATCAATGCATGTTGACGTACATAACTGCATACATGTCGATTGTTCTATCACATTTACCAACACATTTACTTCGAACATTTCCGTAAGTTGAGACTGTGGCACTGAGTTGCTTAAGAAATCAATGTTAAGATCACCTCCCAAAATTAGTTTGTAATTATTGTCGTTCATCCAAGCAAGAAATTCGTCTAAAAAGGTAAAAATGAAGATAGTGTCCCTCCAGGTGGGCAATACATAACCGATAAAATGCCATATTTGCACTTCATCGTAAGAATTTCACAATCATCTGTAATTCGATAATAATTCGAGAGCAGTTCGCTTTCGCATCTGTCATGAACCATTAACGTAAAACCACCTCCTTTTTTACCGCGAAGATTCAGAAAGTAAGACTCATAACCAGGCAATTTGAATACCTCCAGTTCATTTGTATACAAGTTTCGGTCATCATAACTACGTCAAAACAAAAGTGAAATCTTTCTATAAAAGTTGTGATGACATCTTCTTTGTTCCGGGCCGACTGGGCATTAATATGAAGAGCTGAAATATGGCAGCTAACAGAGACAGGTATATTTAAATCACTTGGTAATTTGAAATTCGGATCCATCATTCAAGAGTGGAATTAAAAATGAAAAACGAAAGACCTTTATCACAATTTAAATAAAGTAAAATTGCATTTTTTATTGACAGATTAACGACAAGGATTACTGTATTTGGTCTTTGTTCGCTTTTTCTTCTTTTTTTCTTTTTTTCTTTTGTTGTAAATCAACTGTTGGTATTTTCTTCCCACACAATTTTTCCTGCTACCATGAGATATGCTAAACCTCGTTATTATTTGTAATCAATTCTGTATTTTATTCTGTAATCGTTCTTTTCTTGTTGCTTGTATACTTCCTTATTATATGCTGCTGTTGCTTTCAGATCTTAACTATAATACCTGTTCTTGTACAGGAGGTCCCGATACAGTCTTTGACTATGGGACCTCCTTCTGCATACTAAATACTTATGTGACCCAACATCAAATAATAAATACTGATTCTGATCCTGATTCTGATACGGCACTGATTTTTCAACCTCATATATTGCCATATTTTTTTCATTTTTTATTTATTATATGTTTGATTTTATTTCAAAGCTTTGTAATACGTTTTGATTCTGTATTTCTGACATTCCCACGTTGTATCACAAATTAAAACCCATCCTGCGCTTTGTTTGCGTAAATTATAGGTCATTTGCATATCTTTTGTCAAAGTGTATCTTTTTGCAATAAGAATGTCTAGTTGTTTCCCATTCAGATTTATTTAGAAGTGTACCGCGGCTCACTTGCTGCTGGACTTT